>NW_024543061.1:38672500-39370000 GCF_018167655.1 Microtus oregoni | reverse complement strand
TGAGGTTTCTCAGGCTCCTGTCTGGGAGCTAAACCTGGGGCAGGGTACCTGAAAATGGCCTGTAAGTTCATTGCAACTACTCCAAACAAAGCACCTTGTCAACAGTTCCTCATCTTCTAGGAGGAGGAGGAGACTATTTTTCAGAATTGAGGCACTACACTTTGCTGCTGAAATCTAGAAAGCATTTGGGGAGGATGGAACCATCCCCAAGTCAAACGCAAACTCTCAGTTTGTGTCCTGGGTTCCGAAGGCTAGCTGAATGGAGGACATCAGTGAACACACCAAACTGCCTGGGAAGAGGCCATGACACCTCAGCCTAACACAAAGAACTACAGGCAGCTGAGGGAAGCTGTGAGTAGGAGAGGTGGTCTCCCCCAGTGCCAAATAGTCAGCCATGCAAACATACACACAAGCGACATTATACAGACCGAACAGGTTATATGTAGGAATGTATGTGTGTATGCAGGATCAATTAGTGAAAGAAGAGGTCATGGATTTGAAGGAGAGTGTAGAGGGGTATATAGAAGAGAGAAATGTAATTATATTATAATCTCGAAAACAAAATTTTTAAAAAGGGGGAAAAAAAGAACCAAACTAAATCTATGTGATGACCATAAGGAGATCTCACAAACATAGTTCTGTAAATAAAGCGACTTCAGGAGCAAAGCTGACTGGATCACAAAAAAAAAAAAAAAAAAAAAAAGAAAGAAAAAGAAATAGGCAGAATAAGAGAGGATTCTGAGGTTTTAATCTTGACTGTGGATCCTTGAGCAGGCTGTTTTATCCAAGCTTCGGTTTTCTTATAGCTTCAGACAGGAGCATGGAGAAGGAAAACTTTTAGTCATAGGGCTGCCTCCGTTTATTGATCTCCTGCTGTGAACAGTAACACTGGAAGGAATGGACGATGAGCATCAGCTAGAGCGGGTGGCCAAGGCTGGGCTGGAAGCCTTGCCGGGTGGTCTTAACTGTTGATGTACTGGATCCCTGAAGGCTGCACCAACTCCATCTTTGTGGATTCAGAAACTCATCTGAGGCATAACATAATAATCTAGATGCAGCAATAAGTTTCCACAAGCATGTTTGTTTATTTCAGTGGATCTACAGTTTGAGGGACCGTGCTCTAGGCATTGAAGAATAAGGACCTGGGTGGCCCATGCCAGTGTGATTCTAAATGGGGCTACATGCCAACAATGCTACCTGTCAATCACCTGGGATGGTGTGCCTCCCAGGGTGGCCTTGACAACAGCAAAGCCAAAGGCTGGATAGAAGGGCTACCATCCCAATTCCTAAACTAGCAGCACTTAGGCACCAGCAAAGTTACATGTATTGGTTACTTAAATTGACTTAAAATGAATCATTTCCAAGGGTTGAAGGGGAAGGGAGAGGCAGGGAGGGGAGCAGAGAAAAATGTGGAGCTCAATAAAAATCAATAAAAATAAAACGCATCATTTCCATTTAAGTCATTTCAGAAAACTTAAAGTAGTGACAAGCTCAACGGTGACGTCAAGTCCACTAACTCAACCTCTATGGCAAAAGCTAATTTATTTCAGAAGCCAAATACCTAGGCTTTCAGAGCATATCCAGTTGCCAGAGGGCAGCTCACAGCGTTATCAAACCTCCACTTCTACATTAGATTTACAGAGGAATCAGCATCCAAAACGTCTTGGAGTGAGGGAGACAGAACAAGTAAAATGCAAAGGGTACCAGGAGACGTTTAAAGCAAAGAGATAAAGAAGCTGGTAACATGGCTGTTGTCATTGTCGAAGCAGGCCAGAGCCCAAGTTCTCGCCACCAGGTTCTGAATATTTCAGCCCAGTTCCTTTGTTCCTTTCTATGCCTGCCTGATTGAGAGTCTTAGGAGAAAATGAAACCCAACAGCTGTCATTTAATTTTGAAGTGCCCTGCATGGAACGTTAGAAAATAGCCTTAATAAAGATAGCTAGACATAACTGCATGCATCATAGTCCCAAGGATTGGGGCAAAGCCAAACCTACTTAACTCTCATTCTATAAGATCTGTTTCACTGTCCTCTCTGCCCTCCCATCGGAACTGGCCTCAGTGGGGAATTCAGATCAGATATTAGTTAGGAAACAGAATTATATTGAGGTGGCATGAAAGGCAGGCCTGTGAGCAGTAGGGTCTGGGGATGTGTTTGTCACTTTCAAAAAGCCCAAAGTGCTCTTAAAGTCACAGCCGTCCATCTTTGACTTGCCTGGACATATCCTGGCAGGTAAGAGGAAGAAGAGTGCTCTTCAAATACCAAAATTCAAAGTGTTACTCAAATCTGCACTAGTTTAGGAGTCTGCAACGAATAAAGCTTGGTAGCCTACTCCCCATGATGCATTTCCCTCACGAGGGAAATGGAGTCCATAATAACTTCCTCATTATGTTATTGTGAAGATTCAATGAGAATTCACTTATCGTGCTTAGCCAAAGCCCCTCATGGTGTGAAGTGTGAGCTAGCTATCATTATTTTTTATTATTATAACAGATTCTAAAGGGTTGAATGAATGGAAAGTTAGGTGGGTGTGGGGGAGAAGAAAGAACCCAGCATTTAGAGCTCATTGCACATCTAAAACACTACAATTCTGTTCAATTTCCAAAGAATTTCATGGCTAAACACTTTACATCTGAAAGTGTTTTATTAGCAGTGCCAGCTATTACTGTGCCTGTTTGGGGGACAATATAATATAGGAGATGGAGCTAGAAGCCTGAGAACTGGGACGCAAAGCTTCAGGTCTTGTTAGCAGGAGAGCTGATGGGTAGCCACTGGCATGCAACCTTGATGTTGAACTCTACCAAGCTTAGATACAAGAGTGCACAGGGCAGGGAGATGACACCATAGCTAGTCTCTGCTGTGCAAGCATGAGGACCTGAGTTTGTGTCTCCAGTGTCCAGGTAAAAAGCCAAGAATGGTCATGCCAGTCTAACCCCAGTGACGTGGCAGAGACAAGCAAATCCCTGGGAGCTTAGGAGGCAGGCTGCCTCATAAAAGGAATGAGCTCCAAGTTCAGTGAGAGACCCTTTCTCAAAAAGTAAAGATTAAAAACAAAAAAGAAAGATATCCAACATCATCAAGCCTCCACTGTCCTTGATACACACATGCATATAAACCCACACAGGCATGTGTAAACATCTATGTGACTGTGTGCATGTAACACACACACACACTAGAAAACATATCACACCATGGCTTCCCTCCCTTGTTGGGGGAATCAAATGCCAGGTACAAACAGAAGAGAATTACCTTCTTTTAAAAAAGAGTTTATTTTGTTTAATTATGAGTTTATGTATGAATGTGTGATCATGTGAGTGCAGTGCCCATAGAGGCCAGAAGAGGGTGCCAGATCATCCCCAAAACTGAAGTTACAGCTGGTATGACCCTCTTGATGTGGACACAAGTGCTGGGAATTGAACTGGGGTCCTCTGCAAGAGCAGTATACCCTCTCAGCCACTGGGTCATCTCTCCGACCTTGGAATTACCTACCTTTATTTTACTCATCAAAGGCCACTGAGAGTTTGAAATCACTGTGTGAGGCAAAAATAGATTGAATTCACCCCACATACCCAGTCGTGATAGAATTTTTTTAAGATTTATTTATTTATTTTGTATACAGTGATCTGTCTGTGTGTATGCCTGCAGGCCAGAAGAGGGTAGCAGAATTCATTACAGATGGTTGTGAGACACCATGTGGTTGTTGGGAATTGAACTCAGGACCTCTGGAAGAACAATCAATGCTCTTAACCTCTGAGCCCTCTCTCCAGACCCGTGATAGAATTTTTAATTACAATTGCAATAGACAAATATTTGTTAAATAAACAATATCCCTTGGCCACTGAATCCTTTTTGGTTTCTGTTTATTTGTTTGAGGCAAGGAATCACAAATAAAGGCAAGCTTTATTTGACCTGATCCTTACTTTGTATCCAAGGCTGGCCTTGAACTTGAAGTAAGTCGACAGCCTCTACCTCCCAAGTACTGTAGTGCAGGTGTGCGCTCCATACCTGGCTCAACCAAGTCCTTTAGAGACCATGAGGACTTTAGTGAACTGACAAAGAAAGAAGTCACTGTAGTCAGAGAGAATATAATGGAAACTGGCCTATCAGATGATGCAAGCTTGTCTGTATTGCTGTGCTGTTGGGATGGGCTGCAGATAGCTGGATGGTGGTTATGAAAGCAGCGTGGGGATTGAGCACACTGCAATCCTATGGGATTACTTTGCTGGCTGCTCTCTTTCTCTGTAGCTTTGACATTTTCCATGACCCTAAAGAGGTCTTTTCATCAAAGTCACACTTCCAGAGTCTTTTCTCAAATGCTTTTAGTTTTCTCTTTTTAAATTTTTTTTTCAGACTCAGTGAAGAATTAGAGATATGTTGTGTTCATCTGGTGTGTGTTTTGTCTAATAAAAGAAACAAGGAACCTTCTAAAGAGAGAGCCATTCAGGCTTTGTGCAATGACCACTCACTCTGGCTGTCTCACTCTCTCATCTCTACCATGAAGATAGCACCCTTTGAAAGAACACTGCCTGGAAGCGTTTCTGAGCATATGCACAGCATATATTTCTAAGTATTACTCTTCTAAAAGTATTTCAGGTGTATGCCATTTTGTAACAGACTATTCAGGAAAAGAATATTTTCTTAGGTTTTGTTGAAAACATTTTGCATTGAAATGACTATTAAGATAATTTGAAAACTTGGGGGCTGGAAAATTGCTCAGTAATTAAAAGAACTGGCTACTTTTGCAGATGTCCTGAGTTCCCTTCCCAGCACCCACGTGGTGGCTCAAAAACATATACAACTTCAGTTCCAGGGAATCTGACACCCTCTTCTGGCCTCTGTGGGGAGCAGGCATGCACATGGTATACATACATGCATGTAGGCAAAACACTTGTGCACATAAAATAATACAAATTTTTAAAGAGGAAATTGAAGACTTCCGAAAATGGAACAGTAAAAACATATTAAACATGCCTGGCAGCATTTGAATAATGCAGAAAACATGTCTGCGGTAGAGCGCTCTTTCAGCTTATGGTTTCTAGGCTACTTCTACACAGAAGAATAAAAAGTAATTCAGAGGTATGTTTAGTTATTACACCCACACACCATCTTAGTTCCAGACCTCTGTATGCTTCCAGAATCCAGAGCTGAGCTTAGTCATGGTGAAGGTGTGTGTTGAGATTTGTCTTAGAATCTTTAAGTTCAGCTTGTACCAACTGATGGTTTCCTTCTTGTCATAGCTACTTCATTTTTATTTATTTTACTTTTGAGATTATAATTACAAAACTTCTAAATCCTTTCTTCTATCCATATCCTCCCATATGTATACCTTTCTCTACTCTCCTTCAAATTTATGGCCTCTTTTTTCATTAGCTGTTATTGTATATATATATATATATATATATATATATATATATATGTGTGTGTGTGTGTGTGTGTGTGTGTGTGTGTGTGTGTTGTATATACTTACACATTCCTAAATATTACCTGCCCAGTCTATATAATATTACCTGTATGCCTGCTTTCAGATTTGTTTGGCAATGGACAACCAATTGGTGTGGTCTTTTCTTGGGAAAGACACCTCTCCCTGGTCCCAGGTCTCCTCAGTTGCTTTGTAGTTCTTGTGTAGGACTGAAGCCTCGTGGGTTTTTCTCCATCCACTGTGGCATGTTCATTGGTGTCCTTGTTCGGTTCACATTTTGGTAATCATGTTGGAGAGACTATACGGATGTAGCTTTTGATGTTACTAGAAGACATAACTTCCCAGGTTTTCTATCACTGAAAATAATTTAAATAATCTTTTCAAGAAACATGCTTATGGGGCTGGAGGAATTGCTCAGACATTACAATTGTTTCTTGCAGAGGATCTGAATTCTGTTCCCAACACCCGTGTCCTTGAGCTTAAGGCCACCTGTAACTCAGTTCCAGGGGATCTGATGCCCTCTACTGGCCTCCATGGGCACCTGCACAAAGGTGTGCATACACATAAAGAGACATACAAACATAAATAAAAGTAAAATAAATATGCTTTTAAAAATAAACGTGCTTATGATGGTGGAAAATTTTCTTCTGGAAACATAGGATGAAGTTATTATACTTATTCATAGAAATGATAATCTGATCAAGAATAAACTAATGGGATGTTATCTTCTTCCAAAAACCCCAATATTTTACCTTGCTGCTTTCTGGGTATTGTATAAAAATGATTTGAGGACAATTTTTTCTTATAAAGTCTAGTGTTTTTCTTTTGGTTGCTTGCTTTAAATTTTTTAAATATACTTTTATAATTCAAAATATTCTCTTGGATTATGGGTATCATTTTACTAAACTTTATGCACCAGGGTGCATGTTTTAAAGATATTACTCAAAAGTAAATACTTCAGGGTCATCTTTGTACAAAGCTCATGTTCAGATAGCTTTGATTACTTCAGGTCACTCTCTCTCTCAGATGGGATCTGTAAGCTGTGACCTCCCTGCCAAACATCGCCCTCACCCTATCAGTTTTAATTCTTTGTCCTTTATTTTTACTCTATGGGAGATTTTTTGTTTTTAATATTTGATGTCTATGTTACTGCTACTATCTTCTGTAGTGTTGGTTTTGGCTGTTTTTTGTTTTGTTTTGCTACCGTTTGTTTTACTAACTCTAAAGAAGAGTTTAATTCTGCACTTAGACCTTTGCCCTCTTTGCATCTTCCTTATTTCAACAATTGCAGTAGGAGCGGCGGGCTGCATTCCTGCCTCCCCGGCTCTCGGCTGCCTGGCTAGCTTATACCCTAAAATAATTACACATAAACTATATTCTTTTAAACACTGCTTGGCCCATTAGCTCTAGCCTCTTACTGGCTAGTTCTCACATCTAGATTAACCCATTTCTAATAATCTGTGTAGCACCACAAGCTGATGGCTTACCAGGGAGATTCTTAACCTGCTTCCATCTCAGAGAGGAGAGGCATGGCGTCTGTCTGACTCGGCTTCTTCCTCCCAGCATTCTGTTCTGTTTACTCCGCCTACCTAATTTTCTGTCTTATCAAAGGCCAAGCAGTTTTCTTTATTGATTAACCAATGAAACAACAGATAGAAAGATGACCCTCCTCCATCAAAGAATGCCCCTCTGGATCTATCTTCATCATGTTTCATTTCCATTGTATCATGGCTAACTAATCCTCTTTTCTTTTTAAACTTCTTACTTGTAGTCTAGTGGGAACTATGCATAATTCTGAGCCAATTCCGTCTTTCAGCTATGACAAACAATCTCCAGGTTGGGATTTCTCTTGGACATATTAAGAAGTGACATATCTTTTTTGGGGGTAGGGTGGGGGAGATGGCCACCCAGCAGACTGAGCCAAACTATGTCTCCTGACAGGGCAAGCAAAGAACAGGTGATCTTTTCTTACCCTCTCTAGAGCTATTACAAGTGCCAGATTGACAGTTTTCTTCAGTTCCAATGGACTGATAATTTTGTGTGAATCTTTACCTGGGTTGTTCATTCTATATCTTATGTATGTGTATATTCTTCTTTTCCCAAGTGTTTTGAAATAAGAACAGGAGAAACTATATCAAAGACTCCTAGAGAGTACCTTCAATTTGTTATTACAATGACTACATAGGCTATGGAAAGAATTTCCAGAAACCTGTCATAATTAATAAATAGAACAAGTGGACATTCTATTTAAATGTAGATCCCCTCTCCAACTGAAATGGCCCAAACACTTTACAAAACTGTCTTGTTATTTTTAAGACCTGAAATTTTAGACTAACTTTGTGATAGCTTATATTAACACTCCAAAATCTATGCAGAAGAGGAGTTCACCTCAACGTGCTTGAATGCTGAATACTTTGTGCTTGGACAAAGAGCAGACTGTAGGTCTTTCACCAAGCACACTCAGTGCACTTGAGTATGGGTTACCAAAAAATGCTGAAGATTTTTTCTATTTATTGTTATAGCTCAAATCCTTGTGTCTCTTGTAGGCTTTAAGTGACATAAATATGCATTTCCATCTGCACATCCCTGTCAGGAATAGTTCTGCTGGGAGGTGTTATGCCACCCAAGTTCTTCCAGAATAGAGCCTGTTAATCCTGTTACCACTATAGAAACTCAGAGGAAAAGTCTACCCAGGCCACTACTGCAGCTGCTGTGGCTGTCCGTGTTCCAGCAACCACACCCTGGGCACCCAAAGAAAGCACAAGAAAATTCCTTAGGTAGGAGAGAATATAAAGGGGTGACCTTGGTCTTTTACTTAGGGCAGCGGTCTCCAAACTTTTTACTGGGAACCTTGTAAATCTTCAGTGGAAAAATACCAGGGGATGGGATGGATACCAAGTCTATGTTATACCTATGTATATACATACAGAGAGAGAAAGAGAGAGAGAAAATCTATAGATGCAGACACCACCATTTTAACTTGAATATACCAGAAGGTATGCAAAGATTTACTATATAAAATAAATATACATATATAGGAAATCATGCTCCATCTTCATTAGATAGACTTGTGCCTCCCCATAGGCACACTTTTGCCACTTTGGAGACTATTGGGATAAATTTATACCAGGAAGGTTATTAAGAATATAGGTCTAGGGGCTGCAGAGATGGCTCAGAGCTTAAGAGCACTGGCTGCTCTTCTGGAAAGTCTAGGTTCAATTCCCAGCATCCACATGGCAGTTCATGATTGTCTACAACTCTGGTTCCAGGGAATTCAGCACCCTTACACAGACATACATGCAGGCAAAACACCAATGCATATAAAATAAAAATAAATTTTAAAAAGAATATAAGTTTTAAACTTTCTTTTGGGCCTCTTCATAGATTCAGTAGCTCGCCTGGGTGCAGAGAGGGTGCAGAAGATATGACTAAGCTTGTGGTTTGCTTCTCTCTTTCCTATCTCTTTATCTTTTGCCAGTGTGGCTTGGCTTCCAGAGTCCCAAGGGCCACTGTGTATACCTTATACGTACTTAATGCTTATATAAGCCTGCCTTAGATGGATGATGAGTCCATAAAGGCCTGGAAATCAATAGAAGTCATCCAAACCTTCAAGGGCTATGTCTGTCACTTCCAAAGAATCAGGATTTCATTTAAAGAGTCCAATTAGCATCCATTCAATAAATACTTAAAACAAAAATTTATTGATCTATAAATACATAATGAGTATTTTTTAATGCCCAATCCCATGTAACTTGATTATTTTCTAAATTACCTAGGATCTAGTTGTAGTAGAAAAAATCCCCAGAAAGGCAGTGGGCATAAAAAAAATCCTTCCCAACCCTTGTAGCAGTACAAGACTGTTTATTCAGCTGCTGGAAAGTGTGCGCTCAAATCCAAGTTCCCTTCAAACTGATAAAAATAAATTATTGTAATGGTAAAATCTAGAATTGGCTACAGAACAAGAGAGAAATTCTTCTCTTTTATTCTTGGTGTGAGTCAAAATGGACTGATTTTTCTGGAAAGCAAATTACATCAATCTTTTCCTATAGTCTCAAACTATAAAAACTAACAAATATGAGACCAAACTCACATGTATGACATTTATTTCAAGAGTATTTATAACAGCAAAAATAGAAACAACCTACATTTCATTGGATGGAGCACTGACAGTGCCTGGTATGCCACACTAGCAACAGTATGCAGTCTTTGTTCCCCATTCTGTGGGTATCCTCTGTTTCCTATGGTGTAGAAGATCCTTCTGTCTCTGTGTTGCTTTCATTGGTTAACAAAGAAACTGTTTTGGGCCCTTGATAGGGCAGAACTTAGGTAGGTGGGGAAAATTAAATGAAATACTAGGAGGAAGAAAGCAGAGTCAGAGGGATGCCATGGGTCCCTGGCTGGCCACACGTAGACATGCTGATGAGCCAAGCAATGATTTAATTAATACAGTTTCTGTGTGGTTATTTCAGAGCTAAGCTAGACGGGTGGCTGGGACCAACAAGTGGCCCCTCCCTGCAACATTCCTAGGTGCTTTTCTAGGATGTAGTAATTAGTTAACAGACAGAGTCTCTGAAAGATGGCATCTGAAGTGTGGAAAGATATGCATCCCATCTCAAGTAAACAAATAAGCCAATGTGGAAAATTAAACACCAACACAATAAAAATTGCTGATTGCAAGCTTTACTGAATTACTTCCTACAAGAGTCCTCCAGCCTTGACATTATTATAATCCCAAAGTCACATTCTGTAGGTTTAAGGTGAAAATTAAAGGTAGCTTCGATGCACAGTGCTCTGTTTGACAGTCTCCCTGACATTTAACCATGGAAGGCTAGTGAGGCCCATCCTGGTCATCACAATCAAAGCACATATTTTCAGAAGACCCTTGGGGGAGTGTAAAGTCAAGATCTGACTCCAACTGGACAAAATGGAAGGATGCTTTGAGGAGGTGACTGTTGAGCAAAGACTTGAATTGTTTCAGTAATCTTCAGGGCGTAGGGAAGTGGGTGTAGAACAGTGCTAACTTGAATACCATATTCAATAATGTTACAGTACATGTCCGTTGAATGTTGGCTGAGACAGACAGTCTAACACATTGGTTAGGAGGCTTGACTTGTAGCCTGGCTTCCCTTGGTAAAATCCCAGCTCTATCACTGACAGGTCACTTAGCTATGTTCTCTGTAGCAGTGTGCCAGTGTAATCATGGGGAAGCTGGGGATGCATGCTATCTGTAGAACCTATCACAGGCCTGGAGCATGAGTTGAGTCTTTAGGCAAGACTCTTAGAAGAATGAATTTTTATTTATATCCATATGTTAATTTAAGTCAGAAAATATAATACCAACTGGCTCTTCAAATAGACATTAATATATTAGTATTGCAATTATGATCTAATTAACATATAATGATCTTTACCAGGTAAAATATAGCAGGAATTCTAATATGTAAAAATTTAAAATCTAATTAATGTATGTGTAAGCATTCACATGCATATGTATATATAACCACAAGGTATTTCCAACCTGGGGAAACCAAGAGCAACAACAGATATGAAATGGGAAGTGTCAGAGAGCATTTTATTGTCTTTGTGTCTTCCTATATTCCTTACATTTTTACATACCAATACAAATTTTGTTTTGCTTTGAGTTAAAAGTATAAATCGGAATGCATTTTAGCCCAAAAATACTATATGAACACCAACAAGGATCAGCATCGATACTAAGAGCAAAAGACAAAGACGAGGGGGTGAATTCAGAATGACTCTCCTAGGGATGAAGCCATTGTCCCCTGAAAGTTCAGAGACCCACTTTGCTTTTGTCATCTGAAAAGCAGGTGACACTTGCTTTCCGCCAGACATTGTGCTGGGACATTCAGTATGAAAGGAGTCTGCATCCCTCGGGAATCACTGCCGAAAGGAAGAGGAAGCATCTATGATAGTCAAAGGACTAGAAACTCAGAAAGAACTACAGTGAGGATTTCAGCTTCTTAGAGTTTCCATAGGGACTGGATAGCAGGTGTCGGCAGCTTCCCGAACTAGGCTTGAGTTTGCAAAAGCCAATCATTAGTTACCCAGCTCGCCATCAACAGACTTCTAAAGTGTATCCTAATTACCTATAAGCACGATCAGCTACACTGAAGAGTCAGCAGGGGCGAAAAAAGTCCTTCTGCAAAACAATCCAACTTCCCATCATCCTGTCTGGGAACTGTAGCTTGGAGAGCAGGGCTGGATGACTGTAGGATCTGGCGGCACAGAGAGGTCCTTGCTGCAGCTCCACCTTTCAGTAGCTGTGTCCCTGGGAGGATACACTAGTACCTTCACCTGCCTCCTCACCCGCACGCAGCGACAGCTCTCTGACAGACCTCTGTGGGCTGGACCCGTGATAGTGTACCTGACAAAGCTGAACCCACCATCAAGGTCTTGGGAAAAATAAGCTGACACAGCTTTCACACAGTTGAGGATGCTCTCGGGACAGTGTGAGTGTTTAGCACTTATATCAAACGCTAATAGTGTATGTGATACACAGCTCATACTTGAGTTTATAGCCTGATTGGCTTAATTTGTCTTTTCAGAGCCCTAAACTCATTAACCACCCAGCACATGGAACTATAAAAGCTGCTCCCTATTTTTTTTTTCCTTGGGTAACATCATCTTTATTTCCTGAAACACTTCTTTAAAGCATTAAACTGAAAGCAAGTGCATAAAAACGAAATGGGGACTCATAATTGCAAACTGTTTTCACGTCGGAAGAAGATTCAAACGCCTCTTTGGTCTGCACTGCTCCTTGTTACCGGCTCAGAACCTGCCTATAAAAGTACTTCATGTAGCCAAGGTCTGCCTGCAAAGCAACGTGTGGCAGTGAGCAGAAAACCAAGGGAATTTTCCATGGCAGTTAGGTGGAAAAAGAAAAGAAGCCACGGACAACAACAAAACCGAAAGGATAGAGTCCCCAAACTGGAAGTTTGCAGTTGTTGCGAGAGCCTAGGTAGGGTCCATTGCAACCTTCTCCGTTCATCTCTTTCTGCTCTTAATCGCTTTCACCTTGAACGGTCACTGTTATTATGTCTGGAGAAATAATACACTTGTGGGTTTTTTTCCCTCACATTTTCAACAAGATTCACTAAGGCTGATTGAAAAGACTTATAATGTCATCTTGTCAGGGCTCTTGATAAACATTTCATCGTATGTCTCTGGGGTTGAGTCACTGCAGAAGTCAAACCAAAGCCACAATATATAAAACCGCTGCTTTTACTGCAAAGTCTTTAAAGGCCGTGAGAAAATTACAGGAAAAAAAAAGTCAGTTACACACGTCTCCCTTATTCTGCCCCAAAGTTAGACTGGCTGAAGCCAAGGCTTTGCCTTATCCAATCTAGCAGCCAACAACCTGTCAAATAATTGCTCACTCCCGTTCACTTCAAACGGCTGAGGCTTCCATAGGAAGCTTCTTGTCCCTCAGTTCCACAATCAAAACCAAAAATAGCTTTTTCTTTAAAATGTCCATCAGCTTCTATTAACATGGAGGAATGAAAGGTGGCATCTTTTATTTTATTTTATTTGGCTTTTATTTATTTTGCTTTGATCTCTATAAAATTTTTCTGTTTTTCAGTATGAAAATAAGAATGTCTTGTGTGTTGGCACACACTTGTAATCCCAGCTTCTAGGGAGGTTGGGGTTAATCGATTCTAGATCTCAGGCCAGGCTAGGCTACAGGGAGAGACCCTGTCTCAAGTTTTGTGGGCACCCAAAGAAAATGTAAATGTAGAAATACATCCCTTCAGACTCTAATAATGTTATCAAGTTTGATCTTGTTCTGTGACTTCTCATATTTTGCTTATCATATATTTTAATGACCAAACTGCAGAAAATAATCATATAGTCTAACAAATGCCCCCAAATTCCAACAGTAGTGTAGACATTAAAAAATTCTTCATATGCACAAGAAGATAAATGTATTGATATAACCATATAGTCTAACAATGACCTGCAAATTCCAACATTAATGCAGACATTATAAAATCCTTCACATGCATGAGAACATAAATATATAAGATTACATAAAAATACAACATATATATGTTATATACTTCTATATTGGTTGGTTGGTTAGTAGGTTGGAGACAGGGCTGTGAGTGTGTATTTTAACACATGCTCTTCTTGCATTGCCTCCCACATTCAGAGTTTATAAGACATGCACCACAGTGCCCAGTTAAATTAAGTTTTCTTCTACAGGGTCACTTGGATGAACTACTTTCCCTAACCACAATAATTTGTGAACGGTTTGGTGGCTTATACCTTGAAATGTCACACGTCTACCTTGATCTGATTTCCCCCACAGATAATTACACTACTAAATTCTATGCGGTAGCTCAAGTCCAAGGGAAAATATAATTCAGTTACAGCTTAAAAAATGGTCCATGCATCGGAAATGCACACTCTAAGTGTTTTGATCTGGAAATAAAATTAAAATCAGTCTCTTTTAAAGGCTTCTCTTAAAATTCTCAGAGAGGCTTCAGGAGTTGGTCACTCACATTAAAATGTTAGTAAGGTCCTGCCTGTTTCAAAAGGCAACTTCACCACATAATGAGGAAGTCAATTGATACTGAGAATGGAAAGTTATTCAGGTAACAGCAAGCCATATTAGCTCTACTGTGTGTGGAAGGGGGTTGCCTTGCTTTGTGGTCTTTTTCTTTTAATGAATATTATGCTCAGAAAGCAAAGGTTGAACCATTACTTTGATAATAGCATGTACACTTTCTTCAGCCACGTATGGTGATTCACACCCAAAATCTCCACATCCGGCAAACAGAGGCATAAAGATGGTCAGTTCAGCGCCACTCTGAAGTACATACACAATGAACTCTGTACAAAGAAAATCAAGGACTGGAAATACAGCTTAGTGATAGAAAATCTGCTTGGTGTTTGCAAGTTCCTTGCTTAGACCCCCACAAGCAAAATATACAGCCACTTAAAGATAATCCAGACTGGAAGGTACAAGTCTTGGTGGGGATGAAAAGGTCGGCATGGACTTGAGAGCTTTTCTGAAAGAAGAATGAACGAGAACTTCTAAATCATCAATGGAACAATGGGACCAGGCAAAGAATAGTTTTTGAGCTAAATATCCGGAACAATGACCATACAAGGAAAAACAATCGAGCCATGAATTTTCTGGGGTAGGTTGAATTACCTACCTCAGTGAAACAAAGGACTTGGTAAAATGGGACATCAAATTGTAAAGATGTGGCTGGTAGCATAAATAAAATATCCGAGAGTCAGTTGCCATCTTGAGAGTGTGATTTGCGGTGACCACAGGCATTTAAGGAACTGATACTCTGGATTCTCCAGCTATGAACACATGACTGGGACAGAATTTACACTCAGCAAATACAGCCTGGCTGGGTAGAAACTGGCTGGCAGGGTAGATTTAGAAGTAGGCTCCACAAAACCAACCCCTAGGTTATGAGGTAGACAAATTCTATCTTAGAAAGAAGAAAAAGGGAAAGAAGAGGAGAGAGGAAGTGAGGGGGAAAGGAAGAGTGGAAGGGAGGGAGAAATGGAGGGAAGAATGAAGGAAAGAAAAGGGAGGAGGGAAGGAGGGAGGGAGGGGGATCAAGTCTAAGGAATAAATGCAGATCTGGAAGTAAAAGGAAATGAATAAGTGAGACAAGGATGGTAAATCAGAGAAATAAATAGAAAAAAAGAAGAAGCAGAGAGAAAAGGTGGGGAGAGAGGAGAAGGAAACAGGAAAGACGAAAAGAAAAAGCTGTGAACAAGAACAGACTGAGACTCCAGGCAGGAAGAGACGTAACTCACATCTCTAACAATTTTATTGTAGACTTAGAGAATATATGGACACAAAAATTATCAAGTCACATTTAGTGAGCAAAATTGAAACCATTGAAATGTTTCCTTAATAACGTAAAGTAAATAAATGAATAGCTGCTGTCACAATGATTCATCTATTGCATGTGGGTGCTCAATAAATGTTAATTGAATTAAATTAATAACATTTGCTCAGCGGTAATAAAAAATTAATTAACTGTCTGTCTTCCTGTTGCTTAGTTTATGCCCACTGGTTCTTGCAATTGCTCCTAACCCAAACAGGAATTTTTCTATTACACTGACTTTCAAGACACACTTTAATTTTTTTTTCTAAGAACTTTAAGGGAAGCTCCTAATTTTTGTCCCCATTTTGGTTTATATTTTTGAGGTGGAAAAAATTATTTTCTCTGTGTTAATGTCAAGAACTATGTATAACATCCCAAATATAGCTTCCTAGGTTCTTTATTTAATTCTAAAATACCATCCCGTGAGAGGATATGATGCCACTTTTCCCTATGTTCCTCCTTTTAGCCCATGCTGTTTTTTAATACTTTGGAGACAATGTCAAATAACACTGTAAAGGAAGGAATCTGGGGGAATTATTGTTAGCATTCAAGCTATAAAAAAAAATAGAAGCTGTCAGTAACATTCACCCAAAAAAAAAAAAATGTGACTCACTTCAGATGTCAGAATTCTGGGTTGAACAGACCGGGCTCTGAATCGTGTGTGTGTCAGATGATTTTTTAATGAGCATCAGATAGTTCCCACTGGGGGATTAAAAAAATAAAAATATAAACAGAGATCTAGAGTTAAAATAACTTTATGAATGGCAGTTTAAATTCTCCATAAAATTCTCCCTGTGCAAACCTGGTGTGCTCCAAATGGTTGCTTAATGTAGCAAACCACTTACATTCAAAATGCTATACTTAAAAAAATGCTGTACTTAAAAAAGTTGTCGCAAAATTAAAAAGAGAATCATATACCTCTTGGCTGTAAACTGTACTCTCTGCATGTTTTACATTCCAGTTACCGCTATCCAACTCTTCTTTTTGGTTGTTACCGAATTACTTTGTGCAAAAGCGATTCAAATTACATGCGGTCTGACTGTGCGTGATAATTTGAACTGATTGTTAGTGAATTCTGTTAAGCAAAGAGCTGCTACAGTCTCTATAGTCATCCTGGTTTGCTACCAGCTCCTTCCTGAGCTGCCTTTGTATGGACAAGACATGGTAGCTGTAGCTGAACAGGCAGTTCCTCAAGTGTGCAAGAAATCAGTCGTACTTCAGCGTGCAGAGAAAGAAAGTCTGTCAAATTGAGTTATTTGCAAGACTGGCTTTAGGGTGTTAATACATCTCAAGTTTTAGGGTACAGAGGATATTGTTGCTGTGGAGTACAACACTAAAAGACAGCTACTTGAGGTAGAGATAAAGGATACGCTAGAGACATATATAATATTTATAAAAAACAAAGATAAAAACAAAAATTTTGGGGTCTCTACAGCAGTGGTTCTCAACCTTCCTACTGCTGTGACTCTTTAATACCATTCATGTTGTCGTGATCCCCAACCATAAAATTATTTCTTTACCACTTCATAACTATAATGTGGCTACAGTTATGAATCACAATGTAAACATCTGATACGTGACCCCCCAAAGGGGTTGCGATCCACAGGTTGAGAACTTCTGCCCTAGATTGAGCTCAGTTGACTACAGAGAAATATTTGGGCAACTTACCTAAGTAAAGGTTCTAAGCTGGAGTGTTCTCATTCATCTACTGATTTCAATTTTAACTCCAATAATTCACCTACTAATACTAACTGCTACTTTTCTCATGTCATAAAAAAAAAGCCAATAGTGTGGCTATCTCCTAGACTCTTGCATCTGGGCATTTTAACAAGGCAAGGTATACAAATAATAACATAGATTTTAGTGCCTAATGGATAAAGCAGGCACTAATACACACGTGTTTGTGCACACAGCAGTGGTCTTTAACCTGGGAAACATTGTCCCAGGAGAGAAATCTGGTAAGGGGAACAATGATTTTTTTTTTTTATCATCATAGCTTGGGGAGACAAAGTGTAACTGGTATCTCCTGAGTAGAAGATGAGAACACTCGTTTGTATATCCATTGTCTGGCTCAAAATCTGGGCACTGCTAAGCAATTGAAGGCAGTATTTGAATAGCCAACTCAGTGGGTAAACGACTGGTTTTTGGATGCCCTCATTCCCAGTAAGGAGAATAAACCCTCCTTTTCGCCATGACCATCACCCCCATCATTGTGCTATTAACATGGCAAGTGCTTCTTGAGTTAGAGGAAGCCTAGAGTTTGCCAATGTGCGGTGCCAATTCTATTTCCACATTCAGTGTTCAATACTACATTAATTGCTGTCAACAATAGATGTTTTTCCCGAATCCCTACTTCTGCCAATCTTTTTTAGGGTGGATTAAACCATCACCAAGAGATTTAAAGCCAGCAGCATATGGGAAAGGGAATAAAAATTAAACATTGTCAAAAACCAAGGCTGTTTGGAAAATCGGAAGGAAACAAAAATGGCCCAGGATGATTGTGTGTGGCAGACTGTTTGGTCTGCTTCCAGCTCAAGCCTTCAGAGAGAGACCATCTCTGGTGGGTTTTGAGAGCCCTGATTGACAAGTATGTCGGTTGTTCTTTCTATTTCCTCCCCTCTCCAGAGAAGAACTCCTTAGAATCCCCAGGGTTGTCCGAATGTAGGGATCACCTGAGAAATGTCAGTGAAGTCCCCAAGGGATAATGATGAGTCAATTGGTCTGCTGGGGACAACGGTATCTGAGCTTTTGAACAGTTCAGAAACATTAGATTTCCCATCTTACTGGATTTTGTAGAAGCTTCAGGGAATCACATTCCTCAAAGGTAGGGCCAAGCAGACATTGCTTTCCCAGAAAGGAAAAGGCAGTTTTGAAACAGGTAATAGATGTGGACTTAGGAAGAGAGGATTTCCTACATGGAAGTGGATTGTCTTAGCAAATCATGTCCATCTCCTTCTCGTCCCCTCCTGAGCACTGTTGAGTCAGCCCAATCGTAGGCTTGCTATAGGAATGAGAGTCCTAGAACACATTTTCTGTTTCTCAATAGTGCCACCTGAAGGTGTCCCGGAGATCCACCTGGTGGCATGTTTGTGAATGTATTTCGGTGTTTCTTCTGTTTCCATCTCAGGACTTTGCTTACAGGTATAGGTATGTTATATATTAAGTTGCCCTCCAGCCTCATCCTCTCTCTGACACAGCAGGGTTGAATTCTATTTCTCTACAGACTCTCATTTGCTAGTGTGGGATGTTTGTGACAGAGGCACCCTGAATTCCAATGTTCAGTCCACTGTTGGCTCCATAACAAACTCTTTCATTATGTAGATGAGTTCACGGGCCTTCTCCACTTTCCATTTGCCTCTTCCACCTGGAGCCTTGGTCAGGACATTGGCAGGAGTTCCCCCCAAATCCCCTGATTACCCCACTAATTTCATACACTAAGGTATTATAGTGATATTTCATTTACATTTTAATAAATAAAGCCTGCCTGAAGATCAGAGAGTAAAACAGCCCCACTGGTCAGCCTTACAGACCAGGCAGTGATGACACACACCTTTAATCCCAGTAGCCACACTAGTTTGCCATAGAAACTGGGCAGTAGTGGTGCACACCTTTAATCCCAGCCCTAGAGAGGAATATAAATGGGAGGAGACAGCTTTCAGACACAGTCTCATTCTGAGATTCCTGGAGGCAGGATCACCATTTCAGACTGAGGTAGAGAGAAGAGCCAGTGGCTGGCTGTTTTGCTTTTCTGACCTTCAGGTTGAACCCCAATAACTGCTCTGGGTTTTTATCAATTGTGCTATAAGGTATGTTCTCCAGAAGACACCTCTAAAGCCAGAGAGGCTATCACCTGAAATGCCCATAAAATGTGATTGCCTGGATCAAAACATCTCATTTATGAAAAGAGGGTGTGTGTTTCCAATCTTTTACTGACAGCAAGGATCCACCTTGTAGACTGTTCATCTGCACGAGGCTTGTTTTTCCCCTAAGTAGAAGGAATGTGAGGTTTGTAGATAAAGAAGCAAGAAAACAATGAATAGTGATTTTATGGAGACCATCAGAGAGTATCAGAGTCTCCTGGTTTCTCATGTCCATCATACACCACGGGGCTGACACAACACAGTGACAGCTTACTGGTCCATACAAACGAATTCTTTGGTTTGCCCCACTCCCCATCCTAAAAGCTGATAGTAGAAAAATGTGGTACAAATTAATATGAACCTTACAATGTATATGAAAGTTTGTGATTGGACTTTTCAATTCTATCTCAAAATAATCTTGCTCAATAATGTTTTATTCCATTTCATAGGATTGTATTTTTTCAAAGTGTAAAATGTGAATTTTCCTGCAAGGGTCCTTTTGAAGATCACAGTGAGTTTGTGATGTGTGTTTTCTTTTCTCATTTTAGATACGCAACTTACGAATGAAAAGCATGGAGAAGAGAAACCTATTAATGCTATCATTATAAATTCAGTATCTGAATTCAGTATCACAGATGGACCAGTCCAGGAAAGCCCCAATGAAAAAAACCTGTCAGGATCGAGCACTTCACTCTCCTCCCTCGAAGAATGCCAAACGAAATTTCCCTACCTCCAAACTAATACTTCAGTTCATCAGAGAGATGCTGATGGTATGTTTCTCAGACTCCAGCCCATCTCTAAATAAAGCTCCCAACCCCACTCCTTGTAAAATCACTACATATGCTGTTAGAAAGAGAGAAAAAAAAGTCTTTATGAATATTAAATAGGATGATTTTGAATTGAAAACCCTGCTGAATGACATGTGTCAAGGTCACTTTGTAACTAGGAGGTGCTTGCCACAGTGTTTGCTCCCAGACCTGGGAATTGGAGGCTGTGTTTTAAATAGCTCAGACCAGAGCAGCGTGCTCAGATGGGGCTGAAAAACCAGTAAAATAAAATAACAATTTCTCTTCTCCGAAATGAGACCATTCTGCCCGTGGCTCTAAGAATATGGGGCAAGGGGAGAACAGAATGGAAAAATAATAAAATGCTAGAAACAACACACACGCGGGAGTGGCGAGATGGCTCAGTCAGTAATGTGCTTGCTATATAAGAATGGAGACCTGAGTTCAATCCCCAGAACCCACATAAACAAGCTTTCAGTGGTGGTACGGTTTTAATCCCACCACTGGGGAGGTGGAAGCAGCCAGATCCTTGGGTCCCTCTGGTAAGCCAGCCTAGCCTACCTGGTGAGTTCTAGGCCAGTGAGACACATTGTCTCAAAAGCCAAGGTAGATAGCACTGCAGGAATGACTCTCAAGGTTGGCCTCTGACCGCCACACACATGTACAATCTCTACCCCAAATACAAATCCAAAACATCATATAAAATATCAAGGTGTTTCTTTACATTGACCATCTCTGGGCAAGGGTTGACTCTGGTAGCTAAGTCTCTAGGCCTTCTGATCAAGTACAGCCATAGATCAGCACACCCCATGTACTATGTACAACAAAGCCCATTGCAGATTGATTTGGTGCTAAACAATCAGCTCTGTCAAGTTCAAGCTCATGGATCTTCCGCCATAATAAATAAAGTTTAACTCAGAATAACTTTGCAATTGTCTCTCCAGGGAATATGAGCCACTCAAGAGTTCTGTAGTATTCCAAGTCTCTACCTGTGGCTGCATTAAAAAAAAAAAATCCCTGGACTTCTCAGAAGTATTGTTTCTTATCTGTGCCTTATATTTCATTCCTGAAAATGAGAAAAAGGTTAAAGTTTGTATAAAAACCCCTTCATCATCACAGTGATTTAACTGCTGATTCTGAAGTTCATTAATTGGCTGAAAAGGGGCAGGTTTGGGGTTTGCCTTTTTTGTTTTAACATCCCAACCCCAGCCTCTTAATTCTACACCAGGGTTAGCAACAAGGCACTGGCTAGTGGGGCTCCAGGGGAATATGTGCACAAAGCACCTACTGCAGAAGCTGGCACACAGAAATTCCGAGTCAGCTTTTCTTATGATTGCAGCTTTTGAGGGGAAAGGAAAACTTGGACCATTGCTGTAGACACGCTGTCTTATTCAAATGTTGATAGGGATGCTTAAAGGCGGAGACGAGACATGGGGTTGGTTAGGATTCCAGGAAAGAATGCTTATAATGAAGCTGGAAGCAAACAACAGGGAATAGTGGGGACTGTGGGAAACCGAAGGGATCTCAGCTAAAGGTCATTAAACATCACTTGTGAGAGAACAGCCGAGTTCGTCAAGTGTTTTCTCTCATCACAAGGTTCCAAGGCTAGATCTCCAGAACTCATGTGAGGAAGGCAGCATAGTGGTGGGTTTCTAATAACAGCACTGAGGAGGCAGAGGTAAGGGCACCTTCAGCCAATCAAGGCCACTTGATAGCTCCAAGAGAATGCGCGACCTTCTCTCAAGGGAGGTGGATAATGTTCCTAGGGATGACTATTAAGGTATTTCTTCAGTCAACAGAGAAAGAAGGAGGGAGGATGGGAAGAGAGGGAGGGAAGGAGGGAGAAAGAGAGAGAGAGAGAGAGAGAGAGAGAGAGTAATTTCTTTCACCTAATTCAAATCAGAGGAAACAATAGGTTTAGGTCTGCTAGATCTTTTTTTTTTTTTTTCTTTTTTAATTGAAACAGGGTCTCACTGTGTAGCCCTGGATGTCCTGGAACTCATGTTATAGACCAGGCTGGCTTTAAACTCACAGAGATCCACCTGCCTCTGCCTCCCCAGTGCTAATATTAAAGGCGTACACCACTCTGCCCAGCTGAGTTGCCAAGTCGTGATGTGATACAAAACTATGTAGAGAATAAGGATGTCATATGAAACTTCTAAATATTTTAATATTGATAATGACTTCTATTTACTTTCTGCCACACAAGTCTTCTCCATGTGTCTTTGGGCCAACTTTGATCTGTCGACTAGGGCTTCCGCCAAGTTTAACTTTGGTCCAGTCAGAGGGAAGGCAGGGAAACAAGCTGGGGGTGGGGTTGTCAGAAAGCATCTGAGAGCAGAGTGTCTCCATAGGTTTTCTGGGGAGGTGGGGAGGTTGCTCATTGTATGCGTCAGGGTAATGCATACCCCAGAATTAGAAACTGTCATACACATCCACAAACATACTATCCCTCACAGAGCATGTCCCTCTGTCCAGTTGGGTACCCCGAGAGAAGCCTGAGATCAGTTGTCTCCTGTCCCCAGGGAAAGGGGAAAATGACCACTCGGTTTAAATGGTGACTGATATCTCAAAGCCTGTGCGGAAAAATAAGATTTCTCCTGTTCAGATGAGCAAAGGGGGATCAGGAGGATGTTTGAAGGAAGCCGTTTATTATATTACAAGAGGTAACTAAGACCAGTAGGACCCAGAAGGCTCGGGTTTTAAGGGGAGGATGTAGGTCATAGGCCACCCTTTCTTGCTCCCTTTGTGGAAAAATAAATCTCCCCAGTGAGATGAGAGCTTTTGGTGGCTGGATAAAAGAGAAAGTAAAAGACTCATACTAAGACTCACAAAACATAATTTAAAAAAAAAACACTCATTATCCTAAACAGCAAGGAAATCAACAGTTAAGCCAGCCACCCTCGCTTTAGGGAAGTTTTGATAGTAATTTAAGGGTTGAGAGATTGAGAAGTGGGGATCACTGTTCAAACCGAGATAAATACAGAAGTATCTGTTCAGAGCACAGAAGAAAACAGAAAGGCAACAGAGAAGACTGTGTTCGATTTCATGCAGTTCGTGGTTAATTTATTTTGAAAAGTGTGACTGAGTGCATGGGAATGGACACTCAATTACTAATATCTGTATACATCACCTCCGCTTAGAACAGGGTGGGAAAGGCTCTCATAGGCGTATTTTGTAAAATGTGTTGCATCCATTAGCAGAGTTCACAGGGTGTGCTCTGATGGGAACTTAAAAGGATCTTCACTGACCCTTGGTCTGTTCTCCGGCACGATGTCAGTAGCTGCGGTTCATGATGTGTGGTCTCTTTCCAGAAGGAAACGGAAAACACACCCAGGGTATCCTGCATGCACCTGCTTCCGTGTCCATAATTTTCTACTCCCATCACGTGGGAAAGGAAGCCGGGGGGACACATCACCTTAGCTAACAGGCTCTTTCCTGGAAATATGCCTAATTGATGTATAATTTGGAATTTCAGACATCTTCTGCAGGTAGAAGGAGAAACTCATAAATACAAGATACCTGCAAAGAATAGTCTTAATTACACCATGGGCTACTGAATAAAATGATTACATTTTCTACACTGTAAATTTCATACAATTAAAATGTAGTGGTGTCACCTTATAACGTGTTTCAATTTTATAATTATTTCAGTTCATTGGCTCAGAAAAAAACATAAGCACAAATTTACCAAGTATCACCCAAATCTAGTCATTCTACTTCTAAAAGGAGTGACATGGATGTTAGTTGTGCTTGTCTGAGCTTAAATAGATCTTGACATACTTAAGGAACTGTTCAAATTGATAGCACCGGGGATGAGAGCCTGACTGGAGACAGGCATTCTGTTACACTTTATTTATTCGTATTCGACGTTACAGACATGTATTTATAAAGAACTTCATGCCAGGGGGTGGAAATCAGTTTTTATGCTTTTGAACCCAGAATCTTCAGGAGTCAGTTGATGCTCTTGGGTTGCAAGTCTGCCAGTAACAGAACAGAGCTATACTGAGGCCCTGGGCCGGAGGGCCAAGATCAGCTGGTTCTTTTCTCATCCTACTTCGTTCTAAGGAAGTAATGGGTGAGGTTATTGTTTCTCCGCATCACTTTTATAAGAACTACACTTGGGACACTTTGTTTGATGACTGACAACGGAGCAAGAGGTTGAAGTTAAAAATGTCCTAGGACCCGCCAATGGCAACAAGAGACGCCCCTGGTCTCCATGCTTCTCACGCAAGGACATAAAGTTGAGAGGGTAACACCAAGAAATGGTGATGAGGCCGACCCAGGCACACATGTGGAACGTCTTGCCTTTGTTATCATTTCCACTCTAATTAAACATGAGCCTTTCTAATGAGACACATTCTCCCTCTTAATTAGCCAATCCCCAGCAGAATGTTTAGCGCCTCGAAGCTGCCTTAATACTTCAGTGCTATTAGACTGTCGCCATTTAGTGCATTCCAGCTCGAAAGTACCCTAGGGGATAGAAGGAACTTGAGACAAGGCTCAGAGGGACTTGCCAAGGCTTCTTGCTCACAGCTTAGCACAGCCTTCGCAGCTTGGCCTGCAGGTCTTGGATTATCTCCTACTGCCTTTATTCCGGGTTTAGGAGGAGAGACGGGGTATTCTGACAGCAGTGACGAGAGACAAAGGCAGGGTACCAGCTGGTTCAGTAGAGGGGATTTCCTGTGCAAAGGGGTTGCAAAGGTGCAGAGAGTTGAAAAGGCTAGTGCTGCAAACAGTTGGGTAACCCAGAAATCCACACCACGAGATGGCCCTATCCGCCCTGGACTCTCCAGACCAATATACTGACCATATGCTAGACCCCTACCAACTAACTGGGACTAGATGGTGGCTGTTTTTATTCAGAGTCTTGGGGAGGAGGGCTGAAGAGAAAGGTGTGGAGAGGGAGAGGGGAAGAGTGAGGAAGAGAGAGGAGAGAGAGAGAGAGAGAGCCAACACGAAAGACAATACGTAACATAGAAAATGGGGTAAGGCAGAAAGACCTTCCCTTCCTTCTCCCCAGCTCATAGGCTGTGAATGCCTCCCATTGGCTGAAGCTAGCCAGTAGTCATGGAAATAACTTGGCCATCTACACTGCCAGCCTTGTGAATCAGAAAAGGACTGGGAGCTCCAAATGCTCATACCTGGCAGAGAGCAAGTGGAAGCATGGAAGAGCACTGCCAGCTCTAGTTCAAAGCTCTGGAAAGTCCTGAGCTCACATAAACGCCAAACCACTTGCCGGGGTTCCTGGATCGTGGCACTTGAAGTTCTCTGAGTCTGCGGGCCAAATCTAGAAACAGGGGTGATAGGAGTATTCAATCCAGGGTCTACTCGAGGGCTTTCTGCGGTTCATGTGAGGCACAGAGGGCTGTGAATTGGCTTTAGGAGAGAGGTAGACACGTGGAATACGGGGATTCAAAGCACAAACTTTGGATCTGGAAAGAAATGGGGTCCTACCACCCTTCAGCAACACCCTCTCCACTTTGGTCTTTTAAACTTAGACTCATGCTCTGATTGATTCAGTGAGAGATGGCCAGCTAAGCTTGCCCTGTGGGCAGCGCTGGGAGCACACAGTGAGTGTGGTGGCTGTGCGTGTCTGAGTAAGAGTGTCATTTGGAGGGAAGCTGTTTCAAGCAAAGAATTGGCATGTTTGAGCATGAGTTGAGTGAAGCTGCCACCAAGAGGGTGACAAAAGAAGGGAATTTGTTGGTCCGTATCCATTTCGAATTCTGGGATTCAACTAGTCTGGTACTAGCACAGTGGATAAGGAATGAGAAAAGGCCAGGGGTGAGAGAGGGTAGCAGGAGGCTTGTAGGAGCTTCTTGCTGAGGCAAGGGTTAGGGCAAAGAGGGAGAATAAGTTCTTTTCAGTCAGGAATTCAAGCATCACAAGGGTTCACAGATTTGAAATCAGCACACGTGCTGGCAGACCGTCTTCAGAGGGAGGTTATGGCTGTATATGTATGTACCTGAATACAGCCGGTGAGGGTACAACCAGGGAAGAGGTTCTTCAGTGGCTGAGGATGCCTGTGTGCAATCAAGACTGACTAGTAACTACATCGAGACAGTAGTGACTAACTATGAACCCAGGTTTCTAGTGAATTCATCATGGTGCTGCCAACTACAAGCACAAACTGCGAAGGGAATAGGTGTGTGGCATGTACAAGAGGAAGGTACAAAATAGGGCCTGGCCTTAGGAAGCAGTTTATTTGGAAGACCAGCATAAGAGCTGACCCTTGGCACTGGATACATAGTGCGCTCTGTTGAATTGGCCAGGAGAAGGGACATTAGTCTGGAGCTATGCCTCTAGAGATCATGTTAATTAAATACTGCAGCCCAGGAAGCTACAAGGAAAGAAAAATATGCTCAATCTGGAGAACGAGAAGTCCTGGACTCTTCCAACAGTTGTGAAATTTCCTCTGAACGGCTTACACAACTTTTGTGCAAGCAAAACGGCCATAGGCAAAAAAAAGTTCAGCCCGCTGGTGTAGTGGTCTTTAATATGTCTTTCAGGAAAGCACAGTGCACACTTGAAAGTTCAGAAAAATCTGTTTGCAATTCATTAAAGTTACCATGGTTTTCTTCTGCAGGAGGCTCTGCCATTTATGACTAAATAAAAGGGACAGACTTAAAAACAGGGGTGTGTGGTGGGGGCCTATTCTCAAGTGTAAAACAGAAGATGGGAGGAAACAAATGCCAGTTCAGCCAGAGGATTAAGCCAAAACTCTTTGGGTAAATAAAATCGATGGTGTATACCAGAAGCAGAGGCCTCCAGAGTTTGCCAGCTGGAGGTGACACTGGTAAACACGGCAGAAGCCTAAGATCATCTGCCCTCCTGAAAACAGAGCTGTTTTATAAGCTGGCTTTTCATACGCTAGTAAGAATCTCCAACTTCAAACATTATAGTCACCTTGTACCCTGCTCTATGCACATCCAACCTAAACTTTTAGTTTCATATATAAAAGGCAGGATTCAATGGGGTCATTTTTGTAGGGTCACAACTTTAAGTAAGACTTTTAAGGCCCCAGTGCAAAGAATCGTATATAGCATTTACTTGGAGTGTTTTCTACTGAGAATTACTTCTCTGCCAGGAGCTGATAGAGATAGAGTTGGCATGGGGGAAATCAAATGAGGTTGTGTGCTACCCAACCCTTGACCACCAACACTCATGGTTCAGAAAGGCCTAGGCAGAACAGAGTCTCAAAACTCTTACTAACATACTCCTGAGTTTTTGTGGGTGGTTTGTGGTGACTTCTGAGAGATGAGTGAGCTGACCATATGCCAGAAGCTGGCACTAAGTGAGTAAAAATACAGCCAGCCTTGCAGGAAGATGAGTGTGTGCACTGCAGGGGTAGGAGGGAGCAGGCACCTGTACCATGAATGCTATAGTATGGAAGTTAAAGTCATTGTAAAAGTTGTGGGGTGTGTGTGTGTGCACGTGCATGTGCATGTGTGTGTACACATGTTAACTACCACCTTTCTTGTAGTGTGGAGCAGCAGGCCGCTTCCTGACTCCTGGCTCCTGCATGGCTAGCTTTACCCAAAATAAATATATGGAAACTATTCTTTTAAACACTGCTTGGCCCATTAGCTCTAGCCTCTTACTGGCTAACTCTCACATCTTGATTAGCCCATATCTAATAATCTGTGTAGCACCATGAGGTGGTGGCTTACCGGTAAGATCTTAACCTGCATCCATCTTGGAAAGAAGAGCTATGGCGACCACCTGGAGTGGAGAGGAGAGCCATTTGGCTCACTGCCTTCTTCCTCCCAGCATTCTGTTCTGTCTACTCCTCCTACCTAATTTTCTGTCCTATCAGGCCAAGCAGTTTTCTTTATTAATTAACCAGTGAAAGCAACAGATAGATACAAGACCCACCTCCATCACTTTTTGAGAGGAGAGGAAAGGGGATGTGGGAAGAGCAGGAGGGTAGAAAATTGCTGTGTTCCTACACTCAGATTTCACGTTGGAACTTTGAACGGTGAAAACCTGCATTCTTTAAAATATTTGCTCTTTTTTTTAAGAGTCTATTTCTAAGCTTTCCCTTCCCTCAGAGATCACCTGGTTTGTGAACAATTAGAGAACAAGACCATGCTTGGGAGTTGGATCTGTCTGGAAAGGTCTTGCCAAGCAAACATGAAGACCTGCGTTTGGATTGCCAGCACTTGTATCAGAAGAAAACGCCAGGCTGGGGGAGCATGTGACTGTATTCAAGGCTGGCCTTGAACTTCTGGTTCTCCTGCCTCTGCTCGTCTAGTGCTGAGCTGGAAGTCTATTCTGCATGTCTATGCAGATGTCATAGGCTAGAGCCTGAAAATCACAAAGTTATTAGCATGCTTATTGAAACAATGGATTCTTATGAAACCCAAACTTTATAGACTGGTAAATCCATCTGGAGAAGAAATTTCTCCCAACTCACGCTGGAATGTGACATTCAATCATCAACAGATTATTTATTAATTGGATTAAATGAATTATTGCCTACTCTTTTACAAAAAAAAACACTCACATTTTGGCGACTTCTAAAACACACACACACAAAGTATAATTTTAACAAGAGAACTGCCACATCATTCTAACTAACTCCCTTTATGGAGCAAAAATATATAATAATCTATAACCCATCACAGCTGTTTGGCTGGAATTACCAATTACCTTCCATACTTGAGAGATGCTTTCCAGATTTTTTAACAAGTCCTCACAGTAAATTTTTAAACCAATTTTCTTAAAGGCAACTGATAAGATTTAAAACCTCTTAGGCAAGAGATGGCGAGGTTCTCTACTTAAACAAGCCGAATACGAAATCAAGGCTTTCCATGACTACAGGAAGATGAAGATGGGAATTAAAATAAAACACAACCCAAAAAGCTGGGCTTATTTTAAACAGCATTTCAATAAAGTGTGGAACATGTTTCTTCCCCATCTTTGGATATGGGTGTGGTAGATTTATGGGAGACCACATCGAAGGTGTCTTGAAGCCTGGTGACAAGCTATCAAACATCTGTGGTCTCCCCCTGTCCCCGGCTCTAATGGCTTCTGAGCCAGTGCATTTGGGAAAGGCCTGCTGTTATTCAGGAAGTTGCAAAGACAAGTAGCTCACCCAGTGCCTTCCCAGCACCTCACAGGCAAACGAAATCAAGAGGTTCAGGACAAAATGACAAGCACACTTGAAGTAACTTGATCAGGCAGAATCAATAGGGAATGCTCAGGAAGCTAACAACATGATTACTTAAAAAGGGAGTGGGGGCTGGGGAGAAGCGGTGCAGGCAAGCTGTCCACAACACCCAGCATGACTGCGAGTCAGCTCACTAGGAGGGTGAAGTACTTGCTGAACAAGCCTAAGGACCAGATTCAGATTCCCCATTCTAAGCAGAAAAGTCAGGCATGGCGCCGCACCTGTAACCCTAGACCCAGCAAAAGTCAGAGGTACATGGATCCCAGAGGCTCACTACTTCACCAAAATATAAATCTCCAGCTTCAGTGAGAGATGCCAGCTCAGAAAATAAAGTGGAGAAACAATTGAGGAAGACATCCCAGTTAGTGTCAACCTCTGGCTTCCCGCATAGACAAGCATATACACGTGCACAATAACACGGTGACTTTGTAGCCTCCAAGCACACATTCCCATATCTGTCTATATTTGCCTGACACTCCTAGATGTGTTTTCTTCCATCTTTATTATAGTTTTTTTTTTTTACTAAATCACAGTAAATTTATGGCGTGCACAGGC
This sequence comes from Microtus oregoni, assembly GCF_018167655.1. Taxonomy (NCBI): domain Eukaryota; kingdom Metazoa; phylum Chordata; class Mammalia; order Rodentia; family Cricetidae; genus Microtus; species Microtus oregoni. The sequence continues at coordinate 39,340,330 of NW_024543061.1, read as the reverse complement.
ACACAGGTGTGTATGTATGTATACCTTCGTGTGTGCAGGTGCTGAGATGGAAATCGTATCCTCGTGCTCATGCTGTAGCCACTTTAACAACTGGGCTGTCCCTCCAGCTTTCCCATCAAACACCTTATTATTTTAATTGTTCATCTATGTTGCACACTCTGATCAGCTAATGGGACTATGTAACACGCAGTTAGAAAGAGCAGACGAGGGCAGTTTTAGCAATGGCAGCCCCTCAAACACTACTTGCGTTTTCTAAATGATTCACATATATTGATCTTCTCTTTCTTTAAACAGAAGAGTGTGCCTCCCTGATCCTCGCCTGTCTCTTTTGCCAATTCCTGGACTGCCTCCTCATGCTCCCTGACACGTGCGAAACCATTTGCATCAACCTGTGCTGCCCCTCTCACAGGTACTACTCGGCCTCAGACGAGAACCATCCTCGCAATGACTGCAACCTGACCTGTGACGTGGACTGCAGCCTCTTTGAATCCTGCCATGAGACCAGTGAGTGCCTGGAGCTGGCCATGGAGATATCAGAAATCTGTTACCGCTAGCGCCAAGGAGAGAGCAACACGCGGGCGCTCGGTCCTTTTGGCCGCAGTGGGGAATTCTATTACAGTGCATCTGAGATAAGAGCTCCATGCGCCCAAATGCAAGGGCCATACATGTTTCTTGGATGCTCTAGGCCATTTGATGCTGCACCTGTCTGGGAAAGCTACGACTGTCAACTCAGCCATCTTCTTCCAAATTTCACAACCGCATGGCTCACTGCAAAATAGGATTCTTGATCACACACGATGAACAAATTTAAATGCCATAGGTACAAGATGTTTCCTGACTGTTAAATAGCATGCTACACACCACACTGCGCTCTTGACTAGGCAATCTGCATTGTGGCTCCAACTTCATTCATGAATTCAGGACAAATTATGCTTTCGTGTAGGCGCAACACGCATTAGTTATCTTTACGATGGACTCATGCATAAACATTATGCATTATTGGTCATTATTAATAATGTATTGTGTAACATCATTTTGTAATTAAAAATTTATTTATACAGTCTCTTAAAATTCACTTATATCTACAGTTTAGGTAGGAAAGGGAATTAAATGAATCAGAAACCATGTTCCTGTAATTAAAGCAGATGTCTTTGAAACCTCTCCAATGAATCTTGAATCTGAAAGACTTCAGGAGAGCCCTATAATTCTAAACAGTATCATTGTATGTCTGTGGCTGCATCTTAAGAGGTCATGCATATTCCTAATTGGTTACATAAAGATGCTTCTTTATTACAATAGGCAAAAATGGGAGCCATGTGCATGTTCTGGGAATATGACCTATGGTAATCACTTCTTTGCTTTCCTCACTCCTGTTTGTCAGGTGTAATAAGCAACAGGATATTAAAAGGAAATCAGTTCAGTTTTCCTAAATGGTCCCAGGTATGGGCACCTAAAATAAATACACCTGCAGGGACTTGCTCAGCTCACATGTCCCAATGCAGCATTCATGCTCTGGAAACAACAATTTTAAAACCAGTATCTTATTTTGTGCTAATAAAGTAGCTGATGACTACACTGGAAGCTTCTTTACCCTTACACTGTTGCAAAAGGCATGATGCACGCTCCAAAGTCAAATGAAGTAAATCAAAACACATTACTTGGTAAGAAAGGCACATCTAAGTTAAAGTAACTTGGGAATGAATCTCTACACTCTATAGGAGTGGGACAGTGAGGGAAATACTTTGTTCATAGGCATGCATGTATGTAGTCCCATGGATGGAACACAGCATGTTTCATATGACATATTGACAGAGCATAACATAGCAGCCAACAAACAGAGCAGACAACTGAAAGTGGGGGCCGAGAGATACCTAAGCACTGTGAGAGCCCCCAAAATACCTGTTTGGTTTTTACATTGTTTTACTCTCTTGCTTTGGGTAATTTTAGACAAAAAGCAATGTTTGTTTGCATTGTAAACTAGCATTATATTTTCTAATCTATAATAAATTTCAAACATTAAATGGAATTAATCTTTAAAAACTACTACTGAGCTGCCTTGAGATTGCATTTAACCCCTCTTAGCTTGCTCCTGAAAGTAGGGTATATCCATGGTCAATGCTGGCTTTTTTTTTGTGTGTGACTATTATGTTACTCATGGACCACAGAGCATGAGAGTATGCCATCGCCAGCCCCAAACACTTCTTTTTCTCTACCCTTCAGAAGGTCAAAGACACTACTCTCAACTGAATGCATATACTTCCCAGATCATTAAAAATAATGTGGAGGGCCGTGGTGGTACCGACCTAGAGTTCAGCACCTGAGAAATCAAATCGGATATCGATAATTCAGGGACCCATCAGATACAGAGCAAGTTGGAAGCCAACCTGGGCTACCTGAGAAGTGTCACAAAGCAAGCCCCAAGAACAGGTGGATCCAAGATGACACGATGCGTTCATGACAGTGGCAGGATCCCGACTCAGACCCTAACTCTGCGTCTTTACTTGCTAATTCTTTACATGCATCACAGAAACTAAAACACTACCACCCCAATAACAAATAGTGACGACCTGGAAACCCTTTATGCTTCCAACGCACGCCATCGGCTTTTCTCCAAGCACCTAGCTCTCAACTAACATCCTAGTCACTAAGGAAGGACTCATCGGGGTCTCTGGAGCCCCACCCCACCAGTACTTCATGTACTTGGTCTTGTTGTTCAGTCTGTTACATTTTTGTTCTATGTTTTGTCATGGGCCCCTTATTCTTTCTCAACTACATGCTCTCGATTTATGTAAAGATTGTGCACTTCAAATATGAATTCAATGCTCGTTGTTTAGAGACATGAAAGCCAGCAGTTCTTACTTGACAGTGTTGTCAGGACCCTCCGAAATCCTCCCATGGCCTCGCTTTCCACAGTTGGTTAATTTGTTTCTCACTCTGAGAATTCACCATGCTCTACCAGAAAGGGTCATTCATACAAAGTGTGAAATTTCTTTTCTTTACAGCCAATAATAAAATAGCATCCTTTTGGCAAACATGAATGGTGATTTCAATTGAATTCTCACACATAAAACATGCGCAGCTGGGAAAACACAATTGTAGTGGTAAGCCAGATCAAAGTCAAACATAGTTATTGATTAAACACAAATATCAGGATCTGAGAAGGCACTTGTATTCTACACCAATAATGAAGGCCTGTGATTATAGATTGAGATAATGCTACACTTCGAGGTATGCCTTCTTAGGGAATAAAGCATTCTACTTTAAGGAAGCACATTAGAATCAAAGAGATTAGCGAACATCTATATGGTCTTTTGTGGAGAACGGAGAAAAAAGAACCCCCCATGCAGGCCTGTAACCATAGAGTTACATTGTCTTTGCTTTGCTCCGTGGATTTTTATAAAACCATTGCTCTGCTAAAAGCCACCAAAATATGGAAAGCAATGAAGAAAAGAAGTTACATTTAACTTGCTAATGAAATCGTCCCACTACATGAGCCAAGAGGTCTACAAAATTAATTGCAATGCTGGACAATCAAAGTTAATAGAGTAAAAAGCTCTTCAAGTGTTTTTTTTTTTTCCCCCAAGATGATCAAAAAAAAAAAAAACCATATCCAGGCAGAGAAACTTTATCAATAGAAAGCCTCAAGGACATCATTCAGAATTGCTTTTAAGGATAAACACACAGGTAGAAGGTGTTTGAAGAGATTCATCTCTCAGAGTTGGCAATGTCTCCCTCTTCAGAGGGGGGCAGGAAGAATAATGTCTTGTGATAGCTTTTCTCAATATGATACCTACGCAAGGCAATTAATTGATTCGCAAAGAAAAGGTGGATTATGTCTCATAGTTTTGCATTCTGGTCCACAGCTGGGTAGTTTTGTTGCCGTGGGGTCCAGGGTCCTTTGCAGCAGTACATATATGCTCAGAGCATGACCTAGAAGTAGACCCAGAGAAGGACTGAGTCCTACAATGTCTTTCAAGAGCATGCTTCTAATAGTCAGGCAGAATTTCACTAAATATCACTTCCCAAAAGCCACAATAGCTACCAAGAGTTTCACACATGGACCTCTGGGAAAACATTCGAGATCCCAGGGACAACACTTAATTAAGGGAATCATCAGGTTTCTCAGACTGTGTGAACAGACGGCTTCCAAAGAAATGTGCACGCTTGGCTTAAGGGTCTGCTGGGTACTTTGTGAAAAGCCAATATGAGCAATGGCCTGGCATTTGCCACTTACAGCGTCAGATGGACTATACAAAAGAGGAGGGGAGCTATGCTAGGATTATTAAGATACATGAAATTAAATTTGTGCTAGTCACTGTTCCAGAAAGAAGTCTAGACAGATCCTAATATTATAAAGAAGGGTCTGAGAAAGGAGAGACCAGCAAAGACTGGAAGCAGGGGACAGCCTGTGTTCTCGGGCTCTAAGTTCCACCATTGACCTACCATCCCAATATGCTGCCTGCTTTCAAGTTACCAACTGTGAGTGATTTGCCCTCCTTTTCCCATGGAGCAATGCTTGGAAGCATAGCTTATTGTCAAACAATAGAGAAGAAGTTTCGGGGACTGGGTACCTAACAGGTAGAAACCAGGTACACTGCCAAAGGTCCAGTGATGATCCCTGTTATGCTGAACTGGGGAGTGTTCCCCCAGGCTCAGTGGTTTAAATACTTTAGCCTAGTGAATGACATAGTTTTTTGGGGGTAGGGGTTATGAAACCATTAGGAAAGGAGCTGTGGGGAGGTTCTAGACTAAGTCTACTTCTCTGCATCCTGGCAGGTACCATAAAAAAGAGCTGTAACATATCCCCATAACAGAGGATGAAGCCCAGCACCAACCCTTTTCTGCCATGACAGACTGAAATACCATGAGCCAAAAGAAGTACTTCCTGCCTTCTTTATTTTAGGCACATTTTTGATATGGCAACTTGTAGTAATAGGTGTGGTGGGCTGAGTTCCTGCCGCCCGGCAACCGACTAGCTTTACCCAAAATAATTACACATAAACTGTATTCTTTTAAACACTGCCTGGCCCATTAGTTCCAGCCTCTTATTGGCTAGCTCTTACATATTGATCTAACCCATTTCTGATCATCTGTGTAACACCACAAGGTGGCTTATCAGGAAAGATCTTAACCTGCATCTGTCTGGAGTGGGAGAATCATGGCGACTGCCTGACTGGGCTTCTTTCTCCCAGCATTCTGTTCTGTTTACTCTGCCTACCTAATTTTCTGTCCTGTTAAAGGGCCAAGGCAGTTTCTTTATTTAACCAATGAAATCAACACAAAAGACTCCCACATCAGCAACTAGAAAAGTAATTAATATAGACACCTCTACACAAAGGAATATTTAAACTACAATTGTTTAACAAACCCTGCTCGATAGGCTTTTGACCATCTCAATTAATGATCTTCACCTAAAACACTTAAAATCCGAGTCGTCAGATAAAGCATGGAATACCTTGCTAACTTTGAATTTTAGAACAATAGCAATTATCTTTGTATGGAGATATCCTAACTACTGCATGTAACCTATTTATACTATAAAATGATTATTAAATCTGGAACAATAGTTCAAAAGTCCTTCTCTCTAGGGTGAGACCTGTTTCCAGCTCTTTTTCCGAAAAAAAAAAAAAAAAAAGGAACTGGTCATCTCTTTGGCTACATCCCAGGCCATTCATTGAGTCATATTTTATAATCGGTGTAGTTAAGAATAACCAAAAGACTCTGGTTTAAAGAAGTTCTGCATTTAGTTTTTTACCTGTAACAGGATGGCCTGCTCATTGGGGTTTCTGTCCCGCCTGGTCCCCCAGCCATTTAGTCCCAAAGAAAATCACACAAAGTTCTCCATAAGTTATAAAACTGATTGGTCCATTATCTCAGGCTACTTATTACCTCTTGTAGCTTATATTAACCCATTATTCTTATCTATGTTAGTCACATGACTCAATACGTTTTTCAGTGGGGCAGGTCACATCCTGCTTCTTCGGTGGCCTGGGCAGGAATCTGGAAAGAGCTTTTTCCCAGAATACTCCTGATCTCATTGTCCCACCACTTCTTCCTGTCTGGCCAATCAGCATTTATTTAAAACATGATTGACAGAATACAGATAATTCTCCCACACCACCTGCCTGCAAAAGGACCACTATCCTAGAAGAAAGCTACAAAGCTATGGTTTCTGTTCTTCGTCTCAATCATAAACTTAGAAGGACCTCAGTCTGGGTTTTTCTCTTTATTCAAGGAGTATGGAACTAGTATAGTTTGGAACTTTACGTGTCCTTAAAAGGCCAAATGTTAGAGTCATGGTCCTCATCTTGATATTCTTGAAGGAAGAAGAGTCTAAGGAGTGGTTCAAAGTAGGAGGTTTTTGAGTCATTAGGAAAATTTCATCAAAAGGGGAAATGAGGAAAGAAGTCCAGGAGACAGTTCAGTCAGTAAAGTGTTTGCTTGAGGGCATGATGACCTGATTTGATCTCAAGAATACATTTTTTTTTAAAAAGCAAGTTGGTTGTGGAGGACACATATTTGTTAGGCCAGTGCTATGAGGGTAGAGACAGACAGACCCCTTGAGCTCCCTGGAGAGGCAGGGCCTACTCAGTGAAATTAAGTCACTGAGAGACCTAAACTCACAGGCAAAATGACTATGCCTGAGGAGTAACATCTCAGGCTGTGTTCTTCACTCTATTTGCGTACAACATGTACATAAATACTTGTGTGTGCGTGCATGCGCATGCGTGCAAACACACACACACACACACACACACACACACACACTGTAGCTGGACTCTACTCTGTTTCCCTTTCTAAGGTGAGAGGGTTTGCTCTGCCACAGGCTGAGAATGTCCCATCTGTCTGTCCACTGTTTCTAATGATATAGGCTCAGTCAAACATAGACTGGGGCCTTCAAGACTGTGAGCCAGTATAAACCCATCCTTTTCATAAGCTGAGTATTTCAGGTTTATAGTGTTGCAAGGCTGGAGTTCTCAAGCCCTAAGATCTGACACTAGTTTTTTGGGGGCGTGTCAGTCTTAAACCAGAAAGCCCCATTTTTGAGAGCAGCTTGTATAACTATGAGGGAATACTCTCCCCATCTAACTACTTTCCCCCATATTTCTCTGTGAAAAGGAGAGCACAGGAAGATGAAATAGAGACAATTCCTGGTCATGGCTTCAGTTCAAACCACTAATTCCCGAGCTTCATAGCATGTTTCCTGTGTAACAGTGGGCTTTGTTTGTTCCCTACTTTATTATTTTATTAGTATTCATCATGTGTATGAAAATGCTGCAGTATTGAAAATACTGAGGTATTTTTTTCAATCCTATAAAACTCTTTGACCAGTTCCTGTGAAATATTTTCTAATCTTAAAAATCTTCAATGCTTTTAGGAAGCCTTAACAGAAATTCAGCAACTTCCCATAAAGCAATCATCACAGTTTCAACACAAACCTATTTTTTCCAAAGTCCATTACTATAATTACTCACCCTAGAAGTTATATATGATTTTTAAAAAAAGAAGATGAAACTGAGTCAAAGCTCACATTTTTGCTTTGTAAGCAATCAGATAATTATAATTACTCTATCCAAAGAAAAAAATATTCCTTGACAATAAAAGTCTTAAAAGTTGTTATGTTATGCAAAGATTTGAGCTTGGAGCATCTTCAAAATGCTTTTCTGATATGTACCCAATAAGTAATAAATGCAAAGTCAATGTATTCCAATTTAATACTCATGCCATAGCTTTGCCTCGTTCCTCTAGGCTTATAAAGACTTACCTTTTAGTGTTCCATTTTCGCGAAGCAACTTTGAACTCTGCTTCAAGAGAATCCATTGTGCACACTGCATCCAGGCCAACCCCTCATCAGCATTCCACTAGAGGGTTCTAGGATCCTGAATGGATTTTAATCAGTCAACAACACTCTGGTCAACCAAATGCATTCTGATACTTAGACCTTTTATCTCCAAAGCTGTGCAGAATCCAAGGTCATGGTAACCTCTTTTTATGGCTTATTGTTCCTCAAATGTACTTAGAGTGAATTTACAAAGCCACAACTTATTTTGTGGATACAAAGCTTTCATTAGGTTCGGCCCTCTCTGCATCCCCCTTGTTTCTTCTTTCAGCACTTTCTGTCAGTGGATCCTCACTCAATAGCAAGTTCCCGTAAATTTAAAAATAATAAAATAAAATAAGAATGTTGAGTAAGATTCAGTAGCTAAGCTACTCATCGTTTGTCACTGAGTAGCTTCAGAAATACACTTTAATGTTTCAAATGACTGCATAGCTTTGCGACATTAGTTCCTGCAACTGTTAAGAAGGCAAGAAGTCTAGACAATGCGAGGGTCAGCTCACTGGTTTTGTCGTGGTTCTATGGTTTCCTAGGTGGGCATGAGAGAAACACCCCTGACTCACAAGGTGAGTTTGTGGAACTGCCCATGGGAAGACGAAATGGAAATTGGGTTCCAATGTTCTAAAATCCCTCAACAGGTTCACATACCCTGCAAAGTTATTGTTTAACTCATTTCTTTGATAACCTTCATTTAAACAATAATACATATCAATCTATTGTTCTGCGAACTCTAGTTCAACCCCCAAATTGCACACAAAACAGAATGAATGAACAAACAAAAGCAGACACAATTGAGAGTTCTTGAAATCTCAGAGCTGGGGAGGCACAGAAAGGTACATCCCTGGGGTTCACCAGCCTGGCAGCCTAGGTGAATTGGATAGTTCCAGATCAGAGAGAGAGCCCAGCAATAATCCAAGGTGGACAGCATCTTAGGAAAGGCAAATAAGATGGGCCTCTGGCCTCCACAAGCACGTGCGCATGCACCTGCACATATGAGTGCACGGGTACAAACTGTGCAATGCATACATTACTGCAAAATCATGCACGGACATGAACGTGCACACACACACACACATACACAGAGAGACAGAGCAACATCAAGGTCAATGATGTGATCCTTTAAACAAACCTGCTGCCCAATTTTCAGTAACATGTTGTCAACAATGGTCATATGTTAAGCTAGCGGTTTATTGGGGAGCCAGTGAAACACAGCTATTGAACAGCAGGGAGAGAGAACAATGTGGGGAAAGGAAGACTGGTTATACAGAGGTGTGCAGGATACATCAAAGCAAGGGGGACTGGAAACAGAGAAAGGAGTCTGTAAGACACTGGATGCTGAAAACTTGAAATAAGAAAAAAAAAGAAGCTGACAAGGAAAACAGGAGGTGGGAGATGGATGAGAAAGAAATTAGAAAAGGACCATTAGTCCTTTCTCAAAGTTCTTATTTTAATACTCAAATATTCCCTACTGTCTATCACATATATGAGTCATGAAGGCATTATTTTCATTAGGGGAGAAACGGATTGGGGAGGGTAGGGGGGCTCTATTCCGAGTGGAGAGCCAAGGTATATTTTTAGCTACATTAAGCCAGCCTTCTGCTGCTCTGAGCACTGATGTAATTCCAACATAAAACATAATCTATAATATTCCAGGGGAACAAATCCAATTCTTGGTCATATAAATTTTCATATAAGTCCATCACAATTCATTCCCAAAACATCTCATTCTCTTTGAAAGCTGGAGCTGCAGCTAGTGATCAAAAAGAGGATTTTAAAATTACTCTGGAATTTCCAGAGATGCTAAATCTAACCTGCCTGCGGTGCGGGACCAATCCCCCAAACTTTAAATCAGAGGTAAAGCATTTTACGTTTTAAAAGATATATTCCTCAAAGTTTATCATGGTGTGTTAAAGTCAAATATGAGTTATTACTTACCAAATCCATAGCTGATGTCTCCCCTTGATTACCCTAGGTAGGCAAGGATAAGTATCTTCCAGCCAACATATTTTTTTTTTTTTTACCTTTTCATCTGCCTCTTGCTATTTACAGTAGAGTGAGAAATAATAGCCCAGGAGTGACTTTGCTGGGGTGGACGAAGTGCAAATCCCATCTGACTGTGCTCTTAAATTATATTCCAGGCTCCTAGCAAGTTCTGCAGCATGAAGAAGAAGGGGGAAAATGACTTCTCCAAAGCTAAGCAGATCCCAGGGGGATAAACAGTGGCTGTTCAACTAAGGAACCTTAGCATTTACCCCAGCTTAGAATCCCCTGTGCATAGTTTTGTTAAGGCCTAACAGTTATATCTTCCTGCCTTTGCTGGGGCTTTCTGCATGACAGAGAGTTACCTCACGATCAGAATGCCTCTGAAATTGTAAAGGCAAGCCGAACATCTGTACCAAGTACTGCCATGCAAAAACAGCCCTGTTGACTCTTCTGCTTTTATCCAATGTAAATATTATTAATGACATTTTTTTCTCAGAACTGGGGGAATTAGAGGGACAGAGGTCACCCTCAGAAAGTTGTGCTAGCAGATGACTACCCGGGCCTCTAGATCCAAGGAGCATCTTCTAAGTTCACAGGCCCAGATACCCTCCCTCTAGATCCAAGGAGCAGCCTCTAAGTTCACAGACTCAAATCCCCTCCATTCAGTCTCTGGTAGCATTTAGCTGTTTGCAAATTCCTGATCTAGAATATTTTCTTTTTCTGTAAGAATGTTCTAACACAATGTTTCCAGTTAACTATGAAAAGTAGGGTAAGAAGGCTACAGTCTATACGTATACATGTCTTCAAATCCTGACACCACTATTTACTAAGGAAGAACACAGGACTTGTGAGTAACCCTTCTTCAGGCTCCTCAGTTAAAAAATGGTGACTTGGATTCTATTCCGACTGGAATAAGCAGAAAATTAAACAAGGTCCACTTGACTTGTGTGCTTCTTGGAAGATTCTAGGAGGGTCTCCTTGGAAACATAGGACATCAAAATCTTGGTTCTGAGTTATTCCTCAACTCACAATATCAACCCAACCCTCCTAATAATCACAAACAATTATTTCTCTGAAAACAGAAATTATATGATTAAAAATGAAGAGAATGTTATTAGGATTTGATTTTTGAAAATGGATAAATACATACATGGTCATGAAAAGTTTAAAAGGTAGAAGTTGATATATGAGTATATTCTGGATCTACCATGTTTGGAAGTAATACTTGTTTATTTGTTTGTTTGGTGCACTGGTTGATTGGTTGGTAGTTAGTTTCTTGATCCTCTCCTCTCACTGTAAGAAGGGAGTGTCCAAAAAGCAATAGAGTATGATGACCCAAGATTGACTCCTTATTGTCAGGTAAGGTGTTGGCAACATTCAGATAGTCTGTGCAAAGGTTTGCAAACATTTTTCTAGAGGCTCATGGGACACTTCAGTAACTGGGTAGTTTTTTGCCACAGAAACTATAAGGACTCTTTTGAGTATTGGAGATAAAGATACAATGGCTACTTCAACAGTGTTGAGAACTTGTATGGAGATTTTCAGGTGAACAGCGTTCTGGGTTTTATTACTGTTGTGATGAATAATGTATGTGCCTTGATTTAAGTTTAAAGAGCTTCCCCTTTTGTGGAAAAATCCAGTTAAGACTTTCTTGGGGATTTTGGTATATATTTTCATATACATATATACATATGGTCAAAGTTAAGAAAACCATATATTTAAATCTTCTCATTTCATTCTGACACGTAGAACTTGAGAGACTATGCTTAAGAAGCAAGACCACAAACGTTCTTAATTTTGCAATCTGACAAAGCCATTGTTAACAAATCTAAAGGAACCAAGAAAAAGGGGATTCCTGAAGCTTAAGTTTCACTAGCTTGAAGGTGAAGTCACTCCTTTTGGGGTTATAATAAAGTAAGTTTCCCTGGAAACAGTTTATGGAATTCTCTATGCCAAAGCACAAGCAATTTTGCACCTAATCCAAAAGGCCCCAGCAGAAGATTTGCATATGCTAATTTTCCTTGGAGGAGAGCATTCTCTCTTACTGAAGAAAGGCAGAAGCAAGCCTGGCACATCATGTCTTAAGAAAGTATACTCTCATTTTCAGTCACTTAGACAAAACTACCCTGACAGAGGCAACTCAGGGGAGAAGGGGCTGTTCTACTCACAGCTCCTGGTTTACAGTCCATTGCAGCAAATGCCTGAGAAAGACACTTATATCAAGTCCATTGTCAGGAGTGGACAGAAATGAATGCAGGCTCGCCACCACCCAGCTCTATCTCATTCCAGGGTCCAGAACACGAAAGGACACCACCCACATCAGGTGGTGTCACAGCTATCCAAGTTGATATAGACCACTTCTCAGGTGTCTCTAGATTCTGTTAAAACTCATAACTAAATGTAACCATCATAACCCCCGAGTCTTATCTAACAATGTAAGAGGTCAATGTGCTAGGCTCCTCTCCTGATTCCTCTTGGGACCTTCACCTAAAAGTGACACCATGCGTAGTGACTCCAGCAATACTTCAGCTTACAACTGAAGTATTCAGTGGGAGCTTGACTTCAGAATTCAGCCTTACCTTACACTTCTGCTTTAGTTTCTTGCACCTTATGTGATTATCTAATTAAACCTTGGGAATTATATGCTACAAGTACAAGGAACCAAAGACAACCTAAAGAGTGGTATTTACCTCTGTTTAAAATGTATTCGTATGTGAAGTAACCTGTAAGGGGACACTTCTACAGAATGCCCCTAAATAGAGCTTAAGAGTAACATTTCCAGTGGCAGTGCTTTTAGCATTTCCTTCGATGAACTGGACAGCACAATTATCCCAAACACACTTACTGTGAAGGGCACATTCCAAGGTCAAATGATACAGCAAAGGCTCTGAGAAGTCCTGTAGTGGGAAGGAAAAAAAAAAAATCTCTCACTCTTGTGTTAACTCAGCATTTTCCAAACATATGCTAACCAAAGAACACTGTCTATTAATCTGGGCAAACATATTTGAAACATTGGTTTCGGCATTTATTTAACATTTCTGAGGCATCATAGCTGATGCACTTTACTTGATATTATAAATTCTTTTAGACAGTTACACAAGACAGTTTTCAGAGAACACCAAATGACCCAAACCCCATCTTTCCAAGCACACTGCTTCCAATAAGAAACTGCACCAGCATGGTGCACCCATCTGCTCTGCTCACACAAGTAAGGACTGGGAATCTTTTCAATGTGACATCCAAAAGAAGACTGTGAATCTGCCACGGGGAAGAAGTGACATGCTCCCTCTTCTCTCTCCATCCCATGGTGGGCGACTCTCTTTCCTCGGTCTTGCCCTTCCTCGACGTATCTATTTTGTGCTCTCATTATTTTTGCTCTTTGCTGCTTTCAATGTGGGAACTGAAAAAGCGCCTGCTTATTTGTTGAATTTGCTCCTGGCGATGGAATGTAGTTCCAGATTTGGGGAGAAGGCTTTGCATTATGCTGTGTACGAGATGAGTAACAGTTCAACCTGACGCTATTTTTTGAGTGAAAATTCAAGCACCCCTGGGATACAAACACCGGCTTTCCAACAAAGCTGTGCCCCAAACGGGGACGGGGGGGGGGGGGGAGGGGGAGAAAAGAATAAGCTTCCAACTTAGATATTAACAAATGCACTAAGTCAAAGGTTACATTTCATAAGTCAGCGGTTTTTCTGTCGAAAAGGGAGACTTTTTTTTTCCAACGTAGAGAAGTGTTTGCCTGCTCCCTCACCTTGGGGGGTATTGATTATCTTCATGTTCCAGGATAAATTATTGCAAAGGAGTCAGGAAAAGAAGCGGAAATAACATCTGCTCCGGGAATTGTGGGATATTTTGTTCTTTGTGGCTCCAGAAAACTGAGAATAATACCATAATGCATATTCATAATAATTTCCTCATCTAAGTCATAATTCCTCAGCCTCAGTTTCCTTCTCTGGAACATAAAGTACATTAGAACTTCAATCACATTTAAGGGGAGAGCAAGGCGTTGCTGTGTACACCTCTAACCCCAACGCTTGCATGCTGAGGAAAGAGGAAGCCCATCTGGCGCCTAGTTCATATTACATGGTGATTCCTAGGACAGCCCTGGCTACATAGCAACATTCTGTCTCAAGAGAGGGGACAGAGAGTGCGGAGGGAGATGCAGAGAGCACAGAAGAAACACATTCAACAAATGGTTTTCCTTATTGTTTTTTTCTAAACAGGGTTTCACCATGGAGTTTAGGCTGACTCGTGTGCTGAAGTTACGGGCATATACCACGTGACCCTCTACAGATAACTGTTACTTCAGCCTAAAGGTCAGTGAACAATTCAAGTACTCGCTTCTCTCTAAACTGTCAGGATAAGGGAGCCTTTTTAATTGTTCAAATTTCAGTTTTGATTAGCTTTCTGGTTGGTATGTTTTTTTTTTTCTCGGCATCATGAATGACCAACACATGACCTACTCAGGCCTTCGTTCTTTGGAGCTGTGGGCCACAGGCATGACAAGGACCCAAGAGAGCTGCAAAGAGAACGAAAGATGAAGCGTTCACTATCAACAGTTCATTCATAACGAGAGTGCTTATAGGTAAGAGCTGAGCCACCACTGCCCTAAATTAGCCAGACATTTACCTCGGAGAGAAGCCCCTGCCGTCCCCATTACTCAGAATTCTTAGCTTTATATTTGAATAACATTGAACTAAATTGGATTAAAGTCATATTTGAGCAGGTTGGGAGGGGAGGCTCACTCTAAATTATCCTATGAAATTATTGAGATTGAGGTGAAATTTCCAAAACGCAGCCTTCACAAGGGAAAAGGAACTGACCGACGATTGCGGAGAGTCTGCTCCGATCTATATATTTTTTTAAAGTCCAAACTCAAAGGCGAGCTCTCCTCATTCCAACTGTACCCCGAATGCTCTCCCCCATAAAATGTGGTTTAAAGGCCAGCTGCAGTGTGGAGACTTTTCTCGGAGCCCACGGTTTCAAACAAACGACTGGGCAGAAGCCAGAATCTATATGGGCTCACGAAGACTGTAAAACATTTGGTGCCTGGTGGGAAACGCCGCCTGTGAGCTCCGCCAGACGGCTTCAGCTTTCTTGCACCTGTGCCAAGTGTTTCGCAGCTCCCCCCGAACCCTTTCCTTTGGAAGATGGGGGCGGGGTGGCGGAGTAAGCGAGCATTCTGAGGGCATATGCCACAGGGTCTGAAAATCCACTCCTGCCCCCAGACACTGCTTTCCCATTCGGTCCTTTCTGTAGGTAAAACGAGGACCCTGGCCAAGCTTCCGACTGGAGTCGCCTAACTTGACTTCTCACAATCTTGCCCTCTCCATCACCTAAGCTCCTCACACTCCACTGGAAAACCCCTCCTTCTAACAGACTCACTCACACTGGTCCTTCACTCACCTCAAACTGCTAATGACTTCAAGGAAATAATGTGACACTGACACAGTTTATAACATATATATATATATATATATATATATGGAAGAAAGTATATGTTTCTTAAAGGACGAACACCCAAAATGTTTTCGGATGAAAGTGTGAAATTGTCTAAACATAGATGACACGGTACAGATCATGTGAATGTCAATTTGAAGCTACCCCGCAATCCTGCAAGGCTGTCTTCAAAAGAAGGGGAGTTTTAGGGAAGGGTGGTCCATCTTCCGCTCCGTATGACAGGTTATCGCAAACTATTCAATGGTCCCACAATGGTGTCTTTTTTCTTGTGGACTTTGTCACTCAATTTGACAATCCTACAAGATGAGGAATCTTATTTTTCCAGCTCACAGATAAGGAAATGGAGAGTTAAAATTTTAAAGACAGCCCAGTCATATTCTTCTCTGCTTAGTTTCTGTGAGCTCTCTGACACTGTTAGGTCAACCATATTGCTCAACCAAAAGATGCCCTCCTTTTCTCTTAAAACAGAAAACTCACATGAGACTCACTCCCTTGGTTTAAAATGCATACCAAGGTTAAAATGCAAGTGTCCTCTCACTGCACACTAGCCTGTCTCCCTAGCGACTGCCTTCTCAGCAGTGAGAACATTGCTTCCTTTCCTATAGGAATGCTTCACCAACGCCAACGTCACATGCAGAGCAGGGTCACTGCCCTTGGCAATGGAATAAGAACGTAACAAGCACAGGTGGCCATGCATTGTCTCTTAAACTTGTAAACCAGGGACTGGAATATGTCTCAGTCCACATGAGGACTGGAGTTCAGGCCTCAGATAGATTTTTTTTTTTAAAAAGGCAGGCAGAATGTTTGTAATCCCAGCACTGGAGAGGCAGACACAGGCAGATCCCTTGGGCTCAATGGTTACCTGGTGTAGCATACATGACAAACTCTATGATAGTGAGACTCTACCTCAAAAACAAGGTGGAAGAAGACTGGAAAATAATACCCAAAATTATGAACTTGTTTCTACATACACACTTATACATACATATGCATGCTTACACACACACACACACACACAAACACACACACACACACACACATTGAATCCTGTCGCTTTAGTGCTTGATACTTTCAAAGCTCACCCTTTAGACATATAGTAAATTGAAACCATCTATCAATCTCAACAGGACCAGGAACATCTTGACCTTCACACAGGTGTCAGCCTTGGCAGGCACTCCTAGTTAGTCACCTCCATCTCCACAAAAGAAGACCTTTCCTATATCAGGTCACTTGTTTTTTTTTTTTTAAATCTTGCCTTTGGCTAGCCCCAACTCAAGTCTGAAGTGTTGCCCCTTCCTCTAAATCCTTAATCTGAATCTGGAGCCTTCACTCTAGTTCTAAGCTCTGTGTCTAATGCTTCTCTTTACCCATTCACTTGGAACTGAGGCTGTAATTCTCTGGCACCAGCAGGGACATAAAATCTGCTATGCACCACTGCATAACCGCCAAAGGAGCCTGGTTGCTGGTCTACATTTGCTATGGATTTAGTTTGGGATGGGGAAGATGGATGGGAAAAGTACAACATAGCATATGTCGGCCATCCATTGTTCAGTGTGGCACAGCACTTCTGAAGGTTCAGCCAAGAACTTACCTCGACTTGACCAGACATTGATGTGATTCTAAGATTCATGCCTTTGTTGATATTTAGATAGAGATGAGATATATATTTCAGAAGAATCCCAGAATTCTTCTGAAACTCTAACACCTTCTTCCATGCATCCTTTCTTCCTCTCCCCTTCTCTTTTATTATTACTTTATTACATAGTAAATTATACATTAATAAATATACATATCTATTAATTATTTGATATATGTTATTAATCTGTAACCAAGCCTGGCTTGTAGGTCATTCTGTATCCCAAGGCAACCTCAAACCCATGATCCAATCCTCCTCCCTCAGCTTGCTGAGTCCCCAATCCTGTATACATATTTACAATACCTAGGTCTTTGAAGAGGGACATTCAAGAACTATTACCTAATCTTAATAGTTTTATTATACTTATTTGTACAATAGACAAACTTCTATTGGCCTAAGAACTTGCTTTGTGCTAGTCATTGGCCTGAGCAATGATAGACAATGTTTCGTTCAGTCTTCACACAGACTTCTTTATCAGATAACTTAATCTTCTACAAGAAGAATTAGAATTGAGAACTAACACAGCTAACAGATTTTTGGTTCCTCAGATACAGGATTCAAACAAGTTTCTTAAAAATCTTTTGTCATCAAGGTCAAGCAAGTGTCAGTTTCTTATTCCAACACTTGAAAACACAAACTCCCCTCTCCTTTACCTACTCTCTCTCTCTCTCTCTCTCTCTCTCTCTCTCTCTCTCTCTCCCTCCCTCCCTCCCTCTCTCTCTCCCTTTCCCTCTCCCTCTCCCTCTCTCTTCTCCCCCCATGCCCCCACACACCCCTCAGTGCAAGGAGAACAACAAACTTTTGCTCAAAGGGAACCCCGAAAGCATGAAGCTATAGGGTCTTTGAAAATCTATTGGGTAACTTGCCTCCATTCTCAGGAAGGGGATCTTAGGAGTCAAGCTTGCTTCTTAAAGACTCAAGAACACAGCAGTCCCATCACTGTAAGAGTTCAAGCAAGAGTCATGAACCCCACTCAGAGATATTATTTAGTAACTGGGGATGTTCTGACACCCAGTAGGCAGGTAACTAAATTGCATGTTTTCTTCCCACTCTGTGACACCTTCAGTGGTTCCTAATAAAGCCCTGCCTCGAAGTCAAGTGTTGTTCTAGGATATAAAGGAATTAGTTTTACAAAACCAACTCTGTGGGAAAGGAACTCACTGGCTTCTAGAAAACAAGGAGGTTACTGTAAAAAGATCTTGTATTGCATTGGAGTAAATTAATGTGGTTTTTAGATGGTTGGGCAGGTAAAGGGAGACTGAGCTGGGCAACATTTACCTGAACAGCTCTTCCCCTTCCACTGCTGTTGCTCGGTTACCCCCTTAGATACCCTAGTCCTCATGCAATTAAATTTACATTCATCTAAATGCATCTGACACACATGACAAAGGTATTCACTGAGCACTGCACTATAGGGATGAGTAAGTGCCTACAAACTTTGCTTCAATAAGAACGCTAGCCCTAATCCAATAAAAAGAGGAGGGGGAGAGGAAGGAAGGAAGGAAGGAAGGAAGGAAGGAAGGAAGGAAGGAAGGAAGGAGGCAGTGAAGGACCCATGGAAGAAGGTGCTAGAGTTTCAGAAAAAATTTTGGGATCCTTCTAATTTTGACTTCTGAAGTCTCAGAGTCCTTTATCCTCTAGAGTCCCAATTTCAAGTCTTTAAAGGAGAAAGTCTGTTGTTCTCATAAGGTGTGCGTGCGTGTGTGTGTGTGTGTGTGTGTGTGTGTGTGTAATTAAACTGTTGTTTTCGTGGTTAAGTTCTTACTATTACTCGATAAGCAACCCAGAACTCATCAGCTTTCTGCATGAGACATCTACTGTTTCTCATAACCTAAAGAGGGCGAGACCCTAAGTGCCACATGAGGTTGGAAACTCAGGCGCTCAATGTCTTCCTCCCAGAGTGCCACCCCAGCTGTGACACATTGGTCCTTTCTCAATATCCTGCATTTTTCTGGGTTGCAGGAACTCCTCCGCTAACAGACAGAGGTGCATTAGTGGGAGATTTATGCTAATATCTCCACGATGGAAATCATAAGGCCCACTACAGTCTCATTCAGTCCGAGAGATGCAGCCAGGGTCCCTCCTTTAACATAATTTCCAGGAAGGAGTCTGTGGCTTAGGAAATGCTGATTGGCTGGCATTTACAGATTCCAGGAAGAAGGCTATCTTAAGTGTATCAGAGCCTAGAGCAGAAAATTCTTTTAATGCCCCCTCCTCCCTCCGCAAATCCCTAGCATAAGAGGAGAGCAGAAAATATCCACTGGCTAGAGAATTGCTGGCATTAAAGAAGAGCCCTTAGAAGACAATAGGACAGCCCTCCTGGAGGGAAGGGGGTGCTCATATCTCAGCAACTGCTCCGAGGACAGCCCTGCCAGCATGTGCAATGGCCAACTGGTTCATCTTGCTAACTATAACGCTCGGCATATGGAGAGAGAGTGTTTATAGATATATACATACACCATACATTTTCACAGCAAGTACATATAGAGACCGTCCAACTGTATATTTTGCAGACATACAAATACGCACATATATTGTCCATATGTTCAAACAATTTTAAAACTATCTTATGAACAAATAAAGCTCTCCTTGCATGAAAAGTTGTTAGATGATGCCACTATGGACACCTCGGAGCATGTGTCTTCAGGACGGCCAGAAACAGGCACAATTCCAGTCTTTCTCCAGATTTATGACCTTGTCTTTGCAACAGGAATGCTATTGGTAACGATATGAGGCCACCGTGTGTGTACAAGTACTTAGCACACTCTTTCGTCAAGGTGCGTTTTCAGTAACTGTCAGGAGGACTGATGCCAGGCATCATCAAAAACACACTCACAAAGACGCGATCCACCTAGAACTGTCACACACCTCTAGGCCCCTCCTCTATGCCTTGCGACACCACAGAAACAGGCCACAATTGTGCTTCCTTTCTGTTGAATCTTGAAGTTCTGAAAAGGATGATTCTTGTTTTGCTTTCCTGCTTCGAGGCCAGAGATAGTCTCATTGGAAGGCACTCATTAAATATTGATTTTACAATCGCAGATGGGTGGTACATATTCTTATGCAGGGTAGAGCACTAAATCTCAAGCTGGAGTGATGGTTAAAAACATAAATCATCACAGGTAAAAACAATGTCTTGAACAAAATCACCCAGATAAAGCAAACAATCATATAAAGGCACGTTCTCTTCTGATTATTTGTGTCCACTTGATATACACACATCCCCTCAGGAATATCTCAGGGCAACAAGACTATGTGGCCATCTGAGCATCTTAGTCCTGCATCATGTCCTTGCACAGGCTCACTCCTAGGTGTATCAACTAATGTTTTCAGTCTCATTCTTATGGTACAGGTTCAAATCCTTGAGAAAAAAATCACGTGAAGATTTTTTCTGTGTGTGACACTCATACCCCCCAGTCTCTGTAAACTGTTCTCTTCACTGGAGAGAATTCAAAATGTCAGCTTTTATCAGCTCTTTCTGTAATAGGATATTTAGGGTTTTTTTCTACACTCTTAATGTATAAGTTCATACAATATTAAATGGTTATGTGTGAAGCAGGAACACTAGGCATTTACAGATGTGGGACATTACCATGCTAGTTCAGAAATTGAGCAGTATTGATATTAGAGTAATTTTATCATGACAAGTGACCAAAGTATGTTTTCTGGAAGAGATAATGAATTCCCAGACTAAAAGTTGCTTGACTAGAAAATTCCAATATGTAACTTTTTACTGAATTGTCTTTGGAATGCTTCATGGACCATCTCTTTCAGAAGAATTAAAGCAAGGAGAAAATCTCAATTCTTACATTAGAAAAGAATTGTTTTGATCTATGTTAGGTCAAGACATAGATGAAAGGTTGTCAAGACAATACTTTCAAACACAGACAAATCAGACTCACTGGGTCTACGTTACCCATGCAAGCTGCTTCTGCCTTTCTGCCTTCTTTGATGACTTTTGTGAAATCAAGACATGCCAAGTTTTGTCTTAAAAGATTTCCAGAGTGGCTTCTGAGCAATAGCCTCTGGCACATAAAAGCAAGTGCCAATAGAATTTGAGAAAGCACAGCTTCCAGCATTGCGCACCTAGGAGGCCTACTCCTAAACTCCACCAAAAAATTTTTTTTTTAATTAAAAATTTAAGGACTACATTAAAACATGAAGAAGATAATGAACATATTTTTATATCCTATTTATTATTTTGTCCTATTTTGCTTAATTTTCTGAATTCACATTGTTGCTCAAAGTGTGTCTTTCTAACATATTTGAGTTTTCTTTTTTTTTATTATTATTATTGAAAAAAATTTCTGCCTCCTCCCCTCCTCCCATTTCCTTCCCCCTCCCCCCCTCCTCTCCCCCTCCCCCCACTCCTTTCCCCCTTCCTCTCCAGGCCAAAGAGCAGTCAGGGTTCTCTGCCCTGTGGGAAGTCCAAGGTTCTCCCCCCTCCATCCAGGTCTAGGAAGATGAGCATCCAAACAGGCTAGGCTCCCACAAAGCCAGTACATGCAGTAGGATCAAAACCCAGTGCCATTGTCCTTGGTTTCTCAGTCAGCCCTCATTGTCCGCCATGTTCAGAGAGTCCGGTTCTATCCCATGCTTTTTCAGACCCAGTCTAGCTGGCCTTGGTGAGCTCCCAATAGATCAGCCCCACTGCCTCAGTGGGTGGGTGCACCCTTTGCGGTCCTGACTTCCTTGTTCATGTTCTCCCTCCTTCTGCTCCTCATTGGGACCTTGGGAGCTCAGTCTGGTGCTCCAATGTGAGTCTCTGTCTTATCTCTATCCATCGCCAGATGAAGGTTCTATGGTGATATGCAAGATATTCATCAGTACGGCTATAGGATAGGGAGTTTTCTAATAGGGACAAAAATATCTCTGGATGAAGTGCACTCTTGGATAACAAACAACAATACTTAAGCCTAATTACTATGTTCACAGGTATCTTAGTGGATTGATATAGAGAATAACAATGAATTGTCCAGAAAACCCCATCTTCAAATGAGGTTCCTCCATAAGAGGACCCAGAACCCAACAATTTTCATCAGACTGTGGTAAGTATATCTTGCATATAACATGTCTCCCATAAAGTCACACTAAGCCTTTATTATCTTATTAGAAATTTATTATTCAGTCACCTGCTATTATTAAAGGTGACTATAGAGAGTGTGGGATAAAAGGAACTGTAAGTCCAAACCCCTGGTGTCTGGAATAGACTTGAAGTCAACTCATGAATAATCTTTTTCCATAGCAGGATGGCAGGAGTCATCTTTCCTGCTCAATGTCTGCCTAGGTCTTACAAGAGAAGTTCTCAGACATATACTGTCTGCCTTTTCCACTACTCAACTAAGTCATGAGACTTGAGGAACGTTTCAAGCATAAAGCCTGGTGAGAATGAGCTAGTCCAGACTAGATATTTCCTTGGTAACTATGCTCAGTCCAAGAATGGCC
This sequence comes from Microtus oregoni, assembly GCF_018167655.1. Classification (NCBI taxonomy): domain Eukaryota; kingdom Metazoa; phylum Chordata; class Mammalia; order Rodentia; family Cricetidae; genus Microtus; species Microtus oregoni. The sequence goes on along the minus strand of NW_024543061.1, from coordinate 39,317,966 downwards.
AATCAGGCTGATACAAACATGTTAAAAAGAAGGACATGTATATTAGGGTAGAGACAAATATTCTCTCATTTTCATTTGGCACATGCAAGGAAATGAGATGTCTTGATTGCTATTGGTAGCCAACTCATGGCCATGATTAAATTAGTGTTACATCTGTAGTCATATTATTGGCAGAAAAGAAGATGAACTGCAAAGCCCCTCATATAAACTACTGTGTCCATCAAAATCAAAACTGTTCATCTCTTGACTTCTATTAATTGAGATAACAAATCTCTTCATTACTTAAGCCAGCTGAAAACCAGCATTTATGATAAAGAAGAAAAACTACTGTATTAAGTGTTCATATTGATTTTAAGATGTATTTCAATTTGAAAACACTAAAATATATGTGGGGAGGTGGGGAGAAGTACTTATTAGAATTTGGGAAATAATCTATAATAAAAATGTGTTAGAATTGGCTTGGTTTATGATTTTGTAATTAGATTGTTCATTGAGGATTTATGACCTCTAATTAGAAGTCACCCCAGATCATTGGCTACTGCCCCAAAGAAAGCAGCCTGAAAACTCTTAGATCACACTGATTATAGCTGAGTAGACAATTGAAAGGACAGAAGGTTATCTTTTTGTGGATATTCCCTTGCATTTGTAGACACAGGGATACAATATAACTACACCCTGTGCAAAAGTGCTAACTACTAATAAAATCTAAAACAAAAATTCTTCTTAGACACTGTAATTTTTTTATACTTAAGGGTGATTTTCCTAAATTTAGAGTTAATAAATATCTCAACCAATTCTAGAGCTTTCTATCACTACAGTATTATCTGTCTGTTTATGCAGAGTTGATCTTCTCTGTGCATTGTGTACATTTCTTTTAGCTCAAATTTGGGTCTGAATTTCAGATACGATTTCTTTATAATGGTTACTAACCCTTCATCTCCCTAGCCTCTGACACCTGTGACTACTAACCCTTCGCTACCTAGTCACTGACACCTGTGAAAGATCTTAAAAGATATGAATACAAGATTGTTTCACTAATTGTAATTTTTCAAAAGATTAAATGCTACACACAGTTCCTGCCATAAACCATTTCTACTCTCACTATGTTTCATTGTAAAAATTTATCAACTACAGAGGTGCTTTATGTCTGATAAAAAATAAAATTCAACACAATCAAACAAAATACCATATTTAGCCAATACTCATTGCCTAAAAGACTTGTGAGAGATTGAGCTAAATGGAACACTTGCTTAAGAGACTCCCCCAAATCATCATAGGGAGGATTCAGTTCAGGAGTTAGCAACATGGAGGGTTCGACATGGGAACTTTTTGTTGTGTAGCTGTTGACCAGCCATCCTCTTTTTTCAAGGTTAATTTCTTTTAATGTGTGTTGTGTCTGCATGTATGTATGTGCACTAATGTGCATGCATGGCAGCCACAAAGACCAGAACAGGGTATTAAATCCTCTAAAAGTGAAGCTACATGTAGTTGTGAGTAGCTCTGTTGGTGCTGGAAACCACATCTAGGCCCATAGCAAGAGCAGCATGTACTTTTAACCTCTGAGCCATCTTTCCAGCTCCCAATCAACCATTCTTATCCCTGGCCATCTAATATTTCTTAGGTACAGAAATATAGAACTTAATAATATGTACATTATAATGCATCACGGTTGTTTCCCTACAACTTGATATATCAAACTATTTCTTATACTGCAAAGTAAAAGAAAAATGTTGCCTTAAGAAGAGAATTTTGGCACTTATAATCCTGCTTTTATTATCTTCAAAGAGTGAAAGTAAAGAGAGATGGTCACTGTCTAACATAAATGATTGACGACATTATGCCAAGTGTTAAGTTATGTTGTCTCTTCGGGTGTTATTTGTACATGATCAATGTACACACCTGAAACAATACAGAGGATAAAAACCTTAAATCATTCAGTTGATCATATATAAATGCCCCTAATATTAAAGTGGTGGTAGGAGACAAGTGTTGAGGCTATTGCACAGCCTAAAGAGGTGACTCAGAGTTAATGATATAGAGTTGTGTTGTTGGTTAAAATGGATTTTGTTTTCCATAGTTGTGAGAGATACTGAATGGCTTTTTAATTTTTTTATTGATTTCATTGAGCTATACGTTTTTTCTCTGCTCCCCTTCCTTCCTCTCCCCTCCCCTTCAAACCTCTCCCATGGTCCCCATGCTCCCAATTTACTCAGGAGATCTTATCGTTTTCTACTTCCCATGTAGATTAGATCCATGGATGGAGAGACACTGAACATTTTTGCATCATTTTTAAATCATTTTAAATGGAGTTGGGAAATCCACTATTAATAGTAGGCATTCACTATATGTCTTAAATAAGTTAAAGTGAATATATTGATAAAATATCACCTATTTTTTATAACAAATGGGATATAGACTATTTTATGGTAATTTAGACTACCACATAAGTAGTTGAAAAGTAACAGATTATGCCAAATTCATTAAATTTATAAAACATGAAGGTAATGAATGTGATGTGATAATGCCTATATCAGAATAGATATACACAACTTATATTTATTCAAGAAGAAAGATATAGGGAGTTTTCCGTAATTAAGACTGTGGGTAATAATTTGCACAATCTCTTATGTCTTCCATGGCACTGGGCCTTCTACTATGGATGGTTTCAACACACTAGATTTGAAACACCACTCCCATATGAAGTAAATAAAACTACACATAGTACTTTCTACAGAGTGTTAGGTTACAAAACAGAAAAATATAATGGGTACAAAATTCACATTTGATCTAAAGTAATGTTTGTTAAAGACAAATATAAATGAGAAACTGTTAAGAAAAATTTATTCCCATCCCTTTATTGCCATCTTCGTTTGTGTAATTCTTGTTTGAGACAGTTTCTCTGTTTGTAGTCTAGCATGATCTGGAACTGCTATGTTAGCTCAGGTTGGCCTTGAACTCGGGATCTACCTTCTTCAACCTTGCAGATGCTAGGATTAAAGGCATGCCCTCACAGCTGCTTTCATCATCTCTTGGGAAGTAAAAACTCTGTATCAGCTCAGCATGACAAATGTGTCCAGCTGGATCTGTGAACTTGCCTGGGTACTGTTTGCCCATGATAGACCATGAGAACCAGTCCTGTACACAGTCTCCAGGAAAAATATAGGTATCATTTTAAACGAAATATAATGGAAGGGAGACACTCTTCCTCCTTACTCTTCACCCTTTGTATGAGCTATCTTGTATATGTGTTCTTACCTGTAACCCAAAACCGTCTGTAATGCCAGGAAAGGCCTGACATCTTCTCCTGAGCCACCATTTGGGGATAAAGCACAATATCTCTTTAAATAACAGAAAAATAAACCCAGAACTTATAAGCAAATGAGTATAATGAACTTTTTACCCCTTTAACCAACACCAGAAAACTGGCAGTAGCCATTTCTTAATGGCCTGGAACTTCCAAAGAATTAAAAATGAAGCTTTGTTTTCTCTTTCTCGTGGATGCAGGTGGGACCATAAACTCCTTCTAGCATGATGTAGTGAACACTCCATGGCCAACATGAGGCCATCACTTAAAAAATAAAATAGAGACCACTAATGAAACAAAGTAACAACTTAGGGGAAAATCTGTTTTGGTTCCAATTACTAACTGGCCTTTTGAGGAATTTAAAAATATTTTACCTGGCCTGTGGTTGCCTATGGAATAAAAGAGGAAAGGTTGTTTTTTATAAATGAAACTTAATTGAACAAGATTAATAGAAGGTTCTTGGTAATTGGAACCGTATTTTGAATGAATCAGACCAGCTGCCTAGATGAAATCACTTCAGATGAGCAAAACCCTTCGTAGATAGATAGCAACTCTTTGTGGTTGGGGCAAGGCTCGCTATGAAAATCATGACTAACATAAAATCAGGGCTCCCTCCACATGCTCCACATGTAAAACCCTGCACCTTGAAACTTTTAGGACTTGATACTGTATCTCTGCTGCTCTAATAGCCAAGTGCCATCCTCAAAGCTATGGCAAGCAGGAGGGACTAATCCGTTGTTGGTTATCTGATGGTTCTTGATAATGCCTGTGCCCCTGAGGAAGAAAGTCTTAAAAAAAAAAAAAACAACTATATAGATTCCAACATACAGAGTGATATTCTTTAAAAACGTGTAAACATCCTTTATGGTCTTTAATACAGACAGCCCATCCGTAAATAAATCTGGGAGTTGAACTCTGAAAAAACTGCACGTTTCAAATCAGAGCAGCGTCCACTTTCAATGTTTTTTTTTTCAAAATTATTTCAGCCAAGACTATACTCAGTTTTTCCATTTTCTGCAGTGTGCTCATTTTGAAAATATATTTTCATTTATAGAATTATATATAAAACCCATAAATGATCTGAACAGTATGCATTCGATACATCTGTAGGTTTTTTTTTCTTACATTCACAGTATCTTCCAGGAGGGAGAAACGGCAATGAAGTTAGTTCATGCTCCACACATAACTCAGGTGCTTTCAAATTCTCTAGTCATCGGTTACACTCATAAAAAAAAAAAAAAAAAAAGATGATCTATCACGGGCAGCTTGAGATACAAATTCCTCACAAAATTTTGACATCCGTAGGTTGTCTAGACAGGATGGAAATCTGAATTTGTGAGAAAGAGAGCAGAGAGAAAACCTAACGTGGAAAAAATGATTAGAAAAAGTAAAATGGTATGTTTTCAGGACAGCAGGAAAGCAGTCAGTTATTTCTGGAACTTTCATTCCATAAAAATACCACAGAGCCAAATTCTGCCCTCCGATGATTTTTCTTACGGTTGCTCGAGTCCATATGTTTCTAGAAGCTCAATTTGTTTCCTTGCATTTCAAGGTCTAATCGTGCAGCTATTACACAGGCAGAATCTCCATGAAATTAAATTTGTGTGTGTGTGTGAAACACTTATCAGAATCCTTCCTGAAGCAAAATGTGGTCAAAGACTGTGAAAAATTGGGGTTAGTAGAAAATAAATCGCAGATCCCCAAAACACGTCTGTATTTCCTAGGTTTTCTCATGAGGATTCTTCCATTTGGAACATGCTAGGACTTCTAACAGTGCAGACCATAAGATCCAGAGAACTTTTATTTATTTCTGTCCACAAAGAATAATTAATGGCACCCTTCATAATTTCCTTTTGTCGAAAAGTATGATTTCAGTGAATAAAACACAAATTTCTACATGAAGATCCATAAAATACAGAAAAATAAAAAGGGAAATCAGACAGCCAGGGACTCTGCTAAAAACTGTTATTCCGAAAGTCTGGTTGCCAGTTTAATACCATATGGCCATTAATTGTGCAGGATAGAGTAAAATATTATGTGCTTTTCTGTATAATTAATGAATTTTAAATTTCAGAATTTCAAAGAGAAAGAAAATGATTATGCCAGAGTTCAGATATTCAGAAATATCTCTGTGATGTCACAAATCTTTGAAAGTTTCTGGACACTTGTTTTATTTCCTGTAAAGCTCAATTCATCTTTAAATAAAGAGTACCTGTTTCCTTTTTTTTTTTCAGATAATAAGTGAAAAAAAAGAAAAGAAAAAAGACTCCCCTACATCTGCACAAAATATGTCTATCCTCATTAGATCCATTTTCTCAATTAAATTCAAGTTTCTCTGTCCAAAAGGCATAAATCTGGGTATTGATTTAACTATAAAATCATGAAACTCCCGGTAGTCTTCTAAAACCATTTTACTTGGATGAGCATATAAGCTTTTAAAATATCAAGTTATTCCAGTATTTAATACACATAACTGCTTCCAGAGGGCTAAAGGCAGTAAGACACAGCTGCCCATTCCATTGGAAGAATTACAGCTAGATTGCTAGCTAGTGTCTTACTATGCTCTCTCTTTCTTCCCAAGTGCTTGCTTCTATTTTGTTCAGCATGAGTTTGATACCTTCTGAACATGAACTATATCACCAGCAGCCAAAATCAATAACCTATCTAATCAAGGCTCTATAAACTAACAACAGACCCTTGGTGCTCTGTTCCTATAAAATGCAGTTCATTTTAAATCCTTCCTTCCAAAACGGTCTAACTCTAAATTTATTATCCTCTCCTGACAAGGTTAGAGCATTGTCTACCGAAAATTCTAGAAGACTGTTTGGGGGAGCAAATCAATTACCTCTTGCAAAGGAAAGACCTCTCTGGGCTTGCCTTGAAATCTTTTTTATTTAACTTCAATTTTCTTTTGAAAGCAAGGAATCTCTGCCACAAAGCTTTCTGCCGTAGTTGCGGCAACCCGCTAGTTCCCTTCAAATGAAAACCATGAGTAAATATTTCATAGACATGTCTCTCGTGTGAATTACACAATATGAAAAGGAGATGCTAAAGAAATATTTCTCTAAATCATACCAAATGAGAAAGACAAACATTTTCCTAAGATCCGCGATGTTTTGAAGCAAAAGCCATAAATTCTCCTTGCATAAAACATGGTTTTTATTTTTATTTTTTTGATAGCCAGAAAACTGTGCCTGAATAGCCTTCACTCAGTGACTTCATAGTGGATTTGATACCGAGGTTTATTTTAAGCTTTTTCAAATGATATTTTCCATCTTCAAACTGAGAAGGAGTTTATGCCTTGAAAGATTATTCATAGGTATCAATGTAAGCAAATGCAAACTTTATCCAAAATTGCTCTTTTTTTCTATCTCTACCAGATTTGTGACATTAAACACATGTGTGCAAAACCACTTTCCACAAGAGGGGTTTTACTTGTGTATTTTACTTGTGATATGGGTCTTTCTACCCAAATAAATATGGATCTCTTTCGAAAAAGAAGAACCTTATTTCCATCATGTTTCTGTGATTAGCATAAACACCCACAAACACACAGATGTGGAACTGTATGGAAATGAGCAAACCCAGAAAACAGCTGGAGAAAGCGAGCCAAGCATCCACAAACATGTAGGCGTGCACTGCATCATTTCTTGGTAAATTGAAACCCAAAGCCCCTTTAAGAGCAGTATAAGAAATTAAGATTGCTACAAACATAACAAACAGGGTGTGTGCTAAGGAACTGGTGGGCAAGCGGAAATAAACCCATCTGTTTAGAACCCTCGCTGAAGCCTAATGTTAGAAAAGGAGGGCCGTAAGTGAGTATTGATAGGCCAACATTAGTGCTGAGGTTGGCTCTCAATACTGAGTCTAACAGCATTCTTATCTATATTCATTGATTTTAGGAGCTTGGGTTCTTTTAGGATCTACTGATGGCCCCATATTTCAAAGAGCTAATCTCTTGTGTAGCCCTCCTCACTGACTCCACCTCCACTCTCAGTGGCAAAGTCAGGGCTAGCTTTCACTGAAAACTCATCCTGATCTGCCTTCCTGGGAGATTACACTCTGTGGGCTGGTTTCTCTAGAAGGTGCCCCCTGCTCCTGGCCAGAGCATCATAGGTTATGAGTTCAGTTACAAGTTGTTTTGCTAAATGAAGTGAATGAAAGGTGAGTCTTACTTGTCACCTCAGCTTCCCTTCATTCTCCTAGCGCCAAACATGCCCTTAGTTAGCCCTGTAGCCATTAGGAGAGAATCCCTAATTGATATAAGGTCACTCATCCGCATCATAAATGAGCCTTTTTCTTTATTTTTCCCCAACATAATATTTGTGTTATTTGGGAATGCCATACAGTTTTCCCCAGTCACCCTCGCTTTCTTTAAACTGTTCAAGTATCCCAACTCATGCTCTACTCGAGATCCTGAAAGAGGCCTCAATCCAAAATGCTTATATCCTTCCCAGAGAGCATCTTGAATCACAGAAACACTTTATCTTTTTTTTCCCTTAAAATTGCTCCTGTGAAGGAGGCATTGTTGCCGTGATAGTAGCTTTCAAGATTTAAAACTATCGTCTGCTTCATATCTAGATGGAGTTCAAAATCAATACTTTAGCAGCTATCATTATAAGCTGTTCCGATTCAGTGATGAGGATGACATCAGCATCAATGGGGGTGACCATAGGCTTCTTTCAGAGCGCAGCGTATCTCTGTAGGCATCGTTGGCGCAGCCCGCAGTCATGAAAGTTTTAGCAGCTGAAGTGCCATAATACTATCAGAGTTGGTTATCATCGGAGTCTATGCATTTCATTTGTTCCCCTAACACTCGTTATGTTGACAAGAAAGCTGATGCATTCAGTTGCCCAAAGTCGTGAGATGCAGATCTCCCCATGGATGAAAATCAGAAACTTCTACGTGGAAACCAAGTGGAGTACTCACTCTGGACATATGGTCTCTGTCTCTCTGGCATCTTCTCAAACACATCGCTACAGAATACTACACACTGGGGTTCACTAAACCCCTAGCTGTGAAAACCCCAAATCTGCTGCTTTGGGGGAAGCACTGCATCTCAGCATGGCCATGTTTTTACTATGTTTTTATTTAATGGTCATGTTTTACTATGCTTTTATTAACTTACATTTCATCAGAAAGATGCCTACTATAAACCCTTATAATCCTGTTCAATATTTAAAGATAAAAATCACTGACTGCATATGCTATACGATAGGTACATTATTATACAGAAAATAACAAAACATTTGTTTCACTATTAACCTGGTTACTTAATATTAGTTAGCTAAGTATAGTTTAGGAATATATAAAACTGCATTTCCTAATGGGTAGCCACTAGCTATAGGTGACTACCAAACACATAAAATACAGAGAGTACCAATTTAGAAATTCCATAAGAATAAAATTTGCACCTAATTTCAAAAACTAATTATTGAAAAACATTTATGCTGATTAGGCATGATATTTTAGATATATGAATTAAATAAAGTATACTGTTGAAACTAATTTTACCTCATTTTTAATGTATCCAATAGACAGGTTTATATTGAACTTATAACTCACTACAGGCTGGTGCTATATTGAACAGCACTGACGAAGATGATAAAGACATATTAAAAACTAACCAGAAAGGATCATGGCTAGAATTCTGTACAAGATCTTCTGCTTTGACAACTTCTGATAATCTTTCTCCTAAAGCGTAAGGGTGAAACACTCACTGAGCTGGATCACAGACAAACTCTGGACTTCTGTGATTCAGATCTACTGAATGTTTATTCTGGTTGGGTGTAATAGCTATAATCTTGATTGTCAACTTAATGGGAACTGGATCCAACTGGGAGATTTGCCTCTGGGTGAGTCTGACATTTCCATAATGGATTAACCGAAGGGGAAATGACCCCCTCTCAGAGATGACAGAAACTTCCAGTAGGTGGCCCAGCTCTAAAGTGGTCCAGGAAAAGGCAATGCTTCATCTGTCACGTTTCACTTGTTACTGGTGAGTGAGTTTATCAACGGTGCATCTGCCACTGCCACCACCCTCCACTGTCATCAGATTCCAGCTGCCTCAGCCTCTCAACGAGACTGAAGAAACCATCCAGTAATTCTAGTAATTTCAAGGCCTTCAGCAGCAGGTTGGACTGCTGAGTTTATCTAGCTGGCTGGACTGAGGTTAGCTAGCTGTCTGGACCAGGTTCTCAGCCTCTTAAGCAAGCAGAGGACAATTGGGAGACTACCCGGACCCTACCATATGAGACAATTTAATAATGTTACAAGATAGCGTTTGATAAGTTCTGTGCCTTTAGAGAAATGCACCTGATACAGCAAGTACACAGTCTCGATTCTAAATAAAACTAACCACATCCAAATCTGACAGCATAGAGGAGGTATTGGTGTTTAAAGCCGGTTAGACACCTTGAGAACATGACATGCTACATATAGCATGTCTATAACATTAGCTCCAGGGAAAACGGCAATTGAAATGAGCAAGTATTCTTCAAGTATAGACATGGAGACATCATCACTTCCTTCATGGCAGAGGAATTTCAGACCCTGATCGATCATCCTGACTTTTCCCATAAAGTTTCTGGAAGACAGCTTCCTACACGTCTTCTTACATTCCTACATTCCCTTCCAGCTCCTATAACAAAATGCCATGAACTGTGTGGTTAAGATGCAACAGAAACTTCTTTTTTATATTACTGCAGGCGCTGCTGAAAAGGGACTTTTGAAAGGAAGCTCAAAACAGCAAGAGAACAATAACATGATGTACTTAGACCTCGCTTTGCTCCATACACTCTTCTAAGATGTCACTTAACCCTTTGTGGTAAAATATACTACTGGACAGTTTTATATATCTGGAAATAGACCCACAGAGACACTCAGAAGCATGCTTTATTCAGAGGGCGATATCGAGGGAACTTGGCTTCTGTGCCTGGGCATATAGTACTATGCACCATCTCTTAATTTACAAACCCAGTCTGTGTCTAGATAATTCCTGGGAGAAAAGGGGTAAATGCCAGGCTGGTGCTGTGGTTTTTCAACCTTCTGGATACTGTGACCGTTTAACACAGTTCCTCACGTTGTGTTGACCCCAACCATACAATATTTCTATTGCTGCTTCATAACTGTGATCTTGCTGCTGTTATGAATTGTAATGTAAATATCTATGCCCCGTGGTGGTCTTGGGCATCCCCCTTGAAAGAGTCATTTGACTACTAAAAAACTCATGACTCACAGGTTAAGAACCACTGTCTTAGTGGGTCAAGCTCCACTTTCCAGAGAAGCAGAGGAAGACTTTTCAGAACCAGCTCGCCTTCAAATGATCCGGTCAGAAACAGCCAAGAGATCGTTAAATAATTCACCTCACTAAGTCCCTTAAGGTCTCAGAAGGGGAGACAATGGTTCACTTCTTGGAAACTGAACTGCTATCTACTTCGGAATGACTGCATTCTCCCCAGCAGTGAGCAAGGAGATCTCTGCACATCAGCTCACCTGGAAATAAGCGCCACTGCCTTTATTATTGAGCTGCAGACAAAGAAGCCGAGAAGAATGGGGCAGCGTACTGAAAATGAGAGGTGGTCAGAGGCAGAATCGTGCGAGCTCCCCATGGTCTCTGTCGGAATCGCAGATGTTCATGGCTTATTGCCCCTCACGTGACAGTGTGTGCATTAATAATACTTGAAAAGAAGCTTTCGTGAACTTTTAGAATCAGTTAGCACAGACACTGCAGAGTGGACACATCAATGCCTCCAGAAATCAATTTCTTTAAGAAAATCACTTTGGCAGTACCTCCCACCCCCAGAAATCTTCCCTAAAGATAGAGTCCATGTGTTGACAGAATACAAAGCTAATGCTTTTGGAACCTTCACAGGTTTGCTATGAGCCATGAAATCTATTTCCACATACACCTCATGCTTTGTACCTTAGAAAACGTAAGTCCGAAAAAAATCTTGACTTTTCCCCAACACAACTCCAACGTCAGCTGGGGAATATCTGTGGAACTGAAGTTACTGCTTTGCCATCCATCACTGCTTTCCTTCCTTTTGCACCTACTGTCCTCAGTCTTGGTGCCGTCCTAATTGCTTCCTCGTGCCACAACGGGGTCAACCCTCCTCACATCCACTTTTTATTATCATTCTTTCCTCCTTTGCTTGGGGTCCCTAAATTGTATTCTCAGATTCTATGAGATTAAATTCAAAATGCAATCTGATATTCAAAATCTTGCAATGCTTAGTAGAGTTCATAAGACATTCCAGTGCAAAAGAAGAAAGAAGGCAGATGCCAGAGCAAATCTATATCCAGGCAGGCTTGAGCTTGTGGATCATCTAAGTGAGACGATTTAAAATTGAGATCTGTCTTGTAATCCCCAGAGTAATCATTGAGATAAGGAGAAAATATACAAAGACTAAAAGAAAAAGTAACATAAATTTTATAGTAAAAACACTCCAAACACAAAAGACAGCAATGAAGAGACAAGAGCAAAGACGGCGTGAGATATGTAAAGAGCAAACAGCCAAACAGAAGAAGTACATCCCACCGTGTCAAAAGCCACATTAACCACGAAGGAGATATCTAGACGTAAAACGGTCATGGTGGTGAAATGATGCAGCAGTTAAGAGCACTGTCTGCTCTTCCACAGGACTCAGGCTTGATTCTCAGAAGTTACACCGTGGCTTGTACAGTTCTAAAACTCCTATTACAGGGGATCTGACGTCCCCGAGTACCAGGCACACAGACGTGCATACATGTAGACAAAGCATCCATATACCTACAAGAAAATAAGTAAATCTAAAAGATAGGCTGGATTATAAAACCAGATATAATAAAGTTCTACCTGTGGAAATATTTTAGATTCAAAGATATGGCTAAGTCACAAAGATGGAAGGAGCTAAAGCCATGTGAGATATAATTTAATAAAGAATTAAACAAGCTACATAAATATTAGACAAAATAAATTTTAAAATATTTTTCAATACTAATATTTTTAGAGAGGCAAAGAAGGCATTTCATAATGACAAAGTAGCTAATCTCGTTCCCAAAATTTGAATCACACTACCAACCAATGCTATCAGTGAGACATATCTTAAATATCACCCAAATACAGCACAGTATATGTTCATTCCAAATATGCATACGACATTCTCCATATTTATCAGGACACTAGACCATGACACACAGCTTAAAAACTTGAATGAGATAAGTTTATACAAACTATGCATTTTGTTAAAAACCTAACTAAACTGAAATACAGAATAAAATTGTGCGGGTTAGAAATACATAGAAACTAAACAATATATTTATAAATAACTCATACTTAAAGATAAATTATGTGCAGAAGTGCAGAGTAAAATGATGATGCAACATACTAGCACGTGTGGTTTTCAGATAAAATCATCTGGTGCGGGAGAATTTTCTGTATTCTGTCAATCATGTTTTAAATAAATGCTGATTGGCCAGGCAGGAAATATAGGTGGGAAAACCAGACAGAAAATAGAAATGATGTAATGAGAACAGGAGAATTCTGGGAAGGAGGAAGTTCATTCCTCCCACTCCTGCCCAAACCAGCCCCCTTGTGTTACAACCATCCTTGGAGGGAAATTATTTCAAATAACAAGGTGAAAAATCTAAAGAAATTACCTGATCTTTTATGTGAAGAATGTGGAGGAGGAGAAGGAAAGAAAGTCCAAGGCAAAGAGAAAGCAGATGCTGCGGAACTGCTGATCACGCCAATGACATCCATGAATAACCTACAGAGAATGTCCCTTTGATGATGTAAGAACTAAGAATGTCCTCCAAGATGGTGATGGGGAGGCTTAGCCCATATAATCAAGTAAGAAAAACAGGGTTTAAAAAAAATGACCTGCAGAGAATCAGAACTGTCATTATCTGCAGATGGAGTGAGACAACATGGGACAATTCTTAAGGACAATATGCCAGAATAAACAGAGGCTGGAAGGTCACAGGACTGAAGACTCATTACAAAACCAACTGTATTCTTAACACAAGTACCTAAAGATCCCCGAACAAAATTATTACTGCCTATCATAATAACACCAGAAACATAAAATCTTTAGGAATAAATTTAACCCACCCTAGATATATTCACTTAAATGTATAAATATTCCTGAGAACAAAAATGATTCAAATGAATACAAAGATGTATCATGCTCATGGAGTGTAATATTGCAGAACTAGTAAGTTGGTGATATTGCAAATGTTATCTGTTAATTCAATGCAGTCTTTTTAAACTTTCTAGCAGGACGTTTTTGGTTAATTGTTGGTTCAAATAGGATTGACTGCCTTTTTTGTTGTTGTTGATTTCTATCATGAATGAAAAAAATCTAGTCATTGTGTCTAGATATACAAAACCACTTAAGGATTCAAATTTTAATCCTCCTCATGACTTTAGAGTTTTCATGGCAATCATTTTATTTAAGATTGGATGTACATATCAGTTTTTAAAATAGGTCAAATGTTTTAAAGTTTTAAAAATACAAAATCTGATTTTACTGTACCCTGGACACAAGCACTCTGAGGACGTACGAGTGACATACATGGCTCTGAAGTCAGTAAGGCTATCATGTGACATCTCCACTTAACCGCTCTCTGATGCAAGCAAGTTATTTTTACCTCTCTGAGATTTCTTTTCTCCATCTATGATATGGAGCTAATTTACAGTGTAAGAACATCATTAGAGTTAAAGAGAAGAGGACACGGGTCAGCGAGAGGGCTCAGTGGGTAAAAGTACATGTCACCAAGTATGATGACAGGAATTCAATCTCTGGACCTATGTGGGAGAAGAAGAGAACCTACTCCCCTAAGGTGTCCTCTAGCATCACACACCCATGCCATTCCATACCCTTATTCTCTCTCTCCCTCTCTCTCTCCCTCCCTGCCACACACACACACACACACACACACACACACACACTCACACACACACGCACAATAATGCAATAAAGAAAAGAGAGCACACAAAGGTTGACTCCCCATGTCAGGCCAAAAGTATGGGGTCAGGGGTGATGACAACAGCTTTCCACATTGCCAAATCACTTCCAAGATTTTCTACAAGGATTTCTGCTACCAGTTTTGGTTCACTTACTACCTCTAGTGATTCTCTCTTCCATATATGGTCATTCTCTTCACCTAAAGGTCTCCATCTCTCTGTTCCAACTAAGGAATGCATTCCTTGATATGTATTTTGATTCACAATCCCACCCATTTGAGACCAGAGAGACATCAATTCATGGGACACTGCTCTCATCTGCTAAGATGGAGCTTCCGAATCCTTCTTCCCTGTCATTTCAGGCACCAGACTGGTCAGTGGTTTCACAATGGTTTGCTGTCCCCTCATTACATTAAATACTCAAGGTTTTATCTTTTCATCAGGCAACATTTTATGATCATGCAAAAAAATACATGAAAATGTTTCAGAAAATGGGAAGGTCAAAAATACATTTAAAATATTTGTAAAGCATTTGTTAGATCTTTGGTCACTAGTGAATGAAACACACATCTACTACTTTGTCCTCTAGAAGGTATAAATGGCTCAGCAGGAAGGAGACATGGTAGAGAAACTATTGGAAGGAAAAAATTGCCTCACTTCAGACCAAGGAAAACCTTCCACCAACTGAATAACAAAACTTCCACCATAACAAACAACATTTGCAGTAAAGTAGGTGTAGGTAAAGTTGCTATTCTGTACAGAGAGATGTTTTATGTTGAAATCATAATGCCTTGGGTTTACAGCCTGAAGTTTTATGACTTGGGGAAGGTCCTTGTTTTTTCTTTTAGATATCTCCCTAGCCTCTACTCTTATTTACCCTATAGTTGTCCCATCTTCCTATGATGTGGTATTCCTTTTTTTATGCTGTTAATCCCACTGGTGAAACTTCCCTGTCCTGTTGATAGGGCAGAACTTAGGTAGGTGGGGAAAACTAAACTGAATGCTGAGAGAAAGGAGGCAGAGAAGAGAAGCCATGTAGCCCCGCTGGAGACAGATGCTGGGAACATTACACAGTAAGCCACAGCCATGTGGTGATACACAGATTATTAGAAATGAGTTAAATTAAGATCTAAATGTTAGCCAATAAGAAGCTAGAGCTAATGGGCCAAGCAGTGATTTAAATAATATAGCTTCTGTGGAATTATTTTGGGTCTGAACTACAGAGCAGCTGGGAACCAAAAAGCGGCCTCCTTCAACATTCTTGTATCTCTCTGTGGGCTTTTTTTTTCCTCACCAGTCACAGTCCTGTCAGATGTTCCTCAAGAACCAGTGAGGATCTAATTTAGCAATACTTCAAAGATACTAACTCCAAACCCCAATACTTTAAACAAGACTATCATGAAAGCAATGAATTGTGACTCGCCCATGAGAAACCCACACATACACACTTCCTTCTGAGTGCCTCTTTTTATATCAGTCTTCATGCTTAAACCTATATTAAAATATCTTTACTTTCCCCCAACTCTGCTCCATAAATTAGCTAGCCTTAAAATTCTTCTCTGCTGTAAATCATGAATTGGCCTGAGTCACGGTCCCTAAAAATCAAGAGGATTGCTTCAGGTTGCTGATAACAGCTAGAAGCTGTGCCTGGGCCCCAAAGCACTGACAGGAGAGATCAGGAAAGTTAGTGTAAGTGTGTCAAATGTGTAAGTGATGAAGGAACCTGTACATTTGTTCTTGAACTCCCAACTTATCATGAAACGCTCACTAGAGCTTTTGTGAATGAGGCAATGGACAACAGCCATCTTCCCACAAGTGACAACTTAGCAATTCTCTACTCCTTAAAATAGAAGACTACACTAAAAAAAATTCTTCTTTTAGCTCCCATAATTCTTCCAAATGAAAACATCAGACATTTTTCGAAGTTTAGACATCCAAATTTCAACCTAGAGACCTGTCTTTATAAAAGGAAATAACCATTCTTGCTAAGGTTTTTATTCTTCATATGACTTCTAAATTGCCCCCTTCTCTTTTCTTTATTCATTACAATAGATAACAGCCTACATCATTCCCCTTTCTGTCACTTTGAATGGGAATTTTCCTTCTTCTCCTTCATTCTTCAGTATTGTCTCTATTAAATATCAGTTATTGAAAATTTCAATGAAAAGCCCATGGTTGTCCTAGATGAATTAAGACTACTGGCCTTTTCCCTGGTTTTATCACTGTGTGCATGACTAACTGGGAATGAGAGTCTCTCAAAGATGCATTAGGCTCAAAATGCCTGATTTCAAAGATTTATTAAGAGAATGGAAAAGTCAGGGCTGGAGAGATGGCTCTGTGGTTAAGACTACATACTACTCTTGCAGAGAACCCAAGTTCAGTCCCCAGCACCCACATCAGGCAACTAACTGCCTGTAACTCCATTTTCAAAGAATTTGACACCCTCTTGTGGATGCTGTGAGCACCTGCATTCATGTGCACATACCCATATACATATACACATAATCAAAATAAAAATTCAGACTATAGAAGTAAATTAATGAGTCTGAAAGTAAGAAAATACTTCAATAATTTGGGATTAGGTTCAGAATCACCAGTGTGATCTTTCATTTCTTCCAGGGTTCTAAAGGGGTAGTCCTAGCAGACTGAGTGGGTAGTACTAGCACAAACAAAGCCTGTTAGAGCTCATGACTTTCAAAGGCAGCCGAGGTTAGCTGATTTTTGCCTTTTGCTTCAGTCATCACATAGGGAAGGGCTTCTCTCACTGGAACTTAGATCTTTTGCTTAGGAGATAGTAACTGGGGACAGAAGTTTGTTTTAAGTGCTAGCTCCTGATACTTAAAATGTTGACCAAACTTTTCATATGCTAAAGTCAAAATCAAAGTTTCCTGTAAAATTAAAGTGAGAGTAGCAAAAATTATGAAACCCTAGGTTGCTGCTCCAATGTAAATGCTTATTAAATACTTACTAAATGTTTCCAAAAGATGCACACTCAATATTTGAGAGTTCAGCACCTCAGTTTTGTTATTGGCCACACTGTGTCTTTCTTGATCAGCTTTTCTTTTCTGCTTATCCTCAGCAAGAACTGGATTTTTAAGACAGATTAGTTTTTTCTCCAGAACAGAGAAAAGGAGAAGATAATTTACAAAGATACCAAAACTGAAAAGATATTTCTTGACCACCTTCTAAGTTATTATAGCAGAATATGAGAGGAAGGGAGAGAAAGAAAGCTTCATTACTGCCAAAGTCAATTTGACTCTTGCAAACCTAATTAAACATGTCTGAGGCTCTAAGATATATCATCCCCAGATAACACCACACTGTGAAGTTCTTCATCTTATTAAGAGCTTGCACTAATGCTTCTTCAACATAAATTGTAGACACCGACAGGTACTATTTGAGAAGGCTCACAATAGGAATGACCTAAATTAGGGTGACAGAGGCAAAAGACGGATTGCTGGTGCCTGTCTCTACAAGAAGAAGGATGAGGATTCCATCTCCCATTATGGCCCAATTCTAATGTGCTAACATTAACTTCTGACAAAGCTCCTTTCTCCAGCCCTTAGGCTGCCCTGCCCTTCTACATCAGGATAGGGCTTTTTATTCTCAGTAGGAACAAAACCAACCCCAGGGTCATGATGCCAATGCTGAAAGTCCCTTACAGACCTCTGAAATGCCATATTTTATTAATGCAGAACATGAGGTCTGGATCTGCGATACCTCTGAGGTTGTAAGCTTTTATATGTACTGTAGTGTTTTGGTAGGGGAAAAAAAGCTAATATAAATAAGTTATTGATCAGAATTGATTTAACCATAAAAGATACAAATACATGAACTTTTTAAAATTAATGTGGAGCTTTATTAGTTTGTTTTATTAGGCCATGCCATCCATACTTAGCCCGACTACCCTAAAAACACTCTTGTGGTTCATGCCAGCTTTAACATTTTCTTCGCTGACACTTAGATTTTCATATTCCTGCTTAGGGTGCTCCTTCTCCATGGACTCGAGAGGAAAGTCAAAGTCAACAGGGCCAAAACAACTCTCAAGAAGTTTCCACAGAATAACCAGCAATCAAGAAGTTTAGTAACTAACCTCCTCACAACAAGCTCTGCTTTTAGAATTCCTTTGATATTTTTTCCCTGTGTCCTCTATGGCCAGTCAAAGGCCAGAGCTATATATGAAGATTGATGTGCAAAGTCATTCCCTTTGGATTCCCTGTATTCCAGCCTAGAGTTCTTATCTTGAGTCCATGCTGGCAATGCTTTGAGAAATGTTGAACATCTAGCTCTGCCCAGTTTAGATTCAGCCCCTCAGTGACGAGAAAGACAACAGAACACAGAAACGAAGTGCATAGTGTCTTGGAACCAAACTTAGCTATGTCTCTAACTGATCTTCCCCTGCCTCCTTGGTTTACCCTTTACTAAAAAGGAAAACAACAGGCTCCCTGTACATGAATACGGTGAGAATTAGTTACATGAATGCTTGCAGCATAAAGTATCTTACCCGCCACATGCACTACTGTTATTATAGAAGTGCTTGCAACTACATGGCTGTGTACAGCAGTGATTTATTTGCAGGAATCAATATATGTTTCTGTTCTAGATCTCTGCCCTTACAGCTACTCTAAAATGGAAGACAGTATATAGAAAAAAAAAAAGAAAAGAAAATGGAGCGTTATTCAGCCATCCGAAGAAATGAGGTAGCAGTCCCTGCGGTAACATGGCTGAGCCTTATAACATGCTTGGCTAAGGGGTTCGGTACAGAAAAATAAGAGCCCTGGAGAAGGGACACTGGTATCAATACCCTGAACTGTTGGTTTAAAACTGGTCCAAGTGGCAATGCCACATTAATGACAACTCCCAACACATGTTCAGGGAGTGAAGCCATATCCGAAGGCTACTGATGACGTCATTTTATGACATGTCCGGAACAGGCCAGTCACAGGCACAGGGGAAATTAGTGACTTCTTGAGGCTGGAGTGGAGGATGGGAAGAAAGAAGTAACCCCCAATAGATATGGGTTGCTTGAGGGGGGGGGTATCATAGGGATGTTCTAGAATTGGTGGTGCCTGTTGTTCAAGCTTGTGCATATAGTTAACCCCACTGATACTGAGTTCAACAGTGTAGATTTTCTCCCATAGAAATGAAAATAAAATATGCACTTCTATGCTGTAAAAAAAAAAAAAAAAAAAAAAAAAGGAAGGCAGTTTCCAAAAGAGTTTGGTATTACAGATGGTTTGGCCTTTAGTACCAAGATAGGATATCAAATAAAAAAAAATTTAAAAAAAATACAATCCTAAGACATTATTATGCTAAGTGAAAGAAATCATACAAAATAGCAAATATTTCATGGTTTTGTTTATGTAAGACACCTAGAAGAGTTCAATTCAAAATGAATAACTGCAGCTTTCTTTTTCTATACTATGGTACATACCTGAGTCTGGATATTCATAAAGCATAGTGGGTGGAGAGATGTCTCTGAGATTAAAGTACTTGTTGTGCAAGCCTGACCCCCTGAGTTTAGTTCCCATACACACATTCATAAGAGGGGAGAATCATATACACGTAATCCCAGGGGAGCCCTCCTGGGAGATAGGAGAATCTCCAAAAGCTCAAAGGAGACCTACCCTGGCACAGACTGCAGTGGACAAGACAGGTTCTGCCTTGAGCACAATTGGAACAAGAACTGATACTCAAGGTTATCCTCTGACACACACATGCATATGCATAGACACATAGTCTCTCTCTCTCTCTCTCTCTCTCTCTCTCTCTCTCTCTCTCTCTCTCCCCTTAAAATTTTAAAAGCTGACAGTCCAACAACAGGTCACTTTTTAGAGAGAGCCACATGGCGGATGGCATTGTAATCACAGAGGGGCATACAAGAGAGAGAAGTCACCCAGAAACCCAAAGAGGCTGGGGTGGAGCATTGGCCAGATTTGTGTGGCTTATAGTAACTTTCTCACGTACTTCTTCTGAGTCTTCCTTGCCACAGACTGTGCCCTCAATAACATAATAACCTCCAACTAGGCTCCACCTAGCATTAGGCCTGCCAATCCCATAATATACATGTCATCGGAGAATATATTCAACCCACATCCAATCAGGGCATCCTGAAGCCAACTTCCAGTTTGGCAAGAGGAAACTTCAAAGACAGATGGTAGTGATGGTCACATAAGTTGAACGTACTTAATGCTACTGTCCTGCATGCTTGAAATGTTGAAATCACATCTTTTATATTAGACATATTTCTGCAATATAGAAATGTCTTAAATATTATAGAACTACATGAACATGAAATACATTTAAATGTGGTATTCCCTAATCCAAAGATTGTATTCAATGCATGAAAGACACCTTGAGATCTTCTCTTTATGTTCCTCAGATTATACACATATATCTCTTTTAATTTATGACCCTACCTCACTTTTGACAGGTGCAATGAGAAGCTAACCCACAAAACATGTACCCGTGTTACCCACGGTAGTGAACGGGGGCAGCAGAAAACACTGAAACTTGCAGAGCCCCCCTCGAGTGGAAAATCCTGTGCATTAATAGGTAAACTCTGACTGACATTTCAAAGTTGCTATAGACTTGACATTTGATTGACAGTGACAGCTTTTGCAAACCTTATACACTGTCAGTGCAGCATATTAAGAATAGTTCTTGACTTTGTAAAGTCATTTTTTTTAAAGTAACTTGAGGGTGAAGATTGGAAAATACCCCATTGACATCCCAAGGGCACTTACAACGAAAGAATAATGTTCCTCACTTTGGGACCATTTCCTTGGGAGAAAATAGATATATATGTGTGTGTCACACATATATACATTCTATTGTCCCTAGAAAAAAATACACCTTCTAGGGACAATGTGTTGGCTGTGTGAGTCCTTGAGATTCATTAAAGGGCCGATGGAAGGCCGGCTCCGCATTCATTTACGCACTGTGTGAGACACTCCTAGTGAAATTCAATTGTGACTCTGAATGCGTCCGACCAGACACAATTTTAACATTTTCTGCCACTGGAGTGGGAAGACCAAATAGCTATTGCGAATTCACATTTCCCTTTTCCAATTGATTGTGGGGCTCCCCTTGGAATGCCCCGTGTGACAACAGTTCTACCTTTCCAATTCATTTTCATGGGAAGAAGCCGAAACACGAAGCGATACCTTCTCCTCTACCAGTCACTGTGGTTCCCCTAAGGGTATTTTTGTGGGAAAGCAAGCCACTGGGTAGCAGACTGATAGCTTTTTGTCTTCCAAAGCTCATTGACTAAGAAAATAATACACATAAAGGCAGCCTATTCTAACAATATCCCAAGGGGGAAACAGTCTATTGCCACCCACTTTTAGTGATGGTGACAGAGGGGGGTAGAGAATAAAACACCTTGGGGGCTACAAAGGACTCCACACCAGTTCTGTATGTTTTGATGAAGCAAAAAGAGGGGGGTAAAAATCATGAAAATTGCCTGGTAAGAAAATTCAGGAGAATTTGTCAATTCTGATTAGATGAGAGTTAGAAATGAGTTCTACGGGTAATAGATTTTCATTGAATTTGCATCGCTTTACTAAATAAAAATACCAAAATGAAAAGGACTCAACATGGCATTTTGTTAACTGAGAGAATACAACCCGTCCAGACTTTTGGGGACGGTCAGTACCCAGAACCATACACTTGAGGTCTTTAAATCCTCCCTTTCAATTGTTGGATGACACTTACCTCTATTAATTTAATTAATTAAAACATTATTAAATGTTCCAAAGCAAACACTCAGTTTCAATACTGAAATAATTTTAAATCTGAAGTATAAACATGCATCTGTATCAGGTCCTATAATTATATCATACTTTATAAACATTATCACTTGAACCTGTATGAACGCAATATAATTAAGAAAAAGTCAAAAGCAACATGGATTTTTATTTCTGTTTACAATTTTATAAACATGGCTAAGCTTTTCCTTTTAATGCCATTACATACAGCTGTAAAACATCCTTAGCCCTATTTTTAATAATCTTATTTTATTTAAAATTGCTTCCTTCCTCCGTAAACTTATTTCATAAAAAAAATAGCCTAGTGTTTAAAAATCACGATCTATTTTAGAAGAGAGACGGTTGACTTGCATGCGCTAAGAGGAAAGTTCTAGTGCTCTGAGTTTAAAATAGAAATAATGGTAGGAAATAAAACTGATTACATGAAAGAAGAAATCATTTACTTCAATAGATGGCAGGAGTAAAAGCAACTTTTGCCTTTCATTTTCTTCTTTGTTTAAATTTTCATGTTGAAGGAATATAATGCTTAAATGTATCCCGTGCTCCATCACTTACCAAAGGTCTTCATGCTTGTTTATTTTCACCATTCAGACAGACACAGCAATGACAACGGGGCCCATTTCATAGTTGAGAAAGATGAGATTATTAGACACAGAAGCAGAGTAGGGAGGGAGGCATATGACCTCTGAATGTGGAAAGAATTAATGACCATCAACTCTGCGATAGTCAATACTGAACTCAACTTGGCAGGATCTAGAATTGTCTTGGAGATAAGGCTATGGTCATGTGTGTGAACAAGCTTCTGGATTGGGTCTTTACACACAGGGCTTTTGTTCAAGACCTTCTCTAAATGTGGCTAGCACCATTCCTGGCTGAATTTTGCCAAAGCAAACTGAAAACCAGTGTTCATTAGTCTCTGCTTTCTGACTATAGGTGCAATGTGTCCAACCACTGCACACTCCTGCTTCCATGTCTCTGCACCACGACGAACACATCCTCACATCCTCACACTGTGAACCAAACAAACCCTTCCTTCCTTCCTTCCTTCCTTCCTTCCTTCCTTCCTTCCTTCAGCTGCTTTTGTCCAGTTATTTTGCTACATCAAGGAAAGGAATAACTAATAACTGTTTCAGAGGGAATCCAGTTTGGACCTTATCTCTCAGTAACAGGTCTCTCTACCCTGGAAGATTCAATCATTTCTAGCAACAACTTTGTGTAGAAGCACCGAACCAGCTTTAGGCAGCAGGGCCTTCAGGGGAGAAGAGGTCTCAGAGAGAACAGCTAGACAGCATCTCTGATCATCAGAAGCCTGCTTTCCAGCCCTATAGGAGCTTGTCTTCCAGCTTCCAAAGCCCATAGTTCCAAGCGCTTTAATCGTTTAGCCTTGTACATAGTAGCTTCCTCTTACATCTGTCAGTTTTCCCTGAGTTCAGTTGTCTTGCTTTTACTGTTTGGAACTTCCTGTCTCTGTTTGACATATGCCTATGTTAAAGTCATTTACTGAAAGACTTAAGATTGGCCTGTTTTCATGACTAGACACTGTTACCTCTAACACAGTGTGCTCACAAGTGTTTCTTAGATCCACATTGTTGTTAACTTAATAGCATAGAATGCCACATTTTCAACTCTAATTTGACTCAAGAAATTGAAACATTGATTTATACAGTTCTAGGGCCTAAGATGTTCCTTAAGAATGGTTCCAGGAGATGGGATAAGTCACAGGGTCTCTCCCCTGTTTCCCAAGCTTCAGTGTCAAATAGGCACACAGATCATTTTCTTGGTTGGGATAAAGCATCTTCTTTACTACAATTAAATGGTGTTTTAATGCTCAGGCCTTGCATTCACCCTCCATACTGCCGGCACGCCTGAGTCAATGCTACCAAGTGAAGGCTCATATTTTCCTGGAATAGTGAAAGACTGTTGTTAATCTATTGCAAATTCAAGCATAAGGCATTCAAAGCAAGGTTTGGGAACAAAGCCAAGTAGGGCCCAACTTCTGAAGCTTCATGTTGCTCCCTGTTTTGTAGACTTATACCAAATCTCCTCCAGCCGAAGATCTCAAGAGCTATCTGCCCAAACTTGGATGAGAACTTGTTCTAGCAAAATAATATTCTGATGAGTTAAATGCAAATGGATGAGAAGCATACGAGCTGGATTTCCCTTGAAACTCAGGGATTTAAAAGTTAATGGGGAAAGTGCTGGCAACAACATACATCTAGACATTTTATTGAAACCAAGCTGTTTGAATAAACATCACACACTCACTAACTCACACTGAAAGTGGGTTCACCAGCCCTTAATTATAACAGGACTCCAAGTGATGGGGAAGCTTGTCACATTCAAGTTTCAGATGGAAAGCTTCACCTGGCAACAGACTTTGCTTCCAGAAACTCCTGCAGTTGTGTTATAGAAACCCACTGAGACATTAAAACAGGCAGTGACGTTCTCAGCTCAGGCTGGCAAGAACCACTAGACAACTGGAATTTAAAAATGAGAAAAAGGAGTGTCCAGAGTGTAATGAATCAGTTTGGAAAGGAAGTTAGGGTTGAACGCCTAATTTGGAAGGAATGTGGCTTGTTAAATGCAGTAACCATTAGCAAATCACACAGGAAACGGTGGTCAGTGCTCTGGTTTCTCCCTTCTGATCTGGGCTTATAATTAAGATCTGCTTATATGTGAGAGATAGAGAGACCGGGGGTGGAACTACAGTGTTTCCAATGTCGAATGTTGATATTAATCTAGGAGTGGGAAGGGTAGAACTTCTATAACCCACTGGGACCAAAGATGACACTGCAAAGTGAACTCCTAGTGTCTTGAGCATTAGCTACTCTGAAATTGTCCAGGGCCCCGCTTTAAAGAGTAAGACACAATGTTAACCAACTGATGGTTGCTAAACTGGCATGCAGTACCCATACCTTAGCTAGCAGCAGAAACCCAGGAAGGACAGAGGGGTGGGCCGCCCTGGCACAATGGCACGGTGGTTAAGGGCACTTCTTGCTCTGTTGATCTGAGTTCATTTCCCAGCACCCACATGGTATCTCACAACTATCCATAACTCCAGACTCAGGGGATCCAATACCTCTTCTGACCTCCATGGGCACCAGCCACACACATGGTAAACTTATATATTCCGGCAAAGCATTCATCACATAAAAAATGAATAAATCTTAAAAATAAACACACATTTTGGGATAATTATGATTGAAATACATTTTATGAATATATAAATCATCAAATAATTAATAGAATTTAAAACACAGATTACTCGATGCCTGCTCAAGGATATTACAATTCAGTAGCACTGGGGTGGAGCCTAACATTTCCCCTTGTAGCAAAATTTTCATATTTGATTTTTTTTCTTCCAGTGCCCTTTGTTAATACTGTATTCTTCCAACAGTTGTTTCTACACCCTTCTTAGTTACTTTTCTACAGCTGTGACAAAACTCATGACCAAGGCAACTTATAAAAGAAAGCAAATTTAACTGGGGGTCTTGCTTGCAGTTTCACAGGGTCCATGACTGTCATGCCACAGAACATGACAGCAGGTAGGCAGGCATGGAGTTGGAGCAGTAGCTGAGAGCTTATGCCTGATTCACAGGACTAGACAGGGAGTGGAGAGGGAAAGAAGGAAGTGGGGAGAGAGACAGAGAACTCTGAAATGTCCAAGTCCATCCTCAGTGACACATACTCTCCAACAAAACCATACCCACCTCCTAATTCTTCTCACACTGTTCCACCAATAGGGACCAAGTGTTCAAACATATGAACCTATGGGAGTCATTCTCGTTCAAACCACCATAGCACTGTTAGGAAACTAGCTGGAATGCATGTGTATATCTAGACACTCTTCTATTCCTTCACCCATGTGAGCTCTATGGCTCTAGCACACTCTCTTGATTGCTGAACTTGTTTGTGTAAATCCTAAAGTTAGCCAAAACGATTGTTGTACCTTGGTTCTTCTACCTTTTTCAAAATCATTTTTGGTAGAAAGAAAATTAAGAACTGTACCGATCCACGATAATGTTTGGAATGAACTCTTGAATAGCTACAAGAAATAAATCTGCTGGCATTTCAACTATAGTTAAACAAAATATCAATTAGGAAAAATCAACATCTTCATTATGGGATAGAAAACTATATGGGCCTCAACTCTTCCATTCCTATCCATGAATACAGTATATATCTCAATAGATTATCCTTGATTTCTTTGTTGACATTTTGTCATTTCCAACATATAGATGCTAAGTGTGGCTTGCCAGGTTTCCAGCCAAGTATCTCACTATAACCAAATTTTCATAGATGTTAATTAAAAGTTTTGAGCCAAGTGTGGTGGCACACACCTTTATTCCTAGTATTCAGGTGGATCTCTGTGAGTTCTAGGCCAGCTTGGTGTACATAGTGAGATCCAGGACAGCCAGAGCTATATTGTAAGGCTCTGTCTCAAAGGAATAATAAAATAAAATCGAATTCATGGTTCTTTAGTTTCCGCTGATAGTATCTAAAAGTGAATTTTATTAGTGCTGATGATGTATTTCATGGCTCTGATAGACTGGCTTATTTCTGAGACTTGGTTTGATGCTGAATGGGAAGGGGTATGGGAACATCTTTGCTCCCCTCCCAGTCCTAAAGAGAAAACATCTTTTTAAAGAGAACACAGTAAGTGTGGTGTCTATGGCTTTTTGTAGATTATCAAATTGAAGAATTTTCTTTCATTTCTACTAGACTAAGGGAATTCATAATAAAAAAATACTGAAATTTGTCAAATCCTTTATCTGCATTGACATATTTTCACAAGGATTTTGTTTAGATAATCAATATGGTAGATTGCATAGATCCTTAAATATTGAAATAGGCTTGTGATCACAAATGAATCCCAGATGGTCATAGTAGAATCGGGTTTAACAAATTGTTAGATTGTATTAGCTAATAATTTTTGAGGATGTGTTTTCTCTCTATTCATAAAAAAATGTTCTGTCCTTTTTCTTTTGGTATAGATATTTTCTTTTTTGCAATAGAAATTCTGATGTCACAAAATATAGGAAAGGTGCAGTTTCTATCTTTCCATTTTCTGGAAATGATTGACTATAAATTATATTAGTTATATTAAATGTTTTATGCGATCAGGGCAGAATGCTGCACTCTTTAAATCCTAGCACTTGGGAGGCAGAAGCAGGTAAATCTCTGTGAGTTCAACATCAGCCTCATCTATATAGTGACTCCAGCCTGAAGCCACAGAATAAGACCCCGTCTCAGAAAGAGAGAAAGAAAGAGAATGAGGGCGAGACAAAGCAAGCAAGAAAGAAGAGTGGGTCTAAATGTTATGGATTTTATTTCCTTGATTATATAAGGCTGTTCAAGTTCTTGGTTTTATAGCAGCAAGGTGTGACTGTGTGCAATTTCTGGAGCCCCCTGAGTTACTGCATTGAAGACAACGTCTCCTTATCCTTTGCTGTCCATGGTGATACTCTTCATTCCTACTGCTAAGGATGTGCCTGTTTTTCTTCGCCTATCTTGTTAAGGGGAAATTAATCATACTGATATTTTCAAAGAATCAGCCTTTTAGTTTTATTAAATGATGACATTCATATTAGAAACTTCACTGATTCCCCTCTATCCTTCTTTCTTCTTTGAGGTTAACTTCTACCTCTTGTTCTCTCTATTTCTCGAAGGAAGAAAGATGATTTAAGGACTTTCTTCTCTTTCACCACACATTTGATATTGATTATCAATTGGTTGACAACATTGCTCATTCAGTTCCCCTGATCTTGCTGGTTCTCTCAAATCTTTAGAGCAGGCTGCTAGGATCTCCAACTGTAGTCGTGGGTTTGTCTGTTTCTCCTTCCATTTGGGAAGTTTGCCTTCATAGATTCTGGAGTTCTTTGGTTAGGAGAAAGCATATGGCGGTGGGAGAAGGGAGAGTGTCTTATGTGACCTAAAGAGTTTTGGCATCAGTGCATCAGTGCTGAGAAATAAGAGAGAAGTTGGTGGGGGTAACTAAAGGAAAGGAGATACACAGGGGAGGGGGATGGATTAAAAGACCTCTACATAACCAGTGAAAGTAACTGGAAAAAATTAAGTAAAAAGGAATATGACCAGTTTGTTCTCAGTGTATTTTACCAAGGACACTGGGATGAAGTTCAGGGTTCCTTAGAAAGCAAAATGAACTTGAAATGCACACACACATACACACACACACACAAACACACACACACACACAATGAAATTCTGAGACACTTGAGAAAAGAGATCTTTAGAATAGAGATGGCAGCATTGCCAGGAATGTGTTTTATTAATCTAGGTCAAAAAGGCTTTTACAAAGAAAAGGACCTTGTGTATACACAGCCATACTGGAGCCTCCTGAAGCTATCTCAATATAAATAGAAAGGAGAGGACTGGTTTTTATATAGCATTTGAGAATGTCCATTACAGACATAGCATTAAAAGTTTAATGTAAAGGCCAATTTGCTGCTTGTCCCTGTGAATGGCCTTATCAATAAATAATACATATTGTTTAATTAGAAAAATTATGTACATGACAAAAATGTAAAGCACCTTAATAAGATGTCCTTTCGAAAGGTCACTGCCTTTCTAAATGTTTTCTGAAGACACTTCTATGCAGGAGAGCTGTTTTTAAATGCATACACATAACATCAATACAATCACTCCAGCAACTTCAGCATTTCTAAGTGTTGTGATTCAGCTAGAAAATGACTCTTGAAGGCTCACAAGTTAAAGGCTTGTTCCCTTATGTGCTGTTCAGAGGTGGACTCTCGAGGACCGATGGGACCATGAAGGCACTAAACTAACCAATGGATTCATCAGTTGAAGGATTTATAATCTGAAGGCATTAATGGGTGGTGGCCCAAAATGAGAGACAGAGCCTACTTGGTAGGAATAAGTCACTGGAGACAGACCTTTAAGGAAGGTGTCTGCATGTACCCTGAACGTACTGTGCCCTTCCTTAAGCTCAGACTTTTGTAGCAATGGGGCTCTAAACACTGTTATTTCTTCAGGAGTCTCATGCTGGAAGAAGAAAAAGGCTGAGTATGGTACCCACTGGAAGAGAAACTTTCTCCCTGAAAGAGATTTCACACAGTTCTGACAACTTGATGGACCAGTTTGCAGAAGAGACTAATGTTAGCTGAGTGGTGGGTGGGATCCTACCCTGACTTCTTTTTTTTTTTAATTGAGAAAAGGAGAAAAAAAAAAACAAGTTTCCACCTCCTCCCAGCCTCCCATTTCCCTCCCCCTCCTCCCACCCTTCTCCCCCTCCTCCCACCCTTCTCCCTCTCCCCCCACTACTCTCCCCCTCCCTCTCCAGTCCAAAGAGCAGTCAGGGTTCCCTGCCCTGTGGTAAGTCCTAGGTCCTCCCCACTCTGTCCATATCTAGGAAGGTGAACATCCAAACTGGCTAGGCTCCCACAAAGCCAGCTCATTAAGTAGGATCAAATCCCCTTGCCATTGTCCTTGGTGTCTCATCAGCCCTCATTGTTCGCCATGTTCAGAGAGTCCAGTTTTATCCCATGCTTTTTCGGTCACAGTCCAGTTGGCCTTGGTGAGCTCCCAGTAGATCAGCTCCACTGTCTCAGTGGGTGGGTGCACCCCTCGTGGTCCCGACATCTTTGCTCATGTTCTCCCTCCTTCTGCTCCTCATTGGGACCTTGGGAGCTCAGTCCAGTGCTCCAGTGTGGGTCTCTGTCTCTATCTCCATCCATCAAAAAGATGAACATGGGATGTACTCACTCATAATTGGTTTCTAGCCATAAACAAGGGTCACGGAGTCTACAATAGGTGAACCTAAAGAAGCTAAGTAAGAAGGTGAACCCAAGGAAAAACATATAGTTATCCTCTTGGCTAAGGGAAGTAGACAAAATTGCCGGGGAGAAAATTGGGATCTTGGGGGTGGGGTGGGATGGGGGTAAGGGGAGATGGGGAGAGAAAAGGTAGAAGGGAAGGAGGGGGGGACTTGGGGAAACAGGAGGATTGGGATAAAGGAAGGGTGGATAAGGGAGCACGGAACCACAATTCTTAGTTAAGGGAGCCACTTTAAGGTGGGCAAGAGACTTGACCCTATAGGGGCTCCCAGGTGCCCAAGCTGAGGTTCCCAGTTAGTTCGTTGGGCAGCTGAGGATAGGGAACATGAAATGACCCTGTCCTAGAGCAATACTGACAAATATCTTGCATATCATCATAGAACCTACCCTGACTTCTTAAGTGCACATCTATCTTGCCCTCCTTTAAAACTGAAACCTCATGACAAGACCCTGAGGCCAGGCATAAGGGAGCCATCGGACCTCGTTATTTGCTCCTCTTAGCAATGTAACACATTGAATAAATATTCTCTCTCTGCTCTCACTATTATGTGTCTGCTAAACGGGTCTGATGAGGCCAAGCGGTTGAGCCTACCTTGTTAGAGCTGGCACAATCCAAGCTTAACAACTCCGTTAACAGGTCTTATCCCAAATCCCCCGTTTACTTCTCCATCTCTGCCTCCCTTGCATGGTAGCACAAGCCATTTTGTCTGATACATTCTCTGCCATTATGTTCTGCCTTCCATAGACCCAGAAGCCACAGAGACCAGTAGCTGGGGGCTGAGACCTCTCACATGAGGAGCCAAAACAAATCTTCCACCTCTTAGCTTTCAGGTTAGATAGTTTATCACAGCAACAAAAGACTTGCACATCGAAAGAAATCTGAAGTTGTCTCTGAATATGTTTAACAGAGTCACAGTTGGTCTTCTGTTCTAGTGAGAGTCTACTGTTTGTCTACTTCGAAGGTTTATAAATAAGAAAAATAAACCGTTACTTTCATGATTAAAGAAAAAAACAAGTAATTGAAGAACTGCTGAGGTCATCAAAGGAATGACATGAGGACTTGGAAGGGACTGCCCTTAGCTGAGGAGCTACTGACATCTGATGGCTGCTAGAGGAGGAAGTGTCAGTTTACTTTAGTGCTATGGCCTCTAGTAGGATGACTATGTAGCTGGCCTTAACACCCACACACATATGAACAGCACTAACTGGATCCAATGACTTAATGAGAAAAGTCATACACAAAGGACATGAAGATAAAGGGAGGATCCTGTAGGATCTAGTAGGAGTTAGAGGAGTAGAGTAAGAATGGGGTAAATAATATATTGTGTGTGCATGTGTTTGTGTATATGTGAAATTCTCAAATGACAAATTAAAAATATTTTTTCCTAAAAGGAATGAACAGACTTCAAGGAAATCAACTAGGAATGGCTAGGCACAGTTAGGCTAAGGACTCAGAGAACTCACTTTCTGATCTGAAAGGTGAAGTTTTCTCATAGCTGACCTTGAAGATGGCATCTGTCTCAACCAGGAAAACCACACAGATGCCCATGTCACGCCATTCCTTTCTTTACCCCCTGTGCTAACTTCCATTGGCCAAATACAACGTAATAATATCGGCCAATAGAGGTCAGCCTCCTGGGTCCCAGAATAGGTAGAGACAGAAAATTGCAGAACCAGGGTGACTGAAAGAATGGAGAACGGATGTACACAACTGAAATATTTTTACCAGATGTTTTATAACTGAAATGCTTTTAGTCACTCTTGCCCGTGCTAATCCATATTAATCATAATTCTGTTGCTTAGGAAGGCATTTCTAAAAGCTAACAGTGGTGGCTAATGACTATAATCCCAGCACTTGGGAGACTAAGGGGATCGCCTCAAGTCAAAGTCATCATGAGCTACAAAGTGAGTGCCAGGCTAGACTGAGCTACAGAGTCAGACCCTTTCACAGAATAAATTCGGGCCATTGTCGGAATTTAAGTCCAGCTATTCTAAGACAAGGAGAACTTCTACTTCTGTTGAACACAACAAAAGAACTCTATCTGCTCTTCGTCCATCATCTTAACTGGTTGGGCTTGGAGCTGGGACAGTAAGAATTCAAGCAACAGGTCTAAAGATATGAAATCCCAGTAGTACGAAGGATTGGTAAAATCAAGAGTAGTTAACTGTCTCAATGACTTCAAGTGCTTGAGGCTTGGAGTGGTTCACTGGCAAGGCAAACCGAGATCATTCTGAGTCCTCATCTTTTTTATCATCACTTGTTCGCAATCCTGCTAATGAGATGAAGGGCTTCTTCTGTGAAATGAGGACTCAAGCATGCTTAAAGCAATTGAATTATGTGTCTTTCATACAGGTGCTTCACAAATTCACTACCTGTGTATCCTTTTGTGTTTCAAGCAGGGGCACAGTCTCACTGGTCTTATTGACTAGTGGATACCTGGGGATTCTCCCAGCACTTGGAAAATACTTTTTCCTGAATGAACAGGAATGTAACAGGCTACTATGAGGACGACTTCACCTTACTTCAAATAAACTTTGCATCTGACATGCTAAATATTGGTTATGTTCAGGGAGACCATTGAACTTTTGAGTTTTAAGTCTCTTTGGGATAAAAATCAGTCCTTCCTGGGTTGGCAAATCAAGAGGAATAATATATTTGGAACTCTTTGGGAAAGTGTTAGTCAACTTTCTATTACTATAAAAAAAAATAACTGAGACAATCAACTTAGACAAAAGTTGTTCGGGATCACAGTTGAGAAGGTTGCATATCGTTCATGATTGATTGGCCCTTACCTTGAGCCTGTAGTAAAATAATACATTATGGTGGGTGTATGAAATAGAGGAAAAACAACTAATTTCATTTACAGAAAGTAAAAAAAAAAAGAAGAAGACCTGGAAAGGGCCAAAGTCTCACTACTCTCTTTGAAGGTGTGTCCCCAAGACTTAAAGGCTCTTCACCATCTTCCAATTCTTCACAGTTCTCCTACTTCCCCAAATCAAAATATCAGCTCCAAATGTTCAACACATGGGCCTTTGGGGGTATTCACAACCCAAAGTATAGCAACATTCTAAACCATAGACCTGTTACTCCTGAAACCTGCTACTGTGGTGGTTGATTTTACATGGTAAGTTGACTAGATTAAGAGATGCCTTAGAAGCAAGTAGAACATTATTTCTGGGTGAGTCTCTGAAATGGTTTCTAGAACATATTGGCACTTGAACCAGTAGAACAAGTAAAGAATACTTCCCTTGCCTAACATTGGTGGGCATCACCCAATCTACAGAGGGCCTACACAGACAAAAGGCATAGAGAAAGAAAATGTGTTCCTTGTTTGACTTGTGCAGCCATTTCTATGACTATGATACTACTTGTTCTCACCAAGGATACTCCTTGTGCTCCTTCAGATGGAAACTTAAATACCTATCACCACTATCAGTTCTCAAATTTTTAGGCTCAGGACAGAATAACATCAGCAATATAAAAACAGCTTCTTCTCTCAAGGTCCCCATGCTCCCAATTTACTCAGGAGGTCTTGAGAGAGGATTGAAGGGGAGAGGAGAGGCAGGGAGGGGAGCAAAGAAAATTTAGAGCTCAATAAAAATCAATAAAAAATAATAGCTTCAATTTCTCTGGATCACACCAACCAGTAAAGACTTTTGTACCCTGAAATGGGGATGCTGCTGAAAATACGGGGGCATTATTGGAACTAAGTAATAAGTAAAGACTGAAAGGATTTAGAAATTTATGCTATAAAGAAAGACACATTGCCATGAACGGTCCCAAGAAAAAACTATGGTGACACCCCCCAAAGGCTATAAAGATAATTTCGATCTTAAATATAATTTCAATTATCAAAAAATATTTTCATATTTTCAAGATATGAAAATAGATATAGGATGTGGGGATAGCATGAATGGTAAAGTCCATGCTGATGAGATCCCATGGGAATGTGGTGTATGTCACTAATTTGACAATGTATGGTAGATCAAATATATTTGTGGACAATTAAGCATATGCACAATGAGATTGGAAATTTAAAATCAAAGTGTTTATTGGGGAGAAGCTTCTCTTGATTGCACATAATGAGATGTGAAGATACACCAGAGGTGTCTACTGGTTACATTTGTATGGCTGTGAGAAATTACCATAGCCAGAAAAATTATAAGGGTTTGTTTTAGCTTATATTTCCAGGGAGGGGGGTGCAGTTCATCATGGCCAGGAAGGTGGGACAGCAAGTGAGTGAGGCCAGCCTAACAGTCAGAAAGCAGACCTATCACATGTCACCCCCTCATGGGAAACAGAAAGAAAGAAAGAACAGAAAGTGGATAAGGCTAGATACCCTCAATATCCACTTCCTACAAGTTCCATAACCTTCCCAAACATCATCCCCAACTTCATACAAGAGTGTCTCATCTAAACCACCAGAAAGAGTAATGAAAGAATTTCAACAAAAAAAGAAGAGCTTAAAAGCATAGACAAGTCCCTGTTCAGTATTGAATGAAAAGTGAAAGCTAAAGAGGAGTCAAAAACAAAGGCTTTGAACCAATTTGAGAAAGTCATGGGCATGGATTTGCCATCTCAGTGAAAGCCTGGTAGTAGTTACCAAGCCGATAAGGAAATAACCCAACAACTCGAAACCAGTATCTATGGTCCAAAATAATGATAGAATGACCCCATAGGTACTTCACAGAGTATCAGAGATGCTCTTTTATCACAAGCCCAGAATTCAAACATCTAGGGGATAGAACACTTTACAGGCAAGGCCACTGGTGTCCAACATCACCTCTATAAGAGACTGCATTCTCCAAAACTCCATGGCCCTGACCCTCTCATGTGTGGCTCCCACATACTGTACCAAACAAAACTGAAAGACATCCCGATCAAAGGATGCTCCAGATAGCCACTAGGTCAAGACAAAGGCCATAGCAAGACTTTGTCAGTTCCATAGCAAGTAAGACAGCAGGGATATCAATAGGGCAGCTACTACAGAGGGTCCATCACATTTCCAGTTGACCTGAGAGTAGGGCACTGAGCCAAAGAAAATTATCTTCAAGACTATAGGTTTAATGGTGCTACCCTTTCCACCATTATATTTTTGATATAAACATGTTCTAATTTCTTGGTTTTATAACTGGAAAAAATGTTTCGCAGTTAATCTTACCTTGAATCTCACCCACATCTAATTTAAATCTGGATAAGACTTTGGACTTTACGCTTTTGAGCTAACACAGGAAATGATTCTGCCATAGTAAAATGAAATAAGTGTATCTTATATGCAAGAAAAACATGAAACTTACAGGGCCAGAGGTTAAAATGTAATGGACTGAATATTTGTGCCTCTTCCAAATTCATAGGATACAATTTTAATTCCATACGTGATAGAAAAAGAAGTGAATCCTTTGAGAAGTACTTATGCTAAGGTGAAGCTCCCTGATTTTGTTAAAATTCCTGCTCTCTGACAGAGGACTAATATTAAGAATACATAAAAACTCAAAGAAATTAAAAACAACTGGAGGGGGAGTACAGAAAACAAAAAAAATTCCAAAAAGTAAGTCTGGGATCTGAACAGAGAGCAAAAATTAATAAATGGAAGCTCCTGAATTGA
This sequence comes from Microtus oregoni, assembly GCF_018167655.1. NCBI lineage: Eukaryota > Metazoa > Chordata > Mammalia > Rodentia > Cricetidae > Microtus > Microtus oregoni. Next base: position 39,282,525 of record NW_024543061.1, on the reverse strand, counting down.
GAAGCTTCTGTAAAGCAAAGGACACAGTCACTAAGATAAAAAGGCAGACTACTGAATGGGAAAAGATCTTAGTGACAGTGTCCTTTGCTTTACAGAAGCTTCTCAGCCTCAGGGAGTCCCATTTATTCAATGATGCCCTTAGTGTCTGTGCTGCTGGGGTTATACATAGGAAGTGGTCTCCTGTGCCCATGTGCTGTAGAGTACTTCCCACTTTCTCTTCTATCAGGTTCAGTGTGTTCGGACTGATATTGAGGTCTTTAATCCATTTGGATTTGAGTTTTGTGCATGGTGATAGATATGGATCTATTTTCATTCTTCTACAGATTGACATCCAGTTTTGCCAGCACCATTTGTTGAAGATGCTCTCTTTTTTCCATTGTATACTTTTAGCTCCTTTATCGAAGATCAGGTGTTCATAGGTTTGTGGGTTAATGTCAGGGTCTTCTATTCGATTCCATTGGTCGACTTCTCTTCACTAACCCCACATCGGACAGAGGGCTGATCTCAAAAATACATAAAGAACTAAAGAAACTAGACATCAAATTACCAAATAATCCAATCAAAAAATGGAGTATAGATCTAAACAGAGAATTCTCAAAAGAAGAATTGTAATTGGCCAAAAGATACTTAAGGAATTGCTCAACATCTCTAGTCATCAGGGAAATGCAAATCAAAGCAACTCTAAGATACCATCTTACACTGATCATAGAATGGCTAAGATCAAAAACACCAATGATAGCTTATGCTGGAGAGGATTGGAGTAAGGGAAACACTCCTCTGTTGCTGACAGAAGTGCAAACTTGTACTCTGGAAATCAGTATGGCAATTTCTCAGAAAACTGGGGATCAATCTACCTCAGAACCCAGAAATACCACTCTTGGGCATATACTCAAAGTATGCACACTCATATTACAAGGACATGTGGTCAACTGTGTTCATAGCAGCAGCATTCATAATACCAGAACCTGGAAACAACATAGATGCCCCTCAACTGAAGAATGGCTAAGGAAAATGTGGGGCATTTACACAATGGAGTACTACTCAGTGGTAAAAAATAAAAAACGATGACATCTTGAAATTTGCATGCAAATAGATGAAACTAGAAAAAAAGCAACCTGAATAAGATAACTCAGATCCAGATAGACAAACATAGTATGTATTTACTCTTAAGAGAGTTCTTCATAGATAGAAAAATGACTAAGAAATACTTTTAAAATGTTCATTAGCAATAGCAATTAGGAAAATACAAATCAGAACAACTGTGAGATCTCATCTTACCAGAATCAGAATGGTAAAGATCAATGAAACAACCTACAACAAATGCTGGAAAGGATGGGGAGAAAAGGGAGACCCCATTCATAACTTGTGGAATTACAAACTGGTCCAACCACTCAAGACATCAGTGTGCACAATCTTCCAAAAGCTAAAAATCGATCTACCATAAGGACCAAGCTTGGCATATGCCCAGAGGATTTAATATCCTACTTCACAGATATTTGCTCAATTGTGTTCATTATTACTCTATGCATAATAGCTAGGAAATGGAAACAATCTAAATGTCCTTCATCTGTCAAATTGATAATGAAAGTGTGGTACATATGTACTATGGAATACTATTCAACTATAAGAGAAAATATGAGATTTGCTGGTCATTGTATGGAACTAGAAAAGATCATACTGAATGAGGTACCCCAGACCCAGGAAGACAAACATTGCATATTCTCTCTAACCTGAGGTTTCTAGTTCCAAATTTTCAGATATGAGCACATAACCTAGGATAACTAGGAAAGCATAAAGGGACCATACTGGGGAGGGGGAGAAACAAGCATAATCTCTAACTTACATTCTCAATAGTTGCCAATAGATTAAATATAATTCTCAGCAAGAAAACTTTTCTTTGCACAAAGATTTGAGTAAAATTAGCTTATAAAAATGCACAGGACAGAATCCCAATAGTATTTATCTATCGATACTGCTATTTACATTTTCTATAATTTGCATGTAAGAAAATATAATTTACTAATTTTTCCAGTTTCTAAAAATGTGAATAACTTTCTGAGTTCATGACCACGCCAAAACAAATGGAAGAATTTATCCATGAGCCAGAGTTGGCCTCTCCCTGCTATCAAATATTAAGCAATGATTGAAAAACATGAATACCCCCTATATGTACTGTTTTCTATAAACAGCATGTGACAGGGTGAGATAGAAAGTTATTCAAGTTTTTGTTTATACAATTTTATATCTATTGTACTATGGAAGAATATACATCAAATTGTACATCTAAGTGTTCCCTTTAAAATTTGAGATTGGAAGCAAAGAAGGATAATCTAGCTTTTCATTTATCTGTATCATTTTTCTTTTATCAATTATATATAGCTCTTATAAAACTGAAATAATAAGGTATAGATTCATATCAAAAAGAGGCAATATTTCAACAGATATAGTCAAATATTTGAGATTGGTACCTTTTTTGTCCCTGTAGTTCCCCTGAGGCTGGGAACTTTATAAAGAAAGGGGGGTTCATTTGTCTCACAATTTCAGAGGCCTAAGGGCATGGCTTGGTGTCTGCTCAACTCTGGCTAGCACCATCTTGGCTGCTACACATTGTGGAATTTGGCTTGATGATGGGAGAACAGATAAGGGAGAGATTGTATGGAAAATATAAGAAACAAGAGAGAGATTAGGAGACAAACAAACATTTTATTTTTCACTAACCTCTCATGAGAATTAGCCAGCATCTCATGAAAAAGGGATGTCCCTTCCTTCTGAGGGCATTTTGCAAGCTAATCTAAGACTTTGAAAAACACTGTGTTTCATGCTCCTGGTACATCTGGAGTGGGAATGGTTACTGCATAGCTTTGTGGTGTATGTTCAGGTTGGTTCCAGCTGGGTTTTCCCTCACTGTATTTTGCTGTCTTTTTATTTATGTAATACATTGGATGTATTTAGATACAAAAAATGCAAGATCTCATAGTGAGGTCTCTATTAAAAAATACAAGGCTGTGGTTTAGATTGAGATATAAAAGTATACTGAGTGTGCATCCTCACAAAAGGTATTTGTGAACTAATTCCTTCCCACCCAATGCTACCTCTTAAAGATTCCAAAGCCCAAGGCCCCTCATTAACCTTCAGGGAAATACACCCAAGCCACATTAAGACTAGCTGCAACTGATTCTGTCACTAAGCTTTGATACTGATATCTGTTCATCTATTTCAACCAAGAAGACGGCTTCTTATAATTGCAAAAACTGGGGGAGAGCTTAGATCTGAAAAGGGTGTTGACTTAAAGAATTTTCTACCCCTAAAGACACTGGAGCTTGCGTTTGCAGTATCCGCCTCCAAGTCACCCTTTCAATGAGTGAGTAGAAAAGGTTAAACATTATCTGGCCTCTTGCTATATAACATCGTTTTCCAAATTTCTTCTCTCAGAACACACCTAATGCAGCCTGCCTTTCAGATAGGAGCTGTTCTTCCAAACTTACATGCATCAAAAATAAGTCTCTCCTCTCTATATAGTTTCTATTTATCTGACAACCAAGCCTGGTGGTGCAGGACTGTAATCCCAGTTACCATGGAGGCTGAGGGAGGAGGTGTTCAAAGCCAGCCTGGGCAACTGAATGAGTCACTAGCTTAAAATGTAAAAGTAAAGGCAGAATATGGTCCAATGTTAAAGTGCTTTCTGGCATCATGAATCCCCACAATCAACTCCTAAACCCGGGCATGGGGTAAAGTATGAAACATACGACTCTACATACTGGTCTCCTTTCAGTCGTATGTAATATTTTTGTAGTGTGTAATAGTAGTATGACATTGGGTGTGGCTTATAGTTTCTTACTAAACTTCGGCATGCCATCAGCCATGGCTACAAAGAGTCCTGACTATTAGCATAGGATTCATTACCAAGAATACTCACATGACAAAGGTCTTGGGTGCTTGACACATGGATCCCTCCATAGATCTGCCCTTATGACAAGGCAGCTCCCAGTTTGCAGAGTGAGGACAGAAACAAAGAGAAGGCAGAAGCAAGCTGCAGTGGCTTCTGTAGCCTACTGTTGGAACTCACACACCCTTGAGAGCCCATTGGTTATATCAGTGTCTTGAGCAGAAGATGGAGCTGGTTACAGGCAAGGTCCAGGAAGTAAGACCAGTAGCCATTGCAGACTGGACATAATTGCCCCAAGGCATTTACAGAGCTAACCACGGACTTCACACACGTCTCACTGCTAGCCATCTTTACAAATGGAACTCTGGTTAAATTACTTGAATTTTGTGCAGAGCTGTGCTGTAAGAAAAAAAAATTTCAGTTATATTAAAAGCATACTTAACTATAACTTGTCAAATATTTGACAATCAACAAATCCATGCTTTTAAAACACCCAGAGAACACAGCATATTTTATACAAGCAAATTACCTATCAGTATAAGCTACATGCTCAAGTGAATAAATACAAGAAGCAAGGTATTAGATGGAGGAACAGTTCTATTGTACAAGTGAGCTGCGTGCGCTTATTATTTTCTTGACAAAGTCTGCTATAGCGCAGGAGGACAGAAATCCATTTGGTAAAAAATTAGGTTATTAAACCTAATCTATAGCATATCATGTCAGAAAAGAATTGTGTGTGCCTGGGAAAAAGACTGGAAGGATGTACATCAGCACATGCCATGCTGTCCCTGGCCATTCAGGCCAGGCTGCACTCCCTTCCTTCTTCATCACATGGTCTTATCTCTGGTGCATAAAGAGAATGGGAACAGTCATGTCAATGGGGGGAAGAGACTCATAAAATGCATGTTGCCTTTAAAAAAAATCTGGCTTGCATAAAGGTTCTTCTGTTCCCTAAATTGCCTTTTGGAAAATGCAGCACACAAATCACTCTTCCAAGTCCAGAGCACATCAGACACCTGTTCTAGCATTCACTCCTAAGGCCACTGGAAGCTAATTGTGAGCAGGTGAAAGAAGAGAGGGATTTCATTTACATTAACTTACTTTTACATTCACTACGGTCAAAGGTAGAGGTTTGTCTCTTTCTGGTCCATAAAATATGGATTGCTGTTTTCAAAGTACATCAGCAGCAGTAATAGCCACTCCCATTTAGATAGTCATATAATCTTATGAAATATCGACATGATAAAACGGTGCAACCAAAAGAAGAGCAACAGGGCATGCATTTTATTGACAAATAAATGCATCGACTTAAATTGCTCATAACACCTTTATACCTGACTGACGTGTTATCCAAAAAATATAGATTACAGCCTTCTGAGATCAATAAGCTCAAAATAATTCTTCAGCATGGATAAAAATACAAATTCAATCCAACTCTATTTCATATTGGAGCTTGCGCCACCTTGACAGTCACAGTTTATGGGAAAGTGTAGTTTAATTTTATATTCAAACCTTTGTCTGGGTTTTCTTTGAGAATTCACTTTTTAATATATGGTACTTCCTGACTCAATTCGAGTTTTATTCACTTCCTGATACTCTGGGAAGATAAATAACTGACATCCTCTGCCATTCATGAGTGACATACTGCTTATAACTTAAGAAAATAAAGCAGGTAGCAAGAGATATAGACTTTTTTAGAAATAAATATGTATCATATGTATAAGTAATAAAATAACCATAAGTTAGATATTGTCATAAAATGCTTTCCTATTTTACTGAGAGTAAATTATGCCCAGTGATATATTGTGAGGGCATGTATGTTAAAAGAATCAAACACCTTCGCTGCCATGCTGAATCTAACCATGAGTACATGTAGAGCATACGAGTTAACTGATATGTGTAGTCTTATCGCTGACTGTGGCTTTGAGAGTACATCCATCCTCAATTATTTCACTTTGTAATTAAAACATTGTAAATCATCACAAGCATGATCAAAATAAAAATAAAACATGAAAAGCAAAGGTATGTTTTATAACGTTTAATATTTTTTCATTTCATAAATCATGTATGATCTATGTGTGCATTTTTCATAAAAGCAACCCCAGTGATCATTTCCAGGTCCTCTAAGTACCAAGAACTCTTCCTGCTTCTTTAAGCATTTCATTAGTTCTTATAACTCATCGATAAGGCAGAAAACACTGTCTACAAACTCCAGATGAAATCAAGTCAGATCGGAGCCCAAGCCTGGATTCTTAACTGTTTTACCTAAGGAAATTAATTAAATTGTATATTTAGATCTGAACAAGGAAACAAATCTGTTCTTCTATCTATAGTCAACACTCACTGTTGATATACACTAAGTCACTGGCAGACAAAAATCAATTGCCTTACGATTTCATTCAATTCTGACACTACACAGAGATAGTGCCAGATCCCATGGGTAAAAGTATTGGTCCTACCAGATGTCAGTCACAAGCCTAGGCTGTGACCTAGGTAAAAACCAAATAAAAATTACAGAGTCTCATCCCCTACCCAATCAAACTAGATTGATGGAGGAAGGTCATTGGTTAATTAATAAAGAAAATGCTTGGCCCTGATAGGTTAGAACATAGGTGGGTGGAGTAAACAGAACAGAATACTGGGAGGAAGAGGAAGTGAGCTCAGATGCTATGCTTCCCCTCTCTGGGGCAGACACGATGAAGCAAGCCGCCAGGTCAGACATGCTGAATCTTTCCCGGTAAGACCGGTGCTACACAGTTTATTAGAGATGGGTTGACCAGGATATCAGAATTAGCCAGTAAGGGCTAGAGCTAAAGGGCCAAGCAGTGTCTAAAAGAATACAGTTTGTGTGTTGTTATTTCGGGGCATAAGCTAGCCAAGCAGCCTGGAGCTGGGTGGCAGGAACCAGCCCGCAGCTCCAACTACTCTAGATTGACTTGATCGGGGGAGGGGGAGGGAAATGGGAAGCGGTTGTGGGGACGAGGCAGAAATCCTTAATAAATAAATAAATTAAAAAAAAAGAAAAAAAAACAATTACACATGCTGAAAGGTCTCTTTCCTCTACCATGTGAATATTGGTATAAAGTATGTTTTGTTAACAATATTAATAATCTCAGTTCATGGTGCCCAGTAGTTGTTCAATAAACAATCATGGAAGAAATGAAAAAAAAAAAAAGAAAGAAAGTCTCATACCACTTGTAAAGCAATGTATTTATCTTTTACATACCTGTAAAAATTATGCAACTCAGGCAGAGCCAGGAAGAAGAGATACCTAGGGCAAGAATTATAGTAGGGGAAAATGTCTATGCTGTCTTGTCAGACCAACCTCCATTGTCTAGCAACCCAAAAACTCTCTGAATGCTGTCCTTTGATTTTCCACACAGGCCTTACTGCATAGTCAAGTTTGATACTGAGTTATCAGCCTTCAGTGAGCAACTCAACTTCAGCCCCTCTCCCATGATGGCATCTAAGAGCCTTCACTCATGAGTTACCATCTCTCAGTATACAAAAGACACTTCACTTCAGATACCTTAAATGTTTTAAGAAACTGTGCCAATAAAAAGGGACAGAAAATAATGTTTTTACTACATCACAATATCACAGTAGACAACTTATTTTTTCCTCTAGTTATGATCAGATATAAAAGGACAGAAAATAATATTTTTACTACATCACAATATCACAGTAGACAACTTATTTTTTTTCCTCTTGTTGTGATCAGATGAAATCATTAATACACAGCTCTCATCTGGTGTAAGCTCTGGCCCTAAAGAAAAGGACAAACTGAGAAGATTAAAGTCATCTTGATGTGAACTGTCTAGCAATAGTAGTTTCAAACATATCATTCCTTTTTCTCTAGATATGACTATAAGCAGGGCAACTTTGGCCATGGATGCAGGTTGGAAATTGGATTATCTTCAGATGGCAAAACCTGCTTTCCATTTCAGCGACTGAGGTGAGCTAATAGAACAAAAAAAAAAATGGTGTACATAGAAGTAACTTTCTCAGGCAATGCTCTAACAAATCCCAACAGGTAATTGCATTCTTGCCAGTCAGTAAAGGTTTCTAACTGGCAAAGGGATATAAGGGCAAATCTATGGGGTCATTTCTAGTCTAAGACTCTGCTCCTAACACAACAGTAAAAAACATACAGAACCAAAAGCCTCTTCTAGCTATTGCCATCACTATGTAAAAATCTTGGCCCTCAAAGTACCCAAGTTTGCCACTGATCCTGCTGAACCACCTGGTTTAGAGCTTTCCCAATCTTCTGGTTCTTCTACCCCATGATATGATAACACTCACCCCTTTATAAAAATAGGTTTTATATATAAGTTTTCATTACTTGCATCCAAAAGCATCCTACCTTTCCCAGGGATTACCAAGTAACTGTCCCATATTTAAGCATTCATGAACTTCTGGAATAAGTAGTGTCCCAGTATATGCACTCTAGTAACAAACTCCAAAACTCCCAGGTCCTCTCATTCAGGCTTGTGGATGGAGGACAAGTGTTCCATGTTTTCCAAGGTCTGGGAAAGAAGTGGGGATGACTAGTGTTAACTCTCAACTTGATAGAATCTAGACCCACCTATGGGGTGGGCTATTGACCAGGCCTATGAGGGGTTATCCTGACTGCATTAAGTGAGGAGGGGAGACATGCTCACTCTGGTTGGTACCATTCTCTGGATGGAATCTTAAGATTTTATGTGGCAAAAAGATGCTGCGCAGCAACATGCATTCATAGTTCTGTTTCCCAGTTACGGACGCCATGAGACCACCTACTTCAAGCTCAGGCACTTTGATCTTCCTGCCCTTGAGGACCATACCCTTGAACAGTGAGCTAGAATTCACCTTTTCTCCCTTAAGCTGATTTTGTCAGAGAACTATATGAAAATACAGAAAAAGAAACTAACATAGAATCCTTCAGTCCATAGAATTTTTGAAGACCAAAGATTAGCATCAAAAAGACTCATTTGCTCACGTGGTCCATAGATTTGTCAGCTAATGCCCGAGAACCTAGTGAAAGCTGCTAGCTGGAACATGTGACTCTGGCTTCTCCACTGGGCGTTGGTTTCCTCAAAACCTGTTGAGTGGCTTCCATGGACAAGAGGCCAATTCATGTGGAAGCCATACCTCCTTTGGGGTACTAACTTTAGAAGCTACCCATGGTCACCTCCACTGAATTCTATAGCTTAAGGCAGTCACCAAGTTCCACCCAATTTCAAGAGGAGGGAATAAGGAAGATGTCATTATCACATTATAAGAATAGCATACAAGATGGGATGTATATTTGTATGGACAAGTTTGGAAATGCAAGCTGCCACACTTTGCTTTAGGCCGCAATCATTCCCATCCCTAGCACATGCAAAATCCCTCCCTGAAACCCTCATGCTGATTACAGAATCAGCTCAAAGTCCAGGAGCTTGTCATTTGAATCTGGTCCAGGAGCAGATGACACCCCTCGGATACACTTCCTTAACTCTACCCCCCAGCTATATCATGCCCATCTTAAGACTGTGAACCAAACAGACAAAGAATTTCCGCTCTCAACCATTTTAGATTCCTCTGTTGAGAATTCTCTGTTTAAGACTGCACTCCATTTCTTTTATTGGATTATGTATTCTTTGGATGACCTTAAGGAAATGTTCAACATCCTTAGTCATCAGAGAAATGAAAATCAAAACAACTCTGAGATTCCATCTTACACCTGTAAGAATGGCCAAGATCAAAAACACTGGTGACAACTTATGCTGGAGAGGTTGTGGGGAAAAGCGAACACTCTTCCTTTACTGGTGGGAGTACAAACTGGTACAGCCACTTTGGATGTCTGTGTGGCGATTTCTCAGAAAATTAGGAAATAACCTTTCACAAGAATCAGTAATATCACTTTTGGGTATATATCCAAAGAATGCTCAATTGTGCTACAAGGACATGTGTTCAACTATGTTCACAGCAGCATTGTTTGTCATAGCCAGAATCTGGAAACAACCTAAATGTCCCTCGACCGGAGAATGGATAAGAAAAAAGTGGTACATTTACACAATGGAGCACTACACAGCAGAAAAAGATAATGACATCTTGAATTTTGCAGGAAAATGGATGGAGCTAGACAACATCATTTTGAGTGAGGTAACCCAGACACAGAAAGACAATTATCACATGCACTCACTCATAGGTGTTTTTTAAACATAAAGCAAAGAAAACCAGCCTACAATCCACAATCCCAGAGAACCTAGACAACAACGAGGACACTAAGAGAGACTTACATAGATCTAATCTTCATGGGAAGTAGAAAAAGACAAGATCTCCTGAGTAAATTGGGAGCATGGGAACTTTGGGGGAGAATTGAAGGGGGGAGGGGAAAAGCAGGGAGGGGAGCAGAGAAAAGTGTAGAGCTCAATAAAAATAAATAAAAAGCAAAAAAAGAATTTCTGCTCAAAATGCATCCAAAAGTCAATACTGAGACATACATGGAACCTGCTAAGGATGGTTGCATCTTCAAAATTGGGTTTTGGAAGACACAGTGTCTTCACTGTTCCAGAATATTTGTAAAGTTCAACTAGGTGAATGTTGCCAGCTCACTAATAGAGTTTGAATATTTGTTTTGTGCCATAACTTATGACTTCATCCTCTTACACTTAGGAGTTCTTAAAACAAGGCTTCCTTGTCATTCTAATTTTAATCTTTATAAAATGTTTTCCTTACATTAAGCTGGATGTGCTATCTACCTGGAATCCATTTTGAATCAGAGAATCTGGAATGTAAGATAGTTTTCCTTTGAAACCTTGAAATCCTTGGTTTTATTTTTTTGTTTTTTTTTTTGGTGCTTTCTTTAAATTTCACTTCTAAGATGAACAAGTTTATTAAATCAATTTCATGTTTCTCGCATTACTATGAGTTGTGGCATTAATGGATTTGGAACATTATATAATGAGAGTCCTCAGCTTTCAGCTTCTGCCACACTTACCCAAAAGACCTCAGCAGGTGTCTGTTGTGATCAGACTGCTGCTACCCTATGCCCATACCAGTACTCTCTCTTCCTCCAGGACCTCCCTCTATACCCTGCTCAGTACCCTCCTCCTTCTCCTTCAGGACCTCCCTCTCTATACCCTGATCAGTTTTCTCTCCTCCTTTAGGACCTCCAGGTCTCAAAAGAATAGTCTGTGTGTTTAAAGTTGACCCAAATCAACTTCCATAAATTTTATGTTTTAGCATTGTGGTGTCAATATATGTTGCAGTCGTTGTAGTTGTGTATATGCTGTCAGAGTTGTAGGCAGAACACAAAAGAGATACATACACAATGGGGAAAATGTCAAAGTCTGGATGGCAGAGGTCCGTAAAGGCGCTAATTTTAATTACTGACTGAGACTTTATCTACACTGGATGACTGTTACTGATAGTGTTACTTCATGTGTCCAAGCTTCCATACAACCTGTGTTCTCAATTTCAAACCCACGGTCTTTGACAATGACAAGGACCACCCAGGAGCCATATGAAGTATGGCTTCTATGGAAAAACCCAATAGGCCAACCAGCGTCATTTCTGCCATGTCCTGAATTACAAAGTTTGTCTGGTTTTGAAAGGATTGTCTTTAATAAATAATCTTGGTAAAACACAAGATGCACATACAAAAGGATGTACCCATAGCTCATCTTATTCTATATTCAAAATGGACTGAAGTCCTACCAGAGAGAACAGAAACCATAAAGACTCTAGAACAAACACTACTGCCCATTGGCTCAGTAGTCAGTCATGCAGTTGAGGGAAGCACGATAAAATTCCTGTCAGTAAAGGCAGTAATAGTTAAGTGGACCTGTCTCAAATCAAAAATCTCTTCTCAACAAAGAAACATATAAATAAAGTAAAAAAGATATAAGACAGAACTGTGGAAAATACCGAAGCATCTTCTATCTGCTACGAAATTATTATCAAAATATATAAGGAGTCCAGACAAGCCAATAGCAAAGTAAAATAACATGGCACAAAGCAAACAATCCCTATGAAACTTCATTAAAATGTTCAAAGAATCTGAGTCAACATTTTTTTCTCCAAAGACCTAAAAACTCTCACCTATATGAAAAGGTACTCAATCTCTCTAATCAACAAAGAAATGTAAATCAACAGCACTATAAGATATCAGGTCATACCTGTTAGGAAAACTATGATAAAGACAATAGGTGGGTGTCCCTGGAGACACAAAGGAAAGCCTGTGCATTCATGATGCAAATGAAGACTGGTAGAACCAACATGGAAAACATCAGAATATATTCTTCTCAAGTGAACCATGACTGGACCATAACATTCAGCAATTTTTCTGCTCAACTTATGTCCAAGGGGAATCAAGTTCGGATCTCACAGTGATGTCTGTAGTCATGTCTTTGATACCTTATTTTTAGTAGATGAGATGCTCTAATTTCTTTGTCTCTTCATCAGTCTGCTAGTCAGGTTCTTCAAAATTATAGTCACATGTGGATAATGAAGTTTAAGTCAACATAGCCTGTATATACACGGGTGATTCCATAAGATTCCATCATGTAGTGACATTTGTATATGTCTTAGTTTTTGTGAGTACAAGTTAATACTCACAAATCACACTATTTGTGAGCTGTTGAGATAAAGTTATTAGTAATTCTCATAGTCTTGGTAGCTAATCAGACAAGGAAATGATGATTTTGATTTGACAACAGGAGGTCACAGGACCACACATTTATAACTTTTCTCTTTGCTGTGACCAAACACTTAACAAGCATTGACTTAAGTGAATAAGGGTGTATTTATTGGCTCCGCAAGTTGAAGGGATAAAGACCATCACAGTAGGGATGGCTTGGTAGAAGTAGGGTGAGGTAGTTGGTCACATTGCACTGATGACAAGGAAGAAGAGATTGCATGGGAAGTCAGTCTGATCTGCAGTAAGCTCAAAGTTCATCCCCTGTGAGCTACTTCACTCAATGAGGCTTTAGTGTAACCTCTCAATGGTTGTACAGCATTCCAAGACAGCATCACCAACTGAAAAATAAGTATTCAAGCACACAATCCAGTTGAGGATAGTTTATATTCAAAGCACAGCAGAGCATGTCTGAAGTGGGCTGCCCTGGATAGGGTGGCATATTGTGGCATCGTCTGTGTGTGGCAGGCTCATGAGAACAGCACAAATCCTGGGTACTGGGAATGGAAGGTGGGAAGCTGTCCTAGATGGGCTGATTTCATACTCTTTCCTTGGATCTTGGCGGCTTCTGCAGGCCTTTCTATTCATTCAGTATATGAACTCTAAAAGGTATGACCCAGTATGTTAGGGTTTCTATTGCTGTGAAGAGACACCATGATCAAAACAACTCTTATTTAAAAAAGCATTCAATTAGGGCTGGCTTACAGTTCAGAAGGTTAGTCCATTTTCAGCATAGTGGGAAGTATGGAGGCATGCAGGCAGATATGGTGTTGGAGAGGTAGCTGAGAGTAACTGGATCAAGAAAAGAGTGCCACATTGGGCCTGACTTGAGCATCTGAAACCTCAAAAGCTGTCTCCAGTGACACACTTCCTCCAATAAACCACAGCTACTCCAACAAGACCACACCTCCTAATAGTGCCACTCCCTATAGGCCTTCAGGGGCCATTTTTATTCAAACCACCCCATCTGGCACTACATCTGAGCAGCTGCTTTCTTAGCATTGCATTTCACACAGTGAATTATTACCATTTAAACCTGGGTCAAAGACTCACCTGAGGATGACTAAAAGCTTTTGCACCATTGGCCCACAATAATCAAAATTGTTCTCTTCCTTTCTTTTGTGAAAATAATTTCCCCCTAAAGAATGAGATCGCTTGCATTTTTTTGGTGATGGAGCCTCTATTAGCATTCAAGTTTGCTTGAAATTAGGTGCATAAACTAAAAGTTATGAGTTTTGCAGCAATAGAGCGTCATGAAATTCTCATATTTATGACCATAGCCCTGTGAAATTCTTGGCTGCTGTCTGTTGGTTTCTCACTATGTAACCCTGAAGGAATACTAGACTGAAAGGCACCTAAGAGATGATATTATGATGATGATGATGATGATGATGATGATGATGATGATGATATAAAATAAATAAAAGAAAAAGAAAACAAAGCCTTTAAAGAGATAGTAAAATTAATATAAAAGAGTACAGATAGTCATAGATTAAAGGAATAAAGAAAAACAAGCCATGTTAAGATGGAATATAAACAGAGAGTCTGGATTATGTGTATTATAGTATGTTTTTTGAATTCCTTGACTGCAGAGAGACATTTGATTCTGGTGATGCTAAGTTAAGCCAAAATAAAAGTATCTTGACTTCAAAATTTGAGTCTAAGGATATGTTTCTTTTGAAAAGAGGTTCTGATTTTGTTTTCACAGAAGATGGAAACCTGTGAATTCCTCCCAGGCTAGTGTGGTTTGATGAAACAAGACCTCTAGAAAGATCTCTGTGATCCCTAAAAATACTTCACCCAACAAAAGCAGGAAGAATTTTGGAGAGAACAATGCCCAAATTCCCAAAATGACTGTTTATAAATCTTTATTTTCATTTTAAAAGGGTTGGTTATAAATGTTTAATGGTCATGGTCAATTTCTAAAGAAAAATAAGGAGAATATGATATAGAAAATAATACTTTATAATAGTATGGATTTTGGCTTATTGATGTAAACTTAAGGTCACTTTTGTTATATGTATATTTCTATTCTTGCTTAAGGTATTAATATTTATGCAGCTCATTAAATATTTAATGTATAATGTAAATTACAGATTATTAGTCACTTATAATAGTTAAATTTTTAGTCATGTTAGTTAGGTTTTTAGATATACAGAAATATATTTCAGTTAGATAATAGTCAATACTTGCAAAAAATCTACAGAACATGGCATTTAAAATGTTTTAAGAACTTAGTCTTTTCTTGACAGTGAAACATACTGATTCTGGCATCATAAATTACTTCAGAGAAATTGATAGTCACTGAAGAAACTCATATGGAATTTACCTTCAATGTGACAATGCTTGCCATTTGGGCAAGAAACTTCTCTTTCCTCTACTGCTTTATGATATATTATATGAACTATAACATACATGGCCCAGAGACGCAAGCAGCAGAAGCCGGCACGCAGACGTGGCAGACGTGGGATAGTCCAAGCATGAAACAGTGAGGCCCACACTGAGAGCAGATCGCCCCACTACAATTAAATCAAGTAGGTTTTTTGGGGCCTGGCCTGCAGAGTGGTAGGCCTTTTATTGGAGAGATCCACAGGTGAACAGGGAGCCTGCTCCTGTCCCTGAAGACCCTCCTGAGTGGGGAGAGGGATCTTGGCCCTTGGCGGGAGCCAGGAAACAAAGCAAGGGCATTTTGTAAGTGGGGCCCCTGGCCAGCAGGGAAACCTGATTCTGTTTTAAAAGACCCATTAGATAGCATCGATAGGAGGAGATGGGAAGGCGCCAAGGCAAGAATTCACCCAACAATCTGAAAAACAACATGAAAACACCAGAACCCAATGATCTTACAACAGAAGGACTTGAACACCCTAACACAGAAGAAGTGGAAAAAATTGACTTATAAAAGCAATAGAGTCCCTTAAACAACATGTAAAAAAAACACCGTTATAGAAATGGATGAGAAGTATAACAAAAAGTTTGAAGAAATGAGTAAATACGTAAATGATACCCTGGGAAACCAAGAAAAAACAATCAAACAGGTAATGGAAACAGTTCAAGAATTGAAAACTGAAATGAAAGCAAGGAAGAAAACACAAACTGAGAACCAACTAGATATGGAAAATCTAGGTCAACACGCAGAGACTACAGAAACAAGCATAATCAATAGAATACAAGAGATAGAAGAAAGAATCTCGGATTATGAAGACACCATAGAGAAAATAAATGCACTGATCAAGGAAAACAGCAAAGCCAACAAATTCTCATCACAAAACATTCAGGAAATATGGGACACAATAAAAAGACCAAACCTAAGAATAATAGGGATAGAAGAAGAAGAAGAGTCACAGCTCAAAGGCCCAGAAAATATTTTTAACAAAATTATAGAAAAAAATTATCCCCACCTTAAAGAAAGATATTCCTTTGAATATTCAAGAAGCATACAGAACACCAAAAAGACTGGATAAAAAAAAATCCCCTCGCCATATAATAATCAAAACACAAAATATACAGATTAAAGAAAGACTATTAAGAGCTGCAAAGGAAAAAGGACAAGTAACTTATAAAGGTAAACCAATCAGACTTACCCCTGACTTCTCTATGAAAACCATGAAAGCCAAGGTCCTGGATAGAGGTACTTTAGAAACTAAGAGACCATGGATGCAAACCCAAACTACTATACCCAGCCAAGCTATCATTCGCTATCAATGGAGAAAACAAGACATTCTAGGATAAGAACAAATTTAAACAATACGTAGCCACAAATCCAGCCCTACAGAAAGTAGTCGAAGGAAAATCACAACCCAAGGAATCCAACATTGCCAAAACTGCCCACAATAACTCAAGCATCTAGCGACCCTTCACCAGCACAACTCAAAGAAGGGAGACACACAAACTCTATTACCAAAACCAATAAGAATAACTGGAGTAAACAACCACTAGTCATTAATATCACTTAATATTAATGGTCTCAATCAACCCAATTATACAATGGGGCACTGAGGTGAACAGAGAATTCTCAACAGAAGAAGTTCAAATGGCCAAAAGACACTTAAGGTCATGCTCAACTTCCTTAGCGATCAGGGAAATGCAAATCAATACAACTTTAAGATACCATCTTACACCTGTCAGAATGGCTAAAATAAAAAACACCAATGATAGCCTTTGCTGGAGAGGTTGTGGAGAAAGGGGTACACTCATCCATTGCTGGTGGGAATGCAAACTTGTGCAACCACTCTGGAAAGCAGTGTGGCAGTTTCTCAGGAAATTCGGGATAAACCTACCCCTGGACCCAGTAATACCACTCTTGGGAATATACCCAAGGGAGGCCCTATCATACAACAATAGTATATGCTCAACTATGTTCATAGCAGCATTGTTTGTAATAGCCAGAATCTGGAAACAACCTAGATGCCCTTCAATGGAAGAATGGATGAAGAAAGTATGGAATATAGACATATTAGAGTATTACTCAGCAGTAAAAAACAAGGACTTCTTGAATTTTGCACACAAATGGATGGAAATAGAAAACACTATCCTGAGTGAGGTAAGCCAGACCCAAAAAGAGGAACATGGGATGCACTCACTCATATTTGGTTTCTAGCCATAAATAAAGGGCATTGAGCTTATAATTCATGGTCCTAGAGAAGCTAAAAAATAAGGTGAATCCAAAGACAAACATATAGGCATCCTCCTGAATATTAACCTTCATCAGGCTATGAAAGGAGACAGAGACAGAGACACACATTGGAGCAATGGACAGAAATCTCAAGGTCCAAATCAGGAGCAGAAGGAGAGAGAGCACGAGCAAGGAACTCAGGACCGCGAGGGGTGCACCCACACACTGAGACAATGGGGATGTTCTAGCGGGAACTCACCAAGGCCAGCTGGCCTGGGTCTGAAAAAGCATGGGATAAAACCGGACTCGCTGAACATAGCAGACAATGAGGACTACTGAGAACTCAAGAACAATGGCAGTGGGTTCTCGATCCTACTGCACTTACTGGCTTTGGGGGAGCCTAGGCAGTTTGGATGCTCACCTTACTAGACCTGGATGGAGGTGGGTGGTCCTTGGACTTCCCACAGGTCAGGGAACCCTGATTGCTCTTCAGGCTGATGAGGGAGGGGACTTGATGGGGGGGAGGGAAATGGGAGGCAGTGGCAGGGAGGAGGCAGAAATCTTTAATAAATAAATAAAGAGAAGAAGAAGCTGAAAAAAAAAACATACAGGGCCCACAGAAAAGTGATTGCTGAACTTTCCAAAGGCCTGGATGGTCCTTCAGGGTTCCTATTTCAAAGAGGAAACCGCCAGACAGTCTGCTGGACATAGAAGAAAGCAACTGATGAAGTTTGCCATTCAAATTTCTTATTTCATGGAAAAGTCTGTTGGATGCTATGGGCCTGTAGGCTGAAGATGGATGCCCCAACATTAAAGAAGAACTTTGGATGACAGTCCAGGCAGCAAGATATCTCTGTCAATACTAGAGTTTTAGAAGTTGCTTACAAAGTAATTCTTGTTTTCTTAGGTAACATTATATCCTTCTGAGGTTTTTGAAAAGTTGAAGACAAATAGTTTTAGCTATAGTTTTCCTTAGTTACGATAAAAGATAAATTAGATATAAAATTAGACTCACAAAGATAGGATAGGTGTATAGAGTATTTTCCTTTATTTGCCAAATGTAAAAGGATAAAATATTATAACTATAATTCTTGCTTGATAACTGTTTTGTATATGTAAATTTACTATGTTAAAGTTAAAACCTTCTGTTTTAATTAGACAGAAAATGAGAAATGATGTGGGATGGCCTTCTGTATATGTGTTGCTTTTATTGGATAATGAATAAAGTTATTTTGGCCAATGGCTTAGCAGAGTAAAGCCAGGTGGGAAATCCAAACAGTGATATGAGAAAGAGTAGGCAGAGTCAAAGAGATGCCATGCAGCTGCCAAAGGAGAAAGATGCTGCCACCACTGCCACCACCAGAACCTTACCAGTAGGCCACGGCCTCCTGATAATACATAGATTGATAGAAATAGATTAGTTTAAGATGTAAGAACTATCTAGAAATATGCCTAAGCTATTGACCAAACAGCATAATAATTAATATGGTTTCTGCATGATTATTCGGGTCTGATTAGCTCGGAAACAAACAGTCTCCGGTTACATGGTACCAGCTGTCTAATCTTTGTTTTCTGGATACATTCCAAATGATACTGCTATGTGCTGCGGTCTACTCCCTTGTTTTTATAATATTCTGCCACCAGCTCGGGGGAGATCTTGGAAACTCATCTCCAAGTATATTTGTGTAAGCATGCCTTCAATGTGAACTTGAATTGCCACGTGTGTGCAGGGATTCCAGCTGGTATGAGTGAGAAGTGGACGCACAGAGTAGGCAGGTGCTGTCTCATGATGTTCCATGAAATAGGAATGTACCCATGACAATGACTAAATGTCAAAGCCAGTGTCCAGTTCCCAGGCTTGTTGATCCCAAGAAAATTAAAATTCCTCATTCCAGATTTGCTCTCCTTAATGTCACACACACACACACACACACACACACACACACACACACACCTTACCTGATCAACTTCCTATCCAGTAAGCTAATCCCACATGCATCCTCTGTCCACCTCTCCAGCCTGAACTCCTCACCTTGCTCCAAAGCCCCCATGAGAGACATCTTTTGTGACAACTGTAGGGAAAATGTAACGAAGAGTTAAAGCTGAATCTCTTAGCTCCTTGAACTGTTTGCTCCGTACTAGGTGTACACAGATACACTTTTGATGTGTTAACTAGAGAATCTGATGAGAAAAGAACAAAGCAGCTGTCACTGGGAGGAAGACACTGACAAAAAAACCACACAGCCCTTTATTGAAGAACTGTCAAGCCTATCCTACAGCTCTGGGCTTGTCTGTAGTATTTATCAAAGGACTCAATCTGATGCAGGAAATTAAAAATAAAAATAATAATAATAATAATAAATCTATCCACTGGACATTTATTAAAGGAATCTAAAATTATATTACATTTTAAATGACTAAAATGGATACCCTAACAAATCAAAAACAAGGTTGTTTTTATTGGTTTATATATCAAGTGACATATATATTTGTATATTTATGGACATATCTTTTTCTCATCACAAGAATATATTTATATAAAGAGAATAAAAGTATATGCTGCATACACTACATATATAAAAGTTACATATATAAGAGTATATATCTTCATGTCCTTAAATTAAACACAAGTTCTTATCAATGCCAGGGGAATACTGTACTTAACTGGTTATTCTGTTCTAGATGAACATTTAATAATACATATAAAATCAAATATTTTAAATACTTCTTATCTCAGATTAAATGAGGTCTTTCCAAAGAAGTGGACTTTTTTAATTCATGTTGCTCTATTTTCATAGCATATTTCTGGCTACCAAAGCTAGTTTAAAAATAGTATATCTGTTGTACTTACCTTCATGTTTTCACCTGCTAATTATAAAATTATGTGTTCTATGTATGCTGTTTAGACTTGATTCTATTTTATTATATTTCCCAGCATTCAATAACATTAGCCAACATGCCTAACGAGAGTATATACAATGATGCAGACATGAGGAGAAAATAATCTAAGTATGTATTGAAAGAATAGCCTATGTACTTACGTATCTCTTCATGTTTTCTGGTCACAGTGACATAGTACTGAATAGGCTTCATACTTCATGCTTCAAATTTTAACCAAAACACTAAAGACTTACATCCTTCGGTCGGTTATTTAACTTCCCTGAAGCCTGACTTCTTCCCCTGCAAAACATGTGATTTCTACTGTCTAAGACTTGTTTTACCATGGAAATGTTTACCAGAGCAAGTTCTAGAAGATAGCAGTTTGAAAGAAATAAATTTGAAATAAGGAAAAAGAGAGAGGAACTCATTCTAAAGATAAGTAGGTTTGGAAAATGTAGAGCAAGCAATAGAGAGAAGACCTCTCTACAAACAGGATACATGGCTCCATAGAGCCTTTCTTGGCCCATAGCTTCACCATGTAGCCTGATGGGTCTGCAACTCAGTGCTAGATCAAGCTGACCTCAAACTCAGAGTTACTCTACTGCTTCTCCCCACTAACTACCAAGATTAATATTACAGGCTTGAGCTATCACGATTGGCCATTAGGTTGCTCTCCTTCTAAGTGGACACAGACGATGCTGGAGGGAGGGCCAGGATACAGTGTAAACTGAGGTTGGGATGAACCCTGGAGACGTTCAGTGGTCACTGAGATAAGTCTGAGAGCCATTCTCCCCACTCAACTGAAAGGATGATATACAGGATTTGGGCTGCAATTCATTGTCCCCTGCTTACTTTTCAAAAAACCAAAATGGTGCATAAAACAAGGACTCTGTAAATATAAGAAACTTTTCAACATTCAAAGACAGGAGAATCTGATGAATCATGTCTCTCCTTTTTAAAAATTCTTTCCTTCTCTGAAAATCCCAACTGCTCAAAGGATCTGATAAATAATACCAAGTTCACTGGCATTTCAAACAGACAAGACATTTTATCTATTTTAAGCTATGATGAATGTCATATTTCCATTCAAATTTGGGAAGATCACATTTTCAGCTACCCACCAACTATGGAAAAATCCTCCAGACAACAATAACCTCCTAATTGAAGATTTCTCTTAAGAATTTTTAATAGAATAATGTGGGTGTTATCCTTTGGAAAAACAAAATGACTTTTAATGAAGCAGTTCAAAATCGGGGCAGGGAAAGAGCAAAGAGTCTTCGTGAGGTTCGTGTGACAGTTTACATAAAAAGATGTTGTATTTTCTCCTCTTGGGGTGTACACCATCATTTTGTCTTATTATTCCTGACATTCGGTTCATCATATTAGCATCTTTGTGGGAAACATGAAAGCAATTAAGGGTTTTGCACCCTATTCTTTAGAAGACACATTTTGCTTTCCCTCCAAACTCCGAAGGACGAAGAAGCCCTGGTCAAACACCAAATGCACAGGCTTAAAATGCGATAAAGATAGAGCTTTAATAATTTTCAATTATAGTCATCCTGCAATAATGTTAGTGAATCTCATCTCAAAAGTAAATTATTCATTTAATGGGAAATGGGAAAGCTTTGGGGTTGCACGGTTCCCATTTCAAGTTTCAGTGCGATTTTCCTTGATAAGACCCCTTTTAAAGATCACATACTTTAATCCTTTGTTTCTACGCCCTTTCTTCATGATGCTGTTTCTACTTTTTAATATACTTTTCTCACAAAACACAGTAGCTATAGAGTGGCCATTCAGAGGAATCTATTTGTAGTAAGTATTCATTCACAGCTGCCAGAAATACTGAAAATATGATACTTTTACTTCACTTCAGGATTTTTTTATTTCATTTTAAGCAGATGAAACCTAGAATCAAATTTTTCGAAAGTGACTGTCATTGGTTTTCATTAAAATTGGCAGACAAGCATCTTCCCTGTTTCTTTGCATCAGGAATGTTGCCTTTCATTTCAAAAGCAAACAAAAGTAAACATCTGATTACTGAAAAGTGCATAGAATACAGGAAAACTATGGAATCTTAGGATATATTTTGAATCAAAATAAAATAATTAAATGGCAGTAGAGATCATTTCCTACAAAAAACAAAGGGGGGGGGACCAGTTTTGGAGACCAGTTTCTTTCCGGACTTAAAAACAAGCCTTTAACTCCATCACCTTCTTGCTTCCTATGCAATAGTGTCTGTGTTCGTGCTGAGATGAATGTGAGGCTCTTTGCACTATGTCTCTAAGTGTGCCTTTCTCTTGCCATCAATTTCATTGCCTTTGTTAACGTCCTTTGGCTTAAATTGAAGATGGTGTCACAAAATTAATCTGCTGATTAGATTTGTTCAAAACTTTATCATTGAGACCTGAGCCTGCGTGATTTCTAGAACTTATCACAGACTTACAAAGTGTGGCTTCAGGAACAACATGCAATTCTGAAGTCTTTGTCTCATGAATATTGCCAGATCCTCTCTGAACCTAAGCCAGCATGGCTAAGATGTCATTGTAGAAAACTGGGCAACCTGGATCCGATTCTATAATTTCTGTTGACTATTGTTTTAGAGTCCATTTTTTCCTTGGGTCATATTTAAGGAAAACAGTTTGTCACCTGTTTCAATGAAAAATAATGTTGGACAAACATGAATTAGTTCTATATTTTATATCCTTTTACCTACTGATTTCCCCAATTCTACTTCACACAGGGCTCTGAGTGACTCACAAGGACAAAGGAAACAGTGACCTCTACAAGATGCAGATGCTGAGATTTTTTCACCGGCTTAATTAAACTTTTTTGTTGCTCTGCTTCTTAGTGATGTCAGGGACCAAATGCAAGGCCTCTCACTTTTACTAAGCAGGTTCTCTACTACAAGCTGCTTCCCAGCTTTGCATTTAAAGACTTCCAATTGTCATCTAGAGGAAAGACAAGTACATTGGTAGACATTTTCCTGTTGTGTGAGCATTAAGGTTAGACTTGAACAAACCCAGGTGGGAACACATCCCACCTCTCCTCTGGTTATATAGCTTTTATTGTCACAGATACAGCCAGCATTGGTCAAAATGTCCGTGCAATTTGTGACTCTGATATGCTCAAGATATGAATATGCTGAAAACAGGTTTCTCATAAAAATAATCAGGAAGAGTCTTTGGATGGGCAAATTTTATATTTATATCCCTGTTTTGAAAATTCGTTTACTGAGTCAATTATGATTATGACTTGAGAGAACAACTACACGCATACTCTGTAGAAGACCAAGAGATCTGAGTTCAAATTTAACTAAGCCATTACTTAGACCTCCTGGTCTACTATGATGACTACAAGGGAAGGGGTCTCCCAAACTCTCAGTTCAGGATTTGGCTGTGCATAGCAGGCACTTACAGAACATGAGTGATTCATCAGTGGGAGACAACAGCGGGAAACCAGGCATCTTCTGCAATCTTTGCCATCATCATCAGAGTCCAGCAAAACTAGAGCATTAGGGGAAAATCAGTCCCAGTCACATCCGGCATCCGACTCTTGATTCCGGAATCTTCCCAGTGACGCGGATGGTGTTCCCTTTCTCTCCCCCAGGAAATATCCCCACAGATTTCTGTCCTATGACATGATTATTTTAATGACTCTAAAAATGCTCAGTAAAAAACACGAAAGTCTAACACTGCCCTCAAATGCTAAATGAAAGAACACCCAAAAGAAAACTTCATCTTCAGCTTGGCTTCACCGTATACTTTGGAAAAGCTTCACTTGAATAAATGACATCTTTGGTAAAATGAGACTTTGTACTTATAGCCCTGTTTTCTCATTGTCATTAGCATTTCTTGCATAGCCTTGAAAATTTTTGCCTAAGTTTTGATTTATCAAAAATAATTCTATTTCCTGCTTTTTTTTCCTTTGGAAGATTCCAGAAGAATCTTCCTCCAAATATGTCTGCCGAGGATAAGAATGAACTACCCAGAGGCAGCAAAGAGCACAAATCTGTAAGTACTGGTGATGATGTTCAACGATCTTTGTTTGCTTTAGCATAAACAGGTCTCTTGACAAACTTTATAAACAGAAAGTTTCTTTGATGCTTGTATTTTAATCCTTACTTGAATTAATAACGTTCAAATGTTCACTTTACTTTCAGTGTTGGTTTATAATTTACTCTATCATGAGATATTTCAACCGTTAGAATAAAATCCTCAAGTATTTTCCCTCTGGAATGAAAAAGAACATCTGTGGTGATTACAGAGCCTCTAGGTTTCGTAAGCACACTATGACGTCACTGTGGCGTGTTCGTTACTGCTTGACAAAATGTGAGGCAAGGTTTGCTTTTAAACACAGGTAGACAGGCACGTACCCCACACTAGAAATCACTGTCCACGTGGTTCCTCGGAGCCCACCCCATTTCCAGTACATCTCTTTGATACAAACAAAACTGGAACAAATGAATTAGCACCTCCAGTTTGAACCCCTTCCATTGTCATCGGAAGAGCCTTTTGCATCAGTCTTTCAGTTGCTGTAGAAATGGCACAGAGAGGATGGCTTTAACAGCAGAATTCATGCCGAAGTCTAAAGTGCCTTCCAGTCTAGCTCCTGGTGAGGACCTAGTTCCTAGATTACACATGCACAACCTCGTGTGTGTGTGTGTGTGTGTGTGTGTGTGTGTGTGTGTGTGTGGTGAACTTGTGCATGTAGGTAAGCATTAATGTACATACATGTGTGTAGAGGCCCAGAGGTTAACACTGAGTGTCTTCCCGCCTTGGTTTATGAGACAGGATTTCTCAATGGACTTGTAACATACCAATTTAGCTAGTTTGACTGACTAATGAGTTTCAGGGATCGTCTTGCCTCTGCCACACCAACACTTAAACATGGGTTCTGAAGATTCAAGTTTGAGTTCTTGTGCCTGCAGGGCAAGTACTTACCTACTGAGCCATCTCCCAAGGCCAGATTTCTAGCCTCTTGCCTTGTGTTTATGAGCCAGGGTGAGAGAAATCTCAGTTCTCCCCATCTTCATGACGTCATCTAAGCTAATTGCACCCCAATGCCACCATATCTGGCTTAGAACTTCAACATATGAATATTTTGGTGGAGAAACAGATATTCAGACCTTAACACTTATTTCAACATAGCAGTGGCCAGATTTATCTTCTAAAACTCAGAGTGGGAGATAAATATTTTTACATTTTACTATACTGGACCAAATCCCATAAGGCCAAAGTTTCCCTCCATTATGTGAATCTCTGGTCAGGTAAAAGACAAATAATGCCTTTACATAAATATATCATGAGACTTAATTATCTAAATTTTCAAAAATCATTGAATATTGCCTTAGCAAATACACCTACTATACATAATGGTGTATTTGATTTGTACATCATTATATAAACATAAGTAAGTACATTATTCACTGTACTCTTAAGAACTAAATACATGTTCAAACTATCAACAGTTTTAGAAAATTATTTACTGAAAATAAGAATGATTATGTATATCTACATATATACCATGTGTAGATGTTAGGCTCTAATATCATCAACATGTTTGTCTTTTTGTATTTTATTTTATTATTAATTTTGGTGTGATAAAATTTTGTAATTAAATAACCATGCTATATGTGATTATATGTGGCTGTTGCTTTCTAAAGGGGGATATATGTATCTTTTCATATATTTTGTTCTCAGGCAAACAACATGTTCTTCAATCTGATTGTCTGAATCCCTAAATATGGAGCATCCCGGGTGCAGCCATATTTGATAGTTAGTGTTTTACTCCCATGGAGGTGCCCAATACATCAGAATATTTGCATGGGAGCTTGGAAATCTTTCCATAAAAATACTTAGAATCAGTCCATGTCCTCAGGAAATTAAAAGGAAACCAAAGCCACTACAATCATGGCATTTTTGGATGTAAGGTCTATCTTCTGAAGTCCATAATCGGATTATTTTTTATTTAATTTATTTATTTTATTTTATTTTTTGGTTTTTCAAGGCAGGGTTTCTATGTGGTTTTTGGAGCCTGTCCTGGAACTAGCTCTTGTAGACCAGGCTGGTCTCGAACTCACAGAGATCCGCCTGCCTCTGCCTCCCAAGTGCTGGGATTGGCTGTATGAGCATGAATATCTGAGTTTGTCTTCCCAACAGCCATGTTAAAAGCCAGGCACACCAATATGAGGCTGTATTTTTAGAGCTGGGGAAGCAGAGCCAGAGGAGTCCTGGGCCAGCAATGTCACCTAACACAGTGAGAGAACCTCATTCAAAAACTAAGGTGCAGGGTGTTTGAGAAGGTACTAGATATCAACCTCTGACCTACACAGCTAACACGCATGCACATGCATCCCTGCACATGTGTGTACAGACAAACACACACACATGAGCTGATGCATGCACACATGCAAGATTAAAAATAACCAAACTATCTGAAATATCAAGTTCCTATCAAGGTTGGTCATTAGTATCTCCTGTGGTTCTTAAAAGCATGTTTGAATTCATTTTGTAGTGTCTTATTGCCATGTGTTACTTTGGCTTCTTTTATGCTTCTGTGCCAGGGAGACTTAAATTTGAGTCATGTTTTCTTAACCAACGGTGGGAAACTTCCTGATGTACTCAACAAAATTGGACTCTGTTCATCTCCAGTAAGTATACTGAAGCACTGACGCTCTGGCCTGTTTTTATCCTCAGCCATGTAAGTCTTCTCAAGTTAACTCAAAATGCCTTGCAACGGGGTGCCTCATGGAATTGCCAATTATGTGGTTTCCAACAGTTTCTTGTTTCTCATTTTCTCTTCTTCCTGCATCCTGATTTCTTCCTCCCTGTAGCCCATCCTCTGGTGATTATTTAGTAAGGTCTTTTAAGGAACTCATGCTTCCTTCAGGCTTGCTACCGAAGACATTATCTGGATACACAATTTTAGCTGAAGCTCACTTTGCTTGACTCTCCACAGACACTCCAGCATCTTCCAACACCTGGTGTTGCTGCCTAGAAGTGTATTCTTAGCGGCCTTACTGCTCCTTTGTAGGTAATTTATCTCAGGGTCTTCATTTCACCTTTAGTGTCCTACGGTTTATTGATGATATTTCTTAGCATTGATTCACTCTAACTTGCCTTGCTTAGGAGTCTCCAAAATTCTTCAATCCGGAGGCACATATCTGACATTCGACAGTTTAAATTACCAACTATAATATAGATTTTCCCATTTATTCTATTTTTTTTCTTTTAGAAAAAATCTAGGAAATTCATGGGACCTTTTCATTCTTTTGTCCCTGTTTTTCAAAGGTCACTTTGGAAGAACACAAAGAAGTAGCACCTGCCATGAGGAATTAAAGCCTTGTATCAGGGAAGGAGTCCATGTTGGTGACAGTCTATAAAGGGATCCTTAGGTGAGCGTAATGGGTATCTATACCAGGCTGGAGATGACAAGCATTTGTCATCTCTTAACTTCATCTCAAATACTGTCCCTTTGTTCTTATACCTGCAGTTTTGGTAGGCAGCCACCAAGGTGCTCTGTTGCTACTGGAAGCACTTTAAAACTTCAGTCCAGCACAAACCGCATAGGTTAAACATTAATGTTTAAGTGACAATAGGAAAACACATGTAAACAAAAATCCTCTCTCTGACCCTAGAATACTGTTAATTAGTGTGTAAATTAGCATGCAGGATAAATACAATTGATTGTAATATGTTTTCAGGACAGAGTGAAACTTTACCTTCTGTTTGTATATAAATTCAACTTAAGAATCATGTATTCAAAGACATGACACTAAAATTCTCTACATCCCCGGATTATCCATGTGTTCCCATTTATGAGATAGAGTCACCCCTCAGAGGTTGCTACATAGAATCCCCTGGCCCCCCATCCTTTATATCCTATTAATCCATAGGGTGAATCTACTTTCCTTTTCTAATCTCTTCTTTATGGAATCAAAAGAAATGTGAGGAGGATTAAAATGTCAATATGAACATACAAACAATTCAAATTGAAAGGGGAAAAATATGAAGGATGCATTATGAATGCAGAATTGTGAATAAGTGGATTGGATGAAGAATAACTCCCCACTGCCATTAGAATCAACCCAAGCACCTTCTACTGAATAGTGAGGTCATTCGGGTGTAATCCCAACTTCCCTCCATTGGTTACTGTCAACTCTTTCTCTACATGAAATCTGTGTCTCAGCCAAACTGAAATGACTCCCAGTTTATGGCACCTAAGTGACTTTTCCTGCCTCATAAATTCTCCCAAACTTTCCTTTCCTTTCACGTGTTCTCACCTTGTTCCACACCCTACAGCCCCATTCTTACGTACCTCATCCTATGATTCAAACACTACCTTCTCCAGGGAGATGCCAGTGAGTTCGGTTTTAGATGAACTCTCCTGTCCCTTTCCTTCAAATCTAAGCAAACTTTAAACTAAACGCTTTTTTTTTTGTGGGTAGCTGTGGTGTCCCTTTTGCCTTTGACAAACTGAAAGCCGTGTCCAGTGGCAAACTTAAGACAATGCCGTGAACACAGTGAGTACCCAACACTTGCAAAAGCTGTCCTGTCGCCAGTGCAGGAGATGTGGGTGAACTGAACTGTGGATGTCACTCAGATTAAAAGTGGTATTTGCAATTCAATGTGAGCTCTTTGGAAAATAGCTCTTATTAGAGGAGAATCTTTGTGAATCATTAGCAGCCAGCAGCAATACTGGAGGACTAATTTTAATAATATTTCTGTTATAAAATTCAAAGGCTAGTTTCACCGAAACAGATAGAGCCCAGACAAATGCACCTGTTGGTGATTGCAATGACCACGAATCAATTTTCACACTCTTCTCTCGGGTTGAAAGCTACTGAGATCTTTGCCTCCCCATCAGCTGTCCAGGGACCATCAGCTTGCTTCAGCTTGCAAGCATGTCAGAAATGCAAGATCTCATACTGCTCTCTGGCCACATCTAGTGAATCTGATCTGCATTTTGACAAATACAAGGCAAACATAGACCCTATGGTTTTAAATGTTTAAGTGGACATTTCTCAAATTAGTGTCCAAATATATCTATCTATGTACTAAGTAGACTGATCATCAAAGCCTACCCAGTCTGTGTCATACATTTAGCACTGAGACGTGATTTGCATGAGTGATAGACACAAATATTTAAAAGGAATTAAAATACCTTCTCAAGTCATTTTCTCATATTTTGCCTTCTTTGGGGTTCTGAAACAGCAGCCCAGGGAAAACGCTAAGGAATAAGATGCACCACCTCAACAATAGAGATGAGCCCCAAATTTATCTTTCCAAGCGAGAAATGAAAAACACTAAATACTAACTGACAAGGTTGTAGTGGAGACACAGTGTCCCAGGTGGGGCTCATGAAATCCAAATTGTCTGTTTCATGTCTACAAGAAGCAGAAGTGCTTAGCTCTCACCTCTGAGGAGAGACCCAGAAGACCCCTCGGCAGAGTGGAAATATGGTCTCCCTGCCATGCTGACACCCTTAATTATGGCTTTTGAGCTTTTGATGTTCTGACACATAAATAGCTAAAAATTTGCTTTTTCATTTTGTGCACTTGCAAGTTGGAAATGTCATCAAGTTTCATCAAGATTGAAATGGGGTCCAATTTGCTAAAAATGCCTCATGCATAAGGAAGTTTTGTGCTCCCTTCCACATGGGAGTCAGCCGGCACAATGCATTATGCACCTCGTGCTGGAAGGATCCCGGCATGCCACTCAAACGCTCAAGTGGAGGGAACAGTCGCTTTGGGGTCTTTGCACTTTCAGAGAGAGGGGAGGAGGTCCAACCCTCAAATATTCAATTCCCAACGAAAACTCTTCTGTGTCCTCACTACAAAAGTACTTGCATATAAATGATACCTACAGCCTCTCCCTGCTCATTATCTCTGAATCACAGATGGTTATCCTGCCATGGTATGCCCCCAACACAAAGAATGGCAGACTAATGGGGAAATGAGATTGCTATTTTATGTCCCTTTTGCTTTTAGCAAAGTATAAAACCAACAACTTTTTTAGTCACAGTAGGAAAGCAAGCGAACCAGTCAATGCAAGGTCTCCCTTCTGACAATGGCACCCTATCTTTTAAAATTGGGGTTACATTTCCCTCGATTCAGCCAGGAGACTATGAGAGGAAACAAAAAGACTGAGATTGGGTGTTTACGGGAAAAAAGGGCTAGAGTTGCTTTCTGAGTGGAAGTGTTTCATCTCCCTTCCCGGTGGTTATTTAATCCCTTGTGTGTTTCCCTTGAGTTTCCACATGGTTACTAATTTTAATTAATTGCATCTTCATTTAGACTATGGACATCCTTTATCAGTAGGGGCTTTATTACCCAAAAGGGAGCAATAGAGATGACAGTATCTGTGGGGCTGTCTTCATTTTATGACCTCATGGCTGAGAAACCAAAGCCTGGAAACCTGTGAGTCTCACACATTCCAAGTCACCTCAGCTGAAAAGGCACACCCAGGGCCAGAGTGCTCAGCTTGAAGGAAACTTTCTGTGAGACACTTTTGTCTCAGGAATGTGCACCAATCTTCTAGTCTACCCATAGCATAACTTCTTGTTTTAAAGATTCTAAAAATTGTTCCAAGCTCCTTACCACATGTGTTGAGAAGGTTTGCCATACCTTCCAATACATCCTAACCTAGCTATTGGGGGCCTTCAGAAATATCTCTCCATGTTGACAGTTAAGAGTCTGGGTGATCATGACAGCTTTACATTTGACCCATTACTCACTAGTTTCAATCCTTTAAGACAGTGTCAGAATTCTAATGACCACCATTAACTGTGTGTCTGCTGCCTGTCAGGCAGGCATTCTGCAAATGCTTGCAGCTTCTTGTGTCATCTTTGAAATGCTCCTGCAGGCAGGAACTGTTTGTTTGCTCCATTTGACAGATACAGAAGATGGGGGTTACAGAAGGTAGATAGTCCATAGTATCCCGATGGAGCACAACAGATTTGGGGTGAGTGCTACAGTCTATTGTCTGTCTCCTTTTGTCTTCCACAAACTTGAGGTCTTCTGACCTCACTAGACTCTCACATCCAAGAAGACGACACCAAGGGCTGGAGACATAGTACAGTTAATTGATTGCTTGCCTAACATACATGAAGCACTGGGTTCAATCCTTGACACTGTATAAACCAGGTGTGTGAACGTATGCTTGTATTCCCAGTACTTGGGCACCGCTGTGGGAAGTCCTTCTGTCTATGTGTTGCTTCTATTGGTTAATGAATAAAGAATCTGCCTTGGCCAGTGATAGGGCAGAGTAGAGGTAGGTGGAAAATAAACTGAATGCTGGGAGAAAGAAGGTCAAGTCAAGAGACACCATGTAGCCTGGAACACATGAGCCAGAACCTTGCCAGTAAACCACAGCCACAACCACATGGTGATACACAGATTAATAGAAATGGGTTAAATTAAGATGTAAGAGGTAGCCAATAAGAAGCTAGAACTGATGGGCCAAGCAGTGATTTAATTAACAGTTTCTGTGTGGTTCTTTCAAGTCTGGGCAGCTGGGAACAAACAAGTGGCCTCCTTACAACAGGGCACTAGAGGCAGGAAGACGAAGAGTTAAAAGTCATCCTTCACTATATAGCAAGATTGAGACTAGTCTTGGAAAGATGAGACCTATTTCAAAAGAGGAAAGAGAAAACTAAAGACCACAGCTTAGCATCACATAATAAATAGCCAAATGACAAATCCTAAGTCTTCTGACTTCAACACCCTTAGTTTTCTATTCCACCACAGACGGCTTAGGTAATTCCCAAGTCTATATTCCTAGAAATCGCTGATTTAAAGAAAAAAAAGGCTTAAATGAATCAATAGAACATGATGAAACTTGGAGTCTTTATTTTCATGCAAATAGTCTTGGGATGAAGGGCAAGACATAAAGATTCAATGACCTTAATTGTAAGAGAATTAAAAATTCCATTAGTAACTATCACAATTTAATAATGCCCATTTTTTGCAAGAATGGGTGATAGTTACAGGAAATTATAGCAACCTCTTAATTTCTAAGATGATTTCTTCAAGTGCATTTTCCTCATTAAAGATTAGATGCCTTTGCAGCTGCCAATAGTGAAAAGGTGGAATGCCACTCTCCACCAATGAGATATGCCCTGTGGTCAATGCTGTCAAAAGGAGCAGCTCACTCTGCAGTTAACTCTATGCCAGTACAGAAATTCAAGAAGAAACTAGATGATGACTTATCAAGGGTGTAACTGAAAAAGAGTCACAGTCTTTTGTGATGAGAAATTTCTCAAGACTACTCAGGTGATCTCCAAATATGGTGGGGCTAGAAGATGAAGATGCTGTACACTGACAACTGAAATCACCCACCAGCTGATAAACACATGCTTTCAGAAGGTTGGTGACTGCCTTGATACACTTCATTGGAACAGTCTCTGAGAATTTGTTTGAAAGTTATTGAATTACTGCTAAAAATAAAGCCAAAAAGAGAAGAAAATGCTGATTCTAAGAATAGATGTTCTGTACCTTACAAACTTCATTCAAATAAGGCAAAAATGGGGTCACTCAACATCCTAAAAAGGACAAATATTCTACCACAGTTGAATGCTCCCTGAACTGTATGTTAGCAACAAAGGAAAGCACAAAATCAAAAAGATGCAGAAGTTGCTGTAAACATGCCAGAGACAGAAGACAGCAGATGTAATTTGGAATGATTTAGTCCCAGTTTCCACCCCTTCATGACTTGTGTTCTAAACCTTTACAATGCATGTTGCTCAGCATGCTCCCCTTCGTCTGCTTGCAGGAAAGCACTAAGTATGAAATCCTGGGTCGTCAGACTCTCTCTCTACTTCCAGCTCCCAAATAATGACATGGAGACTTCTTATTAAGTATGAAAGCTTGGTCTTAGCTTAGGTTTGTCACCAATGAGTTCTTATAACTTAACCCATTTATATTAATTTACATTCTCCCACATGACTTGTTATCTCTCCTCAGTACCATGCATCATATTCCCTCTGTGTCTGGCCAATACCCACCTCTCTGTGTCTTTCCATGAGTTCCTCTGTGATATAGATATGAATAATTTACATTAGTATAGATTTTGCTATATTGATAGAGATTTAAGGTCAATTTTGTTATATGTATAAGTGTTTCTGATTTTGATTAAGGTATTGTGATTGTGTAGTTCATTTAAATATGTACTGTATAATTAAGAAATATAGGTTGTTAATGGATAATCATCGATAATAGTAAAGCTTGTAGTCATGTTAGTTAGATTTTCTAGATATATAGAGATATATTTTAGATAGATATTCTTCATGTCTTTCAAAGATTACAGAATAGGACATTTAATGTTTTAATAACTGAGGACTTTTCATGACAATGAGACACTCTGCTCCTGGCAGCACCAATCTACTTCAAGAGGAAAATGGGCATCGAAGAGGCACCTTATGGAGTTTGATAGCCATTTGGGCAAGAAACTGCTCTTGCCTGGACTATTGCATAAACTGGACACAAAGAACCTGCAGAGAGAGGACTACTGAACTTGCCTAAGGTGAGATGATCTTTCGGGGTTCCTGATTCATGAAAGAGTCTGTGAGACATTCTGCAGGACACAACAGATAGTGACTGAACTGACTTTGAATTTTCCTGCTTTATGGAAATGTCTGCTGGATACCTTGGGCCTGAAGGCTGAAGATGGATGCCCCAACAGTACAGAGGAACTTTGGGTGACTGTCCAGGCAGCGAGATGTCTCCGTCATTTCTAGAGTTTTAAAAGTTGCTTTTTTCTTGTTTGCTTAGGTAGTATTGTATCTTTCTGGAGTCTTTGATAGAGTTAAGAATAGTTAGTTATAGTTTTCCTTAGTTATGATAAAGATTATTGTAACTTTTACTTCATAACTGTTTTGTTATATGTAATTTTGCTATGTTAAATTAAAGCCTTTTTTTTTTGTTTAAACTGAAAAAGGGGAAATGATGGAGGAAGGTCATTGGCTAATAAAGGAACTGCGTTGGCCCATTTTATTGGTTAGAGGATAGGTGGGAGGAGTAAACAGAACAGAACGCTGGGAGGAAGAGGAAGTGAGCTCAGAGACTCCACAGCTCTGCTCTCCGGACCCAGGATGGACTAGGCTAGAATCTCCCCGGTAAGCGCACCTTGGGGTGCCATACACAGATGATTAGAAATGGGCTAAATTAATATGTGAGAATTAGCCTAGAAGAGAATGGGCCAAGCAGTGATCAAATGAATACAGTTTGTGTGTTGTTATTTCGGGGCATAAGCTAGCCGAGCAGGCGGCCGGGGTGCTGGAAATGCAGCCCCGCCGCCGCCCTTATTACTTCACCTCTGTCTTCCCCGGAAGTCCCACCTATCCTCTCTTGCCTAGCTATTGGTCATTCAGCTCTTTACTAAAACAATCAGAAATGCCTTGGCAGAGACACAGCCTCACAGTGTACAAAAAGATTATCCCATAACAGCCCTGACTAGGGGTTGTTTTGTGGTAATTGAATTTTCAGGTTTACTCAAGCCAAATAACCTTCTGTTCTCTCTTTTCCAATGGGCCAGATGAAAAGTCCTCTCATCACAGGATATATGTTTGATTGTGAAATGTCTTCTACAGGCCTGTGTGTTGAAGGTTTGGTTCCCCATTGGTAGCACTTTGGGTAGCAGTGAAAAACTTCAGGATGCAGGAGGAAAATGCTTTTGAGGGGCCCAGAATACCTGCTGTCTTTTTGTTTCATGTCTACCATAAGGTAAGTAGCTTCTGCTAAATGTAGCCAGAGACAGAATATTCTACCCCACTGTGGGACCAGAACAGATCCAAGGTCAATGGAATGAAACTCATGAAGCCATGAGCCAAAATGCATATTTTTTCCTTACTTGTATGTAGGTCCATTGTTACTTGAGAAAGAGTCTAACACACTGAAGATACAAGAAAGGCAAAATGCAACCGTGGATATAAAAACGACTGGGCAAAATTGCAATCCTCTCCAGATACATGATATTTTTAGCACATGAGCATGCTGCATGCATAATGCTCATTATCACAGGTAAAAACCATGCTTACAAATAAGGAAGTTAGATTATTTTCTTAAAGACACTAAAAAATTAAAAGACAAATTTATCTTGTCTTTATTGACAATCCAATGATGAATGTGATTGGGACAGAGTCATTGAACATGAGCCCTAACCTATGTAAACATCAAGAGCAATCATCAATACAGCAATCATCTCATGTAATACAAAGCTGTTAAGATATTTTTCCAATAAAAAAATGACTTCAGTATTTTCCCAGGTAAATTGATCAGCATTCAGTTTAGACACGAAGTGATTGTAAATACTTAAATATTCATTTACTCCTTCCATCCTGCCATTAGTTACTGTAACACTTATATCTTTAAATATTGGCCTCATCCTATTTATAAAAACACTAGTTAGCACCGCTCATTTATCTCCTTAGAAAAGGCAATTTGGAGGAGGGGGTAGCCACCACCACAGCAATTTGTCATTAACAGTCGTTCTAATTAAATAGCCCCCTCTACACATTACTGTATCATCTTGTGCATTTTCTCAGCCTAAGACTAAATATCTTCTAGACCATAATACTCCACCAGATCAAAAATTCAGCTGCTTAGGAAAGTGAGAAAATAGTGATTTACATGTTACACTTTAAAAGCTTCATCAAAGCTGTAATAATTTTGTTGGATAAACAATGTGATTCTCGACATTAATAAGAATTTCTAAATATGAACAATATGTACCCTGAGGAGAATAGTATCTAACAAGGAACTGATAAATTATGTTGGGCAAATAATCTGCATACTAAAACCTGTGTAATGGAGACAGGAAATTAAATATTGAAATGTGTAAATAATGCACAGTTTGGTGTGTTGGGTTCCTCCCCCACCCCCTTAGTTGGATTAAATCCCAGCTTCAAAGTAACAGACATACCAGAGCACGCCCTTGTTACTCACACAGAAGAACAGAATACATTGGTTTATGTCCCAGATTCAAATTCCTGCTGAGCTGCAAATCAGTAGTTGAGAAAGAATGAGGCATTGAGAAGAATATCCATGGATTCTTTTTCCTAGACTCCTACAACGACATTTAGCATTTTTCATTGCTTAAGCACAAATTTGCCTTTGAAAATTGGAAAAAACAATCTTTGGTTTAAAAAAAAAAGTATGATGGTATGGAACCCAACGGGAATGCTGTCAACAGTCAATCGAGTGTGTGGGAAGAGCTGGATCCTGCAACTGAGCCTGGGCCGACAATGTTTCAAGGGTCACCTCATCACCTATTCCCCGTAGGCTGCTTAGGAGATGTGTCCACAGCCAGCTGTGTGGGTAGAGCTCTACCACATACTGCTGTCTTCTTCATGACAGTTATCTCACTGAGAACAGTTGCCAAAAGGTCTTCACAGGCCAATGTGGGGAGCTTTATAAGTATAGAGGGGGCCACAAGAATCTTAGGACCGTGAGAACTCTTCCAAGAGGTTGGGAATGAAACAGTCATAAAAGTTAACCTGTCAAAGAGCAGGTAAATGAATCTTAAGTAGAGGGGACAACACTAATAAGGAGATTGAGGTCAGATATATTTGCCAAATCACAAGGACAAAGTGGAGACAAACACAGAAAAGGTCAAGTCTGGTCTGAAAGCAGTAAGGCACAAGCTTGTGGAATACACCAAAAATATTAGTCAAAGATATGATAGCCTGATGACCAGTCTTGGGAATGTCAAAGAACACTTAGGAATCAATTAAAAAACAAACCAACTGAAAATTCTATCAAAGTTAAGGATAGGCAATTTTTAGAATACAAATTTTACATGATCATGAGCACTCTTAAAAAGAAGTAAGCTCTCCCAGAAAGCAGGAAAAGAGTTACTATAGTAAAGGACCAAATGTCAAACTGATGATGTCAAGTGTAAGAAAAATGGGCACTTATCAGAACATTCTTCCAGTACACTGCTGTTGTAAGGAGAGGGCCTGCTTGTTCTTCCTAGCCTCCTGGCTAGCGTAGCCCCAAAATAACCACACAGAAACTGTATTAATTAAATTACTGTTTGACCCATTATCTCTAGCCTCTTATTGGCTAACTCTCACATCTTGATTTAACTCATTTCAATTAATCTGTATATCGCCATATGGCAGTGGCTTACCGGGAAAGATTCAACATGTCTGTCTCTAGCAGCTCCATGGTGTTCCTCCCTCACTCTGTTTTCTTCCTCCAAGCATTCAGTTCTGTCTCCCCTGCCTACCTAAGTTCTGCCCTATCAAAAGGCTAAAGCAGTTTCTTTATTCATTAACCAATGAAGGCAACACATAAACAGAAGGACCTTCTATACCACACTGCTATCATTACTCCAGAGAAAAACTTGACAATGTCCATAAAAATTTAAGGCAGCCAATAACCATTGGGCCTTCAAGGTAGAATAACCTTTCCTTATAATAATTTAAATGTGATAGTTTATAATATTTGATTGTTTATTTGAAAAATAAAATATGCAGAGGCAGGCAGATCTCTGTGAGTTTAAGGCCAGCCTGGGCTACAAGAGCTAGTTCCAGGACAGGCTCCAAAGCTACAGAGAAACCCTGTCTCAAAAAAATCAAAGCAAAAGAGAATATTCATACTAATATATAATTATATAAATGTTAAGAGTGTACTATATATGTATATGCATAATATCAACTACTATAAAATAACCACAAAGCAAAGGTGTGTTATTCATAGGCTGAATCATTAAATATACCAAGGACAGGTGAGGTGGCTCAGCAGGTGAAGGTACTTGCTAATAAGATTGATGACATAAATCCAGCGTTTGTGAGCCACATGAAGTGTAAAAAGAACCAACTATCTCCTAAAGGTCACACACAGGTACTCATGTGTGTGCATGAACACACATGTGCGCACACACACATAAATAAATAAATGCAATTTTTCAAATGTTTAAAGTGCATTGAAGAAGGGATGAATGAGAACCATATCGATCATGAATCCTCTAAATGTGATACTGTGTAAAGAAGATAAAAAGCCGCACTGGAGAAAGACATGGCCTCATCACGGCAGTCACGTGACATTTTTGACATGGAGGTACTAAATGTAGCAAAATACAAAGAAAGGTAAGGAACTGGGGAGCAGCAATTGTCATGCTTCACATAAACTATTTCCTATGGAGGGCCAAAACACTTGTAACTTTTTCTAACTCTGGTAATATTTTATAAGAAATGAAATTTTTTAAGAAAAAGCAGGACAGTACAAAAATAAAAATTCATTATAATATTTTTATACCTTGTATGTTCAAACACCTCTCAGTCAAATTATTTTGTTGTATACGATTATGCACTTGTCTGTATTCATACATGTGTGTACATATTGCATACATGCATGCATGTGTGTACATATTGCATACGTGCATGCATGTGTGTACATATTGCATACATGTGTGTACATATTGCATGCATGCATACATGTGTGTACATATTGCATACGTGCATACATGTGTGTACATATTGCATACGTGCATGCATGTGTGTACATATTGCATGCGTGTGTGTACATATTGCATACGTGCATACATGTGTGTACATATTGCATGCATGTGTGTACATATTGCATACATGCATACATGTGTTACATATTGCATAAGTGCATAGATGTGTGTACATATTGCATATGTGCATGCATGTGTGTAGAGGCCAGAGGTTGACATCAGGTGTCTCTATCATCCCCCACCTTGTTTCAAAGGCAGGAACCGATCAATCCTGCTACCTAGGCTGAATGGCCGACAATCATCAGCGATCCTCTGGTCTCTGCCTCCCCTGTGCTGGGATTGCAGAAGCAGCCACAACCCCCAGCATTTTATGTGACTGCCAGGGATTCAAACTCAGGTCCTCTGCTGACTGTCCTATTCTAACTGTGTCCCTATAGTGGGTACTCTGTTATTGAACCATCTCCTGGGTCCCTTAAGCAGAATTTTAAAAAGAAGAAGAAAAATATCATTTAGATCACAGAGGGGGTAAGAAAGGAAGAAAAGCAAGGAGAGAGCAGTGGAGTGGATTTAGGCTAGTGACGCAAAACCTCCCTATCTTCCAAAAAAATAAGCAGGCACAATGCTGCCTTTGTCTGGACTTTCACAATAATTCTTTCTCACGCTCCACCCCTCTAAATATCCACAAGTGGGTGAATTAAGCAAGAAAGAACATAAACTGAGTGCTATAGAGCACAGCTGAACCCAATCAAAAGTCACAGCCAAGTCCTGGAGTAGGGGAACAAAGCTAATTTAACCTTTCAACCCCAGCTCCCTATGTGTTGCGTGGTGACGATAATGCGGAGAATGTTGTGAGGATTAATAAATTCATTTCTCGAGCTTTGGAGATAAAAATGTGCTCCATAAGTACTTTATTTTAAGACGCGTGGAATGGTTTGTTTATTCCCCTATCCCATTCAGAACTGCCTTAAACCTTATCTCCTGGTTCTGGGTTTTGAGATGAATATGGGGGTCTTTTAAATGGCTATGAGTAACCTTTGAGGATTATGCATCTTAAGCGCTGGTTCACAATGACTGTGTGACCAGATAGATGTCACACAGGAGAAAGTAAAAAAATATAATCCCTAAGAGGTTAATGACACAAATTGTATGTGGAGTTTCAATTTGCTACGATAATTCTAGACACTTTAGAATGAGTGACTTTGGCCTTAGCACTCAAAGTCTGCCAATACAAAGACGTTCTGATTTGGGGTGTACTGGGAGAAAGCTGAGTTTGGGCTGGAAGGCAGCAAATCAAGCCATAAAATTGAAGAGGAGCACACAGTATATGTTGTCTATAAGGAGACTGACAGAGGTTCCCTCAATTAGCTTTCCCTCCAGCAAGCAAGCATAATGGCTGACATTGGTTCTGTCCCACATTCTTAGCTACCCCTCTCCTTGCAGAAGGGCTGACGCTTGAAGTGGGCCTTTGCTGGTGAGAGGTAGCGAGACTCCATGACAAAAAACAAGTCAGGAGTGCTCATTTCTCTTTTAAAGCTGCTTGACTACCACCATCCCCACCCCATACACCCAGAAATCCTAGCCATTTGAGGAACCCCCTGAAGTCCTGTATTGATAACACAGTACTAAAAATATAGGTGGTCTCAACTCCTCCTCGCCCTCTATAGGCATAGGATATGAAGACAAATAGTGGTGTCTGCCTATGAGCCCAGGACCTGGGAGACTGAGATAGGAGGGTTATAAACTCAAGGTCAGTCTGGACGACATCAAACCACTGCTTGGAGCGGTACCTACCACCCTCCACTGAGGGGATGAATTTCCCCAATGTGAGCATTCCTGGGTTACATGT
This sequence comes from Microtus oregoni, assembly GCF_018167655.1. NCBI lineage: Eukaryota > Metazoa > Chordata > Mammalia > Rodentia > Cricetidae > Microtus > Microtus oregoni. Next base: position 39,242,181 of record NW_024543061.1, on the reverse strand, counting down.
GAGGGGAGAAAGCACACAGGCTATGGCGCCTTTTCCTTCTTGTATCATGAATCTTCTTCTGCGAAGGCCAGAAGTCATGTTGAGATATATATATATATATTATTTAGGAAGTTTCACCAGCTATTTTTACCTTGTTCAATCCAGAGTTTCTCAATCCCATCTGGTCCAAGAGGTCCTTCTACATGTCCGCGCACAAGTATTGCCTAGGAGAGGTTTGGGAAATGCACTGCTACACATCCATCCCATGACTTTATTACAAAAGTGCATTGCTCAGTGGACAGAGCAGCATACTGTTGTTCACTGATTACAGCCATATGTTGCCTGGAGACGGGAACATGGTCTGAGAAACACAGAGCCAGTTTACCTGTTGTACAGGTGTCACAGAGTATACCTACACAAACTAGCTGTCTACTACAGCACTCGCTCCAACAATCTTCGATGGACAAGGGCTGCCTATGTGGCTTCTTATGAAACAAAACTTTGTCATGGAGCACATGACTATAACTGATATTCTAGGTGATTCCTATTCTAACATGATTCCTGCAGGAACCTAGTCTCAACCAAGATCTAATAGAAAATCGTTTTCCCAGGTGACTCACAGTGTACCATCTGTCTTTTTAGTATGCTCTCTCTTGATGGCTTTATTGGAGCAAGGTGCCACACAGAGCCATTTCTGTCGCACGGAATCAGGGATGGCTTCCACAAAAATTCACAGGTCCTTCAGCTCCAAGACCTACTAGGAAGTTTCCTGCCAATAGCCATGTAATCTTAGAATACATCGTCCCCATTTGACCTTGAGAGGGACTCTTATCTGTGGTTCACATCTGGAGTATAGTAAATGCAATGCCCTGAGCAAACCACGTGCTCAAACACTCCTGCAATCCCAAACACAGAATTTGTGCTATCATAAACAGTCACACCAGCTCTCAAAGTTGCTGATAATTTGTTATGCCATAATAAGTAGCATTATTAATTATTAATAAGTATGATTATTAATTAGATATTAGTTAATAAACTATGTGTCAGGACTGGTCACTGCGTAACCATAAGTAAAATTACCTACCTTCTCTGACCCCATTAACATCCAGTATAGCAGAGAAGAGTGGGTCTCGTAAAGTAACCCACTAAAGTTAATGCTTGCAGACAGTGTGTGGGAGCTACTAAGCATTCCATGTATTTTCTATATAGTTTAAGAGTTAATCATCATATCAAAGTGCATTGACTACATTTTATGGGCTGAAAAAACTTAGTGATTGCTTGGGGCCCCATTCATGGTAACTGACAGAGATGGGTTTAGACCAATGTCTTAATCGAGATGCTAAAATCAAAAGTAAAGTGGTGAGTTCAATGACGACAACGTATGTGGTACTACGCAGTGCTGTGATAGGATATTTAACCCAGCTAGGAACTGAATGGCATTTAACTACAGAGGGATGAAAAATATTTTATTTAGGACAGGCATTCTAGACTGCAAGGAGAGGATCACCAAGCCCCTATAGCAATGTATAAAACAGACAGAAGAAAGCTGACTACAAATGGGCCTGTGATATAGGGAAGCCATGAGAAAGGTCAGATGGGCTAGACAAGGCATGGTGAGCCCTACTGGGGGCTTCCTCTTTGCTTGAGGTGTTCCCAAGGCTGTTTACTGGGCAGAGAAGGAACACTCATTTGGCCATCCTTGTTTTGTGAGACTCTCGAACTGGATCCTGAGAGAACAGATGGGAAGAGTCCAGAGTAGACATCTGGGGCTATTAGATTCCTTCAGGTAAAAGGGAATACAGTGGCCTGAGGAGAAGAGGGGCTACCAGGGATCTAGGAGAGTGGTAATGATCCAAAGATGCTTTGAAAAGAAGAGAGAGATAAGAGGAGGTGAGAGAGATTAAGAATGACAGATTTCAGCCAGTCTCTGCGACGGTTTCATGCTGTTTGCACCAACTGCTGCTGATGGTTACATGGTTTCCAAGTCAAAGGAACCGCCTGGGAAAAGTTAGTCCCTGGAGTCAGGTTTGTGGTTTCCTGTATATCACAGCATAAAACACAGAGGACTTGCTACATAAGGTTAGAGGTTGCAAAACATCCCCCAAAGGCACCTAAAGGCTTTGACTGGGGACTTCAATCACTCATTTAAAAATCAAATAGCTTTGGTTTTAGAAAACACGTTTTTCTAATGAGCAGGCCAATATGGTTTTGCTTCAGGCATCATTTCAAAGGCGCTCTTCTTAGAAAGATTTCTGAGACTTAGTCTAATCAGCCGCTCCACCCATCACCAGAGCTTCATGGCAGTCCACGATCCCAATTATTCCTTCCGCAACTACCTAGGTCTCTCTGCTGGATGCCGTAACCCCATTCCTAAACCCATTCCTGTGGCCACTTGCTGAGACATTCCTCAGTGTCTCCAGGACAGGGGCTAAGCAGACACCAGGTAAGGAAGAAATAGACATAAAGGCCATCACTTCCATTAAGAAGATGACTGGGGCACAGGTCAGACACGGAGGGTAACCTAAGTGTCCCCAGACAACCAAGCTGTGCTTTCTTCTTCAGGGAAACACATGTTTCTTCTGTTCCTGGTTAGCTTTAGCTAGCCTCAATTTTTTCTTCTACAAAGTGGGTGCACTGGGTTGGGGATAGAGCTGTATGTGATACGTTTGTACATTAGTCAGGCTTCTCTAGAGGCATTCAGTGGAATGAACATATTGGAATTAGATTGGGTCACACACATGGTCTGGGGAGTCCAGCAATGGCTGTCTTTAAGGTTGCAAGGCTGAGAACCCAGGAGCTGCTCTGTCCACAAGTCTGAATGCCTCAGCAGTCCCGCCCTGCTGCTGAGGGCCTGGGGGATTCCTTGAGAGGGGCTGCTGTCGGTCTACATGGGAACAAGCTGCATTCTGATATCTCTCAAAAAAGGCTGCAGGAGAAGCAGCGTGTGGGGCAGACGAATTTAAAAACAAGGTAGATGAACTCACAGGCAAGATACAAAGGCAACCAGGCAAAAAAAAAAAAAAAAGGTTTTGTATCCCAAGCCTCCTTTATCTAGCTGCCACCAGAAAGTGACACCCACATTTAGGGTTTGTCTTTCCACTTCAGATAACCTGATCGAAAAAATATCTTATAGTTGGACCCAGGGCCTTGCCTCCTGATTCCAGATCCAATCAAGTTGATAACTAAGTTTCAACCTCACAGGATCTAAATTTAATCATCAGAAGCCAGTATGGTAGTATGAATTTATAATCCCAGTACTAAGGATGCAGGACCAGATTGGCCACTGGGGGCCATTCCCATCTAGTTGGTAAATCCCAGGCCAATGAGAAACACTACCTCAAAAAAATATTTTTTTTTTCATAAAACTTGAGGAACAATATTCAGGGTTGTCTTATGGGCTCCATAGACACACACTTGCAGGTGCATGCAAACATACACACACACACACACACACACACACACACACACCTACATCACATCCATATGCACAAATGGTGAGCATAGTAATATATGCTACAGCACTGTTGTGAGGATGCAGTAAATTAATACATGACAGAGGCTTGACACATTGCCCGGCACACAGTGTGTTCTCCATTCCTGTCCATTGTGATAGCTGTGATCCATCCCGTGCCATTCTGAGGAAAAGGCAACAACCCTCATCAGAGAAAAGACAGCTTTTATTGGTGAGAGTCTCACTCGGCAGTGGAAGAGACACCGAACAAATGAAATTTGTAATAACAATGGTCAATAAGGAAGCCCAGGCAGGCCATGGCCCTTTCCACTCCCCTCTCCTATTTTTCCCATTGTTCTGACCTAAGAATCAAAGCACAAATGGAAATCTGAGTGGCATGGCCACGATGGAAAAGCGAGTAGACGGTGAGTGCAGCTACCCTCCCACGAGATGGACACGATACGCATCACCACCTGCCCTGCTCATAGTCTCCTTCCACACATGAAAGAAAGCGATGTTACAGAGATGCAAAGATATATCTTTATTAAGGTCAGGACAAGATGCAACACTAAACAATAAAATCATTGGACATTAGAGCAGTCAACCCATTACACACTAAGCACAGACTATGTAGCCAGAGGTGTGCAGTACAGAAGGAAACGCAGAATGACCTCCTGCTGGGCCCTAACATGAGGGCAAAGGACAACGGTTCTTCTCCAGGTGGGACAAAGAGTGACTGTTGGAAAAATCAATGGTCCAAAGCAGGATAGTAAAATTGTGGGTGGTTCTGCCAAATTGTTGTGCTATGTGACTTTAGAACAAAAAGAGAACTGGTTTAGAAAGGCAGGAAGCCAAGGCCTGGGCCAGGGAAGAAGGCGTAATGGAAAGTGAGTGCTGTCTTGGGCGATGAAGATGAAGCGATGAGTCAGGCGGGTTTGGGGGAAATTATTATCACGCCTATTGCATGGGACGCACAGCTGGAAGGAGCACTGTCTCTCCACACCCCATCTGGCTGACTGCGTTCTCACCTCATTGCTAGATCTCTTTCTGTGCATGCACAGGTGCGTGAGGAGGGAGGGAGGGATGCAGGTCGGTGTGTGCGTGGGGGTGCACATGGAGACTAGAGGTCAGGTGCTCTTCTTTGGGTGTCATTCCCCAGCCCCACCTTGTGTCCTCACCATAGATCTTTCATGGGTCTGGAACTTGGGGATTCAGCTAGGCTGGTTAGTCAGCAAGCTCTAGGAATCCACCGGTTCCTACCTCGTCAGCACCGGGATTACAAGCCATGCCATACTGGGCTTTTCCACGTGAATTCTCTGTGATTAGGTCCTGGTGCCTTCAAGGGAACTGCTCTGCCAACTACTTCATCTCCCTGCCCCCACTCCCATATATTGTATATATATTCATATATATATTCATTTGGATGAGTTGAGATCAGAGGGAAGCAGCAGAGTTAATGAGTTAATGCTGGTGTAGATCTTTACTCTGATTCATTTTTGGTATTATGGAGTCAGGTTTAGCAAGGAAGAAGTTTTTGAAAACTCACTAACCTCTGTTATTTCAATTAGAAACTAAATGCAGACAAAGGAGAGGGCCCCCGAAGGTAGGAATGTCACATTCAACTGAAGAAAGAAAAGCATTATTCCTCCAGATAAGCCCATGGCATTAGTCATCTTTAATTCATATCTTCAAACTTTAGAAAACAGTTGAAGATGATGAATCTGTGACTGATGGCCTAGGAGTCTCTGACGGCAAGGAAAATTCTGGTGAAGTTTCTGGATACATCACCAAGAATCCACACACTATTCTGTTTCTAACGTTGCCAGACATTGCCAGCAAACAGCAGTCCCATGGGGCCCTTGGGTCTTTCATGCCTGTGTAAGTCAGCATTCCTCAATCTGCCGTGGAGCGATTGCTTTCAATAGGGCCAGACTGCCAGACTTAGAAGGCAGTCACAAGAAGTCGCTGTGAGCTGAGTTTGAGGGGCTCAGTAGCCAACAGTAAGTTAAAAAATCCTCATCAATGAAGTTGCCCCTCAAACTCTTACTGTGTCAGAACACTGACAGACATCCTTCTGGGCTTAGAAGGCAGATGTGCCTAAATGGTACCCAGTTTCACAAAAGGCCTTATGAAACCCCAGCTGCCTAAAACCACTGGGCACTCGCTGCCCCTGAAAGCTCTCCACCTGAAAAGAGAGATCTAGAAGCTACAAATACAGAGCATGAAAGTCTGCCATGGCCTCTGCCTAAGAGCTTCACACCTGTGTCGAAGAGCCTCCCCGCATGCGCCTTGAGAAAGTGGGAAATTAGGCTCATCCCACCACTTTTCAGCCTAATCAAGTCCCCACTTCTGCACTTCCCCCTTTGGGGTCCCTCGGTAAGAAATACAATAGGCAATGGCATCCAAAGCATCACGTCGATGCACCCCATTTTGTACATTGTGCATGATGGATTGAGAAGCAAAGATTACCAGGGACCCCTTTCTTAGAGACTAACCTGCACCACAGTACCACTTACATGTCAAGCTCCAGTATAAAATTAATGCATGCATTGATTCTGCCTTTTTCAAGAAATGGAGGCAGGTGGGTTTTGAATATGCTACTGCACTCAAAATTAATCTAAATAAATAATTATTTTGAAAGCTAAGAGTTAGGCAGCTTTTGTATTCCGCGTTATGCTAACGTCTGACAATTACTAAGTGTGGGTATCAGCTAGTGTTGTTTTTTTTTAAGTTTAATTTAAAGCAATTTGACATGGAAAGGTTATTACTTTAGTTGCCAATAAAAGCTGTACTTTTAACATAAGTGTACAGTAGGCCCTAGGGTATGTGACTATTATCTTTTCTGCAATTATGTGGTGTTCTACATAATGTTTAAAAAAAAACTTAAGAAATATCAAAAGTACTAACTTAGATACAGTGTGTGCAAGCGAAATGCAAAAAGCAGGCTCCTTGCGCAGGACATGGGGTGAGGTTTCCCCCTACAGCTTAGACGGAGAACAACACCAGCTGGCTTTGAATAAATTAATTCAAATGATATCTTCAAAACACACACTTAGCAACCAGAATATCGATTGCATGAACATTCTGTCTCTAGATGCAGTTGTTCAGAATCATAAGCTAAATGCCATTAACAGTAGGAGCAAGCTTCTGAACCAATTAACCTATTTTTCTGGAGACGCTAAGTTACCAAAATAAAAAGAACATTTCTCAGATGGTGTTTGCCATCCGAAGCTTTCATATGTCCCGGAGAGAAAGAAAATAATCTCTTGCCAGTAATTGGGTAACTTTTTCTCTTTCCTTGGTCTTTCAGGAAGATTGGGCTTCAGCAAAACAAAATGAAATGATAATATTTTGTCCTAAAAGGAAAAAAAAAAGAAGGTAGCATTAACCCAGCTCACCTCCCCTCACCTCCCCACACTTATCTCAGAGGTGTTCATATTTAACTAATGGGGGAGATTCAAGGAAAATACCCTGAAAACATATTTAATCAATAGCTACTGTCAATTTTTCATTATTATGGGATATTCCTTTCCTATAATGAGAAATCATTCATGAAAAGTAAAGCCAGCAAAATGGAGACATCCACCCGGCCATCTGCTTAATAAAAGCATTTCATCCATCAAAAGATAGAGACGTGGGACTGGAAAGGTGTTCCTACACTCCATGATCTCTCGCTATGGGAATAGAAGTTATTCCTGAAAAATAATTTTTAAAAGTGCCACACTCCTCAAATTACTATTAGAAAAATGTATTTTAATGAGAATATTTACAAGTTTAGCCTTGATCTAAACACTTTTATAAATCACACCTTCTCTTCTCTCCAAAATGTGGGTACTGTCCTTATGGGCACAAGTCGGAGCTCTTGATAGCAGTGGAGCTCCAGAGTGTTCAGGAGCTAACATCTGGATGTAGAACATCCACAAAAGGCCCAGGAGTGAAAGGCTTCATCCTCAGATATATGCTATTGGGGGTAATGGAGCCTTTGAGAGGGTAGGCCTAGTACGGGATCTTTAGGGCACTGGCTAGAACTCTACCTCAGTTTTAGAGCACTTGTCCAACACACAGGAGTCTCCAAGTTCTAGCCCTAGTTCTGCAAGAATAGAAACAAAATAGAAGGGAACTATTGACCAAAAAAAAATGTTTTGACAGTTCTAAAGGACTGGGAAGACACAATGATTAAAGAGCTGGCTATACAAGTGTGAGGACCTGAATTCAGATCCCCAGTATCAACATTAGGAACAGTAATGGATATGTATGTGATGGGGAGAGGAGACAAACAGACCCTGGGGACTTGCTGGCCAGCTGGGCTAGCTGAGCTGGCAAACTCCATGTCCAGTGAGAGACCTTGTCTCAAAAAGTAAGGTGAAGAGCTATAGGAAAAAAACACCTGAAGTCAACCTCTGCACGTATACACAGATACACACACTCACTCACACATATGCACACGTACACACACAGAAAATATGTATAATTTTAATCTGTTTATTTGTATGTGAAGATTTCCTCCTGATCAACCTTGGCTCTCTTCTAACACAGGGTCCTAGCTGCCTCATTACATGTCCAAAACAATGGGGCCAATCAATCTTGGATAAGAACTTCTGAAGCGACGAGTCAAAATAAAACTTTCCATTCAATAATTGGGTTATCTCAGGTGTTTTACTATAGTCATGCAAGCCTGGCTGACACACCAAGTCCAGCTGGTCTGTATACAAACATGCCCCCTTGGGTCAGGGAAGCACTGGTAGCGCACATGTTCTACACTTGAACCCTAACTTATCATTTCCAAGTCTAAGAACCTCTACTCATTTGCTTATTCACCATTTGAGTCAGATTCCCCGAGAATAACTGGGATTAATAGTCATATTTGTCTGATGAAACTGTAGCCATCAGATGCACATTAAGCGTTTAGAACTTGGCTCATAGTATATTCATCAATAAATGCTAATTTATATATTTCTATAGCTTTTCCTCAGACTCCTCCTAGCTTCCTTTGATAAAGTCCTCTATTCTTATCTGGTTATTTAAAAAGATTCTCAAATGATGGTTTTTTTTTTTAATGCTAGCAAAAAACAAATACAGATAGAAGATATTGTAAAGCTTCCCCGGGTCATGTTTTTTAGATGTATCCATTGTAATCATCTCAGTTTCATATTGAAAAGCACTTTAGAAATTTAACTTGACTTTGACAGAGTTCCTGAGGATCTGCTTGGCATCTTGCTATCCCATCAGAAGTTTGGGGAGGAAAAAGGGGATATATTTATTCATGTGCCCACTTGTCTACTTAGTACCTACCGAAGGCTCACTGTCTCCCTGACAACTTTACCTGAGATCTAAAAGGATCATGGATATGCCTTCTTAGACGAGGGAGATGTTTGCAAATCCGTGAATACAAAGGCGTATTATAATGCCTTAGAGTAACGCAGCCTCCATCCTGGAAGGGATCCCTTGTGTGATTCACAATGAAGCTACGATAGAAGCCATCACGCAATTTCAAAAGAAGAGGAAATGGGGCCTCTGAGATCTAACTACAAAAGGACATTCATACCAACACATCACAACATCACAGCTGTTATTTTGCCTTTGACAAACATTCCAGATTGATCAATCATACATGATGTTCTCTCTCTCTCTCTCTCTCTCTCTCTCCCCTCTTTCTCTCTCTCTCTCCTGTTGCTTTTTCTTTCCTTTGAAGTCAGTCTTCACCAATCCTCAGTCTATGTAACAAATTTGGAAGGATCTAAGGCATCTCGGGTATGAGGCTAAACACTCAAGAGAACTGCAGGTTTAATCCCCCAGGACACATACATCATGATCAGTTCAGGGACTGGCATGAATCTCAAGCCTGGCTGTTGTCTGGTGTGTGCTGAAAGCATCAGGAAGGAGAATCTGCCTTTGTTCTGGGATGGCATAAATTCTACCCTGTGTAGGGCATTTAGAGCTCAAGCTGAAGAGAACCTGTCTGTCAATAAAGTCACCACAAAGGAAAACAGATCTAAATGATGTAAAGAAAGCTGTGCTTTGAAATGATTTCAAGCCTCTGGATCAAGCCATGCCTGAAGCAGTGCCATTCTCTAGAACTTTTAGTTGTATGATCCAATAATGCACCATCATAATGCACATGAAAGTGCTTTTGATGTCTGGCACATGCTTCCTTCTCGTGCTCCATCCACACATCCGTCATGGCCAAGCATACCACCTTCCTTGAGAGCTTCAATGTTCCACATTCACAGAGCCAAGTTCTGCATAGCAAGTGGGACACAGTTGACAAATATCTCTGAGTCCATGGGTAGCTTGGATGATAAACAATGAGGATCCCATCTTCCTCTACCCACTTCATTTCCTGAATAGCAAAGCTAACTTTTTCATTCTCTCTCTTTCTTCCTCCTCTATACCTCCCTCCCCATCCTTCCCTTCTCTCCCTCCTCTCTCTCTCTCTCTCTCTCTCTCTCTCTCTCTCTCTCTCTCTCCCCTCAGTGGGAAAATAACTGTAGTGTGAACTGAACCAGTGAGAACATCCGTTGCTAGTCTTCTTGGACCCTCATGGGTTCGAAGTAGAGGAAGTCCCAAGATCCTTGAGCACAGCAGCTGCCTTTTCCATGTGTGGGATCTAGCTGTGCATTTGTGGATCTCCCAAGCACACTCTACACTGGAACTCCCAGAAAGGCACGAATCTGCCTCAGAGTGAACGACTCTGACTGCTGCTACTGAAGCATACATATGCATGTGCTGGGCGACTGTTGGTGTGTGCGCATGGGTAGGATTCTGGACTGAAACTTGGGCAATCCAACAGCTACTGAGCTAGGGTCAACACTTACAAAACTGAGCTTCACTACACAGGAACAATATGTATAATCCCCAGCCAGAAGGCATACTTCAGAGAAACTGAACATTACAGTAACCAGAACAAGCGTGGGCTTTCAGTGTATGGGCCCCTCGGGATTCGGCAGCAGAAAGACAAAGGAGATCCAAGATGCCCCAAAGCTCAGAGCAGGGCCTCTTCTCAGAGGGAGGGAACCTTCTCGGAGGGAGGGGACATGTCACATTGCTCCCTCAGTCAGACAGCTCTTGGTTTTCTGAGAGGCTCGACAACACCTTCTGCATCCTCGGGCATGGTTCTTTGCTCCTCCATTGCACCGCTCTCCTCTCAGATAAAATAGGACTCATAAGATGCCAGAGGGCTCTCACAGGAATTAAATGAATGGATTCTGCCTGCATAAAATACAGAAGTTGCTACTTTTCACAAAGTATTCCACTGTTCGTGTCAAAGCCGAACTGATCCCCATAAGGACAAATCACATGGAAAGATTTCTCTAAGAAGGACATTAGCAAGAGCTCAAGAACGATATATAGGCCAGGTCTTCGCCGTTTGAATTTAAGGCATCTGAGGATGCCAATTCTACAAGGCACAGAAGATCCTATCAGTCTGGCAGAACTTCCAATATAAGCTCATTTGAGACTGATGGACTGGAGGCCTTGCTGTGGTAGCCAGCACAGACAGCACTGAGCGTGGCCAAAAATCCAAGGCAAGGTGCTTAGGAAGCTTCTCCAGCCAGGCCAACAGGTAGCAAGACCTTAGGACAGCTGATGAGAGTGTCTGGGCAGAGCAAGTTCCATGCTCTGTCTTTTGTGGTTTTCTTTCTCTCTGGTTTCTGAACACAGGAGCCCTTTGGAACATTCTGTTGTGCCAGCCAAAGTAAAAGGAAAGTGTGTTCATATGAAGGACAAAAGACACAGTGATTAGACACTCCTGGAGTCCCCAAGGAAGAGGTCTTCCTCAACCCATAGGAAGGGCGAGAACAGAAGGCTGACACAGTGATCGCTGGCCAGTGTCAAGAGAGGACTTTCCTTATCAGTACCAAAGATAAAGCTTGCTTCCTTGATTGGTTTTCTTCAGAACAGACCAATCATTTGTCCAAATGACCTGCTGCATGCAATCATCATTTTCTGAAAATATTAAAATTGGCTTTAGAATTGATACTTGAAAAAGCAATGTTGATAAGAAACCCATAGTCAATTGTTAGACAACTGTGATGTTTGATTTTAATTGTCAACTTGATTAAGATGTGCCTTGGTATTGGTGAGGCTGTGCTTTGTGTGTAATGTGGCAGGGGAGGGCTGGTGAGGCTGTGCACTGTATGTGATGTTTGTGGAGGGGTACTAGTGAAGGTGTGCTCTGTGTATAATATGTGTGGAGGGGTGCTGGTGAGGCTGTGCACTGTGTACAATATGTGGGGGATACCAGTGAGACTGTGCACTGTGTACATGCAGGGGTACTAGTGAAGCTGTGCACTGTTTACAGGCAGGGGTTACTAATGAGGTTGTGCACTGTGTATAATGTGTGTGTGGTACTAGAAAGGCTGTGCGCTGTGTACATGTGAGGGGTACTAGTAAAGCACTGTGTGCATGCGGGGGGTGCTAGTGAGGCTGTGTACTATGTACATGCAGGGTGTAATAATGAGGTTGTGCACTCTGCATAATGTGTATGGGGTACTAGTAAGGTTGTGCACTGTGTGTATGTGGAGGGGAGCGGTTTCCACAGAGGATGCATTGAGGCAGGAACACCTGCATTGATAGTGGCTCACATCATCCCAGGGGCTGGTACTCCAGAATGAGTACAAAAGAAGAAAGAATGAATTCAGGTGAATGCCAACATTTCCCTTTCTCCATTTCCTGATCCGAACAAGCAGCCTGGCACTCCTGCTGCCACCGCAGCAAGCCGTACCCTCTGCCAGATCCTGCACACCACCATGAACCCTGAACGCTGAGCCAGAACAAAGCTTTCTTCCATTCTCTGCTTCTCTCATACCTAAGAGAAAAGTGGCTACCACCGCACCGTGAACAGTCTAGAATGGTCAGTATATTCTAAAAGCAGTATGTTTAGTGGGGAAGTTTAGTGAAAACCAGGTTCCATGTGCAGCTAAGTTCAGACTCACACACAGGTGGAAAAGCAATGCGTGGTTTGGTTTGGGAGTGCCCTGCCGCAAGCCTTTTGCCCCTTTAGCATACGTAGCAACTCTCTCTGTACCCCCAGCACTCAGCTCCCTGTCACTGACTCCCCAGGTCTACCCACCACACTCACGCTTTAGCTAGGACGCATTGTTTCTCTGAGCACACACCTTTTATTTAGGAGGGGTAATCATGTAGCCCTTGTCAAACACTAGTTCATTATCAGCTGAGTTAGCTGGTTATTCAGTCTCTCCGTGCCAGCTCCAAACTAGGGAGGAGAACTGTACACATCTCCTAGAACTGTCTAGAAAGTAAGTGATTCTGACGATGAGCCTGGAATACAGTAGCTTCGCAAAACATGCCGGTGCTGTTGTCTGGGAGCAATAAGGTGTCAAAATCCTGATTGCGTTTCCAAAATTTCAAAATAATAGCTTTAGTTCCATGATGGGAAGAGGTAGCCAGGTGAGTAATTCAACACAAGGTTAGGATCTATGAGTAGAGGCATGTACAAGCAAGGGGCTTTATACAAGCCTTCTTCTATTCTTAAGTTAGGAATAAATGTTATAGATGTTCCCTCTTCAATCCCTGTGCTTCCGCTGAGAGAAAAGGAATATAGTACTGTCGCATTTCACCCAGTGGTTCACAGGGCGCTGTTTTCCGTCTGTGTGACCTAACTCCTCCTCACAAAAGATTTGCGAATTAGTGCCGATTGAGCATCCTTGCTCACCATTTTGTCCTGACGGGATTCTGGGATGATTGCAGCGGGCTTGGGGGTCATCGCTGGTGCACGGTGCTGAGACAGCATCCTTCCCCTCAGCTCCTAGGACTCTTCCCCTCCACTGTCTGCACTGATCTCAAGCTGGATAACAACTCCAAAATGGGAGAAGCAGGCACAGCAAGGTGAATCTGATGCCCCAGAGCTGAGCGGATGGCTGTGGAATGGAGGGGGAATCAATTTAAAGTGCTGATGTCTCTGGTTGGGATGCCAGCTGTGCCTGCGCTATGGAAATAGCTGGGACAGGGTAAGTCACTCTCTAAGTGTTTATTTGTTTCCACCTATTCCTGTTTGCAGGCACTATTTATGGATAGCTTATTTGATTTCTAGTTTCTAGTTTCAGAGTAATATCATTAAAATATATCTCATGAACATAAAGACAGAAATTGGAGCTGGGAATACAGCTCAGTTGTAGGGAGCTTCCCTCCGTTCAGGATGCCCAATTTGATTCCCAGTACCACATAACTTGGGTGTGGTGGCACACCCCTATAATCCCAGCATCAGGAGGTAGATGCAGGAGGATCAGAAATTCAAGGTCATTGTTAACTACATAAGGAGTTTGAAGTCAGCCTGAGATACATGAAATTCTGTCTATAAAAGCAGGAAGGCAGAAAAAAAAAAACAAACCGGGGAAAAGGAGGGAGGGCAGAAGGGAGGGAGGGAGGGAGGGAGGGGCAGGCAAATGGAAAAATACAGATACACGCTGTGTGACAAATACTTAAGGCTAAATTTAGATGGGAAGAACATCCAAAATACGGTGCAGCATGGTGTCTGGGGGTGATGCAGGAGTCAGCCAAAGACGGGTTTCAGGGGAAGGTGGCCAGACAAAAATGAGTCTTGCTGCCTGGAGCGGGCATTTACCCTGATGCCTTCAACAACGAAAAGAACCAGAGAACCCCATGGGGCGGGGGCGGTGGGGGAGCTTCACTCAGAATCCACAGTCTTGACATGACTTTAGATGGTGTAAGGATGGACAAACAGAAGTAGGGGTCGGCACACGTGACCCCCTCAGTCCTTTCCCTAACTTCCAAAATTTGGGGCCCCTGCCGATGCAGAAGTCTGTGTCTGTGAATGATTTTCTGAGTGCCTGGCTGAAGCCAGAAGGGAAATGACCCAGAGCGCTGGCCGTAAAGACGGGGAGCTGACGTGTACACTTGAAGCTGCAGAGTGATCATGGCCCCTTCACAAGCCTGTATGTTGCATTCACATGTGGCCTCCGAATGAAAACCAAATGGCAAACAATGAAATCCTTTCAAGACGACCACGTCTGGCAAATAGTCACAATCCTGAGCTCTTTAGTGGAACGAAATGCTTTTCCTTCCAGCAAGTCACATGCCCCTCAGAGCCCCAGAGACCATGAAAAGTCTTTGCAAAGCTAGGTTCCACGGTAGCCAAGGGGAATGAAATAGGGTTGTTTCCACCAGCTCCCTTTCCCAGGGCTTGCTAGACTCACCCTTTACAAAGCAAGATGCATAGAACCTACAACCAGGCTGGGTTTGACTCCTAGCAATATCAGCCATGAGTCAAGAAGATCTAGAACAAGTCATTGAGTCTCAAGCTTCAGTTTGTGCAGCGGAGAAAGGGAGAGAGCAACCCCACCTAGCTCAGAAGCCTTTCGGGAGCACTGCATGGTCTGTCCATCAGGACTTGCCAGTGAGGAGGAGACCATTCATCCTCTAGCCCACAGGGAGTCCCGGTTCACAGACAAGGTAAGAAAATAAGACTGCTGCCCGCCCACAGCTAAGCAACGGGCAGAGCTGGGCTCATGCCCATTTCCGTGGCTCCACGTTTTTGCCTCTAATTGCACAGTTGTCCTTCCAAGCATCTGACAAATGTGTGCAATCAAGGCAATAAAAGATCCAGAATATGAGACAGGGGAGGTGACTTGCAGGAGCATGAGGAATTGGTTCCTAGAACCTATGTGAAAAGAGCAGGGACTTAGCAGCACAGGCTTATACCCCAACATCTAAGAAGGCAGAGATAGGTGGGTCCAGATACATGGGGCTTTCTGGTCGGCCTGCCTAACCTACCCGTGGGTTTCAGGTCAATGAGATAGGCAGTCTCAAAAAACCAAGCGGGTGGTACCTAAGGAAGAATGACCCCATGGTTTCCTTTGGCCTGCATGTGTACCCAGACCCCCATGCACCGTCACACACACATACACCTGCGTCCAGAGCTGCACATGCTCACAACATCCTAGAAGCTAAGTTCACTTAAAGGGCCATTTTTCTAAGGGAAATAAAGCTGGAGAATATACCAAGTGCCTCCTAAATCACCTCTTCCATCAACTTCCAGGTCAATTCCAGTTTGCCCTTCAATTCTTCAGGGGAAAAGAAATGGAATTTCTACCCAGATGCTGCTACCGAGTTCCTAATTCCCCGGCTCACATCCCGTTTTTCCTAGCAGATGCTCCAGAGGACACTGTGTTTACCAATCACAGCAGCATAAACATTATGTTACACAGTAATTTAACTGGACCTCTTCCTGGGGAACAGACACTCTAAGGGGGCAGGAGTCAGGCTAGCCCAAGTTGCCTCTGTACCCTCCAGTCAGTGTTTAGCATCCACTCCATGATGGATGACTGGATGAATAGAATTTGGGTCCAGGGACAATGTTATTAGGGGCCAAAGATATAAAGGTGAATGAACGCCGAGAGACAACATACTGGCCCTAACACAATGATCTTATTACCAGAGGAAGCAGAAGTGACCTTCAGTCATTTATTTTTTCCCAAAGTCAAGACAAGGTCACACGAAGTAGTTACTAAACATGACTTATCTACTAAGCCTGAAGGAATGGAGGTGTTTGCATGATTTCGTGAAGGATATTTATTTTGATACTGTTTCATGAATGTCATTGCAGGAAGCCAAGAGACAGATGTTGCTTGCCCAAAGGCTAAATTATCTCAACCCTCTGGAAAGTGTGCAGGGGTCAATCTGTTCTCATCTGGAGTCTGGAATCTTACTTTAATTCTCAATTCCTGGGTTTGAGTTTTTTTTGTGCTTTTTTTTAAAATAAAACCTCAGGCAGGTGCTCACCACATCAGTGAGTAGAAGGAACACTCTTCTCAGGTGGGCCACAGCAGCCTCTAAATAGACACTCACCTGCCTGATGCAGGCCCCAGCCTGCAATGGTGGAGAGAAGGACTGAGCAATAAGCAAGTTAGATCATTTCCAAGAGAACTATGGAGATAGCAAATGGCTTACCGAAGCCAACCATGACAACATACGTAAACTAAACTGGTTAGAAACCAGGAGACATTTGCTGATACCACAGCTAAAATTCAGCCGAAGAGCATCTCATATAGAATGTATTCAAATGCCCACCTCCTGGGCTGCAAATGAAATGAGCCCTTGGCCTATATAGTCATTTACTGAGCAGTGGGTCGGAAGCCCAGGAACTACATGTCCAAAGCCACTAGTCGCCTATATTTTTACATTCCTAAGGCTTACAGTAACATTAACTTTGCCATGTTTGCTGATCTATTAAGTATATAATCGCACAGATAACACGTTATAGGATAAGGACACGCAGAAAGAAAAATCCACACTCAGAAGAATAACGAGTTGTAGGTTAGAAACCAAGCTGTAGCCAGTGTTATATACAGGAAGTCGTTCTTGCCGTGGGGGTGGAGAAAGGGAACCCAGAAGTAAAATCTAGGACAGAACTGGAATGGGCGTGAAGCAAGATGGGGAAGCACACACCTAGATCAACTTTGCAGGCAAGGTCCAGCCTCAGGAAAAACAGTGGCTTTCTGAAGCAAAAGAGCTGGGCTTTGCTGTCCCCCCCCCTCCCCCCCCCCCCCCCCCCCGGCCCTGCAATCTATGGTTGCCCGGGTGAGCGCCTAGATGTAAGTAAGCATCAGCTGCAAAACCCACAGCAGCTGGGGTGGGTTTGCTGGAGGAGAACAGGCTACAATCGGGACCCTCATTTCCGCTTCTGCATCAGTTTGAAAACAGGATTGGATTACTGGGGTTGTCTAAGGGAGGCATTGATGGGAAGCATCTGCCGATTTTCCTGGTGTAAACACGCCCATCGTCGCGGATTTCAAGCCCTTAGGAGGATCAATGAACCCAGAAACTAGGGAGCGAGACCTCTGATTGGCTGTAACTGGCTCCACTCCCTGGAATTTGGGTGACTAGACAAAGACACACGGGGCAATCTTAGTCCAGAACGTGACACCCACGGTGCCGAGGAGCAAGAGGCAGCCACTGTTTCTGTAAAGGGCGACTTCTTTTCGACTAGGCTATCTCGGTTCTGCAACTTTAGCAGGAAAAGAGCCACAGACATGGACGAGAACGGCACAGCTGGGCTCCAGGTGAACTTTATTTACAAATGGGTCCGTGGATTACATTCTTGCCAAGATCTGCTGTGGATATGATTCAGTTGTTTTTATAATAATGTGTCCTGTTTAATTTATTAAGCTGGGCCAGCACTGGAGTGAAGTAAGAGGGGTGTCTGTGGAGCAAAATTTAAGGGAAAACTGCCAACAACCATGAAAATGAGCTCCTCTTTTAAGGTTCATTTATTTTATGTGTGTGCGTGTTTTGCCTGCAGGTATGCTTGTACAACACATGTATGCAGCACCCACAGAGGCCAGAAGAGAGTTGTGTCTCCTGGGACAGAAGTTACAAAGGGCTATGAGCCATTATGGGGGTGCTGGTAACATAACCACATCCTCTGCAAGAGCCACAGATGCCCTTAACTGTTGAGCCATCCCCCACTCCCAGCCCTGATGAACTCCTCTTTCAAATGTGTGCTCCGAGCATCATTTTTGTATTCACCTGGAACCCGGTCTTATGACACGGTTACCTTAACCAGATTGACAGATGGGTTCCTGTGTTCAAAACCAAACCTCTGAAGCAGAAATAGTTAGAACACCTGGAATTCAGGGCTTGCAAAAATGGTTGAAAGAGCCAAGAAATGGATGGAAGGTTGCAACCATACTGACACACTTGCCTACGAGGGAAACATCAATACCTGCCTTTCTCGTGAATGTGGGGACCTGGAAATTGCCAGTGAACTGAGTTCAAAGACAATACGGTGTAGTCAATACCCAGAATTAAGACAACTACACTGTTCCTAAAAACCCAGGAAGGTAGTAAGGAGCACTGAGACACCCAGTCCAAACAGTAACTGTATATATCTGTAGGAATCTAGTGTTTTTCAGAACCCTAGCTGCAAGAGAGCCTGGGAACCACAAGTTTTGTTTAAGCCATTCAGTGACAATAGAAAGGAAAAAAGTAAAATGTATGATGAGTTACCACTGGCCATAAACGGCATCCTAAGAGCCTCTGTCGAAGAAGCATGACACTCCCATGCCAAATTTGATTTTCACCTGAGGTTACATCTAAATGGGGAAATGGCATTCCTTCCTCTGCTTTCTAGCCCCATTCAGTAACATACAATAGCTGGTCTGTGACAGAAGATGAGCATGTAACACTCAAGAAAGAATTGCAGTGGTGACTAGGAATGTCACCAGGAGTTGTCGCAGACAGCAGAGGAAAAAGGAACAGTTTTGGGAGACTTTAGGATAGGACAATAGAAAACTGTGAGTCACTAAGAAATAAATGCCAGACACTGAGAACGCATCTCAGCCAGTGCTGTATTCGTATCATGAGACTCTGGATTTAAACCTTAGCACTGCATAAACCCAGTGTGACAGCGTGTGCCTGTAATAGTGGTTTATTGCACGAGGCCCTGTATAAAAAGGAGAGAGAGAGAAAAACAAGAAGACTCAGCAGATAAGAGTACCTGCTGCCGAGACTGACACCTGAGTGTCAGCACCAGGACACACAGAGTGGCAGAAGGTAACTGACTCCAGGAAGTGGTCTTCTAACCTCCAAGTACATGGCACAGATGTCTGCAAAACATACATACAGACAGACAGACAGGCATATACACATACACACACGTATAACACACACATACATTTGTACATATATACATACACACATATAATACATACATACATTTGTACATATATACATACACACATATATTTAATTTAAAAAAGAAAAGAAATGAAGGCAAAGAGAAAGCTGAGAGGATCTTCCATTTTTAGGTTGTCTTAAGGAAGTTCTACCTGCGTAGTATCTATTACTAACGGAGGGGACATGCTGGCATCATTCCCCAAGGTCAGGCACTAACTCTGAGCAGGACACACAAATTTTCTGCAGGTTGCAACTCCTAAGCTTTCATAGAAAATCAAAATCTATGACTCAACAAAAATTGAGTTATATTGTCTGTAAAAGAGTTTACAGGGTGATGTTCAAACATGCGCATCATACATACATAATTATAAATTATAGTAATCCAACAGCTCTTCAAACTCCACCTCAAGAGACAAACAACTGAGGTGGTCAACGCATTTCTTCCAGCACCTTCATTCCTTGACCCTCTCTCATTCCAAACAGACTGTTATCCCCAACCTTAGGTTCTCTGTGTGTGCTGCCCTGCTCCAAAGACCTTTCTATCCCACAGGCATACAATCTGAAAGCGTTTCCAATTTGTACACCTCAATTAATTTCTAAAGCACAGAAATTCACATTCGTTCCCACAGATGCCTTTCAAAATGTACTTGTTCGAATTAGACAAGAAAGGGAGAAGTCTTGGTTTATTTCCAAGGAGAATGAGGCGGGGGTAGCAGGTATTTTTTCCATGAATGCTTAATTTGCCTTATACTTTGAGTTCTCACTGACAGAAATTAGTTTCCTCCTGATGTCCTTTTGGGTGCGGGAGTCTACAGAAACAGTGGTTAATTTAAACTGTGTTTCACAATGGTGAGCAGGTCGCAGAGATAATAAAATTAACCTTCCTTCATTTTTTTTTTCACAAATCCCACCCCCCCCCCCCCACAACACACACACACCCAACGGAGAAAGGCCCTGTACAGAATACCGCGTGATTCTGTAGCTGGCTTTGGGGACGTGAGCCATCACCGGCTTGTCACACTGCCCTTAACAACATATTTGTGTTTTGCAAAGTGTATAATTTTTTTTTAGCCCCTGAACAAATATATTTACATAACTGTGTCTAATGAGAAATTACATTTAACTTCTCAGAGATGACAATAGCGAAAGGCTGGACTGCCAATTCCACTTCATTAGCGTGGTGGAAATGCATTCCAAATGTTAATAAAAATTCCAACATGCTGATAAATTGGAGCTTGTAAGGAGCATGTGACACCTTGGTTAATATATTCAACCTCAATTATATTTCTCTTCAGCACCCTGTTATCTGGAACCTTTGCTGGCAATCAGAGGTGCTGTTGTTCAGCGGCCAATTTTCTAGATAATGTAGCTTATCAACAGTGTGGGTAAACTTGCCAATGGAATCAGGCTGCACTGAACCACACACGCGCTAATTGCATCCCTTTTTTATGCATATTTACAGACTGTCACTTCAAAGAAATCAGTGGCCCATTGAGGCACCCAGTTAGCTGGAAGAATTGCCTCTTGCAAATGAAAATTAGCAAACAAGCCAGTGATAAATATGAAATGAACAAAGTCTAAAAAAAAAAAAATACTGTTTTGTCCCCAAATTTCCTTGTCAACCCAACTGATCCCCACTGAAGGAGTTTCGAACATAGGATTTTACCTTTTGTTTCAGATAGGCAGCAAGAGTTCGTTCTGAAACCCACTAACTAGCTAAAAAGCTTGTTAGCTTTTCCCCCCGGCTTCTCCCACGCCACCCCCACCGCAAATCTCTATTCACATAAACAGGTTATTAAATCCCGTATTAGATTTGCTTTGGAGTTTGAACAGACAAATGACACGTTAACACTTCAGAAACAATTAACCCTGGAAACTTAATTAAGTTCTTCTGACTTAAAGGAAGCACATTTCAAAATAATGTTTTTAAACTCTCCTGGTTTGCTCAAGAATAGCAGCGCGTCCCCCGTGCAAAGCACTCGCAAGTTCTAGTTAACGGCAGAATGCCTTGCCTGGCTATATATGGATAGAGACTATGGCACTCTGAGCCCTGCACTCATGGTGTCAGAGTGAGGACGGAAAAAAATATCAGGACTAAGAAATAGCAACAATCAAAAACATTTTCCAAAAGACCCAAACTCGGGGCGTACATAAAAGAGACGACTGTTTTATAGCGTCCTGAGAGCTGGCCATAATCAAATTCGCAGATTTTAGGCTGTGTGTTTGAAATCTCTACTCTGGTTGTTTTAGAATAACATTTTGAAACAACCCCCATTCCAATACAACAATGTTTTTAAGGGAATATTAGGTTTTAGAAAGCATGTCATTTTAATATAAGCAGATCGTCTTAATATAATTTAAAATAAACCACGTAGCAATTAAACTATAAATACTTTTAGAGGTCTGGTGCCAAACAGAGCAATTTAGAGTGGCAAAGCTCAACAAACAAATGGCACTTAAGGTCTTAGCTTACCACTGACAGTCAGCGATACTTTATTTGGCTTGGAAGGCTGAGCCCCATTCCTGCTGAGTATCATGGGTTTGACACGCTCTAAAACTGCTCATCCTACCATGAGTGATCCCACATCCTTGAGAGATTTTGGGTTGGTTTTAGCTTTTTTTTCCCCCCTCAATTATTATTTTTTTAGAGAGCTCACGCAACAACACAACCGTTGATACAGAGACTGGAGAATTTTAAGGAATTCAGTAGACCTTCATGCTGACGGCTCAGTTCTTGAACAAACAAAGCAAGTTTCTTCAGTAAACTAGTGTTCATGAGCAAGCATCCTTCAGACCACTGCTTCGCATCACTTTTCATACTGCAAATATTGCAAAGCAGTTCTGTGAGTATGTGCCTGTCTCCCTACCTGCAGAGGAAACCCCTGAAATCTAGTTTCCTAAAAAAGACAAAGACCCCACCATCCAGGATTTCTTTGGAGGAAGCAAAAGACATACCACAGACTAGGGACAGGAGCAAAGAGCCATGGGGTACAGAGAAGACACCTTGATCTTTCCTGTAGCTCCAAGAAAGAAATTACAGGATAGATGACAGTGGAATGAGACCTTAAATGAAAAGTAAGGTTGCTCCCTCGCTGGATAGGTATTTCAGAGAGACTGAACCACCTAAGCAAAGCAGAAGACACAGGAGTAAACGGTCCATTCACAAGAAAGAGATGCTTGGTGATGCTGGGGGAGAGCAGAGCATCCTTTGCCCATGCCAACAGAAAGACATCTAAACACTTCAAATGATTCCGTGTCAATCTGACCTTTTGTGCATTTAATCCCCTCCCCCAGGGGGGCGGGGCAAGGCAAGGAAGAGGGCTTGTTCTTCCAATACTGATGCAAAGGTTAAGAGATGAAAGGAAAATGTATAACTGACTTTCATTTTTGAAGTTCATTGTTCCTGCTATCCAATTACACGAATACACATTCGCATAGCACAAACATGGGTTGTGTCTGTCATACTGGGAGACTGATCTCACGGGGCACACAGAAAGTCTCCCAACATGGCAGTTCAGAGGCATGTGAAGGACATGTCTTAGTCACTTTGAACAGTAAGTATTAAAAAATGTCTCTGCCTTCTACGTTGGATCCTGGAAATTTGGCTTGAGCTGGAGTCCAGAAGGACAACAAATGGAGCCATGACAAGGCAGAGCCCATAGACGTTTGTTTAAAACCTTAATTCATTCACGTTGTTTTTATTTTTAACATTCAAGCAAGTGACTTTTATGATTGAAGAAATGAATCTAAGCATAAGAGTTATAAACTACCAACGTCAGTCAGTTGTTTACAAGGAAGAAAAAAATTTAATTGGTTAATAAGTATCATTATTTCCTAGCCATATTTAATATGTGCATTATAACTAGAAAAGAAAGACAGACAATGAATCTGATGTAGTATCGGCTAATCATCATAGCATGTGCTGGGTAAGAACTTGTCTAACAGATGTCATTTTATATCAGAACATATCTATGAAAGGGTGCTTTTTAATCCTGAATTTTTTTAACAGAAGAAGAAGAAGAAACTGAGGTTATTTTTGGCCAAGGTTAGTCAACGGAAGGGTCAAGACTCGAACCCAGACCATGCCCTTCTAAGTCTATGACTCACATTGTTATATGTGTTGCCTTTTTGTAAATCACAAATAGACTGTTTCTCTCGTTAATAAATAAACTTGTCTGAATTTAGCTTGGGAAAGATGTCTCTACAGGGAAGAGAAGAGAAGGAAGACAGAAAGAAGAAGAAAAGAAGAAGGGGATGAGATGGAAAGAGGAGAAAGAAAGGGCTGATGGAAAAGCTGCTTATTTTAAAACCTCGCTACTCTAGAGCTCTGGCCACACTTACTACTTCTGCCTCTAGCCTGTCTTTAAGCCGTGTGAGGGCAGGAACCTCGTGCCTTGGGTATCATTGTGTCACGCCAGCCCCATTGTGGCTATCCCGGAACCAGAATACTGTATACACTTGGTAAATGAAATTCAACCACAATTCCCTTTGTTTCCACGGCCTTAGGGTTTCCCTTGTCATGTCCCTTATGTCCTTTTCCATGGACACGTCCATACCAAACACCATAAGAGCTAGAACAATTTCATGACCCTGCCCCCAAACATTTGCAAGCAGGCATTGTTCAGGTCCAAATGAGGTCACCTCATGCCTGCCATTGTTGGGGGCTTTATACGATTGGCAGTCAACATCCTAGATCATTCTCCTCTCCAGCTGGACACAGGGCAATGTAAAACAAAAATTAGACTTTGCCTGCCTTCTCTCAGCTCTTTAAAATGAAGTTTCCTATGTTGCGTTGGGGGTAACCTCACCATTAGAAATGTCAGCGAGCTTCACATTCCACAGAGGTCAAGGTTCACTCAAATGTTTTCTCTCTTCTTTCCCTGCCCCGGCCCCCACACCCAATTAATTTTAGATTTTATCCCAACTCAAATGACGTTCATTAGGGCTCTCACCCCCTTTTATACTCTCCACCAAGAACTCATGTTTCAATGTGCAGACACTGGCTATGCATTCCAGTCTGGAATGCTGCGTGTTTATTTCATAAGTGAAAATAGCCTGGCAGTGAAGATGTGTGTCAAGTGTTTGGCCACGAAATGCTGCATTTGTTGTTTGTTTTGCCCAGGTTCTCCCCAACACCTGTTTTGTACTGAAATCCTTATTAAGCTGTCTAATTTCTCTATCCCCCCCCCCCCCCGCATGGGGCTCTACACTCCCCCCCCCCCCCACACACACATGCAAACACTTTTTTTTTTCTCTCCCAAGCTTTGGAGGTCAAAGCTGCGGTTTCCATTGTTCTCTTCTGGAGTCACCCTCCTCTCCCAGGTGGGGAGGAAGGCCACTCTTTGTGCTTAGAATTATTCATGGTACTCAGGGAAAGGAGAGCAGGGGTAAAATAAACTGGCTCAGGAAAAACAAAAACAGGACCAGCCACGTGACTGGAGGGAGGCAGTGGCTGCGGGAAGCTCCCCCTGGCTCAGCCCAGTGCAGAACAGACAGAGGGGAACTGACTTGGAAAAAGGCACCATCTCAAAGTCCAACTGGTAGCCCTCACAAAACAGAAAGCCTCGACCATGAGATTCGCTCGCTCGCCTCTGAGGAGTCGGGTCTTCACTGCCTGAGATCCAGGCTACACTCAGTAACTTCAACACACCAAGTGCAGGGCTCACTTAGTACTCGAGAGAATGGGGTGGGATGAGAAAAGAAAGAAGTAGCTTTGAAAGTTTGTAACAAATTGGTCAAATGTAATTCATGCTGAACATTTTTGACACAAGTCACCCCTAATTGCCGTTCCTGAAAGGTGTCTCAATTAAGATCACACGACGCGGCTGTTTAAATGCTATACATTTGTCTGAAGGAGAAAGAAAGCCACAACATTGTCTATTAAGTGTCAAAAAGCCTTTTCTTTAACTGCAGAGGGCTTGGGCACAACTCAGGAAATACTTCAAATGGAAAAGAGATGTTAAACGCTACCCTTCAAGCTATTGGAAAACCTATTATCAAATGTTAAAACCTTTTAGAAAAAAAGACCCATGAGTGTCCCCAGCAGGATGACGTAGTATCTTTGTTTAGCAAAGATTGATCACCATTGATAATCAGGAGCTAATAGAATGGATGCAATCCAGCTGCTAGTTAGGAATCCGGAGGCTTAAATGAAGAAACTCCGGAGGGCCAGGTATCTGCTTACATAGTTCTCTCTACGCCACAAACACACCAAACACAAATGACGGTGGATATTTCTCCTCATCACAATTTCTAAGTCATAATATCAGCACCGCGGATGCTGGGGACTCTGTGTGCATGTGAGAATGGGATGGGGGGGATCCACACTCATGTGAGAATAGGGGCAGAAGGGGGTTCATTCATACAAGAGCTGAACTTTCATCAGAAGAAAATGCTGTGCAGAAAAAAAAATTGCAAACAGTGTGTGTGTGCCCACACACAACCTTTCACTACCGCTCTCAGTTCGCAGGGCATAATGAGAATTAATTAGTGCCTTCCAAAATCATTAGCCCCAATCTCTCTAATGTGTGCATCTATGCCTAACTGAAGATTTTCTAAAGAAAAGAGACAGAAACCAGAAATCTAGGGTCAGAGGCAAAGGCACAGATGCGCGGATAAATGGCTGTCCTGTGACGGTGCCTCTTTGTGTTCATGATTACAACTGATTCTAATTCAGCCCCTGATGCACGAGCTGCCCCCTTTTCTTGTTCTAAATACAGTACTTTCAACACCCCCTCCCAATTCATGCCTTACAGACTTGGAGGATTTAAATTTTTTTTACTCCAAAATGCCACATGTCAGTCAAAAGAGAAAATGATTGGCTTTTAAAATTATAATTTCAAGCGCATTGACTAAAGGCTATGTTTTCATTAAAATTTAACCCCCTTTGAAGCTCACATCTGCAGCTTTGGGGGACATGCTAAAAGATGGGTCTCTATCTCTGCAGCTTTCCACAAAACAAGAGCTAGAAAATTGAAACCACGGAGATGCAATGAATAACAGCCCGTGCTAATAGGACACTGTGTCTTTAGTATAACCATTAGAACAAACTGACACTCTTTCCTCTGTAGTATACAAATCAAGAGCCTCTCGTTCTCATTTGTGAATATTTTAAACTTAAATCTAATTAGAAAGCTTTAAGTAATAAATGTATGGGGACCTTATTTTTTTTTTAATGGAATCATTTTTATGCCCTCTCTGGGCCATCATTTTCCATAGACAAATGTTAACTTTTGGACTATATGTAACCATTCTTATACCATGTTACTATTTCATTAGACCATGAACTATTTTTCAGGGTAAGAATTTCAGTAATGTAACCCCAAACAAGAAAATGTCATAAAACAAAATGATTGATTGTTTCACACATTTTAGTTTTCTTTTTTCTTAATTCCAAAATTAAAAATCAATTGCCTTGGTAGTTACACGAACTTCTGCAGGTGGTTAAATTGAATAGAACCCTAGAAAACAAATGAAAACACCCGAAATCAGCTAACGTGCAACTAAGATCCAGACTGTATTTCACAGAATTTTGTCAGTCAGATTCTGCTTTTGATGGGTGCTGTGGTTTTAAAAATGCTTCCATTAGGGCAAGCTGGGTGAAGAATATGTGGTACTTCTCTTCTGTTTTTACAACTTCTTAGGCATCTATAATTACTGCAAAATAAAAGGTAAAAATAAATTACCTCTGCGTGACTTCTAGAAGTCTAACTTCTCAGACATGTTGAAAATTTCACACTGCAAAAATCAACCCGATTCTCACTAAAATGCAGACCCAAAGTCTAGAGATATTTTGCAAGAGTTCAGCAATGCACCCTTCCATCAACCCAGATCAGAGGAAAGTCTGGTTTAATTCGTATCATCTTCCAGGACGTGATCAAGACCATACCTCTAATTTTCTCCAATTACCTCATTGTTTTGTCCCTTGTGTCTTGATATGACCCGATATTCCATCAGACTTGATGTCCCCGCACACAAAAATCACTGACTGACCCCTTGAATATGAACCACTGCCCCACCCTTCCTATGTAACCCTGTCACACTGCTTACCTTTTCAGAGCTCAGGTTGCTTATGTGTAAAATGAGGAGGGGGCAGTATCCCTGTCACAACAGTTAAGTGGAGTCATGCGGACAGAGCCCCACCCCCATGGTACCTGGCATCTGCAGAGTGCCAGGTACATACAGATCACCTATAAACCTGGGTGAGGGGTGAGCCAGCCATACTTCTACTTCAAGAGGTAAACAAAGTCAAGGGGATGGGCCCAAAGTCAGTCAGATCTTCCTTTGTGTCTTCACTCCTCTGGCTAAGGTTAGAAGGTAGCCTGTGTAGGTGCCCAGTTCATTTATAAAGGAGTACCCTGACGAGGAACCAAGACTGGGGCTTCTCAGCCTATGGCATGTTATTCCATGAGTGTTTTCACACTGCAAACATTTAGTCTGACTCTGTTTTGCAGTACAAGATCTTAAAGGACAAAGTCAGATGTCATGCCATCCACGCTGATGCTTGTGAAGTGAGCTGTGTTGTTTTGATTTTTTTTTAACAAGTTGATGATTGAAAATGAAGACATTCAAACCTACCTAGCGTTTGAGCCTCCTCACTGTAGGGATGAAATGATGTTATAGAGCCACCCTCATTGCCAATCTTTTCCCTTTTTCAACTTCTGGTCCTTGTTCAAGCTTCCGGAGAGTGACTTTGTAAGCCAGTTCTCAAAAGAAAATAACTCCTTCTGGGCCTCCTAAACCCCATAGCATCCTCCAATTGCTTTTGCTGTGGATATCCAGGTACTAGGACAACCTTACAAGCATGAGAGACACCCAGAAGGGAGGTTCGCAGAAATCAGTAGTCATGGCTCACTGCTCTATTAGCAACTTCCAACATGCAACACCTTAAATAAAGCTCAAGGGAGATGTAACAGATACCCACAGGGATCGCTCTGTGCTATTTATTTCTGGGTTCACTTGTCAGCACCGTGAAGGCTCTTGCTATAATCCTGAAGTCACTCAGAGGACTAGAATATTGTGTTCAGGAAAGAGTTGCGTTTCTGTCAGAAGTACTTATTGACTGTCACTTGAGAAAGCCTCTCACAGATAAATCTAACACCACAATAATTCAATATTTCTTCTTGAAAACAAAGCCATTAGCATTTTATTAGAAGAAATATTTCATCTTTCCTCTCCCTCTGTTTAAACACAGCACAGATGTAGCACTCTGTGTGGGTTGTTACAAAGTCAGGGAATATAATTTCTTGATTAATTGCCATACACAGGATTCGAGTTATGTACAATTTGGGTAGTTAACCCTGGCACCTCCCACAAGCACTTACAGCCCAGCCTTCCAAATAAGCACATTTATGATAAATCACTGGGAGCTGTTTAAGTGGATCAGGCTTTAAGTTCTTCCTTGGGCTAGATCATGTCATTTTCAACAAGCAGGAATTTCAGGGGAGAAAGTCCCTTATCAGCAGCCTCAGCTGAGGTGACTCCGTTTCCCCTGCAGTCTGCAGGGAGCCTCCGTCAATATTTCTTATCTTATTGGTGACTCTCCTATGGTCTCAAAAAAAAAAAAAAAAAAACGGTTGGTGATCCAGAAATTACATCAGGGGTCCAAAGATAGACCATGAGCTTAGGGCATGAACACAGAACGGGAAAATAAAACGCCTGCAGGTTTTAAGGCTGTTGAGAATCGAAGATCTCTTCTTAGCTTGTCCAGTTTAGGGTGGACATCCTGTCACTTCCTCAGCTTCCATATCCTTACGAAGGTGCATGAATATAAACCCGCGGGTCCCTGGATGTTTATACACCACTAAACCCTCAGCTAGGGACGCCTTTTTACATGCTTTCTTGCCCACTACCACAGACCGTCTTGTGATAGTCTCCAAAGCTTTACTTCGTGTTGTAACGCGAATCTAAGACAGCAGAGATGGCTGGAGCGGGTTCAGAAAAATTGGCGCCATATGTCCTTATTGAGGGTTCCTGTGTGAGCTCCTCTGGCCTCGGACAGCAAACTCTAACCGGTGACTTTTGGTTTCCAGGATATGTTGTTTGCTTCCTGGGACAGGCATGACGATGAAATAGGCGTTTCATGGTACGTCAGACAAGATTGACATACCGGTACACAAATGGCAAGTAACTGGCGCCTCTAGCCTTCCGGGTCCATCCCGGCCCTCACACATCATCCCTCTTCTTTAACTTTGCAGACGTGTTTTCCTGAAAGTTGATTCGTTGGGTAGTAAGCTAAATAATCTCCTCTTCCTTAATTCCAAGGATGGGAGTCTGTTAAAGCTTTGCTATCAATGAAAATGAAAGGGGGAGGGGGAGATGGCTCCGCACGTAAAGGCACTTACTGCCAAGCCTGGTGACCTGAGTTCAGTCCCTGGAACCCACCTGGCAGAAGGAGAGAGCACCCCTGGCTTCCATGAGAGGGCCTTAGAGCACAGGCTCATAAATTAAAATGTGCAATTTTAAAAGTGTGACTGATAAAGAAAACCACACATCATCACTTTGTCCTTGAATCACCTACCTTAGAGATCATGAGTCCTCACTGAAAATATAGAAAATAAAATTTATTATAAACCCAACTTTGATTTATATTAAGTATCCCATAAGTAAACTTGCACTGCTTTTGTAGTTAAACATGTTCTTTGAAGTGAATTTGATTAAATTCTATATATATATATATATATATATATATATATATATATGTTTTCTTCCTTTAAAATAGAAAATACCATAAGGAAGTCTCCCCACAGCCCATGCCAAGTTTTGTTTTCTTTGTTTTTGGTTTGTTTCATTTTTAGCTTCGTTTTGTTTTGCTTTGTTTTAACTCTCCTGTCCATTCTAGACTTATTTCTATCCATTAATATAACTCATTCGGTGATGGACACTGCAAGCATCTGATTGGACGCAGGAAATGAAAACAAAGAAGGGGGGACCGGACATGATGACAAACGGTCTCTAGGCTTTCCTACCACATCCTATAATTTTCCAGTTGGCTTAACCACTCAACATATTTAAGTAACCAACCAACATATTTATTTAACATTCGGCAGATGGACATGACAGAAACATCATGATTTTCAGATGTACTTTTTCTAACTGCAATGCTTCTTTTCTGCCAGGATCCCAACAGGTTCTAGAGGTAAGTCTGTCCTTACCTGCTGTTTTCCCGGCATTGGAGTCTCGTGCAACCTAAACATGTCCATTCTGATTAATTTAAAACCTCGGCATTAAAGCAGAAATCAAATCATTCTCTCCAATCTATTTCTTACCCACAGCATAAAAGAGACTATTTTACATGTTAATAGTAATCTGATGTGGTTGTATAAATCTGATATAAATATGATCCTCTGTTTGGAAATGATGTTAATTTAGTTTAAAATGGAGATTACATTTCAACTTGTAAAGGGGCAGCCTGGAATATTAGCATTTGTGACTGTTGCATAATTTCTCTTTATGCTGCACAAGTGTTACTCAGAATCTTTTCTGAGCCTCTTTGTCCAAAGATTTCCCATTCTTCTTATAAGAAAAAGGGCTTCTCTATTAGCTATATGTTAAACAGGTGGAAGAAATCCTTAAATGAAAAAAAAAAGATTAACACCAACATCATAAATGCATTTTTTAAGAAACATTTCAACTTACAACGTAATAAACTGAACAGAATGTCATAAGAATGTCAAACTGGGCACTGTAAAAATAAATGTTATTCCCATGGAAAAAAGTCTGCATATTTATGTAACATTCAGCAGATGGGCGTGATATTAATATAGGGTTTTCAGTTGTGCTTTTATAGCTTCTAGATTTTTCTTGCCTAACTTGGCAACCCGAGGCACCATTTGAGTTTTGAATTTGGACAATACTGCAACAGATGTCCAGACCAATAAAATAAACTCCTTAAGGGCTCTGCTTAATTTGTGTAATTGATCAATTTTGGTTACAGAGGCCTTGCCTCCCCAGCATGTAACTGCTTTCCACAAACGCGCTGCAGTTGGGATTTCGTTCCATATGTTACAGGAGTGTACGGCTCTTGACAGCACGCAAACACAACAGGGTCTGTGGTGACACCTGTTGGCAACAAGCAGAGAAAAACAACGTCACTGGAGCAAGGGATTCCCAGCCTTGGGATTAGTGACCGTTGGGACGGAACCATTACGGTGGGGGCTGTGCTGTGCATCCTCGGGGCTTCAGCAATGCACCAGTCTCTGCCTTCAAATGCTAGAGGCACTGTCTCTCCGACATGGCACCCTCCAGTGTTTCCAGACCGTCCCAAATATCCCTTTCCAGGACACAGGAGGGGACTAGC
Organism: Microtus oregoni; assembly: GCF_018167655.1. Classification (NCBI taxonomy): domain Eukaryota; kingdom Metazoa; phylum Chordata; class Mammalia; order Rodentia; family Cricetidae; genus Microtus; species Microtus oregoni. The sequence continues at coordinate 39,210,799 of NW_024543061.1, read as the reverse complement.
ATGACTCTAGGTGAAAATTCTTTTAGTCCAATCGTAAGTTCTGGATAGCTAGAACGTTTAGCCTAGATAGCTAAAGATTTCTCACACTTAAAACACACACACACACACAGAGAGATAGGAGGGCCTGGGGAGCTGGCATAGCCATGCAAGCATGGGAACCTGAGTTCAAGCCCCCGAACCCACGTGAAAAATACCAGGTATGGGTCCAAGCACTGGAGGGGCAGAGGCCAGTTGGAGGTAGACAAGCAGTTCATATGGAATATTACTAGTGCGCTCCACACCAATGAGAGATCCTGTCTCAAATAAAGTACACAGCACCAGCTTGAGCAATCCCCGGGGTTGTCCTCTGACCTTCACAGGAACACCCGTGCACCGGCACCCTCCCAGACGGGTGCACCTGCAGCGCCCACCCCCCATACACATTAATTAAAAAAAACTGAACAATAAAAAGTTTCCCCTGGCTTTGGCACATCTCCGTCTAATAACAATTTTCCAGAAAACCCATGGCGACTTCAAGCTGACCCAGGGTATCTGGGACACGTGCTTCGGGCCCCAGACTCCTCACAGATCTCGGGTGGGAGGTAATTAAGACATTGGTTTTGAAGCTCAATTCTAAGTGTTCATCACTCACCTATTAAACTTGCCAGAGTTGCTGTGTTAATTATCTCCCGTTTCCTTGATTTAGCATAATACGGCCTGCAGCCTGTGACAGAAATTCAAGGGAAGACCGGTGACCTTTTTTGTGGTTGTGTTAATAACTACATGATAATAAATTAGTTTTCAATTTTCAGAAGACTTTACATGGCCAAAAAAAAAAAAGGTGGATCAAGAACGTGATGCACAAACTTGATACCAGATAGCGGATCAGCACCAACTTGGAATCTCTTTCGCACAATTTCGCAACCAAGGGCAGTGGGAAAGTTAAGCAAACTGCTGCGCTGTTGCTTTGTCAACGCAGGACATTGCTGATAATCATGAGGGACAGAGAGAAGCTGTGGCCATCGCTGGCTATTTTAACTATCTACAAAAGCTCATTCCTGCCATTCTCTCAGAGTTAGGGAAGATTTTGAAACACATACTGAACATAAGCAAGCATACGCTCTCCATGCGCGAAAGCTTTTCCCCCCCGGAAGACATGCTGATTTTGAAGTGCTTCTGCTAATATGAGAATAAAAACATGGGAAGGAAAATCGTTTCCCCAGCAGCACAGCAGTGCCGTGACTTCTTGGCGTGTTTTGTGTCTCTCTTACATCTGCTCCCTGCCTCTAACAGCTTTCTTCCTTTGGCTGGCAAAACGCAAATAAGAATGTACAGGAAGCCTGGCCCCGCTCTGATGTACAATAATATTTAGCTAATTAGAAGAATCCTCCAGCTCATTACGCTAGACAGTAGGAAGGAAGACACCACATGAAAGCGTGACACTTGCTGAGCCCTAGGATAGTGTCAAAGCCGAACTGGCATCACTTTCTCCCATTTCTTTATAAACTTGGTCCGAGTGCAATTTCATTCGTTTTTCCGTTAGTTTTGACTTTGACAAGAAGCGATTGCTGGAACACTGCGCCATCTTCTGGTCTGATGTTGAAGTGCAAGTTCTTGAGAAAGAACTTGGAATATTCGGATTTTCAGAGAGCATAATAACTACATAAGAAATCCAGGATATTCTTTTTCTAGTAAGTTAAATTTCTCTGGGATGGTATTTTAATAAATATCTTTGCTTGTCTCACAATCCTGAATAAATTTTCAATCTCACAAATATTTGTCAGAAGTCACATAGATATTTGTTTGACATTAGAACTAGAGCCCAGACAAGTCTGGAAGGTGTTCCGACCATCTGAGAGTTTACAGCCTAGCAATATAATTCTAAAATGTAAAGTGTATGAAATCTTAATAATACATATAATAAGTGTAGAAGGAATATCTGCACAAGAACCTTATAGGAAAGATGTCTTTTGCAGCAAGTTTTGGACGCTAGCAATGACAACAGAGATGTGGTCCAGGCGTGTTGAGTGCCTAGAGACTCACAAACAATGCCGCAGTTGACCCACATGTCCTGCCAGGGAGATGAAAAGGCTAACACTCACGTTGTGCTCTGAACCAACCTGTGCTGCCCCCCACGACAGGACTCAGCTTCGCAAACAAGGGGACAGATGAGAAGTGAGGTCTGCGGGGAGGAAGGATACGTCGTGGCAGTCTAGAATTTCCATGAAGGGGCATTTAGTGGGGGAAATCTGTTTGAGAGTAGGGTGGTTGACAGGGCCTGGATGTGGCCCTGGTGTGCCCCCTAATGCCCATGTGTTCTAATCTTGGTCCCTAATGTGGGGGTACTGAAAAGCAATGGCACCTTGTGATGGCTCTTCTTGGTTTGCAACTTGACTACAGCTGGTGTTACTGAAACCCAGTGGCTTGGTACAGCTATGGGAGATTTTTTTTCTTAATTAAATCATATGAAGTGGGAAGACCCACTTTTAATTCAGATCTTTAGGGGTGGCAAGACCTACCTTTAACCTAGGCCAGACATTCTGATGGCAACCTCTATAAAGGACATGGGAGAAGAGAGCTCTTGCTCTTTGCCTGCTTGCCCTTGCTTTCAGTGGTAAGCCCCTTCCTTCACTGGTACTAGTACAAGCAGAGTTCCTACTTCTCTGGGATTCTGGCAAATACCAACGATCTGCTGAGATATTCAGCACCACGGGCTAAGCGACCACTGGATTCTTGACCTTCTGTTTCAGACAGCCATTGTTGAACTAGCTGAACCACAACATGTAAACCATTTTAATAAACTCTGTGTGTGTGTGTGTGTGTGTGTGTGTATGTGTGTGTGTGTGTGTGTGCGTGTGTGTGTGTGTGTGTGTGTAGAGTGATGGTAAGTAGGTAAGTAGGTAGATAGATGATAGATAGATAGATAGATAGATAGATAGATAGATAGATAGATGATAGATTGATTCAGTGTATAAGTTTAGTTCCTCTAGAGAACCCTGACTAATACAGAGTAGGGTAAATATGTCACTTAGGAGCTACCCATAGAAGGCATTGATAAAGTTCTCCTAAGCTTGCAGTTGGTTCTTTTTGAGTGGGCTGTCACAAAAAGAGCAAATACGGACTTTTAGTCGTTTTTATTTCATGTCTTGTCACCCCTTTTCCATCATGTGCTGCCAGTACTATGGCACTGAAGATCCTCCTACAAAGCAAATGGATGATCTTTGACTTTGACCTCTAAAACGATAGGCTTTAAAAAAAATTAAATCTACAACCTCCCAGATGTTTAGTTATAGCAGCACAGCACAGACCCATACAGCACTGAGTGACTTAACTGGTCGCTGCGTTTCTGGAGGAAGCCCACAGATCTTACCTAGACAAAGGAAGAACAGGGATGGGGATCATGAGAAGAACCAACCTGTCAAGGTACTGGCTACCATTGAGACTGTGAGCTGGTGCATGTTTGAGAAGAGCAGGGAGCCCCGTGAAAGTAAATGCTTTCATGGTTGAAAGACAATAACAGGAAATGGAGTCTGAAAAAAGGTTAGGAAAAAAAAAACAGAAATGCTCACAAAGTTGCCTTGAGTGGAAAGATATAATTTATGTAGAATAATGACCCTACTCAGATAGTGTACAAAAGTTCATCTGTTCTTGAGTAGGGGATAGAAGAAAAGGTGGGAAGCAGAGAGATAAAAGCTCCAGGGCTAATGAAGACATTTGTCAAGGAGAAAGAATGAGGGGCCAGTGTGCGAAAGCAGTACAAAGGAAGCAGGGGTGGGGGCGGAGGTCCCTTGTAAGGGACAAAGAATTTCCAACTGTTTCTGTGCTGGTGCTTAAGAGAAGACTCGCACATAGAAATAGGGAAAGCAAGAGAGGAAGGGAAGTGTTCAGAAAGAAGAGGAAATACAGACTTTAGAGACATTATGTTCCAGAAGCTACGGCAGAATGTCAAATTTGACAGAAGCTGATACTCGCGGCTTGCTCTGGAGTGAGATTATGCCTAAAGTACAGATGTGGGAGCCATTAGCACCAGAGTCCGAAATGAAAGCATATGAATTATTAGGAAGGAACCAGATGAGAAATCAAGGCTTGGAACAGGAAGAAAATCAAAATGGCCAAAGAGTAGCATGGTATCAGATCACTAGGAACACATTTCAGCATTTTTGTATCTGACAGATATTTATTATCTATTATGTGTCTGACACAGTCTGAGGGCTATAGATAGAACACACAGCAAGCCTGAGTCTATTTCCTTCCTGGGCTTAGGTTTTCAAAGAATGAAGATTTTTAAAATATACATTAAATACAGCTGTACGAAACTGCAAGTGAGGCCCAGAAGGACCTTGAGCTCTCTCTATTGCCTATATTGAGTCTGAACATCTAATCTGCCTGCTTCCACCACCTGCATGCTAGGATTATAAGCATGTACAGCACCATGCTTGGTCTAGACAGTGCTAGAACCCAAGGCTTTGTGTATATTGAGAAACCATCTAATAACTGAGCTGCACCCCAGACCTTGACTGCTTCTGATCCATACAGTCTGGAAACTCTCTCACAGGTTTCCCCCTAATATGGTGTATTAGCATAGTGTGGGAATTCGAGTAGGCTCTAGAAGAAGAGCAAGGCAAGGCACAGAGACTGTCCTCAATACAGAGGTCAGGACCAATCGGGCTACTAGAACAAACCTGGGAAAAGCCCCATGGACTGGAGGACACATATTGTGAGTGTGTAAACATCACTCACCCTTTCAGGAGAAAAGACCAAGGCTACTGGCAGGTGGCAAACTCAAGCAAACTTCTGGCAAGGTAGGGGATACTTCCCCAGCCAGAGGAGTACGCCATCCTGGTGGGTGGGGGTTTGGGGGAAGGTACCCCTGAGGAGACACAGGCAGGCAAAGGGTGACCATGGCAGCAAGAGTGATAAACCCAACTTGAAAAAGACTTCCTTCAAAGGCTTGGAAATGATGGCCTGGGGAGAGTGCTTAGTTTATAAAGCACTGCCCTAGCAAGCAAGAGCTTGTGATGGGTCCTTGTAAGGTGTCAGTTGTGATCACTTGCATATCCCAGTGCCCAGGGACTCAGTCAAGTGGATCCCCGGTGGGGGGGGGGGGGGACACTGATCAGTCAGTCATCCAGCCTAACAGATGAAATGACACCTGACTTGTTCATCCTCTGGCCTTCCCTCCCTCCTTCCCTCTCTTCCTCCCCTCCTCCCATCTCTCTCTCTCCTTTAATAAAAGAGTTTACATGATGCAAGCCCAGCCTAGCCCAGGCACTGAAAACTCTAACCACAGGCAGGTAAGGAAATGAGTTCACAAGAGAAAAGGACCACCCAGGTGAAATGGAGACAAGTTGTGGGGTATCCACCTTGTCCGAAGGGTACCACTGGGCCTAAATGCTAGATGTAGACAGAGAAACCCAGATCACTGGATGCTCTGACATTGCAAGACAAACTAGAAGAGGGGCTTCTCTGGGCTGTCTCTTGGTGTGTACGCTGTTGAAATTGGAAAGAATTTTAACATGCTCCGCAGGCCAAGCCAAGCACATCTGCAGTCCAGATGGGGCCTGTGCGGTGCCAGTTTGAAACCTCTGGCTTAGAAAGAAGATGTTAGAGCAGTCTCGACACTTGGTCATGGCTCCGAGCTACTGGTTTCCCGACACATTCTTCTCTGGAGTCCCACCTGGAGGTCTTGCTTAGCCAGAGTGCCTTAACTCCCCCGATCCCTCTGCCCACCATGCCTTGCCCTCATGAGCGCTGGGGTTGTAATTCAAGTTCTCACCTCTTCCTACCACAGCCTAAACCAACAATCCCCTCGAGCTACCCTCACAGGCTCTGGACACTTCCTACAGTATATTTCTTTCTACCCACCTCAGCCCTAAGGCAGACATATTGGAATGGCTTTCTCGCTGGCTGTGAAGTCCAAACAACACTGGATGACCTGAATTCAGAAGCTTTCACTATATGAGCACTCCTGGATCAATTCTGTGTGGACAAATTCTCCTTCCATGTCTGTATACACCTGAAGTGCCCTGTCTACCAAGCTCAGCCTATATCTTTCCTCGTCGAGTTTAGGCTGCCTTGAATTTCCCCCAATGACCTCTGGCAACAGTTAGCTCTGCTTGGAGTCTGTTCCTCCGCACAGGCGAATGACTGGCAGCAGTCCCAAACTCCACCCAGCACCTCCCTCCCAGTTGTAGCACCAAATAGGCTGTAAGGGGAAGAATTGAGTCCTCATACAATTTTTCCCAGAATAACACCTTGAATTAACTCCAACTCTATTTGCTCATAAATGATAGCAAAGTGTGTTGAGAAAATAAGCGGACTGACAAGGGAAAATTGCTTGTGGGCTGGCGACATGCATGGCTCAATTTGTGAAGGGCATGCCACGCAAACATGAGAACCTGCATTTAATACTCAGAACCTATATTTAAAAAAAAAACAACTTAGACATGGTGGTCACACTGGTAATCGCAGTGTTGTAGCGATGGATTCAAGTAGACTTTGGAGTTTGAGTAGCCAGCCAGTTTAGCCTTATGGGTGAATATCAGGCCAACGACGGGGACTGTCTCAAAGAAATCACAGTAGTGGGCTTAAGAGAAACAACAGCTGAAGCTCACCTCTCTCCTCCAAAAGCACATGCATGCACAGCATGTGCATGTGCACACACATGCACACACATATATCTGAACACACATAGATGTGCATGTATACATAAAAATTAAAGTTATTGTGATTGAAAGTGACTCTGTACGAATTAAGGGGCTGGCACCCACACTTCACATATCTCTTGACTTTTTCCTGTTTACTAAATAACACGTCCCTCGAACCATTTGGTCTCACTGACACCAGGGGAGGGCAAGTTCCCATTCTGAACTCTCACAATAAGGCTGAATTGCCGATTTCCTCTCTGTGCCACACTCCACAAGGGCACAGAATTCATGTGGCATCGTGACAGGTGTATCTCAGCTCCCAGCTCAGTGGCCAGCATCAAGAGGATACCTGTGTCGTAGCAGTGTAAAACACATCTCTCTATAGGGTGGTTCTTCACATCAAATTATCAGCAAAACTCATTCTTCTCCTTCCTTAAGAGCTAGCTCAAGATGGATGGCATCTGCTAGGACATCGCTGGCCTACGGTATCATCTGACGACAGCCTTTGTTTTCTGTAGCTCTACCCAACACATCATCAACGGAATTTAAAATCTCTAAGAGAGTCTGTCTTCTCCCACCACTGTGTTACGTTACGCTTAAAGGCAATAATACCAAATATCTCTAGGCTGTGCAGATAAATTAGTTCGCAATTCATTTCCACAGCTGCAAATTGCCTCATAAGCAGACTTACAGTCCTGACAGTTGATGCTGTGGGTCAGACTGGAGTAAAGCATGCCAAGGTTGCTGGGAACACATTCTTTTTAAACTAGTCTGCCAGGGTATATCCAGAAGAGTCAGTGATTGAATCGGTAGGCAAGTTGGGGGAGGAGCATCTTTGTAATGTTAGCAGGCATCACCTATATCAGTGCTATCCTCACTGAGACCAAGTACCTGATACCCATGGCCCTGAGTTCAAGCCCCAGTACTGAACAAACTGGGCCTGGCAACATACATCCATAGCCCAGAACCTGGGAGGTGAAGCCAGGAAGTTTAGAAGGCCAAACTCAATCTAGCCTACACAGAGAGCTTGAGACTCTTCTGGCATGCATTGGCAACCTCTCCCCGCTCTATGGAATGTATTTTTCTTCATTGTCTACCTTGTTCTCCACAAAACATAAGCTCAGTGACGATATAGACTCATCTGTTACATGTTCTCTCTGAAAGCCACACAGACTTATCTTATGCCTTTGAATGCTCAGTTTCCAGCTGGTCACACTATTACTAGAAGTTGTGAAGCCTTTAAGATAGTGGTTCTCAATTTTTCTATTGCTGTGACCCTTTAATACAGTTCCTCATGCCGTGGTGACCCCCAACCATACAATCATTTGTATTGCTACTTTGATGTGGGAGTGATTTCTTTCTAATCTGTTGCTTTCATTGGTTAATTAATAAAAAAACTGCCTAGGCCCATTTGATAGGCCAACCCTTAGGTGGGTGGAGTAAACAGAACAAAATGCTGAGAGAAAGAAAGCCGAGTCAGGAGTCGCCATGATTCTCCCACTCCAGACAGACACAGGTTAAGATTTTCCCTGGTAAGCCAGCTCAGGGTGCTACACAAAATATTAAAAATGGGTTAGATTAATATGTAAGAGCTAGCCAATAAGAGACTAAAACTAATGGGCCAGACAATGTTTAAAAAAATACAATTTCTGTGTAATTATTTCGGGGTAAAGCTAGCCGGGTGGCAAAACACAGCCCGCCGCTCATCACTACACTAGTTCATAACTGCAATTTTGCTACTGTTACAAATCATAATGTAAATATCTGAAGTACAGGACATTTGACATGTGACCCCTCCCCCAAAGGGTCATGACCCATAGGTTGAGAGAATCACTACTTTAAGAAGGAAGGATGGATGACTGTCAAAACTAGGTCAAGCATATACGTTTTACCCATGAAAATGTGAGTTAAAACATACTTGCCTTCTTCTAAGTTGCTTGGGGAGACATTTCACATTCAAACTCTAACATCATCAGCATCACTGAGGACCTGAGGACCTGAAGACACCCACCTCCTCCAACGTGCCCCATTCTCTGGACTTCACACTCAGCTCGAGGTCACCTTTTCAGCGCCTCCCAGTCTTCAGCTCATTGAATTTGAAGTGAAAGGACACCACCAGCTTTCCCGGACTTGCAAACTCACTGTGCCCCTCTTAGACTCTCTATATATGTGAGCCACAAATTCAAATGAACCACTTTATACACACCTATTTGTACCTATAGTCATATGTCTCTTTGTGTCCCCACGTGGTTCTGTTTTTCTAGGTAACCCTGACTCGTAGAGTATCCAAAGTTAGAATGGATGATCACTCGCTAGAATGCTGGCCTCACCTTTTCTTCCTGTATTTTAAAACTGAATTCCTATTGGTTCAAGTTCCAGTGTCATTTATTTTGTAAGAAATGTGTCATTTAAATAATAAAGAGGAAAGGGATTCTGGTTAATGTGTATTTTTATTATCGTCCAAGTTTATGGCTCATAGGATAAGTTTTTCATTAGAAGTTTGAGAACATACCTGGTCTAGACTTGCAGACTGACTTCCTGTAACCTCCTTATTCTCTGGAACTCAGAAAAATAGGTCCGTTCTTCCCTGCTTGTGGGAAAGATTCATGATAATTTCCTCAGTCAGGGTTTGGAGTCCTCAGAAGGGGATTCAAACCTGAACCCCATCTCATGACAGCTGTGTGCCCTCATTTTAATCCTTATGCTACCTTTTTGTTCCAATATCATTAGTTGTAGAATAGGGGGAAAAGGCAGAACCTTCCTTCCTTTGTGAGATTTATACAGTGGCGCACGAAGTCACCATCAGGCTAGGCTGCACATGTCCATGCATGCAGGTCTCTTCACAGAGAAACAAAGAAACTTGCAATCGTGAAGTGGATAAAAACCCTTCTGAGAGATGAACTGTATCATAGCCCTGCTGGCTCTTGGAAAGTTGACGGAGAACAGAAACAACTTCCTGAACCCCATTTAAGCGGCATTCTTTCTTCCCTCCAGACCCGAGGCCTCAAAAGCCTGGGGTTTTTAATGCACTGAAACCAGGATTGGGCCCAGGACACGCATTATTATATTTCAGGGCTGTAAACCTGGAATTTCTTCCACAGCTTCATGAAACCTCTCTGGATTTTTAGGAGCTCTTTCTATGAAATCCAGGATTTTCTTGGGGATACCCCAATCTGTTCCAAATCAATCAAACATTTACTGTACCAAAATGAAGGCAAAGTGGACCGTGAATTCAGCAGGATGACGAGGCTGCAGGAGAGCTTTGCGTTGGCCATGGGACTGTGGAGGTCGGTGGTCACACTCAGTTACCACGGCGGGATGCTTCTGCTTCAGAAAATGTTGAGAGAATGAAACCGTTCACATCTGGTTTTTCTGAAAGACGCCTCTCACAGCCTGACCTGCAAGTGCCTCGTAACTGTGGCAAATCTCCCACTCTTCGTCCACTTTCTAGAGGCCAAATGAGATACAATTGAAATTCACCCGAAGAGGGTGTTCTTCTCAAATGGAGGGAAAATGAAGAGATGTTTTGACTTTTTCAGATCCAACATCTTTTTCAAACTATGCATGTTTTATTCATTCAACAAATATTTCTCTTCAACGAAAATACTAAATAAATGTCTTAGATTCTCCTTTCACTCCGAAGAGCAAAAATTTTTTTTGACCTTGAACAGATTTTACTCTTTACTTGCCCATCCATAAAGCCGTGATCATGCCAGCATTTGCCCACCACATGGGGGAATTGTAAAACTTAATTGATGTAAAACTTAGATGAAACATAGTAACCACAGACCAGCATTCTACATTACTGCCTGACCTGAGTGTGAATGAGTATTGATTTAAAATGACAAACCCTCCAATTTATTGAATACCAGAGTACACACACACACACACACACACACCCTCCCAGCCGTATACATATGTATATGCATATGTATGGCTTGGCATTTACACGAATGTGTGATTTCAGGAGCAAATCAGCCAGAGTAAAAATTAGCTGAAGCTTTTTTTCCCCCCAAGGGAAATAATTTGGTATTCATGTTCTGTTATTTTCAAAAGACTCTAATGCTGTTATTTCAAATCCGAATGTCCTCAAACACTGCAAAGACAATGCTTCCCTGCGTTGCATTTGCAGGAGACAAGGTCTCAGTGCTGGGAGACGGCTGTAAAAAGAAGCCAATGGTGTTCTAAGTGTATATGAGCAGTGGTTTGTTTTTTTTTTTTAAATAACAGAAAAATAATCCACCCTTCTTGAATCAGACAACTTTAAAAAGAAGACATTCACTTGAAAATAGATAAGGATGGGGTGAAAATATAAACAGAGATATTTAAAGAACTTGTGGACTTGGAATTTGGTTTCTCTGTACAGGATATTTCTTTTAAGGGGCTGAAGAACTAGCTCAGTGGGCAAAATACTGGCCATGTAATTATGAGGCCCTGATTCCATGCCACCAGGACCACATAAAGTCAGTGGTAGCCATGTGCACATCTATAATCCTAGCATTCCCAAAGTGAGCTAGGACCCCTGTCTCATACGCCAGCTAGCATGGTAAGCCTAGCAGGGAGCAACAGAAGACCCTGTCTCAAATAAGGATGACAGCAAGGACCAACAGCTGAGGTTGCCCTCTGAATTACACACACACACACACACACACACACACGCACTCCATAGGTTGCACACCGCTACACTCCCCTACACGAATGTGCACGAAACACATATACTATACCTATACACACAGAGATTTCAAAAGAAAATTTAAAAGATCTAGAAAGCACATTTTGACTTGGCTAATATGAGTCAGGGCACTGTGTGACAAAGTCACTTGTCAAGGAAGGAAAGTCTGATTGGCCATTGAGATGTTCCCCGAAGGTCGCCATGGCTAGCTGTCACACACACAGCCCTGCCTGCTTCCTTCGTGATGCAAACGACATATTGCTTAGAGATAAATGCCTACTCTGGATGCAGCTCTTTTCATAGTTGATTAGTTGACTAAATTCCATAGTGGCTTTAAACTAGTTTATTTATATACATTGGGCTTTTATTCTAGGATAGTGCCAGTTAAATTTGGCATCAAAAGCCAGCCTTCTGCCAAAGCTGCCAAAGGAAAAGTATATGCTGTTGACAGCACTGCACAGTGCTGGGCCAGTGCTACAGAGGGTAGGAAATGTGGGTGAGGGCTATTTATTACATCGCACAAATGGGACTCTTTTGTTAATTTTAGTCGCACTGTATCTTAACACCTAATAAAAGTGTTAGATGTGAAATATAAACATTTTATGGATACACTATGAATTTTAATGTTATTTAACTTTACTTTGTTAAATCATTTTCCACCTAGACAGTATATTTCCATTAACATTTTTAATGAAGAGGCAGAAAGAGAGAAACCGTGGGTAAAATATCAAATGGGTTCTATAAAGCAGGGAAGGAATATGGACATTCTTTACAGAGATGTGTGCAGAAATAGCCTACTTTGAGGCACTATAATAAGGAGATAACAAGCACAGGTATTAAGAAACTCTTAAACCTTTCCTTCCATGGTTAAAAAAATCTCATTTTTAATTGTTCCTCGTTAACTAGAGGGAGAGAATTTTGTCTGTTCTGTGCATTGCCAGGTCCTCAGGGTAGAACCATATCTTATATACTATGGGGTCAATAAAACTCCACTGAATAAAGCAGTAAAGGCAAGCTGGCTGGGCATGAACACACACCCGGACACGTCCAGAATCAGTGATTTAAAATGCAAAAGTAATTCCAAAGGGCTCTTTTTTCATTTCTTTGAGGTTTAACAAGAAGGACAGAAATAAATGGGACCCTGGCCCAGTCTACACAGATCCTCAAGACTCCCAAAGGCTGGCTGAGGGAGTACATCCTCCTTTCCCAAGAGCACAATATTGTTTTAAGCAAGAGAGGAGCACACAGCAGTAGCAAGAAGTAATGGAATTCTTGCCAGCTGAGGAGGGGCTTTGTGAACATCTCCAGGAGGACTTTCTGCTTATTCACTCCCACTGCCCCTTCAGACATCACAGTTCACAGAGAAGGTGATGCAGAGGCTGGTGCCAGTCCTAAAAGAAAAGAAAGAAACCTAGCAAGATGGAGACCATGGAAACCAGACTCTCCCCTTTCCAGCTCCTAACAGGTGGAGAATTTATGTAAAAGTCCACCTGCCTTAAGAAAAACACAATGGGTCACAGGAGATAATTTCAAAAACAAAAACATTGAAATTCAATAAACTAGGGACTTCGTAGGAAGAGAGAATCATTTTTTGGGGGAGGTTGAAAGCTCAGTGGATAGAAGACTGGGTGAACATTGATGCACTTGTCCAGGACTGTAGGATGAGAAGTAGCTCTTAGCATTATGGTGTGCAACTGGAGGTTTCTCTCCCACACATTAGTTCCAAAATAACCACTCTGAGGCTTAATATTAATTATAAACTCTTTGTCCTGTTATTTTTTTGAAAGACCCCAGCTTAGCTGCTGTAACGCCATTTTGCAAGGCTTTCACACAAACAAGTATAGGTTCAAGGTAAAGTTGATACTCCTAGGCTGCCAAACAGGATATCTATGGTCAGACATCAGGCCTAGGAGGGGAACGAAAAGTTCTGGGAAAAACCACATGTACCCTAGATAGAGCCAAGTCAGCTATTATCAGATCTTCATGTCCCCAAGGAGCTTGTCCCCAAGTGAACCCATTGCCTCATCCGAACTGACCAATGGAATCCCTGTAACCATGCATGCTTCTGCCGCCTGTTTCCATATTTCCATATAAAAGACCCCCTGACCAGCCTGAGGGCGCATAGTCTTCCAAAGAGACTCTGAGGCCCGCAGGTACCTGTGTACTCTCTTTTTTTTTCTTTTTTTTTTTTGGGTGGGGGGGTGGGGGTTTCGAGACAGGGTTTCTCTGTGGCTTTGGAGCCTGTCCTGGAACTAGCTCTGTAGACCAGGCTGGTCTATAACTCACTGAGATCCACCTGCCTCTGCCTCCCAAGTGCTGGGATTAAAGGCGTGCACCACCACCGCCCGCCATCCTGTGTACTCTCAATAAAGAAACCTCTTGCCGTTTGCAGCCAGTGGTCTCGGACTGTTCCTTGGATTCAGGGGTCTCCTCCTGAGGGAAGGTCCTCTCTTAGGGTCTTTCATATTAACTAGCTCTTATAATTTAAATTAACCCATTTTTATTGTTCTTTATTTTACCACAAAGCTCATAGCTTGTTATCTCACATCTTGCTTCCCTGGTGGCTGCTGGCATCTCCCAGACTCTGCCTTCTTTTCCCTTTATCTTTACTTGGATTTCCTGTCTTACTCTATTCCATCTGGCTATTGACCAAATCAGCTTCTTTATTAACCAGCAGTAATAAAACAAATTCATAGCATACAGAAAGGCATTTCACATCATCTCGGCATTTCTATCTAGTTTAAAAGGAAGGTTTTAACTTTAACATTGTAAAACTACATATAGCAAAACAGTTATCAAGTAAGAATTATAGTTATAATATCCAGTCTATTTATATTTGACAAAATTAGAGAAAATAATTATTTATCCTATCTTGGTGAGTTCAAAGTTTCCTATCTAATTTATTTTTTAACATAACTAAGAAAAACTATAATTATCTAGTCTTCAAATTCACTAAAGATCTGAAAAGGAAATAATATTACCTGAGTAAGTAGAAAGTACAAGTAAGTGACTTTCAAAAGATGCAAGAAATGACAGAAACAGCTGACTGCCTGGATAGTCAAAGTTTCTCTTCAATGTTGGAGCAACCAACTCTGGCTAAAGGCCTAGAGTATCTGACAGACCATTTTCCGAAGTAGAAAATTTTGAAGGACTCTCTTACCTTATCTTGGCAAAGCTCAGCAGTGACCTTTCTTTGTGTCCTCCTGGTTCAGTTTGTACAGTAACTGTCAGTAATTGAAGCAAGGACACATTCTTTGTCCAAATGACTAGTTTTTGCCATAAAAAGAACAAACTCCATACAGAGTTTCTTTGATGTCCATCATCTTCTCTGGAGTACATTGGTGCTGCCAGGAACAGATATGTCTCATTGTGATGGAAAGTCTAAATTATTAAAACATTTTAAATGCCATATTCTGTAGGTCTTAGAAGTGTTTGAAGATCACCTATCTATATGGAATATATAAATACTGTGCAGCTGGCCCACAAACCTTTCTTGTCTGTATGAGCAAAAACTAAATCTGCCACACAGTGCAGGCTGAATAGCTCCTCTGCACCGAGACCTGTGTGGGACTGTGGAAACACTCCACACAGCTTAGCTCATGGTTGCTGGTGTCTGGCTTTATCTTACTGGCAGTAGTTGGGAGATATGTCTGCTGCTAGCATGAGACAATGAGACTAAGAAGCCCAGTGTGGTTCCATTTCTATGCCTTTGGAATTATTTCTTTTTAAGGTTTCTCAGACACTATAAAAACCTCAAGAACCTCGCATTGGTATTACATTTGTAACTGGAAGTTTTTATCCTGCTTGCCAGTTCCCAAATAACCATCATGATACTTAATATTAATTACAATCTGTTTGAGCTATTAGCTCAAGCTTATTATTAACTAGCTCTTAAAACTTAAATTAACCTATTTCTATTATTCTATAATTTACCATAAGTCTCGTGGCTTGTTACCTCATATCTTGCTTCTCCAGCATCTTCCCAGACTCTGCCTCCTTTCCCCCTTTATTTTTGCTTGGATTTGCTGCCTGGCTCTATTCTGCCTGGTTATTGGCCAAACCAACTTCTTATTCACATATTCACAGCATACAGAAGGGCATCCTACATCAATGATAAAATACTTATGACAAACATTTAATAGTGCTATAAGCAAATGTAGCAGAAATAAAAACTATAAGTAGATTGGAAAGTCCATAGAAAATTTATTGATCAGGGAGAACTCTAGTAGCCAGTAAACAGAACAACACATGGGTTTTTTAAAAAAAAAATAAAAAAGGTTTGTTTTGGAAACTTTAAACATATGAACACTTAAATATGCATATATTCATCTATCAGCCAGCATCAGTAATTATCAACCAATAACCATTATTGTTTTATTTAGACTCTGTACTTCATTTTATATCACATTTTCTTACCTCAACCCCAGGCTTATTCTGAAGCAGACTTTTAAAATGGCACCATTTATCTTCTAAAGATTTCTGTGACTATTTCAAACATGTAAGGATATTTTTGGAAACATAACTATAATATCAATAGCTCACAAAAACTAATGGTAACTCTTGAAAAACACCAAATACCCACATTTCAATGTCAAATTTCCCTGGAAGGTAACAGATAGTGATGTGGGAATTAGGAATTTGGGGTTGTGTTGGCAAGGGGAAATATTTAAACTTAAATCCAATATTTCTCAATTGTTTTGGAAAGCCATAAGAATCTAGAAACTCTACATACATATTTCTGAATTGCAAGGTTGAGCTGGAATGAAGGGTCTCCCTGACTAGCTGACTGGTCATACACTCTCTGGCTCCCAACCTCCTGTTGTCCTGCTCACTGCACACCCCACCCCATCTGGCTACCTTACCTTCCTGATTTAGATACATTTGAGCTAACATATGTTTTAAAGGATTTAGGCCCCTCCATTAGCTTTGGGGATCAATGTCATAAACCGCAAACATCACGATTATGCAGCCTTGCAAACTGAAAAACTCACAGTTAAGAGCAGAAAGTTACCACCCTAAAGACAAACGGACAAACTTGAAGGTCAAACCGAGGACAGAACAAGAGAGGGTGCAAAATCAACAGACAAGGGAGCCAAGAAGGAGCAATGGAGGTGTTGCAAGACATGGGTTTGTTTTTATTAATTCAAGAATTATTTGGAGAACCAAATTATGCACTGGACTTTTTGCTTTGCTGCATGGCATTCTGAGATCCAGAGATGGGTAATGTTGCTTTTGAAGGAGTGAAAGCCAAGTTCAACACTACATAAAGCCTCCTCTCCTCCCTGTTCCCTTGTCACGCTGGAAAGATGAGAATGTGAGCACAGTAGGTTAAAGTAAAGGTGCACAGACAGGGGAGGGGGGTTAATATGCTGAAAATTAAAACCAAAATTAAAAACCAAGCCAGGGATTCTTAGAGTCACCTCTACCTATTATCAGTTGGTGTCTTTGCAGTTCAATATTCAGCGGAAGAAAATAAAGTGGTGTGTGCTTCATGATGAGGTGCTATTGAAAACAAAATGAGCTAAATTTTAGGGCTAAAAAGCCAGAACTGTGCAATTTACTTGTTACACACTCAGTAAATAAAAAAAAATAAAGGCAATGGGTATGAAATAATAAACATTTACTTCACGTGGTATTTTTGTGTACTCTGGAATTAAATGGATAATAATAAGTAGCATGCCTAAAATTTAGCACATATGCAGACTGAAAAATTTGACTCCCAGTATACGAGAATATACCTTGGTAGACATGTACGCATGCCTCGAATTAGTAGTAGTTATACCCGAGGAAATGAACCAAGGATAGCAGCAGACATGCCTAGAAATGGAGCATAATGAGAAATGGATTAGGGTCTGCTGTCCTGCCAAAGAAGGGAGATGGCTCAGCCAAACCTGATGACTGGGCTTCAATCCTCCCCAGGATCACACTGTAGAGGGAGAGACTGACTGTGCTGTTCTCTAACCTTCACACACACCTTATGGCACACATGTGTGTGCATACACACACATACACACACATACATACACAGTAATTAATTTTTAAATTGCAATATGATATGAAACCAAAACACAGAAAATTTGAATGTGCAAATGATCAAGTTCAAAATGCCTTAGAAAACTTCCACATGCCAGTTCCCACACACTGCAAACCCATGGTACTCTATGCCCAAGAACCTAAATCAAGGAAGTCAGCCCTCCACCTGAGAACCCCCCCCCCCATTACTAACAGTGAATTCCCTGAGTTCACTCTAGTGTCTTAAAGAAGATTTCTCGTGACCACAGAGGCCAGCACACCAGCCCCAGGGCAAAGGCAACTCTGAGTGACCCAGACAGGAAGCTCAAGGAAAGGCTGAGGGTTCCCCCCAATGAGCCAGTCAGGAACTACTGCTACCAGGACTTCATGACTTCATATTCTGTTCTGCTATTCAGAGCTTTGATTTGTCTATTATGTAAGGTTTTTTTTTTCCTTTTGACTTTTCCCTAATAAGAAATACTTGTCTGGGTGTATAAACCATTACAAACTAAGCATAAAAGAATGTCCATCAACACTGTGAGGCATGTGCACCATGAGATACTCAAACCAGGGTAATGGAGCCATCCCATCTCAGGTGAATCTGGAAAGCTCTGAAGACAAGTTTTTAAATTGCATACAGTTTAGGGCCTGGAGTAGAAGTTCTGGTAACATTGAGTAAACAGAGGCCATAGGTGTTATAGAAAGATTTCCCCAACCCACCAATAGAGAATCCAGCCCAAATGTGACAAGACTACTCCCCTCTTTCAAAAATAGGAATATTATCTATGTAACATTAATATAGCACTGCTTCCAGAATTCTGTTTTAAAACACTGTGCTAGTTTGCATGTAATTGGCCCCCATAATCTTATAGGGAGAGGTATCATTAGATGTGACTTTGTTAAGTGTATATGGCCTTGTTAGAGAAAGTGTGTCACTGTGGGGGTGAGTTTTAAGGTTTCCTATGCCCAGGATACCACCCAGTGTCTCAGACGACTTCCTGTTGCCTGAAAGATGTAGTACTCTCAGCTATTCCTCCAGCACCACATCTGCCTGCATTCTGCCATGCTTCCCATCATGATGATAATGGACTGAACCTCCGAAACTGTAAGTCCGCCACTCCAATTAAATGTTTCTCTTTATAAGAATTTCTGTGGTCATTGTATCTTTTCATAGCAATAGAAACTCTAAGACAAATATACTCCACCAAATTCTACTACATGGGATAAAATTCCCCCAACTTGTGTTTGCCCCAGTGGACAGTGATGTCATAATAGCCCATGTGCAATGCACAAATAAAATCTAAAGATGAAATTATAAAATGTTTCCTCATGTGTATATAGTGGGGTAAATGTTAACACTAATTTCTTTATAACTTCAGAAAGCTAGAAATAGGGAGGAAAGGAATAGGCAATGATGTGGGATTTCCCTCTGTATGCTGTGATGATTACCATTAATAAATAAAGAAACTACTCTGGACCTATAGCAGGGCAGAACTTAGCTAGGTGGGGAAAACTAAACTGAATGCTGGGAGGAAGAAGGTGGAGTCAGAGAGAAGCCATGTAGCCTTGCTGAACCCAGACCCTGGAACTTTACCTGGTAGGCCACAGCCTCATGCCGATACACAGATTACTAGAAATGGGTTAAATTAAGATATAAGAGTTAGCCAATTTGTGGGAGCCTAGGCAGTTTGGATGCTCACCTTACTAGACCTGGATGGAGGTGGGTGGTCCTTGGACTTTCCACAGGGCAGGGAACCCTGATTGCTCTTTGGACTGATGAGGGAGGGGGACTTGATTGGGGGAGGGGGAGGGGGAGGGAAATGGGAGGTGGTGGCGGGAAAGAGACAGAAATCTTTAATAAATAAATAAATTAAAAAAATAAAAAAAATAAAAAAAAAGAGTTAGTCAACCCAGACCATGTATCGGCATAAATGAATGTAGACAGATTGTAATAATATATACAGCTTTAATGGGGAAATAGACTTACAGAATCACAGGTTTCCACGGAGAACAGGAAAACAGAAGGGGCAGCCGGCTCACGCTCACCAGATTTATATGTAAACATTAGCCCGAGGCGAACACGCCCCCTAATGGGCTGGACTTATCCCTACAAGACCCAGAAAGACAATTATCATATGTACTCACTTGTAAGTGGTTTTAAAACATAAAGCAAAGAAAACAGCCTAAATATCACAATCCCAGAGAATCTAGACAATAATGAGGACCCTAAGAGAGACATACATGGATCTAATCTACATGGGACGTAGAAAAAGACAAGATCTCCTGTGTAAATTGGAAGCATGGGGACCTTGGGAGAGGGTTGAAGGGGAGGGGAGAGGCAGGGAGGGGAGCAGAGAAAAATGTAGAGCTCAATAAAAATCAATAAAATTAAAAAAATAAAAATGTTGTATTCTGCTGTAGGAATTGGTATTTTCATTGCAGATACATGTCCCCATTCTTAAATAAAACTGGCAGTTTGGGAATATTTAAAAATAAGAGCCAATAAGAAGCTAGAGCTAATGGGCCAAGCAGTGATTTAAATAATATACTTTCTGTGTGATTATTTCAGGTCTGAGCTGCCAAGCGGCCGGGAAACGAACAAGCAGCCTCCTCACAACAGGGCAATGAGAAGGTTATTGCTTCAACAGACTCAGGATCCTTTGTCATTTATCCCTATAATATTTAGCTTGACTTTGCAATGGGTCGTATGGATGTAAGTCTGGCCATCTAGAGTATGCAACACACCATATCCTTGTTAAAGTAGAAATATTATTATCGGTAATAACTTCTTCATGCTTTTTGTGTGAATAAGCAGGACTAGTAAATTTAGCCATATACTTTGACTTCTCTTAACTAAAATTAAATATTGCTGTTTTAAAAAGGTAAAAAATTAAATCCACTGACAGGAATATAATAGTTAAACTGATTGCAATGGAAAGAGGTCAATAGGAAAAGAATTCCACAATTTTTTAACCCAGAGCACTGCACAAAAAGATTCTCATTAAATGGATCCACAGTAGTAATAATCAAGTTTGTTTCTTATTTTCATTTAGTAATATATAAGTGCATATATATCTTTCTGTATCCATATATCTATAAATATATCCATGTATTCATAAATATAATTCTAAGCAACACTTTCAACAGCACAAAATTAGTTCCTTTTATGGGTGTTGTGAATCCTCTATCATAAATACTTTTATTATTGATCATCTTTTATTAGGGTGAACAATGTTCTCTGAGCTATTTGAATTTGGCTACTTGAATCTGAGGTAAAGATTCAAATGGCCAAACTGTTCCACCAATACACATCACTGGGAAAAGAAGTTGAATTCACTTTAAATTCTTTCTGTTTAATGTTGTCTAATCTTGCTTCTATTCCTCACCCTCTGTGGTTCCTGGTGAGCAAATCTGCCCCACCTATTGTGACTTTTTGGTTTTGATCCCAGATCCCTGAACCACCATTTGGTTTGAAGTGTGGAAAGACAGACTACTGCAGTCTGGCTCAGGCATGAAGATAGCCCTAATGGGTATCCATCTGCCACTCCTTATGCACACCTCAAACCTTGTCTACTTGTTTATGTGGCCATTCAGTCAGAAGGTGTGGTTAATTTTTTAGAACACTATTCCTGGGCTAGGGATGGAGTTCAGTGACAAGGCACCTGCCTCAAATGAGTGATGCCCTAGGATCAGTTCCCAGTGTCACAAAACAGTAATGATGATGATGAGGATGGTGATGATGATGGTAGTGACAATGATGATGATGATGATAATAATAATGATGATGAAAATGATGATGATGACGTTGATGATATTGATGATGATGATGATGATGATGATGATGATGATGATGACAATGATGATGTTTCCAGCCACCTCACATGTGGCTCTGCTTCCTGACACTCAGAATGCATTCATGAAGACAGGCATCGTGTGCAGCCTCACTCCTCTGTCCCTTCTAACAGCACTGAGTTGTTATTTTTCTTCTTTGTGCTTTCATTGCACAGAATGTGTAATGGTGGCCATTCATTCCCCAATTCTTGAGGGTGGTGGATGCTCAGAAATAACTATATTATATTCTTTAAAAAAACAATAGACTGACTCATGCCTGAAAATATGTGCCATATATACAGAACATGAGATACGTGTAATTAGACAGAAGTACTAACCGAATATGAAGAGGTCTCCACGATTTAATAACTTAGCCCATGAAGCCAGGGCCTGCAGTTCTCATATCTAGCCACTAAGGCAACATCTTCTGCTCTAAGGGAGAATTAGTTAAGCAGGACCTCTGGGCTATAACATCTTTCCAAGTGTGAATTTATTCTTTCCCTCCTTGCTGGCAATTTTTACTTCTCCAGCTTGGCACATAGAATCTTGCAAGTCTCCCTGGAAGGTGACTCATATTTGAATCTGAATGGAGCAGCTGGCTTCTGTTATCTTAAAGGGTTACATGATGTCATTGCACATTTTCAATCGGGGTAAAAACAAACTGCTCACTTCACACATCACTTCCAGTAACATATATTTCTGTGAGATCACAGGGACTTATAAAGGATTTGACATTTTTCCAGCTTTAAAAATTAGGACCAATATTCTGTTGCTTAGCAATTCAGCAGGGGCACACAAAAGCTCTCGGAATGACCCGTTGTGCTGTTAGAGATTTAGCTCTAAAACACACAGCGCCTACAATGAGGACAGTGATAAGAGAGATGATGTTAATAAGTGCTGGTGTTGTTCAACCGTGACCATATTCCAGATGCTGCCTCAACAGCTGCACTCATGGCCTTCACCAGGCTGCAAAGACAGTACTCATCTTTCACACATAATCTCCAAAAAGTTGAAAGGTACTAGATTAAAGATTTGATTAAGATTAAATAGCAGAGAGAAAGGCCCAAAACAGCCAGTCTGGACTCAGAGCCAGTCCTATGAACCACTTTGATAAACACTCGTTCACACAACTCAGCACATAACGTTCTGCCACTAGGAAGGAATTTCGGATTTTCACTCAGGATGTTATCTGCTGTGGGATGTTCTTCCTGGACAAGAAGTCTCAGTGAAAAGGTTGTTTGAAGTGCCCTGGGTTTGCCTCAGTTCCGTGCCCACAGACCTTCATGACACAGGTCCACCTTCTCTGTTGAAGCAGTCTGTGTATGGGCACTGCAGTTTCACATGCATGCACACATGCATGCATGCAAACAAAAACTGCAATATCTTCAACAGCACCAGCTATTGCTTGGTGCTTGACTGAAAAGTGGTGGGGCTGGAGAGATGGCTCATCAGTTAAGAGCACTGGCTGCTCTTCCAGAGGATACATACAGCTGTGATTCCCAGCACACACAGAGTAGCTCACAACCTTCTGCAAGTCTAGTTTCAGGAGATCTGGTTGGCATCCTCTTTTAGGCTCTCTGGGTATCAGGCACACAAGTGATCCCCAGACATACATGGAGGCAAAACACCCATGCACATAAAATAAAACTTCTTTTAAATAAGCACAAAAGCAAATGAGTTATGTTGTTTTCTTTGAAATTCTTCTATGCATGGTAGGACACACCTGTAAATCCAGTATTGGGGAGGCAAAGGCAGGATGATCGCTGTGGTTGAGGCCAGATTGATCTACACAGCTAACTCCAGGCTAGCCAGAGTCTCTACATTCAGTCTTATTGATTAATTTTTAAGGGGGAAAAATTTATTTTGACTCAGAGTTTCAAGAAATGACAGTCCATCATGATGAGGAAGACAAGTGTCGGGAGTCATGTGGACAGAAGTCAGCAATGAAATACCTCGTCACCAAATGGTAGCCAATCAAGAAACAGACTTTCTGTGACTTCAACCAGAGGTGGGAGTAAGTTTTCAGGTCTGGCCCCCACCATTCACTTCTGACAGTTAAGTTTAAGGTTCCACACCCTCTCAAAATAGCACCATTGAAAAAGTATCCCAAGTCTTGCCTTCTTCCAAAGAACAGTGGACACTGTAATCAGACTGCCCAGGTTAGAAACTTTGCTGCCACTCAGCTGGAGTGCATGTAAGGTTAACCCAATTCCCTCTGTGTTCTAACCTACAAAATGGATTTGGTAATGGCACCTAATCTATACAGAAGATGTGTGATGTAGGCCAAATACAATAATGACTATTGTTTTGGTTACTTGTCTACTGCTGCTATAATACACCACCTCCAAGGACACTTACAGAAGAGTTAACCGGGCCCTTGTTTAAGGTTTCAGAGCACCAGAATACAGAGCAATCATGTTAAGGAAATGGCAGAAGGCAGGGAGGCTCTTCAAATTCATCTGTTGGAAGCTAACAGGCATCTTAGTCCTAGGAGCAATCCTACATGTCTCAGCCTCGAGACCTATGAGGGAACTCTTTTCTCTTCCTTACCGAGTCTCAGTCATTTTGTCATAGCTGCACAAAGGATCAGCGCATATATCAATGGCAGAATGAAAAGTCAACCCAGAAACGGTCATGTTAATATTTCCTGTTTATTGGGTGCTTGCTGTATTCATCGCTTCAGTGCAACAGCTTTGCCTTTGATTTGTTTACCCGAACAGATATTTAAAGGGTGCCTCCTATACTGTAGCATACTTCCTTCTGTAAAGGGTGTAAAGAAAAAAAAACAGACAAAATGAATGACCCCTGTTGTCTGAGGTTTCTGTCCTGCCCAGTCCTGTAGTCATTCAGTCCCAAAGACTCACACAAAGGTCTACATCAATTATAAACTGATTGGCCCAGTATCTTGGGATCTTCTTATTATCTAATTCTTATAACATATATTAGCCCATAATTCTGTCTATGTTGGCTACATGGCTTGGTACCTTTTTAAGCAAGGCAGTCACATCTTGTTTCCTCTGTGGCTGGGTCACAACTGGAGACTGAGCTTCCCTCTTCCCAGAATTCTCCTGTTTTTATTGCTCTGCCTTTACTTCCTGCCTGTTGGCCAATCAGCATTTTATTAAAAATATTACAAGTGATAGGATAAATGGCCATTGTCCCATAGCAGGCAGGCAGCAACTGCTGCTCATTTTTTTTTTATGTATACAATGTTCTGTCTTTGTCTATGCCTGCAGGCCAGAAGAGGGCACCAGACCCCATTACAGATGGTTGCGAGCCACCATGTGGTTGCTGGGAATTGAACTCAGGACCTTTGGTAGAGCATTGCAACCTCTGAGCCATCTCTCCAGCCCCCACTGCTGCTCACTTTTTCCAACTTTCTGTGTACTGCATGCAAGATAATAGAGTTCTAATGATAGCTCTACCCAAGTCTTTAGATGATAGAGCCCTAATGACAGCTCTACCCAAGTCTTTAGATGATAGAGCCCCAATGATAGCTCTACCCAAGTCTTTAGATGGTAGAGCCCTAATGACAGCTCTACCCAAGTCTTTAGATAATAGAGCCCTAATGACAGCTCTACCCAAGTCTTCAGATAATAGAGCCCTAATGACAGCTCTATCCAAGTCTTTAGATGATAGAGCCCTAATGATAGCTCTTGAGATAATAGAGTCCTAATGATGGCTCTACCCAAGTCTTTAGATAATAGAGCCCTAGTGATGGCTCTACCCAGGTCTTTAGAACTGTGGATATGTGACCTTACCTAACAAAAGTAACTTCACAGAATACAACCAGGGAAGGAACTTGAAATAAAGGATTATCTTATCAGTGGACCCCACCTCTTCATGTGAGTCCTTAACAGAGCCTTTCTGTAGCCCAGAGGAAGCAGATGTGGGCCAGGAACAAGGAGCAGAAAAGTGCAGCGCTTCTGACTTTGATGATGGATGCAGGCACAGGGGCCAGGGAGTGTGCACAGCCTCTAGACAGTGAGAACCAGAAAATAAATATGCTACCTCCAGCCTTGTGTTAGAAGTGTGGCCTGCTCACACCTCCATTTTCCTGGCACAAGCAGAAGCACACACTAATAGATTTGTATCATTTAAGCTGCCAAGTTTGTGGTGACTGACAATAGAAAAAAATGTGCTGTACAACAGTGAAAGAAACTGACTCTCTGGTTTCAAAATAGTGCAGTTAATTTTTTAAAAAGATTGCCTCAGTGGTAAATATTAATTGTCATGCCTCAAAATAAGAAAGAACAAGAATGTAATGAGATGTAAAATAAATATTACTGTTGGATACCCATGGTACCAGCTGCGAAAATATCCATTACACATATCACTCTGTAGATTGTCCAACATCAATACAGAGTGGATCAGAATGAGCTCCTGAGCAGCTGGGAGAGACAGTCATTCCCGGGAACCCGTCATCATAACTACAAACTTCCCACCTAGATGACTGCATCAATTATTTCATTTCTTTGTTTTTAACTCCTAATACTTCTCTGGGCTATCATCACTTCAAAATCTTTATGTTCAAAACTATGGATTTCCCTCCAAGATCACCCCATCCACTGGGAAGCGAAAGAGAAAGAGGATTAAACTTTTGGCCAGAGAGGAGAAAAAATTATTTTTTGTGAGAGAGAGAAAAATCTGCCGCTACAAAGAAATTCCTTTCAAAAGACACAGACTACCACACAACCCAGAGAACTCTAACAGCCACCGTGATGCTTTAAAAACTTGACTTCCATTTCAAAAAGTGCCTTTTCTAGGGCCCCCAAGTAAGGCGTGCAATGATAAACCACTAAGGAACAAGAAGCGACTGTTTCCTTCTTCCTGGTTAACTTAGGCATGCTTTTATGATGTTATCTTTAGTCAAAAAAAAAAAAAACTTGCCAAAAGACAAGATCATTAACAGTTAAAAGGAATGGATTGCATGGTTTTAAGAAGAGCTAATAAAGCCCCAGATTCTCCCAAGGTAACACGTGAGCAATAAATGCCCATATCTGTGCTTAACAACTGAAGAAAAAGAAGCCTCAGCATTTAATATTTCACAAACAATATATTCAATGCATGTGCATTTTCTAGATACAGTTTTAAGACCATACTTCTACACACTGGCCACATCAAAACGAGAAATGGATGCATCATTGAATGTTATAGGGCATAGGAGTATATACATTTTTAAGAAAAGAAGTATCTATTTCCTCTCCCCAAAGAGAAAGATGGGCAGATTACAAAAAGAAAAAAGGAAAAAAAGGTACCAGGGTGTTTGGCAGTTGGTGAGCAGGTGTGTGCTAGTGAATGGGCCTCTGGGGAATTGGGAGCTTTTAAAAGAGATTGATTCTCCTGCTTAACTAATTATTTTAAACATGCTTTTAAAGGTATTAATTACTTGCAGAAAAGAGTCTCCATTTGCTTCTAAATTGTTTCTTTGCATGATTCTTTGCCTGCAAAAAATGACTGGGTTAAAAGTGAACATTCTGCCACTATAAATTTAAATAACATGCTTAAATAGAATGTTTAAATTTACTACTTATACTATAATACAGTGTTATATTTAAAAATATGTTTTTCACATGAAAGAAAATGGATTTATATATAGCCACAGCAAACATTTAAAACTATCAACCATTTAAGAATATTTATATGTAAAATTATATACTTTATATCCAAAATAGTTCTATATATTTAATATCTGTATAAGCAAATGCCAGACTGAATGTCCCTCACAATTTCTGTTTCTCCATGCCCTTGTGCCTGCGTGTGCCCATGAGTGTGGCATGATGATGGTTCATCTTACACACTGTGGAGATGCTAAGAATCAGCTACTCCACTGCCTCTACAACTTTGCCCAAATGCTACAGACTAGGGCATTCAGTAGTATCCAGTCTGAGCTTCTCAGGACATCTGAGCCTACATTTCAAAAGTGCATTTTCAATTTATCCAAAACATCATGAAATTGTTTTTGAAATGTTTACCCAGCAGGCTGAACAATGGCTTTTGTTGTGACATTTTCATATATAGGTAAATATGGGGGTATTTTCCTATACCTTGCTGCTATCCTTTTCCTATACCTCTCCCTACTTCTTCCTTGCAAATGGTTCCCTATTCTTTCCACTCTCTCCCTACTTCTTCCTTGCAAATGGTTCCCTATTCTTTCCACACACAAATGTGTGTGTGTGTGTGTGTGTGTGTGTGTGTGTGTATGTGTGTGTGTGAACAGAGGTTTTTCTGTCCCACCTGGTCCTTCAGTTGTTCAGTCCCAAAGAAACACACAGAAGTCTACATTAATTATAAACTGGTTGGCCTAGAAGTTCAGGCTTTTCTTATTAACAAATTCTTACATCTTATATTAGCCCATTACTCTTGTCTATGGTAGCCACGTGGCTCGGTACCTTACTCAGAGAGGCAGTCACATCTTGCTTCTTCTGCATCTGGGTCACAACTGCAGACTCAAACTTTCCTCTTCCCAGAATTCTCGCTGCCCCTCTTATACTTCCTGCCTGGTTGTCCCACCTATACCTCCTGCCTGGCTACTGACCAATCAGTGTTTTATTAAAAATAATACAAGTAACAGGATAAAAAAACATTGTCCCACGGCATGTGTGTGTGTGTGTGTGCATAAGAGAAACACATCTATTTTTCTTTCTTTTTTTCTCAACACTCTCTTGCTCTCCCTTTCCCCTCAGCATGAGCCCTTTCTTTCCCTTATAGAGTCTACAATATTAAAAATGGAACTTTCATGTCATACATATAATATCTACATATATGACATATGTTTACTTCTGACTTATTTTGGAATTCTTTAATTAACTTTTACTAAAATTAATTACATCATTTCTCTTCATTCCCTTTCCTTCCTATAACTCTTCCAATGCAACCCCTCTATTCCCTCTCAAACTCCTGGCCACCACTTCTTTATTATTGTTACATATAAAGATATGCATATAGATGCCTAACTACACACACACACACACACACACACACATACACAACTTGTGTCTATTCAGTGATCCATATGCATGACTTTAAGGCAGACCCGGTACTGAATAACCAAGCAAGGGACTACACCACTGAGAGAGGGTCCTTCTTTCACTCTCAGCATCCCTCAGTGGCCTGTAGTTCTTCACATGGGGATAGAACATGATCGTGGCAGACATGCCTGCAGCCATGAGCATGTCAAGCCCAATTCCACATTGCCTGAGGACTGAATTCGCAAGTCTTAACAGTTTTAGCTACCCAGGTCCATTCCACAAATACTTTGGTTGCCACTCCTACCAGTACAGCACACTCTACTGTGTACTCTGGGGTGGTTACAGAGGCAGCCACTTTGCTGCCCAGGACTCAGATTAATGTCACAAACAGCAGAATAAAGAAACTTGAGGCTCTTGGGATTAATGATCAGGCTGGTACTAGTCATTTCAGATGTCCCTTAGCAATACCAGGAAGCATCACAGCCTTAAGCATCATGTGGTGCTTGAGGGAACATTTTTATTTTAAATTAGCATGTGTCCATATATGTAGAGACCTTCCCATGCCAAAATATATAGGTGTGGATATATATACACATGTATATCAACATTTTAAAATCAAAACTAAAAAAGTCTAAAAGAGTAATCAGATCAAATTTTTAATCCACCAATATTTTGAATGTGTTCAATTTTTAAAAAACCATAGCAATTTGTTCTCCTGAATCCAGCATTTTCCAAAGTTTCCTTCCATGCAAAATACACAAATAAATCAAATACCAAATGATAAAGAACGCACACAAAACATGCTTATCTGCTTGGCCCCAAACACATTTTAATACACCACATGAAGATCAAATTGTTAAAAAAAAACAACATGGAACACTGAAGTTTCTCTCTCAATGTTCCCAACAGGATAATGTAGTCTCACAGTATATAAATGCAAGGATAGAATTAAGATGAAAACTACCCCAGGTCAGCAATGATCTCACTTTATTACTGGAGGGGGGAAAAACTTCTGGTGCCCAGTACAGGCTCAGGAGATGGTTTCTGAGAATGTACACACGAGTGACAAAAATAAACAACTTCTCTAGTCTGGAGGATAATTCCGCTCCCCTGTGATAGCAACACAAAAAGGGAGTCTCTAACAAGCTCCAAAAATATGTGTATGTGTATTTTAAGTAAAATTTAGCTTTCTAGCCAACTACACTTTTTTTGCCTGCTGAAAATAATGAACTAACATAAAAATGATATAAGGATATGTGTAAAAGGACATTTAAGTGAAGCAGGTTGAAAAGCCCCATAAATTTACCGAAGATTAAATTAGAGCTGGATGTGTAAGATGGAGCGATAGAACAATCTGGGGTGGTTCCTTCTCTGGGCAAGGATGCTTTGGGCCTTATCAGAAATCAGGTTTGCATAACTGATCTGAGGCAGGACCAGCCTGGCTCGGGAATGGGATTCCCAAGCAGCCTCTTGTAATGCATACATGCTCAAAACTCATTACTTTCAATATGCCTTGTTCTGAACCTAAATGCAATAGAAACTCTTCCTTGGGGTGCATGATATACATGAAAAAGTACAACTTCTTTTTAAAACACCATTAGAATATTTTATTGTGTGTGGACATACACTCTTGTTACTCCTAAATGCTATTCTATTGAGTACAGTTTATATTCACTGGCAAAGCGAAATCTCCAGGGAAGCCGGAGAGGGGATGCAATTTCTAGTAATAACAGCTCACAACAGTGAATACTCTCCACTTATCCTCACAATTTCCAGCTATTTTGGACTCCTTTCTGAATTAACCTTTCATATCAAAAGGAGCAATTCTGCACACTAGAGACTCCGGCACAATTTCATGCATAATTTATTCACTCAGTTCAACATTAAACGCACAGTCCTTGACTTTGTCAAGGTGGATTCTGTTGGCAGACTTCACAAGCAGCAAAACAGAAGAAATGAGATCTACAAGTCAACCTCTTCACCTGTTCTCTCTGGTGAGAGATGACGGGAGGGGGTGGCAGAAAAGAGCAAAAGAAGGTAAGATCTGGTACAGTGTGCTCTTGGCTGCAGAGCTTCTAGCAAGCACACAATACCACATTCTTAGCCTCTTGTGATGATTTTTAAGCCAAAACAATGCCTTGAATTCTATTTCACTGACCAAAATCTGGGGTCGTTCGTTGCTTTGTGACGAGTCCTTAATTAATGGCTAAATGTTATTTCACCCGAGGCTGTTTCATAGACATTGGTGGAAGAAATTACTAGCAGCTCTTATTCAAGCAGATGCAGACAGAAGCTTGAGGACACATTAGAACAGCTCATTTTAGAAATTTAAATAGCACAGATTCTCTAATGGGATCTCCAAAGCTTGATTTGTCTTCCCAGGCTAGTCTTCAAGAATATAGACATTCATTTTCTCTTCCTACATTGCCCCTTTGAAACCACAAATGAAAGATATGAGCAGCCACGTGTGAAAATTGAACCCTGGTTCACCATGAAAAGATCTGTATTCTTAGTGGTATGGAAAGAAGTATGGTGTAGGCAGGAATGTATTTTTGCTACCTATGTTGGATGGCAGTTTCATTCCAAGCCACTGAACCTAGGGACCAAACTATTGTCAGGAAGCAAAACCTGTAGATTGGTGATTCTCAATCTGTGGGTTGCAACCCATTTGGTATGATTCATAACAGTAGCAAAATTACAGTTGCAAAGTAGCAACAAAATCATTTTGTGACACAGATTCACCACAACATGAGGAACTGTATTAAAGGGTAGCAGCATTAGGAAGGTTTAGAATCACTGATGCAGATGTTGTATTTCTCAGTCTCCAGAGTCACAAATAATTTCTGTTCCTCCTTGAATACAAAGGCTCTTTGCTGCTAATGAGTGCAGTATTAACCCCCTGTCATGAGTATTTTATTCACGGCAACCATGATCAGAGCTTGGCAAGCACAACTGAGGTAAATCCCAGGTGGCATCACAATGATGAGGTCGTCGACATCTGTATACAGCAGATGAAGAAGCTGAGGCTCGGCCACCCGCAATGCCATGCTATCACCAAGCAGAGAGGCTTCTACGTCCTGTGGTGGAAGACAAGTTCCAAAATTAAGCAGTTATTACCTTTAAATGCAGAGACAGAGACCAAGAGAGTCCCTTAAATACATTAGACAAAATGATTTTGTCCCTAACTTTTGCCCTAGCCATTAAAACAGTTTTTTTTTTCAGCAGTGACCAGATGCCGCTTTTCACACCTATGTCTATTATGTGACCTAAGAGTGTTCAGAGCGGCGCCACTGGAAATTCTACAAAGGCTGGAAGTTTCCACTCAGGACACGTTGGCATAGGTCTTTCAATCGAAACTTCCTTAGCCAGCCGCCCCCACAGTCTAGTTAGAAGAAGTCACAGCGCACATAAATTTGAGCCTTACCAAAACCGAGCCTCGCTTTTATAATTTGCCTTTAAATTTACTGCAAGACTGTGAAAATTAAATGCCTCTGGTTCCAGCAAAGTATCTCACTGAGAGTTGAGCACTCCTGCCCAGTTACCATTCAGCAGCCTTTTTTATTGTCTCCCGACAGTTTCTGGATTTGAACCAAAGCACTGAGATCTGTGGAAACTCGGAGATGTAGCAAGTTTTCCGTTTATGACCCTTGTAGCCTTGGAGAGTCTGATTTGCATTCTAATTATGACATACAAAATGAAGTAGGAAAAAATTCCTCTACCCAGTTTCCCAAGGCACCCATGGCAGGGGTGACTGGCAGGTGATAGGAATAGCACAAGGAGTGACAGAAACAGAGGCACTGAAATGGGATGTAGTGGCTAAGCATCCTCTCTTGTATGTCCTCAACACTGCCATCTTATCTCCCTTGCTTGGGTAACCCACAGCCACGAAAGTCCACAGCATGGACCTAGAATTTCAGATCCTAGGACAGGACTTCATATTTACAGAGTAGCATCTGAGTCTCAATGCACAGGATCCCGATTAACTGAAGCTATGCAGTAGTATTGCACTTAGATATTCTCTATAGAGGCCAGGATTGTGGAATAGACTTTGACGGTGGCTGGGACATAGCTGAGTCAAGACAGTGTAGCTATGCAAGAATAAGGACCCAAGCTGGATTCCCAGAACCAGAACCCACATGAAAGAGCTTGTTGGCAGATGCTTGTAACCCAGCACAGGGGGAGCAGAACAGAGAGGGGGCAGGCAGATCTTTGGGACTCTTGGTCCATCAGTCTAGTTGAACTGCCAAAACTCAGGACAGTGAGAAACGCTGCCTCACAAAACAAGACAGAGAAAACATGAGCAAAAGCACCTAAGATCATCTTTGGACTCCATATACATCATAGGCACAAGTAACAATATTCACACGTAAGCATGTGCACACATGGATAGGCAGAACAAAAAACATCTCCTTTGCATCCTAGTCCAGTGACTGTGCACACATCTTAATCTCCTTGAGCCTCGGGGTCCCCATTAGGACATGAGTGAGATGATACCCGCTTTGGGGATCTGCTGTGATCAGTATCACCCTGACACCCTGATACTGATTTTAAGCTGAGTAACCAACTGCCTGGCTCAGTATTTACCAGTGACATTATCTGTTTTCCCATGTATAATTTCAATGTCAACTTTATTATTCGCAATATATCACCGAGGCAGTTGCTACGAGAGTTTTCATACAGACACTGAATCAAAACCTAGAAATTAATTTATATGTGTAAATCATGCTTAGCTGGTAAGTGGGAAGCTGGGATTTATCATGTATCTGTTGGACTTCAAAGCCCAACACGTTGAAATCATCATGCTACACTACTATACTAACAAATGGCTGATAAGAAGAGCTTCGGGAGAACTGACAGTATACTGAGGAGGAATTTGTGCAGGGCCATAAACTTAACTTACAGCTAATATAAATTAAATGTTCTCCTGTTTATTCCTACAGCATCCTCCAAAGTACTTCATAAAAGGGATGCTCAAACGCGTGTTCTTCAATCAAAGTTGTACTCCCACGACTCTTCCTCTGATGATACCCAGCCCTTGTGAGGACCATGGCCGAAGCCTTGCATCTGTGGGCCTTTGCAGGTTTATTCTGTTTCAATGAGAGGTCATTTCTATGTCTGAGAAGTCAATTTAAAGACAATCGTCACCCCCAATTTCCCTCCAAGTTAATAACACAACTTAGCTTTCAGAAGTGTGATGTGGGAGAGTCTTCTGTTTTGTGTTGATTTCATTGGTTAAATAAAGAGACTGCCTTGGCCCTTTAATAGGACAGAAAATTAGGTAGGTGGAGTAGACTGAACAGAATGCTGGGAGAAAGAAGCCGAGTCAGGCAGTCGCCATGATTCTCTGACCTGAGACAGACGCAGGTTAAGATCTTTCTGGTAAGCCACCTCGTGGTGCTACACAGATTACAAAATATGGGTTAAAGCAAGATGTGAGAATTAGCCAATAAGAGGCTATAGATAACGGGCCAGACAGTATTTAAATGAATACAGTTTCCGAGTAATTATTTCGGGTAAAGCTAGCCAGGTGGCAGGAAGCGGTCCGCCATTCCATCTACAGAAGTGATTTCTCCCTGCTCACTCACATACCAAATAATCAACTGCTAAAAATGCAAAGAGCCCATAAATAGCTGGGGATGTAGCTAAGTTGTAGAGGGTTTGCCTAGTGTATGCAAAGCACTAGGTTCCATCCTCAGCACCAAAAAGAAAGAAAAGAGGGAAGGAAAGAGTGGGAGTGGGAAAGGAGGGAAGGAAAGAATATTTTCTCTAGCTGTTAGAGATAGAAAAGGGAGATGAATGGGGTAAAGTTTGGAACAGGAGGAGAGGAAGGGGGAGGATGGGAGGAGGTCAACAGAGAGAGAGAGAGATGAAGTAACTCAAGATCTACACTGGTGTTTCTGGTGTAAAGTTGAATAGGATCACATGAAGAGGAGCCTGAACCCTGCTTCCCGTACTCTGAGGTCCTCCAACAAGGCAGTCAAAATCAGAGTCCTGCTTCCTAGTTCCTTGGGAAAGGGTCCTCCAAAGCAGGAGACAGGGATTGGAAGACTGAGTAAAGGAAGAAAGAGACATCAGTGCAGCTGCCATCATCAACATGGAAACACCGGGACCTTTGAGAATTACCCAAACTGTTTCTAAGACTATCTCCCAAGAGACTCCTGGCTTCCATCTGATGCTCACTGGGAGGCTGTCCTTGAAGGTCTGATTTATGGGCACTTTTATTTTGTACATCTAAGTCCTTCAGAGAAAGTCCTCAAAGAAAAGCTGAGAGGCACAACTCAATTCTACTGTGTTCGAAGTAGCCTGTGCATAGACTCTAAAGATTGAGGTAGATTGTAGGCCCCAGAGTACTCAATATACCTTATTAGATTTAACTTGGTGATCTGAACAAGGAGTATGACACCAGTCCTCTGTGCATGACCCGTCGCAGCTCTTGCTACTGTGTGCCACGAATCTCTATTGGCTTCTCTCTTGCCCTGGCCTCCCACCTCCGGGAGGAGGTGCTCTGATAGGAGTTGGTTCATAGAATCCTTCAAACATTTCTTAGCGGTGTTGATCCATGAAGCCTTTTAGCTTTTCCCAAGGCACCGCTTATCAAAATCAATGTCTTTTGAACATGTCTAAGTAATTATGATACCAACTCCATAATACAAAGTTTCAGGTCTGAACTCTCCATTGTCAAAATATGATCAAGGACTTTCGTTTCAGTTCAAACTGTTACAAAGAAGGTCAGGCAGTGGTGGTGCATGCCTTTAATCCCAGCACTTGGGAGGCAGAGGCAGGCAGATCACTATGAGTTCAGTCTACAAGAGCTAGTTCTGGGACAGGCCCCAAAACTAGGAGAAACCCTGTCTCAAAAAAAAACAAAAAAAAACCAACAACAACAACAAAAAGAGAGGGCTTCTTCCTATCCTTTGAAATTTAAAAAGAATAAGTAAAGGAAACAGGGGGAAAATAAATATTTAAGAATCCATATGTGTGTATACATGTAAGTGTATGGATTATAACTCACTGCTGTGTTTTAACATATGTTTTATCTCATTAGTAATATTTTCAAAATATCTTTGTTGCTATAGACTCAACTGATAAAAAGTTAGCTTTAAGGTAATTTAAGTAAGTGGCCTATATTTTCTCTACTCTAGACTTCTTCAAATTAATTTGAAAGATTTTTTTCCCATATACCCTTCTCCTCCTGTTTGCCTGATACACTCTGACATAAATTCAATACAAATACGGGTGGCCATTCAGTGAGGCAGCCCAGCAATGTTAATTGACTGATCAAAATCATGGGCTCCAACCCCTAAAAGAATCATGTTTCCAAACTCCTATAAATTCAAAGTGGAAACTCAGAGCCCCTGACTGAGTGGGGGCAGTCTGCATTATTTTCCCATTTTTTAAAACTATGACTGATTTAAAAAAAAAAAACTTTGTTGCTCACAAAAACGTGTAAAAAGCAACTCCTAAGTAATATTTAGAATTCACGTAAAATTGGCCTGCTTCTGTTGGGATCTAGTGATGTTAGCATACAGATAACAGCTTGTTTCTGAGTGGCTGGCACTGTGCTAATGGCATTTGGTAGCTATGAGGAACCATTCTGCCACTGCTAAGCTCATCAACCATCACTTACTTGTTTTAGAACCAGACTCTCTCAGAAAGCTAAGCTGGTTCCACTTTCCCAAGATAACCAATATCCCACTAAGTATACGTACACCTAAGACAATGATTCTATAGTCTCCTGAAAGGAGGTTTGCCATCTGTTAAAAAGGATAGTCCCTATAATCGGGAGCAATGTCTATATTTAGCTTTTCTCTTTAGTGTCTACTTAGTCTTTTCTATGGCCAACAGTATTTTGTCCCACTTGGATGTACATATCATATACATGAGATAAACAATTTTAATACACAGTTCAGTGACATTAAGTGTCTTTACATGCTGTGTGATTACCACCACCCTTTCTAGAACTTTGCATCATCCTCCAAAGAATCTCTAAACTCATAAATTAATAACCCTCCATCTCTCTCTTCTCTACCTCCTGGTAGCCCCCCTTTCTCTATCTTTGGGGATTTGTCTAGCACCCCGCTGAAGGAGCATTTTTGCTCTTTCTGTCTTGCTTCTGCCACTTTAGCATAAGGTTCTTGGTTCTTCTACACGTTACTATGCTTCCAAATTTTGTTGCCTTGTATAGCTGACCAATCCTCTACTTCTACATCCACCCACTTTATTTTTTTTTTTTACTGAAAATAGATTTTTAATACAATCTATTCTGTTACGGTTCCCCTCAGCTCATCCCATATTCCCTCCATTTCCTGACCCACCCAAATCCACACCCTTTCTTTTTCTCTTTCATTAGAATACAAACAGACATCTAAAATAATAATAATAATAAAATAAAACTTGATAAAAACAACTCAGAATATAACAACCAAAAGGAAAAGAGTCAAAGAAAATATGTGTTTCTTCCACTTTTAAACTAGATTATTATTATTATTATTAAGTGACAATAGTTCATTATGCCTTGTAATATTAGTCATGTATACACATTATTCATGAGTACAATCCTTTTTTTCTACATTGGGCTTTCATTCTTTGGACATTGTCATTTAATGAACAAGTTTTCAAATGTTAAAGTAGTTCTTTTTTCATTTTTCCCTTGTTGCCAGTAATTTTGGTGTCATTTCTAAAAAACATCATTGCCAATCACCATGTCATAAAGGTTTTCCTCCACATCTTCTAAGGGCTTGTGGTAGTCTGAATGGAACTGGCTTCCACAAGTTTACAGGGAATGGCACTATTAAGAGATGTGGTTTTGTTAAGAGTAGATATGGTTTTGTTGGAGGAAGTGCGTCACTGTGGAAGTGGACTTTGAAGATACTGCCCAGTGTCTGAGTCCACTTCCTGTTGTCTTCTGATCAAAATGTAGTCAACAGCAGTGATTCTGCCTGCATGCCATTATGCTCCTTGGCATGATAGTAATGAATTGAACCTCTGAACTGTAAACTACCACCTCAAGTAAATATTTTCCTTTACAAGAGTTCCTGAGATCGTGGTGTCTCTTTACAGCAATAGAAACCTTAACTAAGACAATGCTACACAGGGCTACCTCCTCAGTTCTAATCTCTGATTCATTTTGTGTTACTTCTGTATGTAGCTTAAGGCTGGAGCTCAGCATCCCTCTTTTGCAGGTGGGTTTCCAGCTTTAAAAGCACCCTTTGTTGAAAAACTATGTTTTCCTTCATTGAATAGTCTTCCACCCTGTCAGGTCCAAAGGCATATGAGGGCTCCTCTTCTAGTGCCAGTGAATAGCATATGCAAATGGTAAATTCGAGAGAACAATAGCAACACAGCTCTTCTCACTCTGCAGAGAGCACATTTTCACACTTGATGAAAACATCAAATGCTACTAATGTTATTTAATTCTGGGTCTTAATACTTAGTTAAAAGGTTGTGTGTGCGTGTGTGTGTGTGTGTGTGTGTGTGTGTGCGCGCGCGCGCACGTGTATGTATGCAGATATCCACAGATGTCAGAGAGAGGCATTGGATTCCCTGGAGTTGGATTTATATGCTGCCTCATTTGGCTGTTGCAAACCCACTCTGGTCTTCTGCAATCAACAAGAGTTGCCAATGCTTAGCTATCTCTCCAAGCCCGAGTCTTAATGTTTCATTTTGTTCATGAACAGAGAAAAAGAAGACTACCTGATATTTCACTTTCTGTGCTTCACCAAGATCACAGGACTTCTTAGCTACAAATATCCCTACCTCAAAATGGCTCCTAAGTGACCAGAGAAGGATGGAACAAAGAAGGATGGAACAAAGCTTGTTCTAGGGTTCTGTTACTCTACATTACACTTAGTCTTCTGTTACTATACTTACATTTATTCTTCTGTTACTATGTGTTACATTTATTCTGTTACTATGCATTACATTTATTCTTTCAACTTCAAGAAAATTAGTAAAGAAGAAAACTTGAGATAGTAGGCCGGCCTTAGTCTCTGTCATTTCTACAAAGAAATTAAAAATCTAAAAGGGACAATATATCAAAAATAAAGGGAATTTTAAAAAGCTTGGTTTGAAGTCTAGCATTAAGCACTCATAAGTGTTATTCCTATTGCTTACTGAGATTTCTCACTGACCTCTAGGCAAATTCATTGGAAAAAAAGAAAATAAAGCTTTATATTAGCATTTGTTTTCTTCCATTACTGATATTTATATCTGATAAATATTCTATAAAATATGAGACAAAATTAAACTCATCAAGAAAAATCCATTAAAATGGAAAGTTTTTTTTTTAAACCTACAATTAAGTGTTGTTGGTTGTTTTATTACTCTTTATTGCGGGGGGCAGGGACACCACTCTGTAACCAAATAAATTACACACAGAGGTTAATTCTTTCTTATAAACACCTGGCCTTAGCTTAGCTTATTTCTTGCCAGCTTTTCTAAACTTACATTATCCCCGGTACCTTTTACCTCTAGGTTTTTATCTTTCTCTTACTTCTGTAATCTGACTTTCACTCTGTCTCCATGGCGGGCTGTGTAGCTGGATGCCTGGCCCCTGTCCTCCTCCTAACTTTGTTTTCTTGTTCCTTCTTTCTTTCAGAATTCTCCTCCTATTTATACTCTGTCTGTCAGCCCTGCCTATCCTTTTTCCTGCCTCGCTATTGGCTGTTCAGCTCTTTATTAGACCATCAAGTGTTTTAGACAGGCAAAGAATCACAGCTTCACAGACTTAAACAAATGCAGCATAAACAAAAGCACCACATTGTTACCTTGTTAAACAAATGTTCCAGAGCATAAACAAATGTAACAGACCTTAAAATAATATTCTACAACAATTAAGGCATCCAGAATAATTATGGAATCAAGAAAACTTCAGGCAATGGGCAGTTAAAAAGAGACATTTCTAATGTAAGACACGGTAAGCAGTAAGGAGTAAGGGCTTCCCCTGCATATTCCCGTCAGAAGACATGAAAACCACTGACTCTCCAGCAAAGGCTATCATTGGTGTTATTTATTTTAGCCATTCTGACAGGTGTATCTTAAAGTTGTCTTGATTTGCATTTCCCTGATTGCTAAGGAAGTTGAGCATGACCTTAAGTGTCTTTTGACCATTTGAACTTCTTCTGTTGAGAATTCTCTGTTCAGCTCAGTGCCCCATTTTGTAATTGGGTTGATTAGCCTTTTGCGGTCTAGTTTCTTGAGTTCTTTATATATTTTGGAGATCAGACCTTTGTCAGTTGCGGGGTTGGTGAAGATCTTCTCCCAGTCAGTGGGTTGCCTTTTTGTCTTAGTGACAGTGCCTGGATAGAGGTGGGCGGTCTTTGGGCTTCCACAGGTCAGGGATCCCTGATTGCTCTTCGAGCAGATGAGGGAGGGGGACTTGATCGGGGAGGGGGAGGGAAATGGGAAGCGGTTGCGGGGACGAGGCAGAAATCCTTAATAAATAAATAAATTAAAAAAAAAACACACAAGAAAGCCCTAAAAAAAATAAATAAATAAAAATTGCATGACCAAAAAAAAAAAAAGAAAGAAAACCACTGACTCAAAGAACCCAAATTAACAAATATCTATTTTCATCAAGCAATTAAAAGATTGCTATGAAATTCTCTCAAAAATTCACCAGAGGAAACAATGAGTTTATTAGACTTGCTCACATAGGATGGGTAAGGGGTTACAAAGGTGTGTGCGTGGTCCTAAAGCTGGCGCAAGGACGATGCTCCACTCATGCTGTGTAGACAGCTCTGCTTCTGTCAGCTTTTCCAAGCCTATGCCATCTATCCCCTCCCTGAGACTGCCCCCTCCATAACTTCTATTAGGATAAAGTTGCATAGGATTTTGGCTGAGTGGAGTGGCTGGATACTCAGACGAAGGTCAAGCAACCCTCCACACCTCTTCCTTCTATGAAGGAATGTCACTAGTGAACAGGCCAGTTGAGATGACCACTTGTAAGCAGACAACAGCCAGATCCTATGGAGGGAGTGGCTGGTTTTGCTGGGAGCATAGAGCTACACAACAGGGATTATTAATGGAAAGGTGATGCTGTCTTCTTGCCAACAGAATTTAATCCCATTGTTGTAGCTTTCAGTGTAGACAAAATAAATCTGAGGAGGGACATCAGACTGTGTCTGATGAAGGAAAGATTCCATCCTGTCTTTATCCATCCTCCCAATGCTAGTGAAATAAATTCTTAAAACACCTCAAGATTGGACCAAGGAGGTGGTGTGTGGAAGTACTCAATGCACAAACATCTCCAGAGCCCACAGATTCCTGAAACACGAGTGTCCACCTACAGTGCCAGCAGCTGGGAAGCAGTGACGGGAGAACATCTGGAAGGGTGCAGGCCAGCTAACCTGGCATTTTCAACAGCGCACAATGAGGAAACCTGCCTGGAGCAAGATGGAAATTAAGGACCAACACTTGAGATTGTCCTCTGACCACCACACACAGGCCAAGACACTTTTACACCTGAATTCACACATGAGAACACATGTACACAATTTTATAAAAGTATCAACATTCATAGTGTACCCACTGAAGGGTAAAGGATCTGCTCTGGCGATATGGATGACTGGCAAAGGGAAGGGATGATTTAAGCATTATCTGGCCTGTTGGAAAACAATAAACTAAGCAATAACGCTATTTGCTTTAACACTGAGCCTACAACTTGATGCTCACCCTCTGATGTTGTGATGTGAAATGAGACTCAAGATTAATTTTAAAATATGTGAGATGCAATATGAAATAACTTGTCTCGGGAGTCAGAAGGTCCAAATATTGGCTCCATATAGTCACCAGGAACAAGTCATGCTCTCTCTAAGCCTGTTATTCGTCTGTCTAATGAATCTAAAACTGAGCCTGTCTCCATTCAGAGCACAATCCATGGGAACACTGGAAAGGGTGCCTGGATATGCCCAGATATTTCACTGTTACTGTCTTTACGAGGGAGTATAATATAGATTCTCCAACAGGCACTCAGATAGGGAGAGGGGGCCATGACTAAGTAATAAAGATGATGAATTCCCAAGATGGTGGTTTCTTCCTCTTGTCCTGACATGAGATAAATGCCTATCAGCTTTTAAAAAAATGCCTAGATATTTTGTTTTCTGGGCAAATGTTTTCTCCTGCTAGTGGGATTTCTGATAAGAGACTCAATCAACAAGCTCAAGGCAGGATCAGGACATGTCTACACACAGCTGTTGGGCAGTCAACCATACTGTCTTTCTTCAGACACTGACTAAATTAGTGAAGGAAGACCCTTCACAGATTTTTAAAACCCCCAACCCTCAAGGAGAAACTAGGCTGACCAATATCACTCCTTGAACTTTTCTCTGTGTGCCCTCTGAATGTGTGTGTTTCCTTTCCCCTAATAAAAGCCCTTCTTTAATGCCTGATCCTGCCTCCTCCTGTTTGCTCTGTTGAAGATTTCTCTGCCGCTGTCTGTTGTTCTTGAGACTGTCTCCAACTTTAACTTTAACTGGCAGAGAAAATAAACCTAATAGAAATCCTTAAATGGTAATAATTATCAGCAGGGAGAAAACCCTATACACAGGTGACATTTAGACTTAAATTTTTTAATCCAGGAAATATATGTATATGTATATATGTAAATATGTAAATATATGTGTGTCTGTATATATTCTTTTGTCTTTATCTGTAACTGGAGACTGCTCATTCATTTCCTGATTGCCCAGACACACATAATCACACAAAACTATATTAATTACAACATTATTTGACCTATTAGCTCAGGCTTTGTATTAAGTAACTCTTACATCTTAAATTAACCTATTTCCATTAATCTGTGTATCATTACAAGGCTGTGGCCTACCAGTAAGGTTCTGGCATGTTTTTCTCCTTCTGCAGCTAAATGACATCTCTTGACTCTGCCTACTTTCTCTGTATGTCTTTATTAGGATTTCCTGCCTGACTTTACTTTGCTAAGTTGTTGGCCAAAACAGCTTTTTTCATTATCCAATAAAAAGCAACACATATACAGAAGGATATCCCACATCATATAACTAAGAAATATGACTGACACTGTCTACAGAAGTCCCCAAGCATCAAGACAAAATTCTAGACCTGTGGTGATGGCTTAATTGGTTTTGGCAAATCCATGTTATAAATAAATAAATAAATAAATGGATGTGGTGACATGTGCTTGTAATCCCAGTACTAGGGAAGCATAAACAGGCAAGTCCTGAGGGTTCCCTGGCTTAGGCAAATCTGTGAGTCTCAGACTAGAGAGGGAGAACCTGCCTCAAAAGTCAGGGTACTGGGACCTAAGAAACAATAGCCAAGGTGTCTTTTAAGTTTCACAGACAACACAGGTACACACACACCTGTGCATCTACACCAACACACATCTACACACACACAAAGAAAGTATTCTATTAGAGTTTTCCCTATTTCAGTACAAAGTTTTAACACCACCACCACACAGTATACAGTAATAACAAAATATTCCATTATCTGCTTCCTTATTCTGCTTCCCAGTTTCCCAATGACCAGAC
The DNA here is from genome assembly GCF_018167655.1 of Microtus oregoni. NCBI lineage: Eukaryota > Metazoa > Chordata > Mammalia > Rodentia > Cricetidae > Microtus > Microtus oregoni. The sequence continues at coordinate 39,168,180 of NW_024543061.1, read as the reverse complement.
TGCTTCTTTCCCAACACATAAAACAAGCAATCAATCAAAACAACAGCAATAGGAATTTCCTGGGCCTGGGTGAGATGCAGCTCCAATCCCAACAGCCATGTGTCATCTTCCCACAAATGGTGTATTGTAACAGTAGTTTCTCCCAGCACACACGCTGGCAGATCACCCATCCTGACCATGATCTGCAGTCTTACAGATATATCTACTAGGCAAAGGAAAGAGTTTTGGACAGATTGTACATATTCAAAGAAGCAGAAAGCCCATCATTTCCCCACCCCCAAGAAATAGGGTGACTTCAACTATTCATTTCCTTCCTGTCAAACAAGACACCTGGATAACTTTTAGATATCCAAAACAAAGAAAAATCCCTTCCAAAAAAAAAAAACTGCCAAGAGAGGAAATCAGCAATGATATTTAATTGAAAAGACTAACTCTTCACATTTGCCTCAACTTGCCGAAGTGTGTGGCACAGGGCTCGGCATCCTGTCTATTTCAACATCACTCTAAGTAAGAGTGGCTTTGAGATGTCTTCTGTGTTCTTTGCTCAGGCCTGAAAAAGAAAGAGCTGCACCCCTTGCATTTGCTCTTAGAGTCATTAGCCCTCGACAGCACCATCATTTAAGAAATTTATCATCAGTGCTGTCCTTCGCACAACGTATTAGCGCAATACATTATAAGAGCACCTCACTCTGATGATGTATGGCTCCAAAGATGGCAACATCTGGGGACGGATGAGTCTCAGAATAGATGGTGCAAGGGTGTGCATGCAGAGACCTACCTTTGCAGGGCTGTTCTGAGATATGCCAGACTTTGTTGTTCCTAACCAACCCCTCCACGACAATCTTTCCAGAGACTCTGATTTAAAAAAAAAACACACACATTTTAAGGCATTAAATTGATTTTTGACGACAATGAAGGACGGTTTCTAAAATTAGTGGGTCGGTATGTTGAGGGATAACTCGGCACACACTTGATGATAAATTTCAATCATTGCTTTCGAGAAAACTCTAATTTAATCCACCTCTTGCTCACTTAAATTTTTCAGGAGCTTCTCCAAACGAGAGGAAGGAGATTAACGTCTGATGTCTTCAAGGGTATTAGAACAAAAATTGAGCCACAATTAATTAGTCTCGACCAAAATCTAGCTTTTTACATGGTTGATGATACATTTTTCTCAGGAGCTTGATTCTCCCATTTCCATTCTTCAAAGTCCAGAACGCTGCCCTCTCCATTACTTTGTCTAAATAGCACGCAAATATTTTAGCTAACTACTGAAATAAATCATTATGAACATTTAACCTCAAAGAAAGTTACAGCAAATAAAAATGCCTCCGTGGCCTGATTCATGCACAGGAGAGCCATGTGCAGGGTCACAGACGTCTGGGTTAAAATGGGTTCAGAGCACCCATTTTACAAACTCCAAGGGCGTCTGGGGAACTGATCCTACTTGTTCATTTTAAGCACTATGCCTGCAGAACTCAGCACTGAAGCAATGCCTCAATCCAGCTCAGAGCCATTATCTAAGGATGCGTCTTTAGTTGAAGTTGATCAATATCCTTTATACTAAAGAAAAAGAAAAGCCTTCAGCGACAGCATTTCACGTATTCAGAACTACACAATTACGATCCAAGTATGGTCATAGGATAAGCTGTTTGGAATCATAGCGTGATGATCTTTAGGAACATGAGGTCCTTTCATTCTATGCTCACCAACATGAACCACTAAAGTGTCCTGGAGTCACCCTCAGCATCTCTCACAAATGGCATTATATGACCCTAACAATATTCATCTACAGGAGGTTATGAGAGAGAAAACCCAAGTCCACACTATTTGTCTAGGATCCTGGGTTTGATGTTCCTTCAGTCTGTCACCTTTTACCCTGGCAGAATAATACCACAGGTTATTTGTAAAAACCTCAACAATCACAAGGGAATCTTGAATTCAGTGGGCCAGAAACAGACAGAAAGACACGTGGGTCAGAATGGTTGATGGGGAAGCAGGAGAGAAGAATAAATGCGCAAGAAACAGGTGGGGGAGAGGAATTGCTGGACTTCAAGTTGTTCACTGTTCAGTGAGCTGACTGCCTGGAAACAGAACATGGGTTCCTGGAGTCAGAGAGCCTGTTCCAGTGTTAACAGAGCATAGGCTCCACCTTTCAATGTCATCATTTTCTTTTAGAAACTAAGTCTGGCAAACTTAGCAAAATAAAACCCTGAATGAAGGGATAAATGACATCCTTGTACAATCTTCCAAAATCCTTTCCCTCTTCACTTTTATAAATGACCAAATTTTCATTGCTTATCACTTTTATACCATTAGATTATTCTCCCTTCACACACACACACACACACACACATATATATAGATGTTTTTTGAGATAGGGTTAACCTGCGTAGTCCTGGTTGTCCTGGAACTCACTCTGTAGACCAGGCAGGCCTCGAACTCATAGAGATTTGCCTGCCTCTCCCTCCGGAGTGCTGGGATTTGAGTAATGAGCAATCAATGCCCATCCTATTCCCTCTCTTATTGTCTCCTCTAACTTTTAGAAAACAGGACTGGCGAAGCAGCTCATGCCTGTAACCTCGGTACTTGTGAGGCTGACACAGGAGGATTACTGTGAACTTGAAGCCAGTCTGTGATATATAGCCATTAAGACTCAGTCTCAAAAAGCAATCAAAAAAAAAAAAAAGAAAGAAAGAAAGAAAGAAAGAAAGAAAGAAACAAAGGATGATGTCTGGTTTTTCAGAGGTAAGGTGACTGATATGTGATTAAATACAAAAACAATTGAAGGGCTGGCAGACTATCCTAAAGTTCCCTTTCCTCTAGATACTTTTAAGCAACAATGTCTCTTAAGACTGTCCAGCTTCCCACCCCTTAAACATATAGTTTAACTTAAACTCACAGTACGATAACGTAACTTCATACTCAGGAGAGCCCCACCTATAAGGGAGTCTACAGGACAAGTTCAAGGGCAGCCTGTACTCACTATGCACTCACTCGGCACTCAACTATGTAAACAGAAGAGCTGAATCTTCTAGAATGTTCTCCTACTCACTCCTTTTCTACACATCTTTCTTTGTCATTGGTGTGAAGATGGGATTTGATAAGGCGTGTGTGGAGGGAGGAGGACTCAACAGTCCGGACTAGGTTTCCCTTTCTGAAGATAAACCAGAGCGGCCCATTGTGACCAGCCAGTTTGGGGGTGCAGTGTGGAGTCATATCTCCAGTAAGCAACGACAAAAACAACAAACAAACAAAAAACCCTGCTGCTTCCCTTTGCCTTTCCTGTACATGCGTCTCTTTGGGCCCTTGTGGAGGATTACAAAGATGAGCAAGGCAGACAGGGAAGGAGAAGGAAGCAGGGCATCATGACTGGTGTGGTCCATGGACCTACTATCCTGCCCTTTGACAGCTTCCCTTCCTTCTTCTTGACTTCACTTCATCTGGAGATATGTGATAAACTGTTGGTAAATGTTTCCGAATTATTTTTATTATCCCCAAAAATATGAGCAACACAGGGCTGGTGTTATCTTTATTTCTGTCTCCCTCCCTCCCTCCCTCCCTCCCTCCCTCCCTCCCTCTTTCTCTCCTAGCTTCTACTCTTTTCAGAAAGGAAATGCAATGTCCACTTCACTTTTAATTTGTGGCAAATGGCAGAGATGTGTTTGCAAAAACCAAAAGGACACACGATGAAAACTAACAGTACGCTGATGTGATCTCGACACAATCCAACAGCGAAAACCAGGAAAAATCATGTATTATACTAATGAACATTAATCACCTGCTTTATGTCTAGACTTGTGTCAGTCACTTTGGAGTACAAAGGAGCTTTGAGATGTTATGTTTGGGGTCCCAAAGTTTCTGGGTGTAGCTGAGGAAGTAAAATATACATGCAGTAATGAGGGCTTTGTCCCCAGGCAGAACCCAGACTTGATGTGAGGGGTCGCCAGTGTGAGCGGGGACAGTTGAGCAAGGAAAAGAAGCGGTTGCAGAAATTAATCTGGATAAAAACGTGAGGTTTAAACAAGAGAAATAAAAAAGGGTGTCCTGGGAAAGCCGTCAGGAACACAGGGATATGGACAGAAGTGGACTCGGTGAAAGACAGAGAGAGGAAATATATTGTTTCACAAGATAAGCAGAAGAGCAGTTGGGCAGTGTTTCAATTCACATCACAGCTCTTGGGGAGGTTGGGGGCGCAGGACCTTGAGTTCAAGAGTTCCTTGGACTAGTGAGAGAGTTCAATTTCAGAATGAACTGTGTAGCATGAACTTCAATCAAAATAGCAAAGGACCAATTACAGTAAAGACAATCATGTGTGGCTGAATTTGGGACTTTTGACAAACAAAAGCCCACCATAGTCTGAATTCATATAGAAGCGGGAGCCAGCAGACTCGGCAGTGAGAATTTTTTTCTTAAGAATACCCGCCTCCCAAATGTGAGTTCGAAACAGTGGTCATGCGGCATAGTAACAGTGTAAGAAATCTCTGCAAATAGTGAAAAAATGGGAAGAAATGTTATATGATTCATACCCTTGAACGGGGGAAATTATTCGGCAAATTTGATTAATATGTTTAAGGAGCCAAAGTCAGGGGACAGATTATGAGATGAACTGAGGTTTTGCAATTCTGAGGTCACTGGAAACATCTTAGAATCTAGGGGAGTGTCAGAGGAAGAGGCTGCCATCTGCTTCCTCTGTTCCCCCAATTCAAAGCAAACATACAGAAAAATGTGGTCTTTTATACAAAATGAATACATTCATTCATTCTTTCCCTCTACCACAGAATAAAAACAATAATTAAAAGTACTTTTCTTAACAATTACAGGAGCCGTTTCATTGGAAAATGGTAGCAAAGGCCATGCCCTTCCCAGATAAGAAAGTCACGCCAAATCACACTTGAGTCTGGCACGCCTTTCAGATGGGCACCAAACCGGGTCAGCATCAGTGAGTTCTTTAATGATATTTTTGAGAAACAATCCAAGAAGACGCAGTGAGAAGGTAAGATACGGAATCCGAAGGGACCTGACTTCATTCATTCAATTACAATTGCCTCTGGAGTTTACGATGCAAGTCAAAGTGAGATGTAGATTTTGTACTAAGAAATGAAATTAATTCCATAAATGTTCCCAATTCAAAGGCAGGGAAGAAAAAAAACAGAAAAACTCGGGGACTCTTATAAATAATCAAGTGTCTGTTTTGCACCATAAGCCGGCAGCACAGCCCTTAATGATGTCAAGCTATGCATGTTCGGGGCCTGGTTGCGGGACAGCCTGCTGTCATTTGAATTCTCTGGATAACACTGGAGATCAGCTTGCAGAAATCCCTGTGTGTCTCAGTCCCAACTCAAGGACAAAAGAATATCCAGGGACAAAATCCCCCGGGCCGGTTCAAAACAAAGGGCCCTTCTTGTTCACTGCCCCGCCTTCTAGCGTGTCAGCTTTCCTTCCCAGCAGGTGATGCAAAAAGCCAGCACTTCCCCACCTCCACATCTGGTGCCTGAACAGGTTTAGATCTCCTGGTCGGGTCTTTCTTCCTCTTGATGAGGGCTACCTTTGTGAAACTGTTAATGGAGATTTCATAGGGTCCTTTGAAAATAATATGAAAAACGAAATGACTCTCCACCTTCAAGCATGCATAGAGATGAGTCCTTACTTGTAAGTAAGATTTTGAAAGTCAGGGCTGGGGCTTCCAAAAGCACAGGTTTGTTGAAGTGTATTTCAGATCTTACTAACGGAGGAGATGATGCTCCAATTGCTTTTGTGACTTGAAAACAATCCCAGAATCAAGAGCTGTGTAATAATAATGGAGGTTGTTTTTATCCTGCTAATATTACTTCTAAGAAATACTTTGAGCTACTGAACTGAAAATGATTTGGGGTCCTTAATGACAAGTAATTAGAGAACTAGAGAGGCCTTTGAAAAGCATAATAATAATGTCTAGCAGACACACATTTGGCATTATTTAGACACATTTATTTAATCGGTTGTTCTCTTAACATTTTGCTAAATTTTCATTTTGTTATAAATACTTTATATTTTAGGTGTGTTTGTGTGTGTGCGCGCGCATTTGTGTGTGCACACGCGCATGTGTGTGTGTGTGTGTGCCGGTTTGCAAGTAAGTGTTCCGTGTACATGCATGCAGCGCCTGCAAAGCCCAGAATAAGGGTGTCTGATGCCCTGGAATCAGACAGCTCTGATCTTCATGCAGGGAACCAAAGCTGAGTCTTCTACAAAAAACAGCAAGTGCTCTTAACCACTGGGTCACCTCTCCAGCTCCCATGCTTCCTTCTTCCTTACAAAGTAAATACATCAAGCAGAAACCAACATGCACAAGAAGAATCAAACTTGAAATAAATGTACATTTTTAACTAAAAACAAACCCACATCATACTGATTACAACATGAAGTGGTTTTAGTTCATTCTTGCTGAAGACAAATGTGTGAAGACACACATTTTCATGACTCCCTAAAAGTGTTTTTCCTGGAAAATGTAGCTCCCACTTCTGCTTCATTCTTAAGGTTATGGCATCAGGATCTCCAGGCTTCTTGCACTAAAATATAAATAGCATAACGAGGTAGCTCAAACACGTCACTCACCATAACTAGCCCTGCCAAAAGTAGCTGTGCCACTTTCTCTCCACGGAACCGAGGAGCCTCCTATATTCATTCTAAGCCTCGCTTCCTCTCTTGGTAAATAGAGAAACACATTTGTTTAACGCTGAACACTTTATAGGGTGGCTGAGAAGGAAGGGTAGGTAGTGACACCTGTGAAGAGACGCTCAGTGTGCCTGGCAAATTATAGAAGTCACTCAATCAACAGTAGCTGGGCGGCTATCATCATCATTATTATAAATTATTATTATTACTAATCCCATTAGCTAATGGAAAAGGAATGAGATCCATGTTGCTCCAGTCAGAGAGATGGAAAACGGAAAGAAGGTAATGTGTGAGTGGGTGGGGGTGGGAGGGTTGATGTTTTGGTGCCTGGTTGCCCAGGAAGAAGGGAGGCTACAGGAACCCTGAGGATTTTTCTGGCAGCCTGGTCTGATACTTCTGGTTAAGCCACCACTGCCACAGCTGCAGATAGGTGAGCAGTCAGTGGGAGAATCTGCAAATAAAGGCTACATGAATAATTTTAGCGCCTTGATCATTTTACACAAGAGGTTAAAATTGAACTCCTTCATCTGAGGTGCCTAAAATTCCTAATTCCTGCTGAAATTGTGTGTGTGTATGTGTGGTGGGTGGCTGTGTTTAGGTGTGGGTGTTTGTGTTGTACATGTATTAATCCTAGTGTACCAGTTGTGGAAGCCAGAGGTTTTTGGGTGTCTGCCTCTTAGGCTCTCCACTTTGTCTCCCTTTGAACTGGGAGTTTCCTGATTATTTAGACTAGCTGGGCAGCAAGCCCCTGGAATCCTCCTGTCTCTCTTTACCTCCCTTGGCTTAGACTGCACATATCATGCCTGGATATTATATAGGGAATTAAAGATAGATTTTTATGCTTAGATGGCAAGTACTTTACCCGCTGAGACAGCCTCTTGGTCCTTACTTTGTATTTAGAGACATGCCCTCTCCTGTAGGTCTCTCCTCTCTGTGACTTACCAAGTAGGCTGGACTAGCTGGATAGTGAGAGCCAGGGCTCTGCCTGTCTCTGACGCCTCAGTGCTAAGATTACAAGCATGGGCCACCCTAAAACTTCTGTGTGGGTTCTGGGGATCGGATTCTGGTCCTCATGCTTGCGAGGGAAGTATTTTAACCACTGGACTAACCCCTCAACCTCACTCTTCTCAAGTCTTCAGCAAGTTATCTGGGCGCAAGAGATGAGAAAACAGGTCTTAACATCAGAGGAAAGAAAATAAAGATGACTTCTAGACCCAACGGGATACTCCGTATACATTTCTGCAGGTGCCATCCAAGGACTGGGCTCATCATATAGGGCGGGTGCCTGTTGTATCATAGAAACTCTGCAATTTGCCTAGTTGTGATACTTGAAAAAGGGTCTTATATTTACGTCCTCTGTCTAGAACAAGCAGAGCCAAGCAGAAATTTCCCAAACTTGTTTTGGGAAATTTTTTTCTTTTTGCCACTCTTCTTGCTGTTGTAACAATAAGAACTTAAAGAAGGGGTCAGATTCTGGCTCACAGTTTGAGGATACAATATGTCACGGTGAGAAGGATGTGGTGACTGGAGCTAGAAGTAGTGATTCAGATCTGTACTCAGCTAACAGGTCCACACTGCTGGGCTACTCACTTCTACTCAGTCCAGAACCCCAGACCATAGAATGACACCACCCATATTTTACGTGGGTCTTCTCACCTGACTGAACCCAGTCTAGAATCTCCTTCCCAGATATGCCTGGTGGCTTCTCTAATCAGTGATTTTTGATCCTGTTGTCAATCAGTCCTAACCATCAGAGGTGGCATACGAAGTGTCAGAGGTGTGAGACAGGTCACTCCAGTCAAAGGTGAACCAAATCCCTGTGCAACACCCTTCAGTGTGCTAACTTGAAATACTACTTTCCATGAGATCCGGTACTAGTCTCTCAAAACATTTCATGGACTTAGCAAGCCCCTCCATGCCTGTGAAAGACTTGGGCAAGGCTTGGGATGACCTGACGTCTTGTTCATTTTTGTCTTAACATTTTTCTTGATTCAGTAATCAAAGTCCGTAATTATCTTTTTAAAAGTAGGACTTTAGAATTTTTCTAGCTATTCTTAGCAAAGCCAAGAGGATGTTTGTCTAAATCACGGGGCTCTGAATCTTAAGAAAGCTACAGATTTTAGGGGATCTAGGAAGATGGACAATCACAGTAGCATGCAAAGACTTGTATGGAAATCCTCTAAACTCCAGTGTGCACTTGGGGATTATTTGTAGGAGTATAATGCATAATTAAGGAAACGTAGGATGATTTCTCCTGTCCCTTAACACATTCTCCATAAACATCACCTTCTCAGATTTCAAGGAGAAGGCAGTCACTCCAGATTTCTTTCTCTTGAGCCTGTTTATCTCGACATGTCCCTGGGGGAAATGAAAAGGCAATCGTTTTAGAATGAGAATGAATTACACCAGGAGCATGGTGTTCAGAGACATCAGTTTCTCTATCTTACTGGAAACAAGAGTTGATTGTGTGTCCAAGCTCTTCCTACTTAATGTGTCTTATTAGCTTTGTGGATGCCCCATGCATTGGTGGTATGTCGAGGCGAGGATGCTGACTCTCAGCTACACTAGAAGGCAGTTTAGAGCAGATAGTCACAGTTCCTTTGTCCTACAGATAAGTGCAGTGTCCCAGATCAACACGAAGCCTAGAAGTGGGAGGCAGTTTCTTCCCTTTGCAAACAGTGGTTGCTAAACTGGAGTGGTTGCTTTGAACTGGAGCCAAGAGCATTGTGGCCATGGGGAAAGAAATGCCCTTCCTGTAAATGGAGCCAATGCAAAGGAAAAACATACTTGGAACATGGCTATATAAAGGTTCCTGACAACGATGTTAGAGCCCTTGGATCCAGCCAACATTCCGAAACACAGCTCTAAAGCTAACCTCCCAGGAGACTCGGGCATTTTCTCCTGGAATCAGTTGTGGGGTGGGGAGAGGATTGAAGGAGGAAGGAGAGCTACTTCTACGCTGCAATAAAGAAGTAGTTGAATAATCCACTCCTAGTCTTAAAAATTCATGTAAAATTTGCATTTCTCCTTCATAATATATCCATGTTTGCTTTAAGAGAAAAATATGTTAAATTATTTACCTTAGAGCAGAGCTGACTTTCCAGGGAGACGTGCCACGGGTGTGCAGTGTCTTTTCTTACCTCCTTCATTGCTGGAAGCTCACGGTTGGGGACCCCAGTTTTCAGTTACCTGTTATGAAGTAAGAAAGATCTTAAGGAAGGCTAGGATATGGATGTCTTTACAGAGCCATGACTCTTCAGATACAGAAGAGACTTACTAGAAACCAATAGATAATCGCTTGACAGATATTCCCAGCTTTATGATTTTAGTTTTGGGTTGCATTTCTCTCCTACAGTTCAGGATCCCAGGATGAATGCAGTGTCTCTTGTGGTCTGTCCAGGACAGGGCTCAGAACAAAGGGTTATTATTTATACCAATATATCTGTCTCTCCTGTCCAAAGATCCTAACACCTTAACCCACCACTTCACTTCTGATGGCCAAGCTGCCATCACCTCTTCACTCCATATGTGCATTTCAGAATAAGGTCCCACAGGTCTGGCCTTAATAATTGTATTTTAGATCATCTTTGGAGCACAGATTATTTCCGTCTTTATGGCTGAGATCATTGGTTTCCATGCTTCAGATGGAAGGTGGTTTATTTGTTTTGTAGTCTGGGTTCTCGGCTTCGACTCCAGACAGCGTCAGATTTTCCCCTGTCTCTGTTTTCTTTGCTTCATAGAAGTGGAACTCAAATACGAACACTTCATAACCAACTAACATCACTTCTGAAATTTAAACAAGGCCTTAAAGTGGGTCGGGAAGACAGCTTGGTGGGCAGAGGGCATACCAAACAAGCCAGAGGACCTAAGGTGAGATCACCAGTACCCACATAAAAAGTCAATTGTAGCAGTGGGCATCAGCCCAAGAGGGAGAGGGACAGGCAGATCCCTGGAGTTCCCTAGAAGTCAGTCTAATATAACCAGTGAACCCCAGGTTCAGAGAGGGACTTTGGCTCAAGCAATTAGGTAGCAAATAACTAAGGAGACACCCAACACTGAATTCTTACCTCCACATACAGAGTACACATGCACATGTCCAACCATTCACACATACACATAACATCTTTAAATCTATGTCTACTTCAGTATTACATTCAAATCCCACATTGGAGCTGAGGAGTAGGGGCCTAAATGTAAGAATGTCATTGGTCAGACCCTAACAGACCCTTTCAATGTCACAGCCCAATCTTGGACTTCAAAAGAGTTCCAGGATGGGGTTTGGAGGAAGGGCTGGGAAGAACTGCATTGTTCTGCATAGGAAACCAGGAGATGATTGTCCTTTGCTTTGACCTCATTAGAAGGAGCCACAAACAACAAGCAAACAAACAAAAGTAACCTGCTCCAATAAACTACAGATACAGGAGATGGGTAAGACCCAGTCCAAGGCCATAGGTTGCTGATTCGTAGACAAAATCTTTAGGCTGATAAACTCGCCACTGCCCTACTGTTTTATTCTATTTGATCCCTTTAATCATGTTACAAAAGAAGCAGCTCCCTTTGTGTTTTATTCTGTAGATTTGGCAGCATGAAAGGGTATCTTTGCTGCTAAGCCAAAGTGTCTGAAGTACAAGCAAAAAGAACGGCAAATTGTATACATCTTCAGAGTCAATCACTCCCCACAGATTACATATAATGTTAACAATTGGATATTAAAGAAACTGGCAGTGGGGCGGGGGTTGTAAGAGAACCCTACTACATGAGACCCATGTCAGTGAGGATAGCAGGCACCCCTTCCCAGCAGACATCCTTCCTCTGTGCTTTGGTGACAGTAGGGCGGTAGCATGAAATAACCCTTTGGCATAGTGAGACATATGGTTCTCTTTGAGAAGCAGCCTAAGATTAGAAATCACACAGACTCTGTTAACCACCAAGTCGCGAGTTCAAAGCCTCCTTCCACTTCTCCTGTGTCATCTCTGTAAGCCTCAGTTTCCATTTTTATCCAACTTGACAGGACTCATGAGAAAACACAAAACAGAAGGGACTGTGTGGCAGGGTGGCTCGAGAATGTTCCTCAGAGGCCTGTATGCTAAGCTCCCTAGGATGCTCCTCTTAGAGGGTGCTGGAATTTTGGAGAGGTGGATCTTTTTTGGAGGTCAGTAGGCCAATGCCCCTGAAGCAGTGTATAAGGACCCAACCCCTTCTCACTCTCTTCTGCAGCCAACCCTGAGGCAGATGGCTTGGCACTACTATATACTTCTGTCAGGGGGTGCTGCCATGCCATAGGCCCAAAATCATGGGGCCAATTGAGCATGGACTCAACTCTCCAAACTTGTGAGTCAAAACGAACCTTTATTCTTTGTAGGTTGGTAACCTCAAGTATTCTGTTACAGTGCTGGAAGGCGGACAACACAGGTAGACACTAAGCACTTTCTTTTTTCGACTCTTCCATATGCTGTGTTGACTAAATTCCCTGAGATGACAACATAAAAAAATAAAAAGCTATAGCACTTCACAGGCTTTAGAGCATGGTTGCTCATTCAGCTTTTTATTAAACAAAATGATAAGACATATTCTGTAATCAGCACATGTTCCTTTTTTTGCCTAATGACACTAATCTGTTTTTATCTTAGCCATTTAACTGAGCTTCGTGATTAGCCCAGGCAAGGTTTTAGGGACTTAAATCATTTGTTTGATGTTTCTGCTTTTAGGCATGTTTGATTATTTATTAAAATTGATAAAATCAGCTGTGTCAACTAGTTATTAAAACTAGAATTCCTTTATTCGTGAATACCAGGAGGGGCGAAATAAATGAAAAAACTAAAAACTGCATGGGAATCCTTGATTGTGAAACATGTCTCGACAGGAGTGGCCCGTATACTCCGCAGTAACCGAAGCCTGTTCGCAACAGGACTGTTCTAGCTTTAGTCAAGAAGGAAAAGGACCAAGTGCATAAGCATAGGTGAAACTCTTGTTCTGATTTATGCTTTAAAATAAACACAGGTTTGAAAAAAAAAAAACCACATGTGTTCTGGGCTCCAGAAAAGAAATACCAAATACTTGCTAAGAGAGAGCCGTGACTGGTTCTAATTCGTTCCTCCCTACTTGGTATGTGCACAGGACTCAAAGCACCAAACAGCACGGGATTCTCTTTTCCCGCCTCTCTACCTGGGCCTGGTGTAACCTGTGGCTAGGGTGCTATGGTGTGTGTGATGCTACCAATTCTGGTAAAGAGCCCAGCTGTTCTGGTCTGGTCATTGCAAGGCCATCATGGGCTCTGCATTCATAGGGAGCCAGGAGCGCAGCTCTGAAAAAGGTTAGGCCAGAATATAAAGTGATGAGAGAAGACGACAGCGAGAAGGAGAGGGCTGCAATGGTAGTCAAGTAGCATCCTCAAATAGCTCTAGCCCAGACCCTATGAGTAACAGAGCTGCCAGATGAAATAGTCAGCATCCTTTTTTTAATTGAAAATATAAAGTTTTATTAGTTAAGTATAAAACATGTTTGTCACATTGACTTACTTTCAAGCTGTTTGTTGTTGTTGTTGTTTTGGCCTATTAGCTTATGCTTCTTATTAACTCTTTCTTATATCATAAATTAGCTCATAATTCTTGTCTATGTTAGCCACGTGGCTCGGTACCTTCCTCAGTGAGGAATTTTCATCTTTTTGCTTTATTAATTTTATTGAGCTATACATTTTCCTCTGCAGCATTCTTGATGTATGCAGTGTGAGCACAAACAAATCAGCACTGTTTTCTGTTGCATTCAAAGCTTTTCTTTACTCATGATAGATAACGTAAAAGAAAAGAAAGGAAAGAAAAGAAAGAAAGAAAGGAAAGGAAGGGAAGGGAAGGGAAGGGAAGAGAAGAGAAGAGAAGAGAAGAGAAGAGAAGAGAAAAGAAAAGAAAAGAAAAGGGCACGGACCCAGCTTTCTCAGAATGATGCTCTGAATTAAAATACCTGGGAGAACAGACACGGGCAGTTCTCAGCCCTCATCAAATCCAGCCTCTAACTGATCCATTTACTACACAACTCCCACACCAAGGGCTCACAGAACATTGCAGAAAAGGGGCCAGAATGATGGTAAGAGCCAGATGGGCTATGAGGTGGTGTCTCCTAGAAATGACAGGGAAGCTGTATCCACAATACCTCAATGGGATGGCTGCTTCAACAAGACTGGAGCAGTGACAGCACCAGCGGTCTCGCCAAGGTGGAAGGAGGACATCTCATAGGGTCCCACTAGTAGATGAAGAACTATGGGCAACTAACGACTGCCGAGAGGGAGAACTGGGTTCCCCAGGGTACTTCCTACTTGATTGAATCCCCACATCATAGACACACAAGCGACACTAAATGAACTCAGCAGGTTGCATATATTTATTTATTCATAAATACACACACACACACACACAAGGTAATTAGTTTGAGAGGAAGTGAGAAAGAAGTTACAGGGAATGAAGGGAGGAAAGGGAGGGGTAAATTATATGTTTATATTTTAATTTTTAAAAATCACAGCAATAACAGCAAAAAGACCAACCCAACTTTAGTAGTGAATATCCATAAGCTCAAGATTAGTATTCCTCTTTGAAGAGATTTCTAAAGAAAGATCTCCTTGTCTGGAATCCTGTGGGGGAGAAGTAAAATGCAGGACCACACAGCTCAAAAGATGAGTCCAGAAGTAAGAATTCTGGTCTAGCTCTGTCCCTGAGAAGATGCTGGGAATGCGATCCACCTTCTGGACTTCTACTTTGCCACCAGTACAATGGGAAACACTGGTAACAAAACAATAGATGCAAGATAGGTTAATTGGAATTACAGGTTCAAAGAGCCATATATGCACATTCTAAAACACGAGATCTATGTGTTTTTTCATATATAGTCAGAGAACATTACTTGAGAATATATAATGTATCATAATGTGTCATATTTCATGCATATTTCGGTTGTGGTTCATTAAGTGGGCATATTAATAGTTTCTTATATAATAAATATTAGTATTTATTTTTCAAATGGTAACACTACAAGATAAAAGAAGCTCAAAGTTTCTGGCCAGGTGGAATGCAATGCTAAGAAAGAAGTCCTCAGCTTCTGAGATAAGGGAGGCTGGAATGCAAAACTGGGACAGAGGAGGGTGACAGAGGGAGAGCACATGGCAAGTAGGAGCACTTAGGGCAACATATAGGCCAAAGATCACTTTCAGCAGGTAGACACATACCTAAACTTCTGTGACAAGAGATGCCTGTAAGTTCTAGTCTCTGAACATAGGTTTGGTTCATGCCAGTATGGTGCAGAGCTGGAGACCCTGTTGAGAGTAAATTATTCACCTTCTGGTATGAAAGAGATAAATTTCCATTGAAAATGGATGCCAGAGACTGGGGAGCAAGCTCAGTCACAGCCTGCGTGCAGAAGATGCTTGGTCCATCTCCAGCACCCCCAGAGACTGGGGAGCAAGCTCAGCCACGGCCTGCATACAGAAGACTAATGATACATCTCCAGCATCCGCAGAGACTGCCTGCGTGCAGAAGATGCTTGGTCCATCTCCAGCACCCCCAGAAAGAAAAAAAGAAAAGGATGCAGAAACAACATTGTAAGAAATCACAGTATCTTTTTAGCCACAAAAGTTGACTGGCACCTAGGTTTCTATAATGTATGTATCATAATACTTTTATTAGGTACACTTTGTAATTTTTTTCTACTAGGTTTTTATGGTACTAAGACATCTTTTTAAGAAATCGTGACACCTTTCTGAACTACTGAGCCCCACCAAGGGATAATAGTTTATAGTGGGAAATGAAAGTGACTGTCAGAACAGCATAGGAATCCTGGAGGTATTAATAAGCTCAGCCACATGAAGAGCCAACCTAGAAGCCACGGGCAGCCGTTAGATCTATGTTTACCATTTTCGCTTTTTCACGGACACATACAGGACAGACTACAGGAAAATACAAATAGTGCTTACTCCCAGATGTGCGAAGAACTTAGCCTTTCCTCCCCTTCTGCAAAAGAAAGAAAAAGAAGAAAGAAGATGCTTTTAGCACTGTAGGAAATTAAGTACCCAGGAGAAAAAAGAAGAATGGTAGTAAATATATAAAATCTATGCAAATTAAATCAGTATGACACCATTATCATCTGTCAAACTGGCAAATTAAAAAAATTAATTCCCAATGAAGGCAAAATAAAGACACTTTCATTCTGCAAGACTAAAAGAATTTGTCACCAGCAGATACTTACTAAAGAATATATTAAGAAGTATTCTTTCAGCAGGAGGAAGATGATTCCAGATGAAAGAACACAAATGCCACAAAGGCGGGGAGAACAAAAAAAGGTAAATATGTGGATGTGTCAGAATGGATATCAAATGCACAAGACAATAATGTTATTGTCTTACTGGCTTTGGCTTTTGTGAAACGTGCAATTGAAATCCATGCATAGTGTTCATTATTAGGGTGTAAACAGCATTAAATGGCTAGCAAGAAAGTTCATAAAGAGGTTAACAAGATTAGACTTCCATAAGTCGAAGATGAATTCACAAGCATGTGACTACCAAAACAATAGAAGAAAAAGTTTCACAATCCTGAAGGGAATGCAAGGAAAAACTTCTCTTTAACCTTCAAAGATGGCACCCAAATGTAAAAAGAAATAATAATAATAATAATAATAATAATAATAATAATGAAGGAAAAAGCAAAGAAAGCAGGATAGATAGCTAGAGTGCATACTATACCAATAACTGCATTTGTTGTAAATGTCTATATGCTTTATTTTAAATGACAGAGAATAGCCCACTGTATCTGAAGAAAATGCAAAACAAAAACATTGTATTTGTTGTTCTGTAGGGACAAGTACAAAGTGCTGAAAGTGAACTATTTTCCAAAGAGGAAAAATGCATAACTCATCTAGAAGCTGTAAAATAACAAAATGTATATAAATTCCAATATATCACTGGGACTGAAGACACAAATTTAGATAGGAAATGTTTAACTCATTATGAAAATGTAATGATTTTAAATTTGTATGCACCTAGTAACTGTATGTTAAAATACATGAAGTAAAAATGGACAGAATTTTAAAGAGACACGGAAAATCCTGTAATGATCATAGGAAAGCTGGCATATCAATTGAATAAAATCAGTAAAAATAAAGAGTATATGAACTACAGCTGACAAACCCAAGTTCAGTGTGTAGAATGTTCTGTCAAACCAGAGAACACATATACATTCTCTGCACACACACTTAAAAGAATAACCATGACCCAGTGATGGTGGCACACGCCTTTAATCCCAGCACCTGAGAGGCAGAGACAGACAAGTTTGAGGCCAGCCTGGCCTACAGAGCAAGTTCCAGGACAGCCAGAGCTACACAGAGATACCACGACTTGAAAAAAAAAAACAAATAATGAAGAAGAAGAAGAAGAAGAAGAACAAGAACAAGAACTACAAGAACAAGAAGAACAAGAAGAAGAAGAACAAGAACAAGAAGAACAAGAAGAAGAACAAGAAGAAGAACAAGAAAAAGAACAACAAGAGCAAGAACAAGAAGAAGAACAAGAAGAAGAACAAGAAGAACAAGAACAAGAAGAACAAGAACAAGAAGAAGAACAAGAAGAAGAACAAGAAGAAGAACAAGAAGAAGAACAAGAAAAAGAACAACAAGAGCAAGAAGAAGAAGAAGAAGAAAAGAAGAACAAGAAGAAGAACAAGAAGAAGAACAAGAAGAAGAACAAGAAGAAGAACAAGAAGAGGAAGAAGAGCCACATAAATATCAATTCATAAAGAGAAGAGAAAGTTTCCATGAATCTTAAAGGAAAGAACCACAGAGAAAATAAGTCCTTTGAAAAACAGCAATAAAATTTAAAAGATAAATGTAAGTGGACATTGCCATATAATCATTATTTAAGGAATATATTTAGCTACCTCCCTATCTAAGTATGATTATAATCTTCTTCAAAACAACTTCAAAAGCTTGGGACTGGAAATAAAGATCAACAGGTAAAGACTTGCGATGCAAGCACGTGTACCTGAGTTTGGAGACCCAGAATCCACATAAACCTGACAACGATAGCACCTATCTGTAATGCCAATGTCCTATGGCAAGATGAGAGGTAGGCACAGGAGAATCCCTTAAAGCCCAAAGGCCAACTAGACTGAGGTCCAAAACACTGAACAGGAGACCTGTCTCAAAAATGGTGGAGGATAACCCCTGAGGTTGCCTTCTGACCTTGACTAGTTCACTGATGGAAAAGAGAGGACAAAAGAGAAATCTTTTTTAAGTAGCAAGTTGGATGAAAATTGATATTGATGAAAGAATATTCTAACAGTGTGTGGTAAATAAATGTAAGTGATTAAATGGTTGGCTTTCCTCTGTCGTTATCTGTTTTCATAGTTTTTTTTAAAGACTTTTAAAAGTATTTCTTAGTTTTTCTAAATTCAACAGGATTGCCTTTTCATTTGGAGACCATAAAATCAGTATAAGCAAACTCTCATGAACTTCTTTCATTTTTTATAATCTCAATCAATAGTTTTGTGGTGATAATTTGTTTGTGCTTTAACAAATAAAGCTTATCTGGATAATAGAGCATGGAGCTAGTGACTAGCTAACCATACAGGGCAGGCAGTGGTGGCACCCTGGAGGAGGAAACAGGAAATGATATGGCTGGGTAGAGAGAGGAAGTGATAAGGCAGGGTGGAGACAGGAGCTTGGCCCTTTTTGGATGAGAAGTTGGCAAAGTTGTCTCTCTGATCTTCCATTATTTACCCGAATATCTGACTTCGGGTTTTAATTATTAAGACCAATTAGAACTTGCACTACATCTGGAGTCCAACTTTATTTTAGGCCGAGAGTTCATAAAAAAAGTCACTTGTCTGTTGCTTTGCAGCCATCTGCACAGACTGCAGCTACATGCAGCTGGAGTCACTGCACCACTGGCTGGGTTTTCCTTTCCTCTTTTTTCATGGGTCTGAATTTTTCTGTTACAGCCTCTCTGCAACCAACCCCATAGGTGTTAGGGCTCCAAATGCCACAGGAGTTAGCTGCTTTCACATGTTCCCCTGTGTAGATGGCTGGCTCTTAGTTTTTTTTTTTTTTTCCTCCCAGTAGGTTGTGGGCTCTCCCTGGACTCCCTTCTCTCAGGCTGAGACCAAACTAGTAGCTGCCTAGAAACCCTCTGGAGCTTCTACTGTTCTGCGCAGCAGCAGTCAGCTTCACACTTCACCGTCATCTGAATTGTCATTGTTGGCAGATTTGGCGAGACAATTAGGAATTCTTAAAGGGAGGAATTACTTAAAAGAGAGGTTTTTTTTTTCCTTCACTAAAAAATGGGAAACACTATTACAATGGAGAGAGTTAGGTCTCTGCATGATTATTCGATACATGGTTTAAATTTGGAACAATTAAATGATGGGGTAATCACCTGGGATTGACAAAATGTTAATCATCGTTCTGATAATCTTTATTGTTGGTTTTATAATTCTTGGTTTATCCTATAAAAAGTTGGTTGATATGAGTGCCAAGATACAGGTTTTAGAAAAACTTATTAAAAAACAGATCATAGAGATATTCAGATCCACAGAGGAATTTAAAGGAGAACCAATTTCAGCACTGCATTATAAGGTTAGAGAGGAACAATAGCCTAAGGTTCTCAAACAACCAACTTTAATTTATCCAGTAGCCTGACAGGAATTGTCAAATAATAGAAATCCCCAAGGCTGTGCAAGAGCTGAATGAGCTCGTTGGAAATGTTAGTTTGAAGGAGATTCAAAGAAGCCATAGTTTCATAAGGCATGTATTCACCTTTCATGAAGCAGATGTTAAACTCATGATCAACTTGTAATTATCCCTCAAGACTGGAGAGTCTTGATTCTAGCAGTCTTGGAGCCTGGACCTCAATTATAGTGGAGGACCTGATAGAAAGATGGGATCCCACAATGTTCATTCCACCAGGACTATGATAACACCACTGAGCTGAAAACCACCACTTAAAGATCAGCTTTGGATGGCACAAACTACTCAGGACCATTGCCAGGTGGCTTGCTAAGATGATCCAGCCTCTTAGACTACTCTAGCCAGAACTTGAGACAAGACCCGTACTTTCTCCTATGATGCAGAGCCTGGATAACAAATAACCTTGTTCTCCCAGGACTTGACAACTAACCCAAAATTTTCCTTTCAGGATTCCTAAAGATGCCATTACCCCAAGACAGCAGAAAATAAATTTAAGAACATAACGTCCACATTCTTAGGAGGGGGGGGTAGGTTTGGTCTTTCAGTGAATTAAGGACATCTGTCATTGTTTAGGGTGGTTAGTTCCTCACCAACTCCAGTGTCGTCTGTGTGACATGACATATGTCATTATGCCAGATGGAAGCCACATGTCCTATGGGACTAGGCTTCCTGGAGGTCAATGGCAGATAGCCCAGTATTGGCCACCCTTGAGGCATACACGGGTTTCTCAATTAGCTGGCTATGTTGGATCTGGGCTTTGCACAATCTCTTTTATAATAATGATATTCTATATATCTACAAGACAGGATTATCTCTTCAGGAACAGCTCTGGGATAGGGAAGCACAGTATGGTTCTACAGCAGAACCCTTGTCCTACATGGGATGTATGATGAGCTAAGGAATAGATGGGTTAATGTTGATGGACAAAGACTGTTATTGTACTTTGAACTTTATGGATAAGCTTGCTAGATCCCAATCCCCATGGTGTCTGCTGCATAAGAAGGTACAAAAAAGTATATTTCAGCAGGTGCAGAGAACTGATTAGGCATATTTGGTCACTAGATGAGATAAAGAAAGGGTTAGAAAGAGGAAGGACCATGATAATGATAATGAGACAGAAACTTTCTGTCCTTAAGATGAAACCACTTGTCTGAGGTTTATATTCCCAAGGACAAGAGTTCCTCTTCTAAGGATGTTCTATGTCTAACACCTGTCTCTGATAATATGCTTTTCTTAAATATCACTGATGTGACTAAAAGAAGCTTTTATACTGTGCCAACCAATGATACATGACCTTCTGATTTGTTCTTTGTTTGAATATTATATAATGAAAACCTGAATTCAGGAAAATTGCAGCAGATTCCAACCACTCTCTTGTGTGTTGTTTCTGTCTGTCATTTGCCGAACTTGTGCCTTCCTGTGTACCATGACCCTGCTTCTCCCATGGTTTGAGAGGCTCCCCTAAGCCGGTCAGTGGCAGTTAGTTACAAGTTGTTACTGGGAATGGTCAGGAAAAAAGCTAAACAAAGAAGATTAGAGTCAGAATTCTTGTTTTTAAAACAAAAAATGGGGATAAAGATACAAGAGGATAAAGGTAGATTATTGAATCTACTTTTAAAGCAAAAATAACAACTAATAGTTTTAAATATTTTACATTGATATGGATTTTTGTATATTGATACAAATTTAAGGTTATTTTTGTTAGAACACACTGCATATACATTTATAATCTTGTTCAAGTTATTGTACCTATATAGCTCATTTAACAATGTGATGCAAATTTCTAGTTCTTGAAAGTTATTATTATTAACTATTTAGAATAATAAAGAATGCAGGTTAGTAGTTAGTCACCTATTACAATCAAACTTGGAGTCATATTAGGTATGTTTTCAAGGTCAAACAGAGATAGATTTTAGATATGCAGGTCATCTTCAAACACGTAAGAGATCTACATAATATGCTGTCCAAATTGGACAAGCAGGATACAAAAGAAAGTGACTGTTGATCTTTGTTTAGACAATGTAGGACAGTCCTTCAGAATATCCTGCTTCACAGAAAAGTCTGTCAGATATTCTAGGACTGTAGGCCAAAAGTGGATGCCCCAACATCACAGAGGAACCTTGGGTGACTGTCCAGGCAACCAGCTGTTTCTGTCATTTCTCATATTTTTTGGAAGTTTCTTGTTGTGCTTCCTGCTTACTCAGTTATTATTTTCTCTCAGGTCTATGATGGAGTTGAAGACTTTATAGTTATAGTTTCTCTTGTTACCAGATTCAGAAAAGAAATTCACTAGAGAGGTGAAAAGTATGTAATGTTGGGAGACATTATAAGATAGTTTTGGTAATACAAATTAGGAAAAAAGGTGAATTAGGTACAATCCTTTGGACTCACCAAGATAGGATAGATAATAAAATATTTTCTCTGAATTATCAAATGCAAACAGACTAGACATTGTTGATGTGTATATTGCCTGTATATATTGTATATAGTTATTGTAATTATTGTATATAGATTTTCTCATTTTAGTTATAATCTTTTTTATTTTAGATGAAAAAAGGGAAATGTGGTGATATTTTGTTTTCTAACAAATAAAGTTTGTCTGGAGATCAGAGCTAGCCACTACTTAACCATAGAGGCTAAACAGTGGTGTCACATGCCTTTAATCCCAGTACCTGGGAGGAGAAAACAGAAAAATCATATGGAAAGAGGAAGTGATAAGGCAGGGCAGAAAGAGCTTGGCCCTTTGTCATCTGAGAAGTTGGCAAAGTAATGGGTTGCTGTGGCTTGCTCCTTTGTCTCTCTGATCTTTCAGCATTTACTCCCATATCTGACTCAGGATTTTTATTATTAAAACTAATTAGAATTTATGCTACATAGTTTCTGTTCTCACATAGGGTCTTCTGAAGTTTGATCTTCCTAAAAAGGTACAAATCCTTTGAGCAAGTACTTCTTTTTTGGCTATTGACATTCTTAAAATTTACCAATATATCTGTCTAAACATATGAATATATACATACTTATATTTGGAAATATTTATCAATACAAGACTAGCAGTGACATATCTGCATGTCAAGGACTGGTTAGATCAACTTAGGGTGGAAGGGAAGACTGAAGTCAATCCAGCTATGTAGACACATTGTATGTCTTTGGTTAAAGGTCTTTGGCTATGAGATATGTAATATGTATAACTGAAATATATCTTTTATATATTTCCTTTTTAAATTAATTAAGAATTACCTTTTTCAGTGCAGGAGAATTGTCTGTATTCTGTCAATCATGTTTTAAATAAATGCTGATTGGCCAGGCAGGAAGTATAGGCTGGTCAACCAGACATGAAGTAGAGGCAGGGTGATGAGAACAAGAGAATGCTGGAAAGGAGGAAGCCCATTCCTCCCATTCCTGCCCAGACCACTGAAAAGCAAGATATAATCTGCCCGGCTGAAAGGTACCAAGCCATGTGGCTAACATAGGTAAGAATAATGGGTTAATATAAGCTACAAGAGCTAATAAGAAGACTGAGCTAATGGGCCAATCAGTTTGTAATTAATGCAGACTCTCTGTGTGATTTTCTTTGGGGCTTGCCAGCTGTGGGGTATTGGACGGGAAGGAAACCTCGACGAGCAGGCCCTCATGTTACACCTTTTCATTCAGTAACCATAATTAGTTATAAATAATTCTTACTCACTTAAGTACAAATCAAATGAATTGAAGCAATGTCAGCTGGTCTATGTATGGGGCAATGGTCTGGAGCAATGTAAGATGTACAAAAGGCTAGAGACAGCATCATGAATTAAAAACCCTGGACCCCCCCCAACACCCAGTGGTGATCACACATCTTGTCTGAATGTTGGCTATTCCTTTTATTTGTGTCCCCATCCTTTAGGCTCTTGAGTGGCAAGTGACTCTAAAGAGAAAGAAGTGAAGAACTCAGGGGATAAGCCTAATCCATGACTATCAGAGGAAGCCCAGGCTTGAAGCACAATGCCAAGAGAAGTATGTCTAAGGAGACATCAGTGATTTCTCAAAAGAAAATAAAGATGCTCTCTAGAAGGCAGAAAGCATGCTTCTGGTCCTCTGCTTTGTGGGTTTCCTTCTGAGTGAGAGGATGTGGGTTCCATACATGCACATAGATCTGTAGAATCATTAGTATACAAGAAGCCTTCCCTTCCATATTCCCTTCAGGCCCTTGGTTCCATGAGGGCCACCATTGTGTCCCCCCCCACACACACACACACAGATCTCTTCCCTACTTCCTCCCATAGCCTCAAACTGTAGCCCTTCAAGGTTGATCTTGAACCTTCTGATCCTGATTTCTGGGGTTATAGGCCTGTGCTACCATGCCTGGTTAATGTAGTGCTAAGGACTGAATCCCAGAGTTTGAGCCTACCAGGCAAGCACTCTATCTACTAAACTACACTCCCAGCTCAACTTCTCTTTCATTTCTGCATTTCCAGCACCTATATCTTACACCCACAAGGTATATAATAAATAGTGACAAAGGGGAATGTTTAAAATGCAAGTCCACAGAGAAAATGAGTGAGAATTGGGGGGGGGGGGAGACCTTTCAAGTACCTGTAATTTCTTTTTAATTATAGAAAGGGATAAAGAAAATTAATCATTTCAATGAGTTATTTAGGCCTATAAAATTGCTTACTTAAGGATTTTGTGGTGTCATTGTTAGAAAGGCTCTGCCTCACCCTGCCCTGACCCATCCCATTGTGTGTGCATCCACAGAGACCGCCAGGTTCATTGTCCAATGGAACAGACCAGCTTCAGTGGAGAACCCCCTCCCTGGCCGGCTCACACAGCAGCTCAGCTTCTCCAGGGCCCAGGGAAATAATGACTTGTGGAAAGATAAATAGTGCAGGGTTATTTGGTCATCGCACTGGGGCTCCAACTCTTTAGAAGTCTGCACTGACAGCAAAAACATTGTTGAGTGTCTAAATAATTTGAATGATATTAGGAGGGAGACTCTGGTAAGCGGAGAGCAAAGGCTTGATGACAGCAAGCTGACAATGGAGCAGAATTCTGCGAGCTGAGACGACTGCTAAAGCAAACAATGGGGATATTGTCCTGCTGTTATTGTGCAACGCTGTAATTTATGGATGGAATGGAATTTCAAACAAAATAAACAGACTCGAATTTGTTAACTAATACAGAAAGCAGAGAACAGTCTGCTGTAGGAGAAGAGGAACGAGACTGTTTTCAATACTCCTGCTATTTGCTAAACAGAAATATGTTTATGTTTGGCAGGAAGGCTCGCCTTTGTTTCTTTGCTAGCGTTGTGACAATGGCCTTCTTTCTTTAATCCTTAGCACAGAGAGAAGACGTGAGTGAGAGCTAAACAACGTCGGTATGCATCACTACACGGCGATGGTGATAGCTCCAGAAGTTCAAAAAATAGTGTTCATTTCAGAAGCCAGGAAAAGCCCTTAAAAAGTGGCAGTGAATTTACTCTTGTTCAAATCCTGATGCCATAGATTCTGTGGCCATGTAAGGTGGTGGTACCAACCACAATAAACCGACTGCTCCTCCATTGCCAGTCACCTGTGATATCATGACAAAGTATTGGGTGTCGGGAACATTTGTTAAAAAGTATCCACTTTTCTCTAAAGTATAAAAAGCAGGTTAATACTCCAGCGAGCATGGCAGGACCAGTGATAGATGACTGTCATTTATGAGCTTCTTTGATTCACCCTCTATACTGGGGCAAAGGGCAAAGGACGTACCTTGTATGTCACTGTTGGGAACAATATTGTCACAGAGCAGGTAATAAGTACAAATAAGTACATATATGTTTTGAAAAAAGAGTCCACATTCAATTCTTCTACAGGTAAGGTCTTATTCTAACTCATAGCGTATATTTGTCAAGACAAAACGAAGTCTGAGATAAAGTGAAGCACAGTCGTTTCTTCACAGAGACGTGGCAAGGGAACACACCTGCTGCTGTCTTCATCTCAGCAGGACACCACACTGGAGAGGAGAGAGAACATTCTATAGTGAAAAGTGAGGGCTTTGGCAATCTTTCACGGCTAAGCAATCCACAAATGTGGGATTTCTAGAAGCTGCTGTGTACGTGTGATTGTTCTTGGCAGGCTGCAAGAGGACAGGCAAGCCACCTGGGACTTCTTCAAGGATGGCTTAGGGCAAGAATTTTCCACGTCCATTCATTTCCAGGAATTTATAGCATCCACTAGCTGCAATTTGTACAGCCAAAGCGTCAGGACAGTCCTTTCAGAGAAACTGATGGGCAGTTAACTGATGCCTGCATACAGACTCATTCTCTCTCCTGTCTTGTAAACTGGTGGAAGAACCCTCTTAGAAAATGTAAAATCAAGTAGGGCGGTGGTGGCACATGCCTTTAATCCCAGCACTTTAATCCCAGGCAGAGGCAGGTGGATCTCTGTGAGTTCAAGGCCAGCCTGGTCTCTAAGAGCAAGTTCCAGGACAGGCTCCAAAGCTACAGAGAAACTTTGTCTTGAAAAACCTTAAAAAAAAAAAAAGTAATATCAAAGAGTACAATAAAATTTTAAAGTAAAATTCTACTACCACCCCAAACCTCAAAATTCTAAATGACATAGAAGCAAGGGAGAAAAACTCCATGCACATGTATCTAAGGCAAGTAAACACATATCTTTCTATTCCAGACTTATTTAATCGTGGCTTGTTCTAGGGACAAAGATCTGCATAATTCCCACAGGAACGTGGGCAATTTCATTGAGAGACATCACCGCAAAGATTCCAGTATATGGTTTATAGGTGGTATTATATGTACCTTACTCCCCTCCAAAAGCAATTTCCTCCTAGAAATTCACAAGTTTCCTATCAACTCAGTCCTTATTTACTAATGTATGAACCTCCATCTGGGCAGGCAGCAAGAGTGACCATGGGACATTTTAAGCAGAAATTAAATAGACCTTTGGCTTCATGCCCAGGAAAAAAAAATGTCAGTCCTTATACAGAAAAGCAGGCAAGAGATAAAAAAGATTCCATTCTATCTATAATCCAATCTTCTTATGGCTTTAGTACAAGTTTCTTCTCAGCTAACAGAAGTCCCTGCAGAAGGTTTAAACAATCTCAACAATTTCATTATGTGAGCGCAGCTAAATTCAATAATGTAAAAGGGCCCAGAGAGGCTTCCCATATGCTCCATCCCATAGCCTTTCCTTCCAGGGGAAGGCAGAGAACTTGGCTCCCTAGAAACTGAATCCACTCCAATTGCCTGGAGCACAAATCTTGCTTTGTTGACATCAACCGAGCTCTCCTGAGGACACACAAAGAAGACAGGGAGCCATTAGAATTTCTCGTGACTCTGCTCCGAGCCAAATCCAACCTCCCTGAAATGAATGAAAATGTTTGTAACATGGCCCAAGAAGCTACTTTGTCCGTTTGAAAATTAATTAGACCGTAGCTTCATGAGCAATCCAAAGATGCTGTCCCAGTGTTCCAGTGTTCTTAGATGGATGACCCTGGCTGGCCTCCCAATATTAACAAGTTTACCCTGCAGCAAAAACATGGCCCTTTGGCTGAGCTGGGGCTGTGCTCCTAATGCTTTCCTGAGTGGTAGCCAATCCCAGGCCCAGCCTCACTTGAGGGAAAGTTTAGAAGGAATGTTAAAACTTTCCCAAGCAATGGAAACAGACGGTGCTAGGAAGGAAAGCCTTTTTCTTTAAGATTTATTTGTAATTAAGTGTATGCAAAGGGGTGGGCAGGGTATGTGCACGGGAGTGTGGGTATGGAAGGAGGCCAGAGGCACTAGATTTACTGCAGCTGGAGTTACAGGCAGTTGTGAGCCAAGTGACGTGGGTGCCGAGAACTGAACTTGGGACTTGAGCAAGAACAGTATGGATTCTTAAAGCTGAACTCTACCTTTAGGCTCAGGGAAGCCTTTTTTCTAAGTCATTAATTCAGTTAATCATATTCAAGCAGGCTATAGAGAAAATATTAAAATATCTAATTACTTCTGTTGCTGTCCACTTTTGACTAAAGTTCCTCAACGGCAGAGGTCGTTTGGCTCCTTGTATTCTTAGTGGGTTGACAGGGCTACCAGGTTGGCTGGAAGCATCAAGCCACAGATCCGGGTGGAACCCCATCTTCCTATGTATGAGCCTGAGATTATTATGCTCATAGAGAACCTTGGGTTTGAGGGGCAGCATTCATAAGAAAGCTAATAACTACTTTGAAAATTAATCTGCACACTGCTACCTGTAAGAAGGCCCTTAGTAAGCATATATGAGCATATTAACTAATGTTCAGTTAACTGCGGCGTAGAGGTGAGAGCAAGGATAATGGAACTTAGAATATGGTATGTGGAAAATATAATTCCAAAAGCTACTAAGAAAGAGGGAAACATCAGAAAGCATAGTCAACTTTTCCACGAAGTGTGTTTTCAGTCCAGCAAGGTGACTGTCCTCATCACAATTGACTACAGAAGGGCAGATTTCTGGCTCTGATTGAGCCAGTTCATTGGGGACTGAGAATCAATTATATTCTCTCCCCCCTTGGGTTCTATAGCTCAAGTTCTGTGCGTCACTTTTTTTCTGAGACAGGCATGTACACTATTGACAAATCATCAAACAAGTTAGCAAGGCTGCAGAGCAATAGTTGCCGAGTGAGTAACAAGCAAGAGTTCATATCTCTCCCCTCCCTGTCTTCTTCCTTCCCTCCCTCCCTTCCTTTTCTTTTTTTCCTTTCAAATTGGAAACATACAACCCCTCCCCATCTCCTCAGAAAAGTATATACATTGCAAAACTATCAGAAAGATACTTCAGGCCTACAAGCAAACATGCACACAACACATGCAAACACAAACACACACACACACACCCCACATTAATCTGCAAAAAGGACATGACATTTAACAGCAATAAGTTCCCCCCATCCCACCTCTTCACTAGGGATTCATATCGCTTACATCGGAGTCATCTTCATATACAAATCCTTTCTGGCTTTTCTGATGTAACAAATTGGTTTTAGACAGTTCTGCCTGTCTTTTCTAATTTGGGTTTTTTTTTTCTGTCTTTGTATGATCTTAATGGGGAACAACCATTTTCCCCCACTTCATCCCCTCAAAGAAACTCACACAAGTTTGTGCTTTTAACACCAACATAGTCAGAAATCACTGGGTAATGCGAAGCATGGACGTCAGAATGGGTGACTTTGTAAAAAGAACCTGAAATAGAGCAATCCCCCCCCCAGCCCACCCCCTTCCCACTGTGCTATAGAAACTCATGCAGACTTACCTCGAACTTTAGAAATCTAGGTCAAAATGGGTTGCCTGCAGCTGAGGGAGAGGTCACATGGTTGCCTTTTGTGGCGTCATAAGGCTTGTCCAAGAAGTATATTCCAGTGAAATGGGGGAAAGAGGAGATGGGGAGAGACAAGTGAGAAGGGGAGGATAGGGAGAGCTTGGGAGAATGGGATGGTTGGGATAATGGAAGGATGGATATGGGAGCAGGGAAGTATATATCTTAATTAAGGGAGCCATTTTAGGGTTGGCAAGAGCCTTGACTCTAGAGAGGTTCCCAGGGGTCCAGAGAGATGTATCCAATTGGGTCCTTGGGCAGCTGAAGAGAGAGAGCCTGAAATGGCCCGATCCTATAGCAATACTAATGAATATCTTGCATATCACCATAGAACCTTCATCTGGCGATGGATGGAGATAGAGACAGAGACCCACATTGGAGCAATGGACTGAGCTCCCAAGGTCCAAATGAGGAACAGAAGGAGGGAGAACATAAGCAAGGAAGTCAAGACTGCAAGGGGGGCACCCACCCACTGAGACGGTGGGGCTGATCTATTAAAAGATCACCAAGGCCAGCTGGACTGGGACTGAAAATGCATGGGATAAAACTGGACTCTCTGAATATGGTGGACATTGAAGGCTGCTGAGAAGCCAAGGACAATGGCACTGAGTTTTGATCCTACTGCATGTACTGGCTTTGTGGGAGCCTAGCCGGTTTGGATGCTAACCTTCCTAGACCTGGATGGAGTGGGGGAGGACCTGGGACTGCCCACAGGGCAGGGAACCCTGACTGCTCTTTGGACTGGAAAGGGAGGGGAGGGGAGTGGGACATGGGGAGTGGGGGGAGGGGAAGGGAAAAGGGAGGCGGGGAGGAGGTGGAAATTTTTAATTAAAAAAATTAATAAAAATAATAAAATAAAATAAAGAAGTATATTCCAAGTGATAAGGCAGAACCACCTCTTTCCAGGTTCTCTGAAACCCACGGGTCACTCTCATCTGCAGGGAGACAGGGTTCTGAGGCCCCAACTGCTTCTTCACTATATGCTTTGGAGCTCCCACTCCAGATTTGCTGACATTACCCCCTTCTTTCTAAGCTCCATCTTTGTCAGACTCCCTCCAAATCCTGTCTGCATGATTTTTTTTTTGAGTATTATCACCTTCTGCTCAAACAACTCACTGCTTTCACCCAACACTGAACAAGCACCCAAACGAAGTCTAGCTTCTGCCTTTCTTCAGCTCCAAGGTATAGAGAAGGAACTGCCAAAGGCATGCCTGGAAGTGCAGGCAAGCTTACATGAGCCATGACGTGCATGTGGAGGTCAGAGACTCGGTTTTTGTCTTCTGCCTTGTTGATGCAGGGTCTCTCTTGTGGTTCACTGTGCACACTCCACTCTAGCCCATGAGCTTCTGTGCTAGTCTCCTGCACCCACAATTCTATTTCTCCACAGGAATGCCGGGATTACAATGTGTATTACCATACAGAGCTTTTTCACATGGGTTCTGGAGCTCAAACCCAGGACATCAGGTTTGTGTGGCAACCAGAGCTATCCCTCCTCCAGTCCCTGATTCTTATTGTCAATTGGCTATGGAACAGGTTGACCTTGTGTCTGCCCCCATTTTCTTATCTGTAAGGTTGGACTGCTCAGAGCTGCAGAAGCTACAAACTGATGAAATCTCATGTCCCAGTGCTACCCCATGCATTGTGGAACCTCTTTCATGGGGGTAGGGGGGTCAATGACAGCAGAACAGCTCAGAGCTGTACACAGTCACTAGCTCTTCTTTTGCACAAATGTGTCTCTTCCTTCCTGGCTCTGCTAGTGAGACATATCGCCACTGTGACAAATGCTGGAGAAGCGGTTTAACAGAGAGAAGACTTGTTTGTGCTCACGGTTTCAGGGATTTAGGGCCATCGTTTGCTGGTTCCATGTTCCTAAACTGTGGTAAAGCATTACATCTGGGTGGTAGCGCACTGAAGAGCCAAGATGATGCACGATTAGTAAAAACTCACAGAGAGACATCAGTGTTCAACCCAAAAATCAAAAAAATCAAAACATCCAGCCACTGGTTCTAACCTCTACCTCAGTCCGAAATGGCGATCCTGCCTCCAGGAATCTCAGAATGAGACTGTGTCTGAGAGCTGTCTCATCCCATTTTATAATCCTCTCTCTAGTTCTGGGATTAAAGGCATGCACCATGTGGTTTCTATGGCAACTAGTGTGGCTACTGGGATTAAAAGTGTGTGTCACCGCTGCCTGGTCTGTCAGGCTGACCAGTGGGGCTGTTTTACTCTCTGATCTTCAGGCCAGCTTTATTTGTTAAAATACAATTGAAATGCTACCACGCCCAGCTGCTCCTCAAAGGGCTTCCAAAAGACTGAGAGAAGTTCAGGATGAAGAGACCAGGGAGAAGATCCATCACTCCAGGGTACAACCCCAGTGACCTATTCCTCCAACATGGCCCTTCCCTACTTCCTGTAGCCTTGTCTTAGTTAGGGTTTCTACTGATGTGAAGAAAGGAAAACATTCAATTGTGGCTGGCTTACAGTTTCAGAGGTTTAATCCATTGTCATCACGGTGGGACATGGCTGTGTGCAGGCAGACATGGTGCTGGAAAAGGAGCAAGAGTTCTACATCCTGATCCATAGATAGCAGAAGGAAAAACTGTGTCCTACTGGCCAGACTTGAACTTGTAAGACCCAAAGTCCACCTCCACAGTGACATATTTCCTCCCAAACAGCCACACCTACTCCAACAAGGCCACACCTCCCAGTAGTGCTACTTCCTAGAGGTCCAGCATTCACATACATGAGTCTATGGTGGCCATTCCTATTCAAACAACCAGTCTCTCAACAACGCTGCCATACTGTGAGTCCATTGGTGAGGGCAGAGGCCTTATAGACCAATATCCTTTCAATAGCAACACAATATGGAGGTCAATCCTTGAACACATGCCCTTTGAGGACATCGCATATGCAAATCACTGGCTGTCCCTTTATTCAGCGGCATCTCCACTGGGGCAGGCTGCTTGTGCTGGTCACGGTGGTGGCCTTAGAACAAAGAATGGTGCCTGGCTCAGAATTATTTACGAATGAAAGACTGTCAATGAGTGAGATTCATAATAACCTTTTGGTGGGCGGGGGGTGGGGGGGAACGGGGAATAGAGAGAAGTAGTCACAAACAGAAGCACAAGCTTTTCCTTCTAAGCATGTCCCCCAAACTGACACATTAGAGAAACACTAACAGCATGAGAATGAAGGCTCTGGCATAAGGTATCTCTAGGAGCAGAGTGAAACACCCCATTGAAGCTCAAGCCATACAGGCGAAAAGTGGGGACTGTGTAGGACATGTGTTTGTATGCACCCCCCCTAGGGATACAAACTCTGTTGCCATTTCCCTCCATTCTCCTCCATCCTTGGTTGCACCCTATCTTATCCTCGGTTTTCCAGATTCCTTAGATTAGAGGCAATCCTGCCCACACCTAGCTATTTAGAAGCCTCAAAGAACTCAACACCTCTTGAGTCTTCTCTGTTTCCCCTCAGTCCTTGTGACCTTAAATGTCCCTCAAAGAATCCCCATAAATGGACTAAGACATAAATGAAAGAACTAGATTGAACTGAGGCAGGAGAATGAACGTGTCCTTTAAATGCTAGCAGGCATTGCCTTGGGCATAACAAAGGAGTTAAAACATAATTAAGATCTGAGGCCTGATTACAGGAATGTGTGCGATTATTTTTATTATTTCCCCCCTTTCTATCTTTGTGATGGGATGTGATCAACCTCTGCCATGCTCCGTTGCTTAGTAGCAGACAGTCAGAGTTTTAATTATATGCTAACATACGCTAAGGAACAGAAAGCTGCCTTATGTCTAATACGTATACATCAAGAAAGACGCGTGACAGCGTCGCCATTGCTTTAGAGACTGATAAAGAGCGCCTCCGGTAGGGTTGTCATCAAAGGCTTGGGAACAGAGAGGGAAAGTATTATTAACAAGGCTGCTACTCTATTTATATGTCCTCCATTGTTTGTGAGTTCTTGTTAGAAGCCAGCAATGAATTTTTATCTACCACTAATTTCATCAGTTCTTTTTTTTTTTCTTTAAGTCTGGGAGAATAAAAAAAAAATACTATTATCAATTCCGCTGCCAACACTTTCCCTCCAAATAGAATTCTTTTTATTCCATCAAATTTGTAACTTCTAAAATATTATATCTTGTAATAAAAAAATTAAAGAATGAGTTCATTCATTCTTCTAGCATTCAGAGTGATGTGCTCTGAGAGCAAACCCCAGTGGAGACCTCTGTCCTCCCTGAGAATATATGTTAAGGGAAAGGAAGATGGTTCAGCAATAAACCAACGAAAAGATAACTACAGGCTGTAACCAGGGCTGTGAGAAACATGGGGTTCATTGCAGAAGACTAGGAGAGTGAAAATGATCGGATATCCGCAGTCATTTATTCACGTTAAGCCAGGGCTAGTCTACCACATTAGAGACATTTCTCTCGCATTGACAACAGTTCAGATTAACCAATGCCCTGTTCTATTTGATTAAGTCAGTTTCTTATGCTGGACTACTGCTAGCCATGTTGAATATTGATTTTGATGAGGGTTAGATTTATCTTCTTCAGAATAGATAAGGAAGCTGAATAAACTGGCTATGGTTACATCCTTGCTCACTGTTTTCAATAGCTGGCTTGTGGTCCCAGATGACAACTTGGGCTTTGGTCATTGCATCCGCACAAAAGATGCTTTTATTTTTGTGTAGCCATAATTTATTCCATGGCTGTAAGGGAAGTTAACCTAGGTAACCTGCATTCTAGGTAGCCATAAACACACCTGAAAAACCAGAAGAAATTGTGTTACTAAGTAAAAAGGCATGCAGTTAATGAAAAGCCAGTCAGGGTAATATGATCATGTAGCTGGTACAGTAGAAACCAACATACTTCTCATGAGGTATCCATTAAGATGATCTTAAAGAATGCAAGAAAGGACCTGGGGAGATGGCTAAGTGTAAGAACATTTATTGTATAACCATGAGTACTTGAGTTTGGATCCCCATCATCTACATTTAAAAAAAATACATATTTATATGCATCTGGAACCCCAGTGTTGGGAGATGGAGGTTAGAGAGACAGAGGATTGTTGGGACTTGGTGGCTATTAGCCTAGGAGAAAATCAACACAAACTCTTGGTTCATTGGAGGATCCTGTCTCAAGGGAATCTGAGAGAGATAGAGGTCACCAGGAGACCTCATCTGGCCTCTTTATGGGAGCACGGGTGTGCATATCCGCTACACAGATATGTACATGTGTATGTGCATGTATATACACATAAAAGAATTCATAAAAGGGGTTCCTCTATGAACTAGAGAAAGAGAGCCAGAAGTAAAACCATGCAAACTATGAGCCCACAGCTTGGCTCTTGCTTACCTATAATAATACATATGCTGCTATTACGTTCTGTCTGGGATGATGAACTGTCGTCTTCCCAAGTTTTTTGTTCTCTAACCCTCAAAGTACATTATAGTATGGCAATTTTTGAGTTACCTGAAAAAAAATCAACTATTTCCATCTTATTTTGAGCATGAGAGGCAATGCGAGCAAGCATGTTAAGTAGTAACTTGGTATGTGACATTTTATTTAGGTGGACAGATATGTGTAGAGGTTATGGACAGAAAGAGGTAGCCAAACCAAGTAAACGCCTTGGAGAACGAGCATGAGTGGTATAAATAACATGGCAGGTTTAAACAAAAGCACTTACAAATTAGGGTATTAAATCACAATCCACATTACAATAACGTGATTTAGTTTGGTGTTCGCCAGAACAGAGCCGACAGTATGGAACTAATGTGATGTTTTGTGTGAATGTCACATTAGTTATGCATTTGTTACATAATTTTCATGGGTGCCAGAATATAATTCATTGGAATAAACAGAAGAGTCTAGCGGCACTGAACCTAATGCTATAAAGGGGAATTTGCCTTCACTAAACCCTCTCGTACAGTAATTAAGGTGACATTATATCCAGCACATTTTCTTAATAAATATCTTACACTGACATCAAACAAAAGAAGGAATCACTACTACTGTTTATTTCTGCAAATTTCATGTGAACTAAGATCACTGACGTGCATGGTTTTGTCTAAACATAATATACAATGACAACATGCCCTACTGCCGCAGATGAGGCAGTGTGCTTGGATATCAGAGTAAAAGCATTTCAAAGCTTTTCCTTGAGTTCCCTGACCACAGAAGGCGGGAGGTGGGGGGGGGAGTGACACAGAGATCATTTCTTACTGTACATCTGGAAGGAGAAACTCCAAGTGAGTAGATGTCTTCTCTGAGCTAACAGATTTCCCATAATCTTGCATGTATCTAGCTATGAGCCTAAGACGTAGTAAGTGGGAGCAAAGAACTCAGGTCTGTTCAAAAGAACTAAATAATGAACATCAATTTCATGACGAACACTATGTCCTTTTTATCTCTCTAGCCCTAAACACCTAACACAATACTTGCTCTGTGTGTGTGTGTGTGTGTGTGTGTGTGTGTGTGTGTGTGTGTGTGGAGAGGAGAGAGAGATTTAATGTACATAAATGCAACTCTTATTTGCAACAAGTTCTCCTTACTAAGTTGCTCCTGGAATGTCTCTCAATGGATTTGATCAAATATTTGAACTATAACAAAATATAAAGATAACACAAATGAGAACTGCTTATAAAGAAATCAATGGCACACAGTGTTCTACTGGAAATGCTCAGCTTATTCCTGAAAACTGTCACAAAAACTAAATATATGTGGTCAACTGCAACACACATATATAAAATGTGCAATAATAATGGTACTTGTTTTTTTTTCTAAATCAAGAATAACAATATGTACTAAGGAAGTTAAAACCTAATCTTTTAACTAGGGGTTCTCAACTTTTTCCTGGAAGGTGGGGTATGTGTATGTTGCAGGGGAGTCTATAGAGGATAGATAATCGGGAACAAAAGGCACCTGGCCCTCAGGGTTGGCCTTTCTGATCTTTGTTATACCCCGTGTAAGAGATTAAAGATTGTCTATCTCCTCTGCAAGGGCTCTCCTTGATTGTTTGTTTCTTTTGTTCTTTCTCCATGTGTTTCTAAAGGGGTGGTTAGGCTGTCGAAAGCTCCACCCTGCCTAGCAAATGCATCCTATTCCCACTGTTTACCATGAATCACAGGGCCTTCCAGCATGACTTACCTGTGTTGCATTGTACAACTTCACCACAGCCTTGGTCCTGAACATACAACATTAACACTTGGCACTCTACATGAATTACAAAATACCACCAAATGCTGCTTGGAACCTCATGGCTCAGATTTTAGGCTATTTTTTGTGTTATGAATTTCAGTGGTTTTGCTGTAGACATAAAATTATCTGTTCTTATAGAAACATAGTACTTTAATTAAAGAAAAGAAAGACTTTTAATATTTTGCTACTGTTGTGTAAGGATCAAATTAGTATAGTTTTGGATTTCATTATGTTAGAATGTTTGGTTTGAAATATTGCTGCTTGAGATGCTGACAAGTTTCATAACAAATGATCAGCGAGTTTTGGCTTTGATTAGAACAATTTCTGAAACAGTTCTAAACATGCTGTATTTGTTTGTTAATTTGTTTTTGAGATAGAGTCTCTACACACAGTCCCCAAAATCCCGGGACTCACTTTGTAGACCAGGCTTGCCTGAATTTACAGAGATCCACCAGTTTCTGCCTCCCAAGTGCTGGGATTAAAGTTGTGCACCAGTATGCCTGGTTCGTACTGCAATTTTGTGAAGCAACATTCTCAGCATTGATGATCGTAAAGTCAAAATTTCAACTGAAGACAAGGAGGACCGTATTCTTGGTGCTATTGTAGCATCAAATATCCAGCCCAGATTTAATTCCTTATGTAAAAATAAACACTGTCTAGTTGTGGGTCTCTGTATTAATTCCTATCTATTGCAAGGACACACTTTTCCGGTGAGGGCTGAGGCACTGATCTGTTTGTTTAGCAACACATCATCAGCAGTCATTTTGTTGCTTTATTCATTTACCAGAATAATGTAGTAGGTTTTCCCCTAGACCCATGACCTCTCTAGTCTCAGGTTCTTGTCCTCATGAACAGTGCCAGGAATGGCTGCTATCTCATGGAGTGGGCTTTAATCCCAATTAAAAAAATGGTTTGGTTACTCCCATAACATTTGTGCCACTAGTTCACAATGGGTTAATCTTGCAGACAGGTCATATAAGGTTTGTAGTTAGATGAGACTGATGATTACTTTTCTCCTCCAATATTACACATAATACTTTCCAGCACTATAAATGCTAGTCAGGAGGGCTAAAGCTTCTCGTTGGGTAACAGTTTAATTTCTCCATATTTGAAGACATAAGTATGTGCTTTCTTCAGGTCTTACCAGGATGTTATAGAGGTGGCCAATAATATTAGCTATAACACATGGTATTTGAGGGGATCTATATGACCCCTTTTGCCAATGACTTAAAAAGATGCAACCCAGCTTTGCAGACACCACCGCTTTCTGCTGTTTATTACCAACCACACCATGTTCCGTGATATCGTGTAAGCGCTATGGCTGTGTTTTCTTTGAGCTGTTTGCAGACAAAGTTCCAGAGACAGCAGAAAACTTTCGTGCTCTGAGCCCTAGAGAGCAGGGTTTGGGTGTAAGGGTTTCTCCTTTCACAGACTCATTCCAGGACTCATGTAGCAGGCTAGTGCCAGAATGGCCCTGGTGGCAGGTCCATCAGTAGGGAGAAAATTGGGGATGAGAACTTTATCCTGAAGTATACAGGCCCTGGCATCTTGTCCATGGCAAATGTTGGACCAAACACAAATGGTTCCCAGCTTTTTTTTATTATCTGCACTGCCAAGACTGAGTGGCTGGATGGCAAACATGTGGTGTTTGAGAAGGCGAAAGAAGACATGAGCATCGTGGAAGCCATGCAGTGTTTTGGGTCCAGAAATGGCAAGACCACCAAGAAGATCACCATTTCCGACTGTGGACAGCTGTAGTTCTTTTAACTTGTGGGCATCTTATCCACCAGACCATTCCGTATGCGGCTCAGGCGAGCACCCCCACCCTATCTGCTCACAACAATCTCTGCTCTCACTGAACGTCTTTGGATTCTGTGTTTTTCTCATCCCCTTCCAAGTCTAGCTGGATTGCAGAGTTAAGTCTATGATTACAAATAAAAGCTAAATAAGAAAAAAAAAACATGCAACCCATACCTGGTACTGGGGCCTTATTTTATAACACATGATATCTAGTTGAAATTTTGTATCCCCCATTATATGCTAACTCTTATTTAAATTCCGCCTATATATTTATATATTTTAGGTCGCCTCTATAGTAGTAAGTTTCCATGAGGCTTTTCAAAAGGCCTTGAGTGTTAATGTCTATATTCCCTCTCTAAATCTGCCCTCCTATCTTCCTCCCCATTTAATCCTCCTATTATCCCTTTATAACCCTGTGTTCTATTTCCTCGTGTGCATGTTCAGTAGGTGAATATGTATATGTAGGTGCCACTGTACACATCTGCACAGTGCACATCCATGTGGAAGCAATAATTTTGGGTTTGTCCCTGAGGAGCCATTTGTCATGTTGTCTTTTGCTTTTGTTTTGTTTCGTTTTTGAGACAGAGTCTCTCCTTGACCTGTGTTTGCTGGTTAGGCTAGGCAGGACTGACCTGGGAGGACCAGGGATCTGAACTGAGATTACAGATGTTTTCTATCATGCCCAAAGTTTTCAAACATGTGTTCTGTGGTTCCCTGTACTTATGTGGCAGGCATTTTAGAGGCAGTGGTATCCCTCTAGCCCATAACTAACATGTTTTGGAGAATGAAGCTGAGAGTCAAAAAGATGAATTATTTTCTCCAGGTTCTACAGTGAGTGAGATAGCTTTTACCCCAAACTCCATGTTTCTTCTAGGTGTGGGAACTCAAATAATGAAGGCAAAAACAAAAAACAAAAAACAAAAAAATTAATATTGGAAGCTCTTGTCATGGGAATTCCTTCCCTTTAGGAATATACATAGATACCAAATAGAGTTACAAAAATTTTTAAGGGTTTATACTAGCCAGTTTGAGGGTTTTATAGACTAATAATCTGTTGACATCTGCACAAACAGCAACAGGGCCCTAGCCTGCAAATAAAATAAAGACTATTTTCTCAATTAGGAAAAAAAGTGTATTATCTCAAAGTAACACACAGTCTGTTAAATTCAGTGTGGCTAGGGGATGTGGGATACCCTCTGTATGCTATAAGTATGTTCTATTACCATTAGTTAATAAGGAAGCTGCTTTGACCTATGGCAGGGCAGAATAGAGCTAGGTGGGGAAAACTAAAATGAATGCAGGGAGAAAGAAGGCAGAGTCATGGACATGCCATGGAGCTGCCAAAGGAGAAAGATGCGGGAACATTTATGGTGATAGATAGATGAATAGAAATGGATTAATTTTAAGACATAAGAGTTAGCTAGGAGTATGCATGAACCATTGACCAAACAGTATAGTAATTAATATAGTTTTGTGTGATTATTTGGGTGTAGGCAACTGGGAAACTAAAGAGCAGTCTCTGATTGCAGGTAGTATTATGGAGAGCTCAGGAAATTGCTTATACTTCTCTATTCAGTTTTTGGCAGATGAGTGTGTATGAGTGTGTATTTGAGTGTTTGCACATTGATCAGCATACAAGTATGTATTCAGTTCAGAACAAGGCTTCAGTACCAATGGCAAGTTACACCCAAATTGATGGCTTATCTGATACCATTATTGACTACATCTACCTCAAGTAACTTAGTCTAACCTTCCCAGCTACACGCCACGATCTAAACATCACGTTAAGTGGACAGAATTATTGATGGTATTTTAGTTCTTTCATTACAGCATCAGCAGCAATAACAACAAAGACCAAAACAAGTGCGATGCAAGCCAAGCTTAGGAAATATGACTTTGTGAAGAAATCACAATGATATTTCATCTTTAGGCCAAACTTAACTTTTTGCAAATGAAAAAATAAACCGTCTTACTAAACTTGAATCCCCAAACGAGCATGAAATAGTCTTTTCCCTGCACTGATATGATAGAAATTTTCTTTCCTTTCCGCTGACCAGTGCAATTTGCTCTGCCCTCTGCATTCACATCTTTAATTTGGGGACAAACATTCCTAGCAGTCCCTACTCAAAGCCTGGCACACATCCCTCCCACTGCGTCCTCTTTTACTCAAAAGCTAATGGTTTGGGTTTGTCTGGTTTTCAATACTGGAGCTCAAATCCCAGGCTTTACACGGGCCTCACCAGCACTTACCAGCGGAGCTATGTCCCAGGTAGGCTTTTCTCTTTCTTCTTCTTTTTTTTTTAACATTTTCTTTTGAAACAGATTCTAGATAAATTATCCAGGCTGGCCTTGAACTTGTTCTGTATTGTCTGGCCTTTAACTTCTCTTCCTGCAGTCCCCTGAAAAGTAGAGACAACAGCCTGTTCCACCAGACATGGCTCCAGCCATTTTCTTCCTTGCCTTTCTTTTTTGGGTTCATATCTATGTGTGTGTGTGAGGTATGTACATATACTATGTGTGTTTCCCCATACCGCAGGGAACAGAAGTTGAGGTTAGCTGACTTCCTCAATCAATATTTTCTGAGACAAAATCTCTCACTGAACTCAGAAATGGACATTTTGGGCTAAACGTAAGGGCCAATGAATGCTTAAACAAGCCTCTTTTGCCCCCCACCCCTGGAATTATAGAAGCGTTTCACAGTCCTGGTATCCCCGTGAGCTGGGGATCTGAACTCAGGGCCGCATCCTTGCATACCAAATACTTCACCACCTGAATTATCTACTCAGCCCTGAATACTTATACTTGTTTTCTTTCTTTCTTTCTTTCTTTCTTTCTTTCTTTCTTTCTTTCTTTCTTAAAGATTTCTGTCTCTTCCCTGCCACCGCCTCCCATTTCCCTCCTCCTCCCCCAATCAAGTCCCCCTCCCTCGTCAGCCCAATCAGCCCAAAGAGCGATCAGGGTTCCCTGCCCTGTGGGAAGTCCAAGGACCACCCACCTCCATCCAGATCTAGTAAGGTGAGCATCCAAACTGCCTAGGCTCCCACAAAGCCATGAATACTTGTTTTCAATGCACCTTCCTCCCTGGCTGTATCCTGTAAGGTCTGCATCCAATTTGAAGTCTAGGGGCATTCTTCTCTCCACCTTAAAAGGGCTGCCTTTTAGTCTAGAACAACTTCTGCCGTGTTTCTCTGTACTATCCTGACCCGTTTTTAAAATTAAGATTCAACTTGTGAGACATAAAATCCATGATCTGAAATGTACACTTCAGCAGCTGTTACAGATCCATAATGTCTTATAATCATAGCACTCTAATCCCAAAGCATCTTCTGGTACAGCTTCAATTACTCCCCCAGCTTGTCTTCCTACTTTCTTGTCTCAACTCATATCTTGCTTACTCTGAAGCGTGATTACTGTATTCTAACCATATTTCTTGGTTTATAAACATGAATCTTCATCAATCTGCCCTATGCACACTCTCTGGATAACCTGGCACTATGGGTACGCCACCCCTGTTTTGGCCCCCAAATAGCATTACCACCTTTGCCCCCCTTTGGGAAACATCCTTTTCCCATCCATGACTACCTTCAGCAAATACAGATCAAGCAATCTAGAGTTCACACCTCACTCATACTCCTGGAGGTATTACTACGAAATATCAGGCTGTCTGGGCTCTATAGGAACATTCCTGTGTGGTAGCAATTAAATTCTCAGGCCCAAATATTTTTTAGCTGAACATTCCTTAATATTTTATAAGACACACCTCATTTCTATAAACAGTCTTATACCCTGCTGCTGATGGGAAGGGATTGGCCTCAGCTCGCTTCCCCTTATCAAGCTCTGTCCCATACCATCATTTAACAGGAAGCACTGCCGCTTTCCATAGTCTTTGTGGGGCGCTGGAGATTGAACTCAGGGCCTCACACATGATGGGCAATTTCGCAACTACCGCCCTCTTGCAACTTCTTATTTTGGGAGTGGGAAATGACCAAACTGTCCAGCCTGGCCTGAGCTTGTTATCTTCTTGATTATTGGGGCTCACAGCCTACCTCGCTAACTGCACCTTAGTTTTTTTTTTTTTTAATATAAACTATCTGGACTATTTCCTTCAGCTTTTATAAAACGATACACACTATATTGTAAATCACTGCAATGGCTATTTCTGATCTCTCTGCAAATTTTAAGGTTCTATTTAGAATATAGCAGTCATCCAATTCACATCACTTAGATACACATAGCACTTACCACTGACTGGGACACTGACTGAGAATTTATGTGTGAGGTTCTTGATTGAATTAGGAACAGGAAGATGAAAGGAGAATGAGTGGGTAGCACTGGGATGTTCCTGGGTGAACACTGGGAAATAACTGGACCCTCCGTATTTATGGGCTTCCTGTAGGAATGTGTTACTTAGGAGAGGTGAATTGTTAAAGTGTGGTACTCACTGGAGCTGAAATAGAGAGAAAAGCCACCTACCTGCAATTCTGGCACTAGGCTAAACCACACACCTCAGCAGCAACTCATTCCATGGGCAAGTTTATGCGCAAACAGGCAGAACCTACTAATGGGTGCTGTTGACACCAAAGAAACAGAAGCCACAAAATGAGTTTCATATTCAGAAACAACCCTGGTCTGTACACTATGGCTACCAAGGACTGACTTTCAGTCTCTGGCTGTGTCTAGGTCTCTCTCTGTGTGTGTGTTCCTTCTCCTTCCTTTCCCCCCCTCCCTTTCCCTGTCTCTCTCTGCAGTATCAGAAGCAGATCCTCTGTCTGCTAAGCAAGCACTCTACCTCTAAACCACCCCAAGGTCAAGAACTTACTTTGGTGTACTGTGAAGTCCTGACTCAAAGGAAGACACGTTAGGAAAGGATCAGTTGGGCCATCAAGGCAGTGACTTTAGGAGAGGATGAAGTAGAGATAGTGCTGTTGGCACCCTGAGGTGGCTTTAAATTGTGAAGACCTCAGAAATACTTGGAGAGAATGGACGGAGAGAAACCACTGTAAAGGGGTCATGAAGCAGCCCTATTCTCGGGGGATCCTTCTTGCACACCGTACTTCTGTGCAGACAGTCAACTTCTTGGGGCAGGAAGGCTCTGATTATAACAAGAGACCATATATTCCAGACCCCCCAAATGTAAAGGGAAACAGCCTTCAGACCCTCATTTACCACAGCAAATCTCGGCACTGACAGTAGTTATCTGCACAATTTCAGTGCTTCTTGTATTTCTGTGCTGTGTGGTGTACAGACATATAACACTCTACTGTCAAGACCTTCTCATCTCAACCTACATGTGATTAAATAAAACCTTCAGCACCTGACAAAAGGAATAAATATTAAATACTATCATCAGTCTTTTATAATAATCCAAATAAACAGATAGCATCTATCCGCTGGCTTCACCCATCACAGGAAGCTCCATGTCCCATGATTTCTTGCTCCTCACCATTACAAAGGAGCAGCTACATCTCCCGAGCTTTGTTTAGGAAACATATCCAGTCCATAGACAGCTTTTAAATTCTAATTCAACTATTCTTATCTGAGCTACAAAGGAAAATTTAATTTATTTTTTGCTTACGCAGAAAAGAAAAACTCATTAATTTCGATTACTGACTCATAGGGGTGACAGAAAATAGAGCAAATTATAAATTAATATCGTTGACAAAAAGGATAAAGAGGTAAAGCAGAAAAAGGATGAGGAAGAAAGAAAGCCTTATTCTTAAGTGTAAAGAGAATAGTTTGTTTGCATAATGTAGTTAAACTGTCTT
This sequence comes from Microtus oregoni, assembly GCF_018167655.1. NCBI lineage: Eukaryota > Metazoa > Chordata > Mammalia > Rodentia > Cricetidae > Microtus > Microtus oregoni. The sequence goes on along the minus strand of NW_024543061.1, from coordinate 39,124,734 downwards.
AACAAAATGTCTCAAGTCCACATCTCACGCAAGAACCATTTCTGTCTTGGTCATTTACAGAGCATTCCAGAGATGGACGATATTCAACTGAGGGTATTTTTCTTTTCTCCATCTTAGGAGGCTACTGTTGCTTTTAACCCACTAAGGGTAGGAAGTGGGGGCTGCTCAGATTCCACTGTGCAGAATTGAATGGGAAGGGCACACAAGGTACAAGGAGGCAGGGACTATGGAACCCAGCAGTGCTGTTATGTGTTCAGTTCAAGTCCAGGGCAGTTCAGCACTAAATGGGATAAGAGTAACATATTGAGAGATCATTGTAAACCTATTCTCCAGTCCAAAAGTCTTAAAACTAAGGTCCGCATGCCAAATCCAGCTCATTACCCTGAACAGCCTGTGAGTAAGACAGACCATTTGTGTTGGGCAGTGGTGGCACACACCTTTCATTCCAGCACTCAGGAGGCAGAGACAAGTGGGATCTCTATGAGTGTGAGTCCAGCCTTGTCTACAGAGCAAGTTCCAGGACACGCTCCAAAGCCACACAGAGAAACCCTGTCTCAAAAAATCAAAAAGCAAAAACTAAAACTAAAACAAACAAAAAAAAAACCAACAAAACACTCTGAATACCCAACTATATAAAATGTCTTCTAATTCATTAGTAGATATGTGTTCCCCAAATTATATTCCATTATTAGTAATAATACTGATTTTATAATACTTTGATTTTCACCAGCAAAACAATCTATGGGAATCTGTTTGTGCTATTATTGTTTGAGTACCAGCATGTATCCTTGAATTTGCCTCTCCACTTTCAAAGTCTTTACAGAAGAACTGAGCTAACTATGGCCATGATCTGAGATAGACCAATCTAATGGAATCTGTACAAAGTTTCTGTTAGAGCTCAACAACAAACTCCCTGCTCTCCTCCCCCGAGGTACAAGGTTTGATGATTTGCTGACTAGATCTTGTGGTTCTGACTTCACCAGTGGGTTAGATGGGGAGCAATCGGGCAGTGGTCCTGGCTGGAGGAAGTGGGCCACTACAGGTACACTGCTTAAGAGTGTCTCTGGTCCTCGCCCCTACTTTGCTTCCTAGCTGCCATGAGGTAAGCATTTCTGCTTCTACACCCTCTCTGCCATGCTGCTCCATCTTCCCACTGGCCCACAGCAAGGAGCTAGCCAACTTGTGGAAACCCTCTGAAACCAGAAGCCCCAATAAATCTTCTGTTTTTTAATTTGTTCTCCCTCCCCTTAGGTATTTTGCCACAGGAATGGACAGAAACAAACGGTAAATAAAGAAGTCAATAACAGCAAATAAAAAAGCTGATCAGCAACTGGGATTCCATGACCTTAATAAAATTTGCCCTGTGTCGCCATTTACTAATTAATTGATCAGTTGGTGTATTGATTGATGTGTGTGTGTGTGACACAGAACACATGTAGTGACTGACCACTACAGGACAACTTGCAAGTGTCAGTTCTCTCCTTCTATGATGTGTATAATGTGGGTTCCAGGGACTCAATTTGGGTTATTAGTTCGGGCTGCATGCACCTTTACCTGGGGGTTCATCTTATCAGCTGCATGCTTCTAATTATATTCAAACATCTTTAACCAGATCACACATTTAGTAGCTTCTGCTGGCCAGAGTCCACTAGAACAGGAAACTAGAGGAGAAAAAAGATTCTGTCTCACTGAAACCAGAGCACTAAAGTCTATACAGTGTACAAAAATTTATTTTGGCAATTCCATGTGACATGTTCTCCTTACCCGAGACACAGTTCTAATAACTGGCAATGACCTCACTGACCTAATGCACAGCAGCACAGAAGCAGGAAGATGGGAAGGCCCGAAAGAGGAGGAAGATTGCTGCTCTCCATCACCTCTCAACATGGGACTAAGACCGCGAAACCTCTGGGGCCCTCGGCACATCACTGGGTGAGAGCCATGTATGATACTAACTGTAAACATGATGGTGAACCGTCATCGACAGGCAAAAGTGAACGCATCACATTCTGTTTGTGGGGGCAGAGAGAAATAAACTAAAGAAAGAACCATCGGGGAGGGACGGGGCAGGGGAGCTAGTCCAGAGGATAGGGTTCTTGCTGCACAGGTGTGAGGATTGACTGGCGTTCAGAGCCTTAGCATCCACAGAAAAGGCAGGCAGGTGTGGCATTCCGCCTGCAGTCCATGCACTTGTTTAGGCAAAAACAGGGCATCCTTTGGGCAAGCTGGCTAGCTAGACTAACTGTGATCATGGAGCTCTGGGTTCAGTGAGAGCCCATGCTTCAGTAGAATAAGGTGGAGAGCAATTAAGAGAGACACCCAAGGTCGATTTCATATTCCCACATGTTCCTGCACACATGTGCACACACATGCACACATACATAAACACATGCACACAGAACACACGCACACACACACACACACACACACAAACACAGAGCACCATCAAACACACTGAGAACAGCCGGACGGTGGTGGCGCACGCCTTTAATCCCAGAACTCGGGAGGCAGAGGCAGGCGGATCTCTGGGAGTTCGAGGCCAGCCTGGTCTACAAGAGCTAGTTCCAGGACAGGCACCAAAGCTACAGAGAAACCCTGTCTGGAAAAACCAAAAAAAAAAAAAAAAAAAAAACCACTGAGAACAAATCTGTGTCCGTTCAAAGAGAAATGCAACAGTCTGAAAGTTAATTTGTATGGAACATTCGTCCTCCCAGGAACTCACGTCAATGAGATGTGCTGACAGACTGCATGTAAACAGCCATCTCCACAGCCCTAGCAAACAGACTCTCTTACCCTCATACTTTCATCTATTTTTAAAAAATACGACTCTGCTCCTATTGACAATATTGTGGGAAAACTTGTCAGCCCTTGTCCCCTGATCACGCATATGAATATTTTATACCCAAATGACAAGAAGCCATTTGAACTTGGCTTAAGAAAGAACAAAAACATAAACAAAACAAACTAAGAAAGAAAAAGCATCAAAGGGGAAAAAAAAAAAAACAATGGCCCATGAAGCAAACGCAAATGGCGAGTTTCTTCCGGGAGGTGGTGAGGGCCACTTCTCTGGGCATGTAAGGCCTTGCCTGAAAGGACAAGCAAGAGGGACGCTTCTTTGCTTTCTCCCTGTGATTATCGACTTTTACATCAAATACCAAGAGACAAGTTATGTACGGGAGGTTCCACCCTTGGCTCCATCTCTAAGGTTTCACTCTGACAAAGCATGGGGAGACTGTGCGGGAGAAACTGGTTTTCAAGGCGTACAGGAAACAGGGTACCAGTAACAGAAAGAGGCTGTGACAGGATGCAGCCTCCAAAGACATGGCCCCAGTGACCTTCCTTCAGCCAGACCCTGCTTTCCACAGTTCTACCAACTCCCAAAAGTCTATGCAGATTTGGGATTAAATCACTCATGAAGGCAGCTCACTCACGGCCTAACAGTCTTTGGAGACGTCGTCATAGTCATCCAGCAGTATGCTTCCCTACTCTCCCAGGCATTTCTCAATCAAACTGACAATCAGTATTAGCTGTCATACCCCTCCTTGGGGATAGGATCCACCCTTTCAAAGCACTCACACAAAGAGCCTTTCTGTTTCCTGTCCCCTGGCAATAGTAAGTGGCCCAGGATGAAGCATCCTTGTCAGTTTGCACTTGTGACACCAAGAGATAGAAAGAAATTTCACATTCCTGTTGATAACCACAAAGGTGCATTTGGGGACACCGGCCACCAAATCGCTTCATAGGAGTCTCCCTAAGAAAACAGCTTGTGAGTGCAGGAGAGAACGGGGAGCTCCACCAATCTCACGATGCCGTCTTTCAGCCTATCTCCAGGAGTTTCTTTCCTGCTGCTGTTGTCACACAGACATCTTGTCTGGTGTAAGACAGCATTTGGTTTCTGCTACGTGCAAATGGGTTCATTCTGAGGAGGCAGGAAGCACTGGAAATGGCCCAGGGGAAAGTACATGTGAATCCAGAGGCATGTACTTAGGGAGTCCTCTGAGCTACTCATTGCTCGGCTTCGTTCAGAGGGTCCCTTTAGAGGACAGTGGTGTGTGTGTGTGTTTATTAAAACTAACTGTAACTGATATAGCTATGGCCATTTAATACTTTCCATTTTTGCATTTCCATCACCCTGTAGTTGAGGACAAGGAGAGGCAAAACTCCAGAACAGAAACATCTGGGAAGCAGCATTATATTGGTCAAGGTAGAAACTGTCCAATTCTCTTGAAATGCATAGTGATGGGTATCTGTTGTCATACCTACCCAGAATCCCTTTTTCCCCTTCTGGAATCTGTCTAGGACAATTCTTTATCATTTAGATACTGCTGAATGAAACTAGCAGGGTGGATACATGACTCTAAACAATGTGGTATTCTTTGGGCAATGAAGAGCACATCCCAGGAGGTGTGATCAGTACGAATCCAGAGACTTTGGTGTACTAACTGGGAAAGGGATGCTGGTTCTACCCTCAGATTCACAGATAAGAATCATCTGCAGAGAGAGGACCAGAGTCACGACAGTTAGAGACTGGCAGATCGGAGGCCTTCCTTGAGCCTTTGAATCCAGGCAACTGTGAAGTTGCTTTGTACTGGTTAGATTTTTTTTTTTTTTTTGGTCAGTGTAGAAGGAGCTGCGGGCTGCGTTCCTGTCTGGCTAGCTTATGCCCCGAAATAATAACACAGAAACTGTATTCTTTTAAACACTGCCTGGCCCATTATATCTAGTCTCTTACTGGCTAACTCTCATATCTTGCTTTAACCCATATCTAATAATCTGTGTAGCACCACAAGGTGGTATCGTACCAGGAAGATTCTAGTGTATGTCCATCTTGGGCTGGAGTTTCATCGTGTCTGGCTCACTTCCGTTCTTCCCAGCATTCTGTTCTGTCTACTCTACCCACATAAGGGCTGACCTATCAAATGGACCAAGGCAGTTTATTAACCAATGAAATCAACAGATTGACATATGACCTTCCCACATCAGGTCAGGTTGACAGATGTTGGGGGTCATCTGGAGTACTAAAGGAGGAAAGGCCTCCATTAGATTGGACTGTAGGCAAGTGTATAGGGGTAATTTCCTTTTTCTTAAAGAACCCTACACAGTGATATTTTATTTATCTTTTAATAAATAAAGTTTGCCTGAAGATTAGAAGGTGAAACTAAGCCACTAGAGGCCAGGAAGGGGTGTAACACTTCTTTAATCCCAGTATTAGGGAGTCACATGCCTTTAATCCCAGCACTGAAGAAGAATATAAGTGGGAAGAGACAGAGGCTCAGGGCTGTAGGTGCCTTTGAAATATCAGCAGCTGCTGTGCCCTGTTCTTGCACAACCCGAATAATCGGTGACTTTTCTTTAAAAAACTTTCTAGTATTTTTCCCAGAAATACATGTTAATTTATGGTTTGTTTCTAAGATTGTGGGAATGTGAATCTGAGTATTCCATTGCTGTAACAAATCATATCTAGGGGTGTTTTCTTGATGAATGACCGATGGGGGAAGACCCAGTGCACTATCACCCCTGAGCCAATGGTCCTGGATGGATAAGAAAGCAGACTGAGTCAGCCGTGTGGAGCAAGCCCGTCAGCAGATTTCCTCTATGGTTGCTGCTTGAATTCCTGCCCTAACTTTCATTTGACTTCTTTGCACAAATCCATTCTTTCAGTCTGGTGGTGATGCACACCTCCAATCCCAGCACTCAGGGAGGCAGAGGCAGGCAGAACTCTGTGAAACCCTGTCTCAAATAAAAAACAAAAACAAACAAACAAAAATCCATTCTTTCAACTGAGCAAATTTCTTCCATCCACTGTTAACTTACTAGCAAAGTGTAGGGATTCAGAAAAATGGTTTTTTGCTTGTTTGATTTTTGAGACAGGGTCTCTCTGTGTAACAGTCCCAACTGTCCTGAAACTTGCTTTTTAGACCAGGTTGGCCTTGAACTCACTGAGATCCACCTGACTTTGCCTCCCAAGTGCTAGAATTAAAGGTGTGCACCACCACCACCTGGCTAGAAAAATATTTTTTTAAAGGTACCAAATGAAAGAAATATCTGAACATCCTTCTAAGGACTAGAAAAGCTATTTGAACATGTTTTTATTGTTTTTTTTTCTTTGAACCCTCACTATGTATCTTTGGCTGGCAAGGAACTTGCCATGTGGACCATGGTGGCATGAAACTCACAAAGATCTACCTGTTTCTGCCTCAGAAAGCTGGAATGGTGAAGGGCATGAACCACCAAATCCAAATTCCTTGGGTTTTAAAATTTCTAGGATAGTATGTAGTCTAATTTATTTCAGCTATATGACGACAGATGTAGCTTCATGGATTGGCCAACACTCAATGTCTACCTTATTGCATTGTCAGTGTTTTTAAAACATGTCATTAACAAAACATAATTACGATACGATAAATTTTTGTGATGCCTTTCCACCAACACATGACAAAAGTAACAAACCAATGATCTTATAGCCAAGATCCCTACCTCATGTCTCCACTATTACTTGTCCATGTTTAAAGTGATAAGAGAAACACACCAGAAATTACTTTTTTTTGTTATTGTTACCGTTCCTAGAGAAAATGTTGCCTTGGATTTGTGCTCAAGTAAAATTGCTATTCAAAGAAAATAAAAAACATTAGTTTTAAATTTATCATTTATAAGTGGCAATAGTTATTTAACCAGAATTTCGGTATAACGTTGGAAATGAGGATCAAAGTGAATTTGTTCTTTTAGAAGCAATCAGTTTCTAATGACAGTGTTTTCTCCTGATAGGATCACGATCAAATGTGAGCACACTTTCTGTAAGCAAATGGAAGAGGTCATCTTCATCACCACCATATAATCTCTATCCAGGTTGTGCAGCTCACCATACCATTCTTTGGAGTTGTTAACAGGTATCTCTGGCTGTCTCTCTAACTGTCTCTAGTTCCCTCTCCCCACTGACCAACTGGGAGACATCGAATACTATTCCGGGTCTTGAAAATGCTCAAGGCACGCTAACATATTTTAGAATGTGAGAAGTCTTGCAGTTAGAGATAATCTGCTCAAATTTGCTTAGCCCAGCATTTCCCCAAAGTTAACTTTCTCAAGATTAACTATAGCGTTTCACACCCCTCCATACAACCCCACCTCCAGACCCCCCATTCCTCAAAGCAACTTTGGGAACAGCTTGCAGAACTAACTCCATAAAGCAGAGTTTGGGAACTCTACTTTAGTGGTTTCTATCCCCACAGACTTTGCTGTCTGAATAATATATAAGGAGTTTTGAGTGACAATTGCACCCATTTGAATATATCTCCAACTGACTCCAAAATTAGAAGTTTGAAATGCAAATTTTCGGAAAGCAAACTGTCTTTCCCATCTAGACATGCTGCTGAGATGTATTTGATTTTGTATAGGCTCCTATCCCTCGTCACCATATCTGCTATAGGTTACAGGTGCAAAAGACTGATAAACATTGAACACAAATATGATTAGCTAGGTTTAAATTCTATGCAATAGAGATCCCTGACAATCTTAATACAATGACTGCATACTTGATTTTGTTTATCTACATAGTTCTTTGGTATATGCCTCTTGGGACAATTGGGATAATGGAGACCTCTTCATTTACCCTCTGTACAAGATGTGTATTGTGCACCTGTTTTCATATGGGGGAAAATATGGGGCCTTTTGTACTGAGCCTCCGATATGGCAGCAGAGAATCTTCAAACATACTAGAAGTCTAACTTCACATAGCTGTTCTTCAATAAACTTCTCTACTTAGCTACTTGGCTATGCATTAAATCTTCGCATACACAGAACAATAAAAACAGGGCAATTTTTAAGGTATATCTCTGTTGGCTGGATTATGAAGATTAGCTGCTTAGCTGATGTTTAAAGAAGTTATTGAAAGTAAGCACAATCAAAAAATAAAACCCTGAAAACCATTTCAATATCAACAGGAAATGAAGCAGACAGGGTGTAGTCAAGACACCACTTTCTGCTAAGTAACATCACAAGGGATTACCACATTTAATTCTCTAAGGAATTTGATAGAGTCTGGCTCCAAGCAAGACTTATCATCAGGAAAATACATAATTATTCTCCTGGCAAAGGTGTACTTACAGAATACACAGGTTTGATGCAATTTAAAATTTAGGTCACTGGTATTGAGGATATGTTTAAATGGGATGAGTTGGGTTTCTTTCTTTTTTTCCTTTTTTTTTTTTAGATAAATTCTTTTCTCATATAAAAATATATCCTGATTATGGTTTCTCTTCCTTCTACTCCTCCCAGTTCCCTCCCAATTCCCCTCCCATCTGAATCCACTCCTTTTCTGCCTCTTCTGTCTCTCATTAGAAAATAACAGATTTCTAAAAAAAAAAAAACAAAAAAAAAAACAAAATATAACAAAATATATTAAGATAAAACAAAAGTTTCTATATCACAGTTGGACAAGACAAATCAACAGAAGGATAAATGTTCAAGAGAAGGCACAAGAAACAGACACGCAGGAGTCCCACATAAACACTAAACTGGAAGCCATATACACAGAGGATCTTGTATAGCCCTGTGTAGGCCCTGTGCATGCTCCCTCAGACTCTGAGTTCCTATGTGCTTTAGAGGGCCGTGGGTGTCTTATGAATTCTCTAGTATCTTCTGACACCATCTCCTAGAGAGACCTTGCTCTCTCCCCAAAGCAGCCTATGTCTGTCTCCTGTCACCTTGTCCGTTCACAGAATTCTCATCATTTCTAGAGGCTGAACCAAGAGCTTTGTTTCCAAGTGTTTCTCAGCTTCACACAAATCTTAGAACTACATTAGCATTCACTGTTTCCCCAAATGGGGTGTGTATGTCACTGCTTACACACAGGGTAAAGAACTTGGGTACATTTTTTATGTTAAGAAAGTGATTAATATAATAAAAATGTACCGCCATTTACTGAGTATTTCCTTGTAGTACCAAGCCAAAAATCAAATATATTAACTTGATTGGCCTTCATAAGACCTGTGTGCTGCTGGCTCTTATTATCTCCAGTAAACAAAATGGAGATACTGGGAAGATAAATAACTTGCTCAAGACCATGCAGCAATTAGAAAAAGCCAAAAATTCAATGACAAGAAGTTGAGCAGGGAACCCCACTTTGCCATTTTGGGGACTCAGGCATGTGGTAGAGTGCTCAGACAGGCAACTTTTAACTGAATTGCCTAAGTACAATTTTAAGGAAGATATGTCTGTGAGCATAAAATAAACTCATCTAATGGCCAAGGAAAGATGTAGCTCAATTGGTAAGCACTTGCATAGTATGCAAAAAGCCCAAGGTCCAATCCAGCACCATGTAAACTAGGTGCAGTAGCACAGTAGAGCCTGTCAGTAAGGTAATTCAAGGTCATCCTTAGCAACATAACAAGTGTGAAGCCAGCCTGGACTTCACATTTCATCTCAAAAAAATAATAAAATAAAGCCATTCAAGTTGTATGCGAGTGTCTGGGGCAGTGGTGATGGTGTTGGAACGTGTGTGTGTGTGTGTGTGTGTGTGTGTGTGTGTGTGTACTCGAGATTAAGACTTCATGTGCTCTCAAGATGTCAGTCAACAGGCAGGAACTTAGGTCACGTATAGCTGTCACCACTCCGGAGATGCAAAGCCCCGACTTTCAACTTACGTGCTTTTCTTCTTGCTCTGAAAACTGTCTTGATCAGGTGGGATCTTCCTATTTTTGCACATTTTTTAGACATATAGTCATATTTCTATGGAAATATAAATAATTCAAATAATTCTGAAAAAGCAGGGCCTCAATTACTGTATATTACAATTTGATGGAAAAATACTTAAACTTAAGAAGAGCAGACAGCTGGATCATAAGCATTACAGCAAGTTCCTGGTGTCTTCTCCAGAGGTTTAAACAGATTATTATTTTTTTTAAGGGCAGAAGTTTAAGGTCTGGCTGGGGAATAGAGACCCATTCTGTCTGACACTTCCCAATTCAAATCAAACATTTATCAAATGATTCATAAGTAGTGTACTTTTAGAAAAGGAGCTGGCGGGCTGGGTATATTAAGCATTCATTATTATAAATTTGTATTTTAAAAACCCAGGCTCCTTTCAGTAAATATGCAAAGGTTTCTCTGACAATTTCTCTCCTTTTTCATAACGCAACCTCTCACTGAAATATTTTACATAAGCCCTTATATCTAAAGTGGATTCCTGGCATCTGGGGGTTCAATGTCTCCCCCAAATTCAGAATCGGGGAAATGCTCCATAATTACAGCTCATTTGAGAGTGAGTCATAAAGTAATCAAAAATGTTCTGAACCAAAAAGGCACCATCTTAGAGTGACATCTGAGCTAAACAAAGCGCTGTTGGCGATGACACTTTCCTAGCAATTTCTTATGAATCAGACGAGAGGACAACGTGGGCTGCCATGGCTTTGAGAAGGTATCCACTGGCCAAAATGGGCATTAACCAGACACCACTGGCCGACAAGGTGTGAAAAACCAAATGCTTTAATGAGGCTATGAAGAACAACAGTTCAATTATTTCATTGGATACATTAATCTCAATCAGAATATACAGTGCTGTGGACCATACAGAAAGAATTGCTGTGCCCCACAGCGGGGGCTGTTATTGACATTACAGTAGCAAGTGTCCGCAAGACACAGTCACTTGTCTTTGTCAAGAAGTCGGCTTCTTTTTCATACTGTTAGCGATATCAACTACTCCCCAGTGCATTTTTCAAAAATATGAATAAGTGCATTCCTTTGTGCTTTGTATCTTTAATGTCCTGTGTATTTCGTTTGTTCTTATTGCTTTATCGTATACAAACAACCAGACCGAGCTTTGTCATGACCTGGGTCTGACCAGATTGGTTGTGAAGCTTTTTTTTCCTTTTCTTTTCTTTTTCTTTTTTTTTTCTTTTTTCTTTTTTTTTTCTTTTGGCAAAGTCAGAAGGTTTGGTATTTCCATTATGTTACCCAGAGGAAGGTGGATAATTTTGGTATTTTGAGCACTCCAAACAGAGGTACAACCCCGAGTTACAATTCTGCACCCAGGGGTGGGGGAGTGGCATGGATCTTTCCTTAAAAACAGTGAGCAAAACTACTGCCTCTTGGCTTAAGCAGTCCCTGAAAGAATCCACATTCTCGCTGGCACAAAAGAAATAAATAAAACCACCCCCATGTTGCAGCCTCCAAATTGCTCACCTGCCTCTCCCAGCCTCTGTGTCTTACGACGAAGGCGCTAGGAAGCCGGCAATGGCAAGCCCAGGGGCTACAAATCTGGGTAGCAGTGGAATGTGCCATACTTTCTCCCAACAAACTTTCTAGAAAGTCGCTCTGCCTTGGTCAAACTCACTCAGCCATGGGTTACTCAATCTTGTGAAACATTGCTCAATTATTTAAAAAGAAAAACAATATTGTCAGAATCAACTAAGAAAAACTAGCATTATAGCATTGCGATCTTCAGTTTCCGCGTCCAGCCCTCTCCCGCCACCCACCACAAATGCGAAGAGGGAAACAATGCTATGGTTGTATCGGTGAACACTACGGTACAGTTATCTGTTCATGCACATTTGCACTTCTATTCTAGGAAATGAGTCTCGCACTTAAGGAGGTCGAAAGAACGGGAACTTATTTTCCCTACCCCCTTAAGTCATAAAGCTACAAGGCTGAATAGCATCGTCAGTGTTTCTTACCCAACATGCATGGGAACCGCACACTTGACAATTCTCACCAAAACCATCCATTCATACATCTGACAATCCTCTTGGATCCCCCCATCACCCACCACCAATTCACATTTGACGTTTAAACACTTTTTTAAAAAAAAAAAATCCCTCCTGAAAAAGGCTTTTCCTGATGAAAGAATTTGGCACTGTCAGTAAAATATATTTCATATTAAAAATATCTGAAGGGAAATTGGAAGCTCTAAGAATGTCTGCAGAGGCACCACGCTACTTCTCTCCTCGCTCCAGATACCGTCGTGAAACCTTCTCTTTAGAGTTCAGTCAGTGCTGGTCCAGAAGAGACTGCTGAGTTATTTAAGGCACTTCATTCTGAAGGATATGCTTTATGCCACTCACTACTCAATCATAGGCTGCTACTGAGAAATTCCATTCAACAGCCTGGCGTGTAATGCTATATATCATCTGTATAAAACATATAGATGGGATACATGGAACGCTACAGTTATTGCATAGGGCTACGCAAGTAGGAAATCACAAAAACTAACCTTACAATGTTGCCGCTTTGTTAAAACATTGTTATCAAGTAATTTGCCAATACAGTATTTCCCTCTTTAAGAAGCCAGCCAGTTTACTGAAATAAATCCCATTTTAAGGGACCAATGTGGGCATAGTAAATGCTGTGGTTATCAGTCTTCAAGAATATAGTTATTTTCATATTCCTAGAAATGCATATGTAAGTAGTTTTTTCTAGAAAGCCTGGTTTTTAACCTATTAATACTATATCTTAAATGTGTTCAAAAACAGTTTCAAGTGATACTGGAATATACAAAATGTTTGCAAAGCTCTCTTTGAACACAAGACCTTGCGTAAAAGTAGTCTTTCGTGGGTGTTCAAAGAACGCGGAGAACCACCAGTGAGTTGTAAAAATATTGAAGACTCACCATTTCAAGATGCATATTCTTACAAAGTAATACAAACATTGAAAAAAATGATGGTAATAAAGAATCTATACAATCAAAATGACTAAAACATAATTTAAAAATAAAAATAGTAAAGCCAATTAGAAATGCGCCTAGTTCGGTTATCTTTATCAAAAGCAAAAATGTAAAAAAAAGAAAAGAAAAAAAAACAACAAAAAACAAAAAAAGGAAGCAAACTTCCGGTGCTCCTCGATATTTTACCCAGAGAAGACATTCATTTCTGCTTCAAAATAAAACACATCTTATGAAAAATTGAACCATACTTATTATGAGGAAAACTGTAACTGCGCCCAATAAAAGCCAGAAAGGTCAGATCCTATGTTTCATGCCTTGGTCTAATAACTCCCTTCAGTTTTGGTTTAGCATAAGTTACATTTTCTAACCAGACAATCCTCATGAAAATGACGGATATATTTGTCTTTATGTAATGTATTCTTCTTTTAAGTAGTTTTCAGTACAAAGACTAACTGATGCTGAGAGGGCCCTGTGTCTTTAAGGCAGGACCAGGGAATCAATGCATTCATAAACGTGGGAAAGGCTTGGATGTCTTTTCCACTTTTCTCTTCGTCATCATCTTCGTTCTCTTCTTTTGGTTGCTTTACATTCGTGTAATTACACTTTACAGGTTAATTTCCAAGGAGGTCACAGACAGACAAAGCTCACAGCAAGCTTAGTTTTCCCCTGAATGAAAACGGACAGACACTTCTTTGAAGCAAATGTCCCCTTGCTCAGAAAGCTCACACTTCGAGAAATCAGTTCACAGATACTGCACGCTGATGGTACAATACTTTGGAGGCCTTTGTAGTTGTAAAATAGAATATACAAGTCTGGCTCACAAAATTCTAAAAATAAAATATATCCTGGGCTACTGATAAAGCACGAAAAATTCATATTAAAGGAAAATTATCAAGAAAACCTCTTCAGGTAAATGACGAAGTCTGCTGAGGAAGAGAGGAAGCAGTTTGTGCAGGAGCAGAGCAAGGCGGGCTCGCTAACACGCATGCTCTGTTTCTTCTGCGCTCATACTGCTCCTCCGGCTACTTGTTTTAGAAGCTCCTGGGGACACTGATGACAGCAGCGGGTCAGTGACACCAACGGGCGAGAGGGCATCGTCCATCAGGATGTCTTCCAAGTTGGAGCCCATCTTCCTGGGGATGCTATAGGCCGGGCTGTTCTCCGGCACGGTGCCGAGGTTATTGGTGAAGGTGATGGTACCGTCCGTGAGATCCAGGGTTGTTGTACATGTAAGGTCTGTCTGGTGTTGCACAAGTTCCTGGCTGCAGTTCTCAAGAACCGGTTCTTGCTTGATGATCCGGTTCACCAGATCAGGTGAGCAGAGACCAGTAGATGGGATAAGGGAAAGTCCATGCGCTCTAGCCTGCATCTCAAGCTCCTGCAACCAAGCGAAAGTCAGACAGTTAAGTGGGTGTATGCGCACGACCGACTTCCAGCGCAGAGAAACAATGCAAGAGGGTGATGGGGCAGTTGCCCAAACCCATGGAGTGTACATTACGTTGAGCGTCTCTACCTAAGGCTTTGGGAGGTAAGGAGAAGAAAACTCTAACAAAAGGGCCCCTGTGGCACCTGTGTTGATGGTTAGAGGGACTGATGGTCAGGTGACATATGGGACTGTTTGAGGTTTGCATTCGACTGTACTGTGAACCTGAGACTGCTTTTAATAACACAAGTCTACTTTCTATTTTTTAAAAAATCAGAACATAGGAACAAACAAATATAAATTGTCAAAGTAAAGTTTGCTGCTTTTAAAAAATAAATTCTGGACTTTCCAAAATACAGGACAGGTGACATTTTTATATAGAAAATTCCCTATCAGATGGTATATATTTTATTATGAATTACAAATAGAATCACTCTCTTGCAAAGATTAATGATTAAAAACGAGGATAAGCACCCAAATCATCAAAAGCAAAGTCCACCTACAGCAAATGCTGGCAATGGTGTGGGGAGACAGGAATTCGTACACATTGCTGGTGGGACTGTGAACTGCTGCAGCTACCACGGCAGCCAATGGGGAGGTTCTTCAAAGAAGGAAACACAGAACTACCCCGTGGCCCCCTTCATACCCTTGAGCACGTTCCTGAAGGACTGTAAGCCACACGACATAGAGATCCATGTGTATTGCTGTGCTGTTCACAATGGCCAAAACGCATCAGCAGATGAGCTGTTCATGAAAATGTGATACACCTATACAATAGAGCTTTGTACGGCTCTAAAGAAACACTGAAATCATTTTCAGGAAAATGAATGCAACTGGAGATCACTGAGGGAAATAAAATAACCCAGACTCTCTCTCAGTGGCATCTAGATATTTTTTAAAGTTTGTATGTACGTGTAAGACATTGGACTAGACGGCCACTGCAGGAAGGGTAAAGAGTGCCAGAAGGAGGCCGAGTGGCACAGAGGGTAATGGCGATGCTCCATGATTCGTGGGCATTAAAATATTACGAGGAAATGCATCTTTTTGTACAATGCAGATAAGCTAATAAAAGTATAAAATGACAGCTAATAGAAATATAATGCCAAGTAAATAGTAATACAGCAATACATAGATAGTAATACAATAATACATACAAACTGCTTGGGAGATCCCTTAAGATTTCAAGGGAAATGGCATGGCTCTCTCAACAACTCCCCAAACCCTGATTTAGTGTGAGGGCACTACCCATTTTCAGTACCCAGTCTCAGTGTAGGTACGCCATGAACTTTTCAACCCCCATTTTCAGGGTGAGTGTGCTACATAATTTCCAGTCCTCAGTTTCAGAAGAAATGTGCTCCACACATTTCAGTCCTCAGAGTCAGCGTCGGGGCACCACACACTTTTCGGTCTCTACTTTGAGGGTGAGCCTGCACATGCACACTTTCTGGTTGCCTCCCAGCTTCTGGAGAGGCTGCAGTGACAAGAACCTCGTGAGCATTGACACGGAATGGGATGCAAGGGAAGCTTACTTAATCTAACCCAAGGTCTCTAATAAATTGTGCACTCTCTAGAAGCGCTGTAGAATAGTAACTACCAGAGTTAGGGATGGGGTTCAAAAAAAAAAAGCCAAACCACACAAAATGCCTATTTTTCAGTTATATGCATTTCCTTCAAACCCATACTAAGCTGCTAAGATACAAATATTCAATTGTTTGGGTGTGACAGAAACAGTAGCCATTTCTTTGGTTTCTAGTTACTAAGATACCAATGGTGCCATGAAGAAAACATTCTCCATGTTCCACACAAACAACCAGAGTTTCCTGAAATCTAACCAGCCTCACTCTGGCAAAGGGAAACCTTTACTTTTTTTTAATTCAGCAAGAAAGTTTTCATCTATCACATAAATTATCTTTCACCACGTGTGCTTTCTTACTGTGGGCTGAACTGTGCTCTTACATACACTGGAGTCCGCACTCTGGGTCCTCAGACAGTGAGAAGACTGACTTACAGTCTTCGAAGAGGTGGTTAAGATAAAATGTCGCCAAGTCTGCAGGCAGGGTTGATCGCTAACAAACTCCAAATAGTGAGAAAGCTAATGACCGCCATTTCACCTCCCCTGCTCAGGGGCCTTTTGTCACAGTGGCACTGGCTAACTGACGTACTTTGTAAATCTGTGACTTGTTGGACCTCATTTCGAGATGCCTTCAATCCATGCTCCCCTCTTAGTTTTGATGAATTCTCACATATTCCTAAAAGGAAGAGCAGGGATCACCAATGTTCTTCCCGTATGTCAATGCTGTCCTATGCTAGCGAGAAAAAAAAAAAAACACACTACCATAAAGAGCAGATGGGAAATATGCCCTTTGAATTAGTCAGAGAGGAAAGGTACTTGACACATGACATGGACTCTCGACTTGGCCCACAAGTGTGTGGTCTGTGTTAAAAGTGTTGGATCTGTGAGCTCCTCAGTGAAGGACACACGAGCATGAGATGCCACATGAGTGTCTGCCTGCTCCTTCAGCCCAGCTCCAGAAACAAGCCTGGCTGGGCATCATGCTGAAGCCCCGGGCTATTTAATAAAATAATTCCCCTGGTAATAAGGCTTCCTGCTCTTTCTTCCATGAAGACTTCTGCATGCACCACTTAGCCTGAAAATGAAGGGAAGGCCCCAGGCCTTGGCCGAAACACAGGCTCTTGAAACTCTACACCAGCATGAAGAACAGCAGTGCAGCTTGTCTTTCCAACAAACAAGCAGATAAATTAACTCAAGAGGATGCAAATATCTTACCGCGCTCCTTTGTCGTTTAACCAAGAGTGTTTACCGACAGATTCCAACAGTTTCTTCAGTTTCTAAATGAGGTGTTAAATCGCGTGCAGAGCTCTGAGGCTCTGTGGCTTGGTAGAGCTTGCCTAATTAATGATTTTTCCCATGACAGGCAAAAGGGGTAAAGCCAGCGTCACAGTCACCAGGAGAAGGCCAAGAGGGCATTGCCATGGGATTGCCGAGGCCCATATTTTACAACATTCACATTTAAAATGAATATGCAAGTTTGGAACCTGACCACAAAACTTGGCTTCTCTTTGGAAGAACTTACTATATTTTAATAATTTGATAAGGAAATAACATAAACTACCTTTATAAACGGGTACACTGAGCACCAAATGATAAATCACCAAGGCCGTTGTGTAGAAGAGATGCAACATGAAACAAATAACCAATTAGAGGGGAGGGACAGATCTCACATTACATCCAGTCTAGGTTTAACTTCCTGGATTTACAGAGCCCAGCCCCAGGGGAGAGCCACCTTCTGCCTCCTGGTCCCATGACTGAGGATCACTGCAGCCACCACAAACGTGTTATCTTGGAGGGAGATGTGAAGTGCAGAGCACCAGGAAGATGGGTGTTTAAGGTTCCTGACGTACGCTCTGGAACACTGAACACCCATCAGGCGGAATGCAGTGTAGATCCATTCACGCTCGACAGCATCCAGGAGTACTAACTTCTGCCTAGGTGAAGCTTGTCTGACACCCAGCCAGCAACATACCCACCCCTGGCCTTAGGAAACACACACTTCTTACGCTGCTTGGGGGCTACATAAGATGAAAAATCCCCAACCAAACCCACAATACTGTGGCTGACAAGACACTTAATAGGCTGTAACTCAGAAGACTGCTGTAACAAGCCCTTAACCTGGATGGGGGCTCAGCCGCCTGGAAGAGAGCCTGCAGGGAACTTGAATTCGCCACTCTGCACATGCCAAGAGTGATGGGTAAAGTAGCATCAGGGTTAATTCCGAGTTACCAACATGTTTTACCAGTAGGCAAATTCACAGATACTGAGACTGTGTCTCCAGCTCCCTCGGGAGGCAGCACATTCTCCTTCCTCTTGTCCTGAAATCACTTTACATAGCATAGGGCAGGCACCTGGACTCGGAGCAGCAGATGCCGGTTAGCATGTTCCAGCTTCTTCTGCCGGTTCTCAAGGTCCTTGGCACGTTGCTGCTCTCGCTGCAACTTTCGGATGTAGTCCACGGAGGCCTTTAGAATGGTTCCCTTGTTCCACCGCATGTCCCTGTGATAAGACGGAGGACAATGGACCCTTTTAGGAACTGAGGTACAAATAAAATTCAGCATTCAGTGTCTAGGGAGAATAGCAATTGTACATCAGTAATGGCTAGTGCTCGTTGAGTGCTCACCACGCAATGACCACTGGCCGCTCATTTGGTATGCGTCATCTTACTTTCTCCAGGTGAACGCCTTTTGTAAGGCAGAGACATTGTGCAGATGTTGAAACATATACCGTACAATTCCATCTAGATCATAGACCTCTCACTACATAAAATTGATGATTTAATTCATGTGTGCTGTGTGGGTTACCAAATCTTGTTTGAAAAATGTCTGAAGTGGTTGTATATACCTGGGACTATACAGGTTTATTCACTGGAACGGGACAAGCACAGCAGAAGTCCTAGGAGAGCCCTCCGCTTGTCTGTGCTGTGAAAATGCCACTCTTGGGTTTTTATTTGTTTTGTCTTGTTTTGTTTTTCAAGACAGACTTTCTTTGTGTAGCCTTGGCTGTTCTAAAACTCGCTCTGTAAACCAGGCTGGCCTCTAACTCACCAAGATCTGCTTGCCTCTTCCTCTAGGGTACTGGGATTAAAGGCATGTACCACCACTGCCTGGCTCACACTTGGATTTTTGTCACTATAATGGGGTGTCTGTCATCTAACCTTTCTCTGTACCCATTTTCTCGTCTTCAAAATGATGACACTACATGTGTATCAGTAGCCTTGTAAGTGCATAATTGGAATCAAAGGAGATGCTCTATAGGATCTTGAGAATGCTAATCAATACTCGAACAATAACTGCACAGCCAGGGTGTGAAGCCTAGAGAGATGCCATCCTGAAATCCCAATCTCAACAGCTGCCAACAGATGTGACTCTCAGTTTCCTCACTGTAGCTCCAGTGTACTCATACAAGAAAATTATCATCATCAACGAAATGTGGACAAAAGCCATGCTGGTTAGATCTTGGTCAACTCAACATGAGCTAGGGTTATCTGGGAAGAGGAAATTTCAGTTGAGAAAATGCCTCCATCAGACTGGCCTGCATACAACAAACGTGTGGGGGTATTTTCCCGATCAATGATGGATGTGGGAGGGCCCAGACTATTGTGGGCTCTGTCACCCCATGAAGGTGGTCCTTGGAGAGAAAACAGGCCGCGCAAGCTATGCAGAGCAAGCCAGGTAGCAGCATTTCTGCATACCTCTTCCTCAGTTCCTGCTTCCAGGTCCCTGCCTTGACTTCCTTCAGTAATGGACTATGATCGGAACATGAAATCCAAATAAAAATGACCTTCCTGAGATGCTTTTGGTCAGTGTTTACCACAGCAACAGAAAGCAAACTACGACAATGTCACCCTAAAAATCTGAACGCCCCAGAACAAACAATAAAGAATGAACTAAATTTGAGGAAGTGGTCTTTCTAATCTCTTTTGTAAATAATCTCAACACAGTGATGGCAATGAGGACGATCAAATGAAGACCTATATTTTACCTGATATAAATAGAACCATCAACCCCATCACCGATAGCTACTAAGAGCAGATCAGAAGTGGCCCATGGAATAGATGAGTGGGAGGCCACTAAAACAAGCCACCTAGTAACTGATCCTAACATTGGTTGGCTGAGGGAAAAAACAGGTCTTCTCCAGAGAGAAGGATAGCAACAGCTCCCGTGGGTCTCCAGTGTCTGGATACTAAAAGGTGCCCCAGGACACCCAGAGTGAACACAGGAAATAATTCTCAAGGCTAAAAATTAAAATAGCAAAAGCTGTAGCGGCCAGCAGAAACACAACTATAATGGAGGCTGCCTTATACGGGATGCCACAGTGAAAAGTCAGAGCCGGGCTTTTCAAGCCAAGCCACAGGTCACTCAGTTCTCAAGAAGAATGTCTATCTGGGGTGTACTTCCTTATGAGACTAATCAAGTATGTTTTTTGGCTTAAATAGATTCAAATATTGCATTTTGGATAATTAGAGGAACCCGTTTCCATGCACAGGTATATATACTTTCCAAATATATAAAATCAACGAAAGCTCACTTGTTTTGGGGGAGGAGTGGGCATGTGCTGGGACACTAGTCAGGTAAAGTGTGTCTCTATTTAGGTTCCAAGGCACACTCTAGAAACCTGGCTATGGAAAACCACTATCCATATTACAGCCTGTTTTATGTTGAGACAGTGTCTACCACGCCAGCTCCCTATCAGCTCAGGCTCTAAACATGTAAGCACTCTACTACAATGGAGGGGACATGCAAATCCAAGCTCACTAGGGCCCATAACTTCATATTCTGTTACTGAAGACATTTGCGCACTACAGTTTTCAAAGAATATGCTAGAAAAGGGAAAGCTGATAAAGAACAGGAAATGGGAATTCAATTTCAACCATCATGCAAGACTGACTAGAAGAAATGAAGGTCACAGCCTTTAGGAGGATAAATTTGTGCTGCACAACTGAGAATCTGGATGCTTCCAGCTTGAAAATGCCTCTCCTTGAAGCCTGGGAAAGCACAGCGTTAGAAGACGGAAACTGAGAACATTCATCAAAACCACCTCACAATAGGTAAGGGTTTTATTTTATTTTGCTACAAATTCCGCGACAATAATGTGAATCGTGAATTTAATAAGCCTTGCATGAATAATGCTTGATTGCATCTTTACTTTTTATTAGATAGCTAAAAGGTCATATTCAAAGGCTAATTTCATAGAATGCCTGTGGGGGCCATTAAAATATATACTTCCCCCAGCCCTTTACCTCAAATGGGCCAGTTTCTAATGGATAAAAATTGTATATTTGTTGACCAGTTTGCTGACGTGGCAGATAACATGGTAGGAAAGACTTGGAAATTATCTGTTAGCTGTTATCTCCGAGAGGGGAGGCGCGGGGGGGGGGGGGGGACCAAAGACTGAAACAGAGATCAGCTGACTTGTAGTTCGTAAGAGGATTAACCATTGCTTTTTTTCCCCCCGAGATTGGTAAAGCACACAAAGAATATGCAAGTTTTCATAAAAACAACTGACCCTTTGTCTTTCCAGTATCATTGAACTTGACATTTCCAGTCTCTGCGCATCAGAGCCCTAGAGATCGTCCATAGCGGAGGGTCACATGCACCACACATCTTGCCTTAACAGCTATTGGGATCTTCTATGCATGACCATGAAAGATGCTCCACCCCGCCCCCGGTGCTCAAAGCTCAAAATTTTCTGCCAAGGTCTCAGAATCTCATATATTCCATTCCTCACAAGCAGAGCTAACTATCTCCGTTCAAATATCCCTTTGTACAATTCAGTTCATTTCTCCAGAAACCTTAGTTTGGTGAAATTAACCAAAGGAAATGCTTAGGCAAAGGAAGCAAAGGACGAGGGGAGTTCTTTAACTTCTCTACGAGAATATCTTGCAACATATGAGAAAACGGAAAGGTGTGAAAATATATGATGCAGATTAACATGCAATTGTACTCACGGATCATTTGACTTGGGAATCAAAGTACCTAGTTCTTTAATGCGGTCATTTATGTTAAATCTTCTTCTTCGTTCAACTTCAAGAAAAGAGCATAGGAGAGGGCCATTAGTAGCGGCGGCACACCGGCGTTCAGCACATCTCGTTAAAGGCACGTGCACACTGACCTTACCCGCCAGGACAATGTAAACTTGAACCTGCGTCCCCCTGTGCTTATCTTACTTTGGGATGCTAGAGGGTAATGAACGTTAAGAAGAAACGAGCTGCTTTAGGAGTGCTCTCATTTACAAAGCTCTGAGCTCTGCAGTTCCCCACTGGATTCTGTACTAACCCTGAAAATCTGGGCTGCATCCTCAGCTACACAACAAAATCGGACGAATCTGCATTGTGCTTGTTTAACGAGAGAGAAAACAAATTTGCACTGACAAGATGTGCACAGTTAAAAATCCAGCGGCCCCAATTTCCCACTGGTTGGGCAGCACACGCCTGCTCAGGCACAGCAGCAGATTACTTTTAATGGTGAACCTTGAGTTTTACATAACTTTTACTAATCGCAGGAAACCGCTCTGATTTTGATTTCCTTTTATCACTTAAAATAGCAAAATGTTTGTTTTTGCTCACGGAATACACAAAAACAACTCCTCCAGCCAAGGACTGACAAAAATAAATATACAAGTTACATATGTAGTTTTAGATTCCTTAGTGGTCATGCTAAACTAGTAGAAAGAAAGACATTAGATTAACTTTAATATTTCATTAAATCCATTCTCCATAAGCCATCATCATTTTAGCAGGAAATAAATCTTGAAAATTAAATTAGAAGGCGTACATTCTTTTCTTCACACTAAGCTTTTGAAATCAAAATATTTTACACTTCAGCATATATATGTGCTAGGCAAGTGTCTTCTCAGCCTGGTTCCCAGGCCAGTGTGGCCCAATTTGAGCTACCCACAGTCCAGATGCTCTAGGCATTGAATGGCAAGTAACTACCATACAGGACAACGCACACCATTTCGCTACATTGTGCATCCTAAGAGCATCTCCATCCTGTGATCTATGTCACACGGGCTATCAGGATTCCTAAGTGAGGTCATGTCAACCCTTAACCCAACCCCTATCACTTCCCATTTCATCCAAGGAAAAGTTAAGTCCTTGAGGTATCCTCCAAGGATCCGGTGGGCCCTGCCCTGCCAGTAGCACTTTTTGCTCCTCTTGCAGTGTGACAGCATCTTTCCTGGCCCTTCAGCTGTGTTCTTTCTGCTTTGTCCCTGCTGGCTCCACTATTTCCACACCCAAGCCAGATATGCATTGGCCACATTCAAATGTGCTCCCATTTGCCCAGAACACTCTTCCTCCAGGTCTTTAAAGAGCCATTTCCCCCTGTAAGGAGCAACTCAAGTTTACCTATATGAGTTCCCAGGTTGTCGCGTTTAAAATGACCCACTATCCCCATGCCTCTTACAACCCTATATTCCCTGGGCTCCCTTTCATCTTCTCACAAAACTCTGAATCGAATACTTAGTATTCACCTATTATTTTCACTGCTGCATTCCAGGCAACAGCATGAGCCTGGCACAGAAGGGTAACCAAAGTGTCTTGACAGTAAGGTTACACTAAAACATCCTGAGCCTGCCTCTTCTCACTTGCCGGCACACCTGTGGGCTCTGGCACTGTCGACATTTGGAGATGCCACATTTACCTTTCATGTAGGAACTTCCTCTTCCGATATGTAATATAGAAGTGAGATAACCTTAGAAAACTCTTTTTAAAGAACACCCTAAAGTACATGAAGGTAAAGGCTAAAGGAACTCCTAACATCGCCCAGCATCTACATGCCCGGGGCAACTATCACAGATAAGCTGGCTCCTAGATTCTGTCCTGGGTACCCACACATCCTCCTGTGTGACATCTATCGCCATCCTTCTTGTTCCTCCTAGTAATCAGTATGTGGCACCTGACGTGTGACTTGAATGTGCCTACTGGTAGGGAACCTGTTTGGCAAAAGGTTCTGGTATCCAACTGGCACTCGGTAACTTGCAAGGGTTGAAAGAAAGACTAAATACATGAAGGTGTCTGTTTGCACATCTCAGCAAGTGTTTTCAGAAGCTAAATCCTAGGGAGGGAGGGCTGAGCCATGGTCAACAGGACCCTGAGCATTAGTTCCCAGGAGTTAGACAAGACTCGAGAACTCCATCTTAGAGTTGACCCCACCTGCAATTTACTGACAACCTTGAATGAGAGGGCTCTGGTGGGGACTTGAACACAGCACTATTCTTGACAGGGTCCAACTTCATTTTCTATGTTTCAGTTATGTGACATTTAGATACGACATAATTATTTTACTTCTAGGGGGTTTTAAGAGAAGGACTGACTTTGAGTAAAATTATTGGAAATCTGGGGGAAATGTTTGAGCTGCAAGCTCAGATCTTCAGCGTAAAAATGACAAAAGCTTCTCAAACCAAAGCCAAAAATGGGGAAAGCAGTAGCGATGAGAGTTGGCACCGCGAGCAGGGGGCCTCACCAGGGCAAGTCTCAGTGCGCAGCCCAGAGAAGTCAACCTCGTGTGCACAGGAGGTCAACATAACATGTTCCCAGGACAATGGACTTGAGAAACTAGCAACAATACAAAAACACAATGGTGAAACAACTAAAGAACAGAGTCATGAAACCCTGTCTCGAAAACAAATAAACAAAACAGAGTCATGTAGAAAACTACTGGTTTTTTTTTTTAAGAAATTAATACCACGTTCTTAGCACATACTGTTCAAATAAATAACTAGCAAACAGCAGCAGACTGTGAAGGCTATGATATGATGGATTAAAACACACAAAGCAATGCTTTTCATTCTCTGTGTGCACCTAATTTCACAGGGAACAGTCGGGGAAAGCAATGCCCAACTGAAAACAAGCAATGTCTTTATTCGGCAGTTAGAGCAGAGTGCGGCTCTTCTCTTGTCTTTTTTCTTTTAAATCAAAAGCAAGGTTTCTATATATGACTCATGTTCTCAAAAATCAATTCAGGAAAAAAAAAACATAAATGGAGAATTTTATGCTACTTTCAACTTCAACCTCTAACTAAATCTTCCTTTTCTCTGCAGGGTCTCTATTAACTGCGTAGCTTAAATATAAGCTTTTCCAGGACAAGGCTTCAGGCGTTTATGAAGAGTAAACCCAATGCATAAAAATATCTAATGTTACATAATATTTTAGAGAAACAAATATACATCATAAATTCAGGGAACTGCTTCACCCACTCTGCCCTTTACATGTGTTTCTTTCCTCTGCTTTTGTCTTCTCTTTTTTAAACTTTGAAATATCATCGGAAAAGGTGGATACCAAATCCTCTTTTGCTAATATGTTACAGTGTGAGCAGTACTCATAATTGGGTAGCTGGGGATCAAGACTCCCTTTAAATACACACACACACACACACACACACACACACACACACACACTACATGTATTACCACAAAGAAACATAGAAAATCTTCAAAACTAGAAAACTTATGTGTGTGTATACACACAAACATATATAAAACATGTTTGATATGAAATAAAATCTCTCTGAAATACTCTCAATGCACCTTTAACAACTAGAGAAGTTAACTTTCCTCTGAAATTAATGAAAGCAACTTTTTGATACACGAAGAATGCTGACTTTAAGGTCAAATGAATGTAAATCAAGCAAACTTACTCAAGTTGTGATTGTCCTTTTTTTGCCTCTCTTTGGCCAATGCTCTTGCTTCAGACTCTGTGGGGAAAATACACGCTGTGCACGTGAATGAAGTCATTAGAAACTGGAACTGTTTGAGGGACACAGCAACTTCAATGACAAAGCCTCTCTTCAGAACATGCGTTCCAAGTTATAACGTCTACTTCTTCTAACACTACACATATCAAATCTCTGCTAAGCTAAGTTCCCACAAACAAGATGAAGTGACACCAAGTCACAGCACACCAAGCCTATATTCCAGTACTAAAAAGAATAACACACATAGATAGAAATGATTTGATGTCATATCATTTTTAAGATTTAGTTATTTTATTTATTTATTTATTTATTTATTTATTTATGTGCAAAAGTATTTGCCTGTGTCTATGTGCATGTACTGTGTGTTCAATCACCAAGGAAGCCAGCAGAGGGCATCAGATCCTCTGAAACTTGAGTAACGAATAGGTGCAAGCCACCATGTGGGTGCTCTTAACATATTCTGTGATTAGGAGTTATTTTCAGGACAAATAACTTCTCAGTGTTTTTATGACTTTGTAATACAGTGACATGAAAACTGGGGTGATGCTGCTGAATCTGTTCTCCATGGCCTCGGAGCTCATGAGAATGACGTGGGGCCAGGTTCTGTCAGGGTATGCCATGACACTTAGGAGTTACTATGTATGCATTCTTTGTCTGTCTATAAAAACATAAGTCAGGAAGGGTCTAGATGCATTCGGTGCCAATTCCATTTGAAAAGCTGTATTTGAATAGCAATTTATGTGATATTTAGGTGTCAAGAATTTTTTTTTGCCTTGTGAAGAACAAATAGAAGTATCAAACCGTGCTGTTTATAGATTCTAAGACATACTATACCATGTTACTTTCCTTTCAAAAGTGTTATGTGAAGGAGTACACTAGAGACGTAGCATTTTACCACAAAGTAGCAAGACTTACGGCTTCTGAGACAAATTTATTCACTACATTAAACTGTATGTATATAGGATAAATATGAACACCCACACCACACTGCAATAGTCAGAGGCTGCACAGAATGTGGGTTCATTAATACTACATCACTCGGTGATATTACAGCCTTCTTGGTCTAGGCGACGCCAGTCTGTGAAGTTCATAGCACACGACAATCACCATGTGATCTACTTCCCAGAACACGCCATGGTCATCATGAAACTCCTAATTGCAGATGCATGTATGTAGACAGAATTAAAATTAGAATCCGCTAAATTCAGATGGTCAATCCAAGTCAGTCTCTCTCCCTTTCTCAAGCAGAAGGATAAAAAGGTTTTACTTTCCATGGCTGCTTAATAATTTATGTTTTTTTCTCTTAATAGTTTTTGTTTATTAATAAATTACCATTAAACCCCAGTTGATACCTTTTTTAAATTTTTTTCTGTTAAAATTTTCTGAAATAGTTTTTGTAGTAATATCTTTAGACAGGCTAGAAATCTTTACAACAAATCCATATGCCATATTTTTACCCCACCCCCAGTTCTGCAAGAGGCAAGAACTAAATAATAAAAAGGGATTTGGGGCAAGGACCATAAAATCCACCATGGTAGAATGCCAGTTCTAATACAGTTTCTGTCATGTTTTATTGGTCAAATGCCTTCCCTAAAGCATCAAAGAAAGTGGCAAGATAGGTAATTTCACACTTGCCTCTAGAGCAAACATTCTGATGGCTCCATTTTATGATTTATTTCTCCTTCTATAATAAATCTCATACATGATACAGTAAAAAGAGTGGATAGCATCTAAAGATGTGAGAAATAAATTCTCTGTTCGATCCCAAATGTGGTCTTGAATGGCAAGCAAAATTCAAACCAGGGTTCTCCAACTCTAATCTCCAGGGGCCTGGGTAGGGGAGAGGAACTTTACAGGGGACAGTACTGCCTAACACCCCCAACCAGAATGTCTAGCAGCCATGGACAAAGGTCAGCAAAGACTCAGCAAACATTGGAAACTGTATTCTAACATCTTAATGTCACATGTTAAATCACTGCACAAAGCCTCAGGGACCACAGGCACTAGCTGCACAGAGAACACTGCTGCTACATTGATAATGCTGTCCACTGAGGAACAAAGCAGAGGATCATGGTAAGAGGCATATGTGCTAGGTACATACCTGTGAGCTCCCTTTTTATGTTAGGAAGGTTGGCTGGGCAAGAGTTGCTGATGGTGAGGCCCGGGGGTGGCAGGCCCTGGTTGCTGTATAGATCGATCAAGTTTCCGGAAACAGGTAACTAGACACAGACAAGAAGAGCAATGAGTTGTTGGATGACAGCTGAGTGTTTTTTAACAAAACTCACAGCCTATTCCAGGCTTTGTGTGAAGGATGTTCTTTGCTATAAAGTGCTGTGTTTTAAAACCAGGAAAGTATGCACATCCATGCAGAATCACATATTCTGTTTATGCAGAGAGGCGGAAGGATGGTCTCATGCTGACTACCGTCAGGTGGGCACATTCTAAGCACAGAGCCAGTGTTACCTGCTACCAAAGTGGCAGATGTCCCAGAAGTGCTGGCTACTCCTGAGAGATAAGACTTTGTGCGACTTCCATCAAAGTTCGCTTTCTTCTTTCCATCCTTCACCTCTCCCTACTTTTCGCTCTTTCTTTTTAGAAAGAAAAGCAACGGCAAATGCTTCCTTTTTGTAAAGCCATGTCCCTTATGCCAAAATAAAAAGCTGGCTTCCTTGATATTGAAATTATTCCAAGAACCACAAGAGGGAGCCCAAAGACTTTAATAAAAACTTTCCGTGGCTAAGAAAAGGACGAAAGGCATAGCAGCCTTACTAACTTAACTACTCTGAGTGGCACTGTCTCTTAAGATTCTCCTGGGGTATTGTAAAGCAGTAAATTCATTTTCATTTTTTCTTTGACAATGATGTCCCAGTTGGCCATAGATTTCCTCATAGCTAGGTGGACACGGTGGAGTCACAAGTTCCTCTTATGGCCTGGAAAATTTCAAACATGTTAGCTGTGCCTTATTCCTTCCATCATAGACCCTCAGCATTTCTAGATGACTACAAATAAGTCCTTGACACCTGCATCAGCCGCCCCTCCCTTACCTGATCACATGTTCTCTGCTATGTATTAAACACCTACTTTCAGAAACCACTCTGAGTATAATTAAAACACGGAGTGACTCAGTATACAGGATTAGTACTCAGGATTAGCTACCCTCACTTGAAAAGCTTGAAAAGGGGTGAGGATGTTTTATCTTTTAAAATTTTATAATGTTTAAGTGCAAATTTATCTTGGGGACAGCACCCAGATACAAACATACAATTTATTTAAGTTTCATTTACATCTTATAAATGTGGCCAAAAGATAACTTTGCACATTTTTTTTTTACTTCAACAGCTTCCTTTACTGTGACCTATGTTATACAATCAGGTGTCAAGTTCCACTTAAGGTATCAGGCTGACACTAAGAAAGTTATGGATTAGGGGGCCAGTAAAATTGACTGAGTGAGTCAGGACGCTTGCCCAGACTGGCAACCTAAGTTCAATCCCTGGAACCCACATGACTGAAGAAGAGAACTGACTTTCAAACTGACCTCTGACCTCCACATGTGTGCTCTAGCCATATCCTCCTATATATATACACACACATACACATGCACACACACACACACATGCATGCACGCACATACACTGCATAAATAGATAGATGGATGAAGGGATAGATGGACGAACGGAAAACCAAAGTTTTTTAAAGTATTTTGGATCTGGGGATTGGGAGAAGGCTCAACGCATGAAATGTTTGCTGTTCAAGCATAAAAACCCAAGTGTGGAGCCCCAACACCCACATAAAATCTAGATCCAGGGCTGGAGAGATGGCTCAGAGGTTAAGAGAACTGACTGCTGTTTCAGAGGTCCTGAGTTCAATTCCCAGCAACCACATGACTCACACCCATCTATAATGAGATCTGGTGCATAATAAATAAATTAAAAAGAAAAAAAAATCTAGATCCATGTTTTTTCCCCTGGTGCTGAAGTGGGAGTGGAAAAAGAAGAATCCTTGAAGCTTAACAGCAGCCAGCCAGTCTAGCCTTGTTGGTGAGGTCCGGAGTCTCAAAAAACTAAGGTAGGGTAGTTAAGGAAGACTTCTGATGCTGGTCCCTGGCTGACGAGATAGAGCTGAAGGGCACTGGGCGTAAAGCAAGCTCCTTTCTGGTAGGGGTGCCAGTAAAACTGTGGCAGGCAGGTTGGGCAGGCACGTGGGCAGGCCTTGGTGAAGAAGGCAGTACTTAAAGAATCTGCATAAACATAATATACACATCCACACCCTGCACACGCGCCAAGGAACAGCACCCTGCTAATTTAAAATGTCCTTGGGCCACATTTCAAGGCCTTCCAGCCAAGGCTCTGATAAAAGGTGACTCTGGTTATTAGCAGTCAGTGCTGAGTGGTTCTATTGAGAAACAGGTCACCTCAGGGTCAACCATGCTCTTTGTGTGTTTGGTTTTGTTCTTGTCCAACTTAACGTGAAGTGGGAGGCATCAGCATGTCGGCATAGAGCACTGTAAAGGGCCAGAAAGATGAAACTTACAAAGCTACGAGGAACTGAAGTCAAAAATTATTCCCCAAATCCAAATCTTTTTGGGGGAACTTAACGGCTGAACATTGATAAAACAAGTCAAGTTTCGAGGGACTTATACATTAAATTAAAAATTGGGAACAATGAGCTATAAGATTCACTGAGTGGCTCTAGAAATAGAAACCGTGTGTGCATTATGTCCTCATATGCAAACTGGATATAAGCATGCACTTCTCTTATGATGACCATGAGTTAGGGACAAAGGAAAGACAGTTGTTAGGTACAACTAGTTCACAAACAGGGATGGTGGCTCATATCTGTGATCCAGCCTTTGAGAAATTAAGGCTGGAGGATCAGGAATTCAAGACTATCAGAAAAAAAACAAAGACAAAAGCAAACAAACCAACTGAAAGAAAGCCATTGAAGAGAGGAAGGAAGAGAGAAAAGAGATGGAAGAAAGGGGGAGAGAGAGGAAGGAAGAGAGAGAAGAGAGGGAAGGAATGGGGAGAGAGGAAGGAATGGGGAGAGAGGAGAGGAAAAGTAAAACAGGAATGGAGAGGAGGGGACGAAAAAGGGGGAGAGAAAAAGGAAAAAAATTGTAGTTTACTTTCTGGGTTAGAAAAACCCTCTTCTAAACACAGTTAAATCAAAACCAGGTCAAAATAACAGCCCTGGCCTACCACAGGAAGAGACGCATGTTTACTTGGCTGGTCAGCATTTCTGCTGGACTTTCTATTCAGAGCGTTCACCTACTGGACAGGACTTCACTTCCACATTCAAGGGTAGTGTAGCTCCAGAGAGCCACAGTCTGGCCAGCTCAGGTGAGGACAAGGCAAGGGTGCTGCTTCCTTTGCTCCAGCCCTGGTCTGAACCGAGTGCTCTGGCGCCTCTCACCACCAAAAGGAATATTTTTCCAAGTAAGTGATCACTGTAAAATGTTATTGTTTTTCTCTGTGGACGGGCCCCATCTCCTCCTCTGAATATAAATTGCGCAGTTAACACAAGAAAACAGGACTTTTATTCTTTGTTTGTGAGAGCACAAGAGGGCCTTGTGCCCTTGGAACAGTTGTTTCTAGACCTCAATTCCCTTAGGATAGCTCCCTCTCTAAGCGTTCCTTCCACTTTTTTAAACAAGTAATTAACTTAAAACAGAGCATTTCAAAGAAGAAAATAAGTAGGGGAAAATGTCTATAGTGATAAACATTCATGTTAAACTTAACTGTGGGGGGGGCGGTTAAAATGGAATAGGCTGCAGTTGCTTAGTTATTCAACTAAGACTACAGAACCCCAAGATGATCAAGAATGGGGTTGTCCCCGCTTTGACTGGGAGCTTATTTGTGTTGGGCTACTTCGTGTGTATGAAATTTTAAAGTTCTCACCTCAATTCAACTGCAGCTGATGCAGCATTTTACAGACAAGGAAACTGAAGCAGAGAGGTCAAATGCCTTACTCAGCAGTGTATGCCCAAGGGCTTAGGTTACAGCTCAGTGTAGGACCAACTGCATAGCATGCATGAGGTCTGGGGTTTGACTCCCAGCATGGCAAAAACAGAATAAAAATAAATAAATAAACCTCCGTTGACAGTCTGTTTCTAACCTCTACATAAGGCGTTTTTTTTTTTCTCCTTACAAGGAGTTATGTCAGCTGACTGGCCATAGCAAGGCAGGATAAAGTTAGGTGGGAAAACCAAACTGAGGATACTGGGATGAGAGAGTCACCAGCAGATAGAGAGAGAGCAAGATGGGTATGCTGTTCTGAGTAAAGGGACCATGCCATGTGGCAAAGCATGGGTAAGAAATATGTGTTAAGTGTAAGAGTTAGCTAGTTATAAGCCTGGGCTATTAGCCAAGCAATGTGGAATTCCCCTCTGTATGCTATGAATATGTTTTATTACTATGGGTTAATAAAGAAGCTGCTTTGATCGATGGCAGTGCAGAATATAGGTAGGCGGGAAAACTAAACAATGCAGGGAGAAAGAAAGTAGAGTCAGGCAGTTGCTACGTAGCTGCCAAAAGAGAAAGATGTTAGAACCTTACCGGTAAATCACAAGCCTTGTGGTAAAATAAAATACAATAGAAATGGGCTAATTTAATATGTAAGAGATAGCTAGGAATATGCCTGAGCTATTGGACAAACAATGGTGTAATTAGTATAGTTTCTGTGTGTTTCTTTGGGACGGAATGGCTGCAGGACCAGGTGGGACAAAAACTTTCATTTACAGTCAAGTATTTTAATTAATATTTAGTATCCATGTCTGTTATTTGGGAACAGGCAGATGGAACAGGAAAACTCTGCCTACAAATGTCAATTAGATGGAGAAGGAAAGCACTGTGTATGTCCTATTCTACACAAGCAGATGGAGTCATATTAACTGTCTGTAGAAGGGCTGGCAAGCACAGTGCAGCTGGAAGCAAGCTAGGACCAGTGCTAATGTGCAATTCACTGTAAGGTGAGCCATGATTATTAAGTAGGGTTTTTCTAACAAGGAGTTTGGCACACTGTTGAGCCTTAATAAATATCAACTGACCAAACCAACACTATCAAAAGTATCTGATCTTGCAATGAACAAATTACAAGGAATAATTTAGACAATAGGGTTGAATATAGCTTCTATTTCCAAAGCTGAATGTTACTTATACTTTATCAGCTAAGAAAACAAACTTTTTAAATACCCCCCCTTTTCCAGATGTGGGAACAAAGGACATTAAGGTAGCATGCAAGCTCACAGAGTAAGAACACACTTTGGATTTGAACCCAGGTCTGGTTTTACTTCTCCAGTTCCTAACCTCTGTGTTTCATTGTTTTATCAAGAGTGGGTACATAACCTTTATTTTTATTTTATGTGCACTGGTGTTTTGCCTGCATGTATGTTTGCATGAGGGTGTTAAGACCCTGGAACCAGGGTTGTGAGCCACTATGTGGCTCCTGGGAATTAAACTCAGGATCTCTGGAAGAGCAATCAGCACTCTTAACCACTAAGCCATCTCTCTAGCCCCCAGTACATATCCGCTATTTGAGGTGTCCAAGAAGCAGGGTTTCTCACATTTTGTATGAATTTGAACAATATGCAAGAGGAAGTTGGTGTACTGAGTAGTGGTTTGGATCCAATGACTTCAAAGGTTCCCATTATTGCGAAACTTATTTAAAAATTGGTGGTATTATGAAATAAGTCATTTCACAGTCTTCTTTAGTGTGCCCAGGTATGTATTTATCTACCAGGCAAAAAGGATCACCTCCTCAACAAAATCTCTTTGAGTGACCATACCACCGTTAACTCACGCTGTGAATATTCCCATGTCTTTGAGTCTATTTGTAAATTCCCTAGAGGAAGCTCCATTGTAGTGTCTTATTCATGTTTATCCCAGGATTCTGGCTACTAACAAAATGTGCATCTAATTGGATATAACAGCATGAGAGCTAAGGGTTCCAAGGGAGTCAAAGGATACAGAGAGAGTTTGGCACAGGTACCTTGATCAGAATTGACGATCATAAGAGGCTGGAGAATTGGCACAGTGGATTAAAACTCCAGCCACATAAGCATACATATCTGAGTTCCTAACACCCACATAAAAGCCGTGTGTGTGTGTGTGTGTGTGTGTGTGTGTGTGTATGTAGTAGGCAACCTGAAACCCCAGGAGGCTAAGACAGACGGTCTTTAGGGTAAGCTGGCTAGCAAGTTCAATCAAATCAAGGAGCTCTAGGTTTGGTGACAAACCTCACCTCAGCAAATGACGAAGTGAGAAACTGAGGGAGACACTCAATGCCACCCTCAGGCCTCCATGTGTTCACACAAGCTACAGATGCACAGCCACACACACCACACATCCACACATAATTACAATCTGAGTTTATGTGGGCTGGAAAGCAACACTAGATCTTTAAGGAAAAGTTTTGAGATTTCAAGGGACAGTCTCACCCCTTAAAAGCCAACTTAGACAAGATTAAGAAGAAATTGCTACTATATATTTAAAAAAAATCACAAGAAAACCAAGTTAACTAAATTTTTGTGTTGATAAATAAATAAGGAATATCTTGTTCCTGGCTGAGGGCATTTACTACTAGAATTTAGCATTTTTGAAACAATGCTTACTGTGTTCAAAAAAATTCACACGGTGCAAAAGTTACCATTTTCGAGCATATAGTCTCTGTTACATATATTCAAACACTCCTCGAAATGGAAATTTTCTCTTGAAAATCAGACTTCAGACCTCCTCAATAACTGCATACATACCTGTGTATGCATACAAACACGCGCATGCACGCATGCACACACACACACACACACACACACACACACGCTCATTCTTACACACATGCATGCATGCACCCAGAGAGAGAGAGAAAAAAAAAAACAACCTGGGGCTATGGATCAATGACAGATCACGAGCCCTGCATTTGTGAGACCCTAGGTTCAATTCTCAGGACTGAAATAGAAAAACACAAAACAAACAAAAACAAAGAGAACTTGGGCTCCTTGGACCCAGAGCTGAATCACGGTGCTCCTAAGAACCTTGAGTAAGCCTCTTAACTTCTGAAGTCAAAATGACTTACTTATGAATAATTATTGCTAATACATTTCTCAGTGAATCTGTGTGAAGATATACTGAGTCGAGAAAAAGGGAGTGCACAGAGAACGATCTCGAGATTTTCTTGGAAAACAAAACAAACAGGCCATCAATACCGTATTTGCCATTTGCAAGGCTGGATCCATCAAGCCCAAGATTTCTTCATTATAACTTGATTCCAGGCTGATGATGTCATCGATCACATCATCCATCTGTAGAGAAAAGAGCCACAGAAGAGAAAAAGGAATGAGAAATAGGCGTAGGGCCAACCCTAAAAGGACCTTTTGGGTCATTTCTTACCTAAAGTAACAGTGATCTTTAGGTAGTGTCTAAGGAGTAACTGTTCTCTCCCCCACTAAAATCAAGACATTACTGAAACCTGCTGACCAGAGAAGGCAATGGAAGCTTCACTTAGAGCTAGCATTTCAGCTGTTACTGGGCATCAAGAGCTGAGCTTGGGTGGCTCCTTGAGGTACATTTACTCTGGCAGCCACCCTGTGGAGGTAGGGGACTCTAACGGGGCAGCTGCCGTGCAGGTGGGAGAATGAGAAGCCACCTGTTTCGCGTCACCCCGCAAGCAGAGCCAGGCTGTGATTTAACCTGAGTTCCCACCACTATGTTCAACTGCTTGCCCTTTCTACTGGAAAGATGAGCCAGGAAACGCCACTTGCACGAAAGCCACTTCTTCCCTTTTTCCTTTCCCGCAGCCTTCTAGGAGAAGGAAAACAAGCGGGTTCTTGGCCCTTGCATTCCACAGGGTCCCCCTGGCCACTGGCTGGCGCTGCAAGGATGTCAGAGTGACTTGCTAAGCAGGCACCTTTCTGGACAGCTGCCAGTGAGCCCGGTACTCCCGGAGGAACGCACCAGGACGAGGTTATCATTACAGTCGTGGAGCTGACATTCCCACTAGATCAATTTCATTGCTCAAGTACCAAAACATCAGTTAGCATCATAAACAACAGTGATTACATGCGCCTTGCCGCAGTGGCGGAGTCTGTGGGAATATTTCCTTGTAAACACCTTATGTTTGGTGGCTAGCTGATGTGTGTGTGCCTGGGTCTGAACGGTGAGCAAGATTCACAGTGAGATCTAATGGCCAGGGGCACTCCTGTGGTCATCTGCTCCTCTCATTAAAGAGGCTCTGCATCACGAGGCTCGGGTTCAGATTTGTTTGTCCCCTCTTCCTGGAGAAAGGGCAAAGCCTCCAATCGTCAGAAGTCTCAGTGTGCCAGCCTATCAAATGGGGACAGAAATGTATACTGTCTCAGTCTCACTGGGGACCTATGAGGTTTCAAGAAGCCTTCCAATTTGTTCAGAATGTCAGGAATGCAGTAACCTCTGAAGAATGATCTTACCAAGTGATTCCTCTGAGGAACTGCCAGCAGTCAGATCTGAGTAGATGCCGTGTGTTAGTTTCCATTTCTAGGCACACCAGCCTTATTTATTTGTCATAGAAGACTTTATGATCAAGGTGATGAAGGGGAAAATAGGCTGGGGACTCATACACAACTTTCCTTTATACATTTTGACTTTAGTTTTAGGAGAGCAAAACTAGTGACCTGGATGTATCCTTAAAATACTCTATGCTCTATTATATACAGAAAGGCAAAAAAAAAATTGTTGTTTATATTATATTCTCTCTTGTATATCTGAATAAGGACAACAATAAACGGTGCCATTTGCTCACTTAGTAGAATTTAAATAATGATCTTCAATTGTTTGGGGACGTGCTCATTGGCTATTATTAACTTAATAAAGTTTCATAATACGTGGAGCAGGAGGTTCCATTCACAAAAACAATAAAGAGATCGACACAGCTTGGCTTCCAGAGTATGGTTTAGAAGCCGATACAGTGCTACACAAACATGTGCTGGTGATTTTTGCAAATTAACTAAATCACCATGCATTTTATTTACAACAATATATGTATTTTACCCTCTCCTTGTGACTGCAGGCAACTTAAAGGGCACATACATTTAAGCTTTGTAGTTGTTACCTAGTCATTCATGAGTTACTATGAAAAAAAAATGGGTCTGTTCATAGCCTTTTCTATGAAAAACGAATCAATGGGAGGAAACAAGTCCCTGAAGTTATCAGGAGGTGTGATCATTCACAAATATAGATTCTCATTATCAAGTGTTACATCCGCGGCCTGCCGAGTCATTCAGTACCTGCATGCACGACGCTCGAGAGTGCGTGTTCATACCTGGGCACTCACTCTCTGCCCTGCTCTGCTCTTCAAATTTATAAAATGCCTGCAGAAACACAAGCAAAGACAGCCCATGACTTGGGTTTGCAAACGCCTTTTCAACAGCACATTCACAGGTTAGTGGCAGGGCAACGAAATGGACAGAGCTTTGGAACAAGCAGCTGCTAACCGAGGAACAGAATAAGGGAGGGAATCTTGGGTCAAAGCCTATGACAGGTAGGGGTGGGTAAAACCTGTTTGCTGTGGGCAGAGGAAATGTCCCTCCAGTGACTCAAATCAACCAAATGCGACAGTCACTTCTGAACTCACATAAACACTTGGATATATAATAAAACTCTACTAAAATGAGACATAGTCTCATAATTTAGAAATGACAGACACCCCATCATAGCAGTGCCCCCAGGTATTTTTAGGCTCCAAATTTTTGATGCAGAAATTAGCTTGAGGGTTTGAGTGTTGTCTCCAATCCAGCTTTACCAAAACGGGTTTACCAGGCAGCAATTAATCATGAAACCGACTGGATGTCGTAGTAAGCCTTGCTTTTCCTCTCAAGTCCGCGTGTGCCACACTGTTCAAATCCATCCGTACACATTCCATGCGTTTTCTTTCTCCAACTCCACGGAAAATAAAAATAATCCCCAGACCTTCACAGCAGCAGAACTTCTAAGTCTCCGCCCCACACCTTCTCTATTTTTGCTTTCCCTTTGCCGCCTCCCCTTCTCCTCTCTGCATTTTCACTGCTTTGCAAATTGGAAGGCATAGAAAGGAAGAGAATACTCGACTAAGGCAGGAGATGGGAGTTAAGGAAGCATCCCCACCTCCACATTCTGCTTAGAGCAAGCCAGATCTTCTGCCATGTGCAATGAACACGGTAACCTAGCGCTGCTGACCAGAGGCTGAGACGTAAATGGTCACACCAGGAAATAGGGGACAGAGGCCAGTGAGGATGACTGGGTGGACAACAGACAGTCCATCACAGAGGGAGAGAGAGGAGCATCCCAGAGACAGTTAATGGAGTGTAAGCAGCAGAGGAGGAGACGTGATTTACCTCTTTTTCACAGTTGGAGTTAAGAGTGAGCATAGCCATGGGGCTGTTGGGTGCGCTGCTCCCCGGCACTGGTGGCATGGCGTGGTCGCCAGGCTGGTTTGGACATGGTGAGCTCAGGACTTGGCTGGCATGTTTATTTGCTAACGTGGTAGAAAGGTACTGCTTTACCTGGTGCCTCTGGGCTTGCTGTATGTGGTACTTGGTGGGGTTTTCCAGGTGGGTCTGCACCTGAGCATGGCCATGGAGGAAGAGAAGATAGCAGGGTTATTCTGGGGTTTCAAACGACTCTTCCTGTAGCATACATTGTGAGACTGACCAGTCCACCAACAGAACAGATTATCAATTCCTGTACGGTACCGGGCAGGCACTGTGCTAAAGGATTTTGATAGGACTGACATTGAGAGTCTAAGTCCCAGGATTTAGAACTCTTAGGACCCAAGGTGATAACTATCCTGGTTGACTTCCATAATAATTAACTACTTATCTCCTTCAATCCTAGTGCCCTTCTTCTCACGGATAATTGTTAAAATTTGAAAGTATCGATGAGGCAAGAATCTCCCCCAACACACCAGAAAGAATTTAGAAAACTCAAATAACAAACTTGAAAATGCACAATTCAGTTTATCTCACTTTCCTTGGCAAATAGAAGAGCTTTCCGTTAAAACACACATGTGTACAGACCCCCATACACACATACACACAGAATCATACTCACATATACAAAAAACACACGCATGCATTCACACACACACACACACACGTGCGCACACACACACAAGCCACGCACAAAAGTCACACACAAAATTCCTAAACTACTATGGAATGGTTATAGAAGATAATCAGAAACATTGCCGCATTTCAATCAAGGAGTTAAAGGTTAATTCCTTTCATATACAAGGATATAATTATTCAAGATTCTAATTAGGAACTGACTCAGTGGAAAAAGCAATCCACATGAAGCAGTTCCTTCCGAGTGCATAGCACTGCATGTATGTGTTTCTAAAGGCATGGCTATTAATTTGTGAGCCAACATGCTATCTGTTGTCCTTTCCCATAAACATCAACAAGGAATTAGGAATGTTTTTCTTAAACAAAATCAGTGACAGTCAATTATAATCCATCTTATACACTCTAAACAAGAGCTGGTGGAGGGAATGCAGCGAGCTGCTAGGAAACAAGAATCCAATGCTGTTCCCCAGGTCTAAAACCATACTAAATTATTTCTTAGGGCATCAGAGAAGAAACAGCATTAAAAGAGCGTATCTGTTCTTATTGCCAACAGAGTGAAGTAACAGCGAAGAGACGAGTTAGCCCATGTATACCCATGCCATTCAGGCTCCAGGGGGATAAGCAGGGAGGCTCACCTGGTAGTGACTGTACTCTAGCATTTCCAGCATAGCAACGTCTCGGGCGACCCCAAGCCAAGGCGACAGGGCAGACTACTTATTCCTCCTCCCTCTACTTTCTGTAATTCCGACTCCAAGAGCGACTGGCGTAGAGAAGGCACCATAAACAAGGCATCCCGAGGCGCTGCCGGAAACGTTATCACAGCAGCACCGCTTATAATAACCTAAGCTAATTAGTTATGCGTGTAAAAAAAAAAGCTGTTCTCTCACAGGGGACAATTTTTTTTTAAATTCCTACTAGTTTGGGCTTAAATATTGATATCAGTTTCCCCCCTGGCTTGACGTCATGCTTTTTTTCATAGATATAAAAGAACCTTTTAAAAGGATGAGCTATCAAAGTCAAGCTTACTGGCAGATCAAGGCCATTCACCATTCATCTTTAGTTCCAGTAGCATTAATGGACAATGGTGTTTCTCTTTCAGGAATAGGTTAAGAACTGGATGCCCCCTTCGGAGGAGACATTGCCTAAGAGCTACTGTCACACATGAGCCTTCTCTAACAGCCAAATAATGATGCCGTGGCAGCAAGGATATGAACTTTTAGCGTGGAAGATACTTTCCAAACTCTAGCTGCATCTCGCACCCCAGTCTCAATGGATACGTTCACTCTGAACTAGGTAGATGGGCATCCTGCCTCCTAACCTCAAGTCAGCAGGCAAGGGAGTTATTCTATGCACACACACACACACACACACACACACACACACACACACGTGAGACAAGGAGAGAGGGAGAGAGAGAGAGAGAGAGAGACAGAGACAGAGACAAAGACAGAGAGACAGACAGACAGAGGGGAGGGAAGACAAGATAGACAGAGACAGAGACTCAGGTTCACACTCATAAAGAAAGAAAACCAGCAAACAAACAAAAAATACCTTTCTCAGCTAACCCTCAAATTAGGAAGCATGGAGATTCTTACTGGAAGCTTGATACAGTTCATGGAGCAAGACCAGAATAAACCATCGTGCCCCACGGTAGACGCATCTATGGTCTTTCCGTCTGTCCACTCCACTGTTTACTGTCATTATACGCTACGCACGTAAATAACAGGACAGTCACCATAAGCGATCAGAAGAGAGATATGATTTCTAGCTTTATAAACCTATTTGCTCTGCAGGGGGAAGCAAAAGAAGAGAAGAGACAGATCTATATTTAGAAATTGGGATAAATTCTGCTTGCTGTTAAAATGGGGTGAGCATAAATATTTGCAACCCATTACTTTTTTTCAAAACACTGTGGCCACTGCAGTACTTCTGGCTGACCATCCCGAGCCCGTCTGACGCTGCACACTGAGGTTCACAGGCATCTTCAGTTTTTGTAAAAGGGTCCAGACGCGATAATGATGAGGACAATAGACAGTACCAAAATAAACACGAAATGAGGGCAGTGAGCGGAATGTGCTTATTTCACTACTCCCCTGAAAAAGAGACACGGCTGCACATTTAAAAATAACGCTAATTCACTGGCAGAACCGCTTTCTTTAATGAATCAGAATGTCGTGCCTTACTAATGAAGGGACTCATTCTCCACCCGGCACTGGCAGAGAGGTCTTTACTATGCTCAAGTCTGGAAGGAGAGTGAAATTTTCTTTGTGACATTTCTATCGGCTCTTTTGGATTTTCAAGTAAGCTAAGATGGTAGGGCTGGGGAGATGGCT
Organism: Microtus oregoni; assembly: GCF_018167655.1. NCBI lineage: Eukaryota > Metazoa > Chordata > Mammalia > Rodentia > Cricetidae > Microtus > Microtus oregoni. The sequence goes on along the minus strand of NW_024543061.1, from coordinate 39,083,986 downwards.
CAGTCACTAACGTGTCCACTGCACAAGCGTGAGGAACCGAGTTCAATCCCCAGAAGCCACCTAAAAAAACAGGGCGCCACTTTTAATCCCAACAGCCCTGCGGACATGAAGGCAGACAGATCCTGGGACTCACTGACCAGTCAGGCTATCCATATCAGCTTCAGTGAGAGTTCCTGCCTCAAATTAAAAAAAAAAATGGCAGAGAGTGACCGAGGGAGACACTGTGGTGACCTCAGGCACAGGCATGATTGGCTGAGGGAGAGTAAATCTGGAAAGCTACATTGCAGACAGAGCTCCAGCGAGCATTCCCGACCTAGGCCCCACGCACAGGTGCTACAACTGAGGGCCCCAGCTGTGTATAAGGTTGTGGGGTTGTCTTTAGGACACCGAAAGCCATTCACTTCTAAAAGAAGCAGAAGCAGCAGATTCAGGCTGCAGCTGCCTCGCTCTGAGTACACCAACCTATAGCACGTAATCACCCAAATTCTCAAGGGTGGCTAGCGCTTTAAGATTTTTAAAGTGAAATATTTGAAATTCTTTAAAAACAGTCAACATTCTATTTTTCATGTGGCATAAGACAGAGCAGGCACACTGGGAGTGAACGGAGGGAGCAAAGCACCCGGGCGTGTCTTGTCTCAGTGTGTTTTCTGTCTCAGCATCTGTGGACACAATCTCACTGGCATGCCCTGGAGGGTGGGCTGGCTTCAGAGAAGTTGGTGCTCAAATCTGTGTTTCCTGGAAATTCCCGGAGAGGCTGGGTGCCTGATCACATGGTAAGAAAAGGAGATGAGGACCCAACATCCCTGTTCAGACTCTTGACAGTACAAATGACTAAGCAAGTCCTTAACTTCTCCAGTGCTCGTGTACCAGTGAGGCTGATAGGAGCTTATGACATCCTGTCTTCAGTGTCAGACAAAAGCTCATCAGATATCAGAAACAGTAGTCCCCAAAGCTTTTGTCATGGGGGCTTTATGTTCTTCCAAGTTGCTGTGTTTCTATCAAGCAGCTTAGCATGAAAATGTTTTCTTTTGAAAACAGGGACTCCCTCCCATACTAGCATAGCAAGGATGACTTCCTAGGATACCACATACTTCTATTCTAGTGGGAGGAGAGCAGTGCGGGTAGTTGCTTAGTATCAGGATAGAATTAGTTTTCATCTTGTGGAAACACTCTGAGGGTCCGGGAGAGTCCTGAGTCTCCTGAACACACTCTGAACCACTGATGTAGAACACGGTTACTCTAGCACATCCCAGCTGGGATGCATGCCACTGTGAACAAGTGTGCCCTACTCTTCCCATCCTGAAGATGCTGGAGACAGATCCTACTCTGTTCACACCCTTTCACACCATCCTTGTGAGGCTCTGTCACTCTTAAAAGCCTGACTCAACAAAATGTGGTGAAAAACCTGAGGGCTTCCGAAATCCAAATCACAAGGCTAGACTATAATATTCTAAACTTTTCCCAGCATACAGTGTCCACTGACATCATTTATATTTCATGTTAGCTATCCACATGAAAACCCATGGGATCTCAATTGTCTTTCATCTGGCCCTCGCCTGTTGTCCTGTCTTCATCAAGGCCATGAAAAGTTTGCAGAGCTGGATGGATGCCTTCCTGACTAACACAGGGTAGCCCTGCCACTCCCTGGTGACACTGACAAGCTATTTACCTCCAGTCGCCAGTCACCAGTCAGGGCGAGATGGTGGCCACAGATACCACCATGCTCGCTGACTCCACAACTCACTGGGGCAAACACATCTCATCTGAACCGTCATGGCTCCTCTTCTCCCTCCCCCATTTGCCACTCTGAATTTGAACAAATCCACTAAAAATCTCTCACAATCCTTTCAGTTTATAATTGATTTCATTTTTGTTCAAAAAGGCAACAAAATGTTATGGTTTTGTTTGGGAAAAGAATTTATCTCGTGTTCAATAAATTATAAAGAAATATCAGGATTGGCACTCAGTCACTTGTTATTCATCATGACCTCTATTCTGTTCATACAGTTTGTTTGGGAACATGGAAATTTATCAGGGCAGCCAATGTGCCACTCTTATATGCTCACAGGGCAACAGGAAAGAAGGCCATGCAACTGTCCAGCTAGCTTTGTTTCTCTGCAGGCTACTGGAAGCAGAGAAATGGGGTAAAACTGTATATACAGTAGAATGAAGAACATTTGTCATAAAATTCTAATATTATAATAAATAATATCAACCAGCTTTTTGGAAAATTCCTAGTAAGCCTGTTTTCCTTGGCTAAAGACCTATAAAACAATGTGCCTATTATGAAATGAGTTGGATGAACGCTTTGGTTTTTGGGTAAATGGTATTTAGAGACCTCATAAAAATGTATTTTGGGGACTGGAGAGATGGCTCAGTGGTTAAGAGCAATGGCTACTCTTCAGAGAACCTGGGTTCGATTTCCAGCACCCTCATAGCCATTCACAACCTTCTGTAATGACAGTCACAGGGGATCCAATGCCCTCTTCTGGCTTTCTCAGGCATTGCATGCACAAAGTGCACAGACACACACACAGGCAAAACATTCATAAATATAAAATAAAAATAAGAGGTAAATTTTTAAAGAATTATTATATTAACATTTTAATATATTCATAGCTTCAGTTGTTACATATGAATACTATTAAACACCAGTAAATTTTAAAATATAGAGAACAAACTTGTATGTATTCATTCACTAATGTCTCTCATGTGCCCAATGGTACATTTTATAATCTATCCTAGAGTGAGTCAATTTCAATCACATCTCAAAAAGAAACCATTTGAATGATGCTATAAACTAGCCTTCAAGGTTTCTACATAACTTTTTTTTTAATTGATTGAACAGGTTAGAAAGGCAGGAAGGATAAAGGGAAGGCGTAAAGAGACCTAGGACGGATCCGGTTTATGTTTCTCGCTGGCTGAATTAAAGGGCTAAGGAGGGGAAGGCTAGCTATCCATGAGTGCATCGGCAGCATGAACTGGACTTAATACGTTTAATAAGAAAATTAAAAGGGACACAAAATTGGGTTGTAGGGAAAGGGGGTAGTGTCCCTGGGAGGAGTAGGGGGTGAACATAATCAAAATACACTGGATGAATTCTTAAAGCACTGAGAAAATAAACAGCAAACAGCTTCAGTGGGACTGATAACATCAGACCTGCTGCAAAGATTGCCTGAGAGATCCTTCCAAGAGTTAGAACAGCTAAGAGCTATGCCTGAGGAAAAAAACGTACGTGACTTTTGAGTGTGGCTTCATCAGCCACTACTCTCTCATCCCTAAAGCTGAACACCTCAGACACCATGTGAACAGTTTTATTATAAGGAGGAGAGATGCTCTGAGAGAAACACGTAATCCAGCTTATGTTTAAAACTCCATTTAAGAAGTTGGCTTAATCATTGAATCTGGGTGTACATTATATGCTTTGAATGATGTAATTTCAATAGTTACAATACCACAATATAACTATGAAGATACATAAGAACCCCACACATATGCATTTAAGTCTCCAGCATATACTAGCTGTTTCTGAATCCCTACTTTGTTTCATAGAAACTCACTTAGAAATTCATTGGGGTGAACAAGTCAAGGCGTTGGTCTCACCTGAGTAGAAGGTCTTTGGGGGAACTCCCCAGGCTACAGCCAGAGGCACCTAGTCTCTTTTGCTGCTGGCAACATGAAGACGACTTCTGAATGAACGCCCAAAACAACTCTTCAAGAGATCTGATCTTGATCGTTTTAGCACCTTCATTTAGGGTGCTGCCATTGAGGGATACTCAATTATCCCCCTGCCATACCTAAAGAACTAAATGCAAGACTATGCATGTCCGGATCACTAAGGGATGGCGTTGAATGCAGAGCGTGAATCCATAGGCATGGAATACGTCTAAAAACTCTTAACAAGCTTCCAACAGACGTGGATACAGTTGGTGCAGGGCAGATGCTACATCCTGATCATAGGACTCCAAGGTTTTCAATGGAACTCTTGCTTCCCTCACAAGTTGTATGTTTTCTATTCATTCAACAAACAACTGCTTTTGTCCCAGCTAAGACCCAGAAAACTGAGCCTTCGCAAGCTGTTGAAAGAAAAGAACCCAGAGAGACTGGTGTTTAAATGGAGGTCTGCAGTTCGTAAGGACTGGCCTATCGGCAGAAGGAGCCACCCAGGCAAGGACAGAAGCCCCAGTTGTGAACAAACCTTGCAAGATGCAGCCATAACAAGAAGGCTTAGTCCACATCCTTTATTTGGTGCCCAGTTCACCACAATCACTGGGGCTTCTCTCCTTCATCAGGACTTCTGAGCCTGTTTTGTCAGTTTCTCCCACCCTCATCTTATCTATGAAGGCTCAAACCTGATTTCTACTATCTACACTCAGCCTGGTGATGCAAGCCAGTCTTGTGACTAGAAAGTCCCTATCACAGATTTCTCTGAATTTCAGACTCATCTGTGGAGAGCAGTCTATACAGCAAAGAGCTCACGATTAGCAGGCTCACTAAGTCAGCCTGGCCATTTCAATAGTGGCGAGGTTGAAACATACGGAACCTGCTACTGTTACTGCTGCTGGTGGCGGCGGTTTGTACGTGTGCATGTGCGTGTGTATGTGTGTGTGTGTTGTACTAGAGCTGAATCTAGGCCCTTTCTCATGCCAGACAAACATCAGTAAGTTACTCCCATCCCCTTTCTAGTTTTGTTAAAGACAGGAACTCAGTAAGCTGCTTAGGCTGTTCTTGAACTCACTCCATAGCCTGGTAAACCTTGGACTCATTCTGGAGCCCGGTAAATCTTGAATTTGGAGTCTTCCTGCCTCAGCTTCCTGAGTATCTAGGGTTACAGGCAGGCATGGGCCACTAAAGCTTTATGGGAATTGCTGTTGTTTTATAGGTCAAGATAGTGTTCATATTGCAAACAACTCGATCACCTTTGATACCTTTCTTCCCCATGTATCATGTATACATCTCACGACAGCTGCTATACATCTTGAGAATATACTCGGAATATAACTTAGCTTTACCTTCTACTGGGACTACCACCTAACCGAAGCTATCTCCACTTTGTCAAACAGATGACTAAAGGTCATCTCTTGCCTCTTCTACCTGCTTCTGTCTTTGACCTTACACAATGCATATTCAGTGTACATCAAATTACCAATCTCATCTGCTAAACCAAATGGAGAAGAAAAACTGACACTAAGGCATAATATTACGTGTAAAACGTCCCCACAGACTCATGCACTTGAATACTCAGTCCCCAGACAGTGGTGCTGCTTTGTGGGGGGTGGGGTTGGAACTTTGAACAACAGGAGCTGAAGGAACTGGGTCACTGGAGGGTGGGCCTTGAGGGTTAGAGCTGAGCCCTGCTCCTTACTGTAACCATAGGCTCTATGGAAAGCCAGGATGCACCAAACCTGGCCTGCACAGAGCTATCCAGCCACCACGTGTGCCCCTCCATGAAATGTGAGCCCCAATCAACCTCTTTCCCTCTTACGTTGATTCAGCCAGGCCAGATGTTGTGTCACCAAGACAAAAGAAACCAACACAGACATAGGATTTTAAGGTTAAGACGCCCACGCGAGCACAAACTAGCAGGTGTGGTGGGTCCATGCCCACCCTATCGATTGCCATCTACTCCCGAGAGCAAGTTTTGCTGGATACATTTGCCCGCTCATTTATGAAGCGTCTGTCACTATTTGTGACAACAGAGTTAAGTTAATATCCCTTGTGCTCCACAGAAGCTAAAATTCATCTAGTCCTTTGCAAAATACTTGCTAATAATTAATTTCTGATAACAAAACAGTTGCTCATAGGTATCTAACAAGAGACATGTGTCAGATTAATAATGAGGCAGTGACCTAGCTTAGGCCTGAACTTTGGTACTGAGGTAGAGACAGACAACTCTTGGCTGTGGAGGTTTATCTATGCATTGCTCGGCATCCAGCGGCATCTCTGGCCTCTCCCTCTGACATGCCAGGAGACTCACACTTTAACCCCAACCCTAGCTGACATAACCAGCCATGTCTCCAGGAACTGTTAAAGTCTCCCAAGGGCACAGGGCACAGAGATGGGTGTTAGGCAGTCATTGAAGTCCACATTTTCCAGACCTGTTGGTGGAGAGGGTAAAGTTCTTAGCCTAAGTGAGAATACAGTGTCATTTTCAACATGTTTATACATATATGTGAGCAAAATAAAAACTGTTGACAAATCATTAAGCTTTGAAGTGTCAATCTCTGGGTACCACAATTACAGATGAGTAATCTCTTATTTATGTTTGTTATTTTCTGTAACATATAAGGCTCGAATTTTGTTATTTAAAAACTATGAATCCCACAAAAATGAAAGCCTAGAGACCTGCTAAATAAAAAACACATTCAGACAGAATTCTCTTTTTTGAAACTTTTGCAAATGATAAACCACGCCAGGAAACAGTTGCTCGGCAATGAAAACTGCCTTGTTTCCTTTTTTTTTTCCTTCAAATATTTGACCAGATTAAACTGACTCTGTTATTTATGAAATTTCTAGTCTCACATTTAAGCACAGTTTACATTTGTCTAATACTTGACACATTTTTTCTGGTTTTGAATAGGGCTGTGATTACGTGGCTCGATGGCACCCTTATAATGGCCCATTGTGAAGGCCAGCCAGCCTCCCTCTATGGGAGTCACCAGGGCAGCTTCCCACGTGCCCCAACTTCTCTGTGTGCTCCAGTTTAGCACTACCTCTGCATGGCAGACGTATTTCTGTCTTAATATTTCCTCTCAAACGAGGCCATTGTTCACAGTTTATCGGGTATTAGGGCCGATTATAACCAGGCAGCCGAGCTCTGCCTCAGAAGGACCGCCACTCTTAAAACTGGCAGGAGGCGAGTTTGTCACAGAGGAAAACATTGCCTTGGGCCTAAGTAAAAGGTCAGTCGGCAAGCCCCCATCAGACGTGAAAGCCGAATGCTGCTCGATTGAAGGTCAAGTCCACATGAGCTAAAATCTGGCAAAGAGAAGCGGCAATGTTATAACACCAGCTTCAGGGTCTGTGTCATGAGACTCAGGGGTCTTGCTCTAAGGAACTGCGCTGTCTCCAGCAAGTCCTAAAGCCTGTTTTATAAATTTATTTGGTGGTAAAACTTCTTAAACAGCAGGAGCCGCCCAGGAGTGCCATCTGATGGTGCCAGGCACTGTGTGCGGAGGCTCGTGAAGGCCAGAGTCATCAGCCTGGCTCCTCCGTTCACACCACTGAGCACTGCCTCATTGCGTGGCAGTGGGACCTCAACCAAACAACCCACCCTGCTGAAATCATATTCAAACTGGGGGAGCAGAGTTAGACACAGAGGCCTTAAACCAAAAAGAAATGGGTACCTCAGGCAGTGACAAGTGTCGTTCAAATACACACACATACATGCACACACATGTATATTAAAGGAAAGGCCTGAGTGGGTGCGAGGTAACATTCTGGCTGGAACCTGAAAGATGAGAAGCAGTGAGCTATGGTGAGGCTCCCCAAGAAGCTTCTAGCCACAGTGGTGCAAAGCAGCTACGCTCTGCTCTGTAGAGGAAAGGGAATGAAAACAGTTGTCACAGGGTCAGGGGGGCTGGAGAGGACCAGGTCAGCACCGCCCCATCTCCTGGGTATTTCTTTCCCACCGTTTACAAGATTCCCCTAGACGCTTTTTAACAGACGAATGACATGACTAGATGGCGTTTGTTTTGGTTTGGTGTTTGATACAAATGTTCACTCGTTAGCCCAGGCTGGCCTCCAACTCATTATGATGTCCAAGCTGGTCTTCAGCTTGAAACGATCCTCCTGCCTCAGTCTCCTAAACATTATGATTACAGGCATAGTCTACGACTCCAGGGATAACCTTCTAAAGGCTCACTCAGGTGTTTGTGACAATAGGAAAAATAGGCTCAGGGTGGCCCTGCGACAGTTACCGGGGAGATCGCGGTGTTAAGACAGCTGCCTGTGAAATACATGTGGCTACAGCTCATCTACAGCTCGTCTACAGCTCGTCTACAGCTCGTCTACAGCTCGTCTACAGCTCGTCTTTGGACTTGTATCAAACCTAGCTTTAAAACGCCGTCCATATGCATTCAAGGACTTTTAGGTGCAAATAACTGACATGTCTTACAACACTAGACCACATACTTGCCCCTACTTTAGGGCACACAGCAAAGACCCAATTGAAAGTGTATGGTGGAGAGAGGCCGTTTATAGTGTCAAATGTGAGGATAGGGTTTCGTGGAGATCTGGAGTTCAAATCATGAGCATATCGCTTATTAGGTCTGGACCACTGGTTTCTACATGAACTTGGAGGGCAGGCACTACCTACCCAATAGGCACTGCAAGTGTTACCACTGTAAGAGACAGAAGACATGGAAAGTATCTGGCACACAGCAAACTCTCCACGAGCACACGGAATTGCTCTATTACTCTATTACTCTATTACTCTATTACTCTATTACTGTGCACTTTGGAAGTTGTGCTTTGGTGTTCACGCAGATGAGCCCATGTATCGGCCCACTGCAAGAAAGTAAAAACTCCATGAAGGACAGGAAAGAGAGGTGGAGTCAAGACAGGGCAGGGTTACATTCTTGCAGGCATGATTTTCTCTGTATCTAACGCAGATACCACAAGAGAGGGTGTGAGTGATGGAGCAAGAGGCAAGAGTTCACAAGATGTTCAAGGGCAGAAGCGTCACCACACAGAAGGCTCCGGGGAAATTGCTTTTCTCCGTGTCTCGGTGAGCTGCCTTAGTCACTTAGGGCTGAACCGGGCTTAAAGGAAACTACAAAACTCTGAAAAGTACAAGCAAACTTATGACTTTTTTTTTTCTCAGCTGAGACCGAACAGGTGGAAATATTGAAAGAATAAGGAGGATTTGGTTTGTTTTTGGGTATTTTTTGTTTTTGGTTTTTTGAGACAGGGTTTCTCTGTGGCTTTGGAGCCTGTCCTGGAACTAGCTCTGTAGACCAGGCTGGTCTCGAACTCACAGAGATCCGCCTGCCTCTGCCTCCCGAGTGCTGGGATTAAAGGCATGCGCCACCATCAACCGGCGAGGATTTGGTTTTGGAAGGAAGTTTATACAAAACACTATATATAAGCCAAATCAGTAACAGACGAAGCAGGGTATATGATATGATAACATACTGGGTTCTTTAAACCACTCTCAGTACTGCTGAGTCTTCTATGACCACACAGTACATGCGTGCCTATGTGTTAGACAATTGCTTTTTATTCCTATTCTGTTTTCTTGTTCCACAGTACATCAGCCCATGCACTTAGTAAACACAGTCCATTTATTGCCCTAACACAAGCATAGCAATTCCTGCATGTGGCCTGACACCACACACCTCAGCCTGCATGCTTCTGAAAGAGCTTGGCCACCGGGTCCTACTGCTCTGGGTGTGGTGACATCCCTGTAACTCCTCTGTCCCAATGAAACTCTGAGCATCTGGTACAGAGGCATCTCGTCAATACATGAAGGAAGTGCCGTTTGTCTATAGCGACCTTGCTGGTCAATCGGGAGAGCGTGTCTCAGCTACAAAGGAAGCATTCTTAAACACATGTAGAGTGCATAACTGAATTCATATGGATCTTTGCAGATCAAGACAGAGTTCAAATTCAGAACTTCCTCTTTTAAGAAAAATGTCCAACAATCTACATTTTTGTATTATGAAAACTGCTATAGCCTAAAATGTAAGCTTATATATATATAACTGGTGGAGCTTTTGTTCTTTCATTACAAACAAAACCAAACAAAAACCAAACACTTGCATACATAAAACCACAAAACCTGATCTGTTTCCTTCTACAAAGAAGATTCTCTGAAAGATGAAAGATTAAAGTTTGTCTTCCATCCATAAAAATACATAAATGTAGTATATAGCTAAAGAAGACCAGTGTGCATGGTTGGCTGTGTGTGTGTGTGTATGTGTGTGTGTGTGTATACGTGTGTATGTGTGTCTGTATGTTTTTTTTTTTTTTCCCGAGACAGGGTTTCTCTGTGGTTTTGGAGCCTGTCCTGGAACTAGCTCTTGTAGACCAGGCTGGTCTCGAACTCACGGAGATCCGCCTGCCTCTGCCTCCCAAGTGCTGGGATTAAAGGCGTGCGCCACCACCGCCCGGCTGTCTGTATGTTTAAAACAAATGAAGGATAAAAGAAAAAAACACGGAGCAGTTCTCTTGAGATCAGAGGTGGAGATTTTGAAAGAAGACAAATAGCTCAGGATTTCTTATGCTGAGCAGGAGCAAGAAGTGAAACAGAAGTACTAGCTGAGTGAGCACCACAGCTGTTACCCTTTTCTGGGGACTTTTTGTGGATTTACCCATTGGATCCTGCTTCAGTCCTATCATATGGGCACTAATATTCTCTCCACTTTCAAGACAAGAAAATCGAGATTCAGTCCCAGTCACTTGACCAAATACTGCTATGCTATGACAATCAACAGAATTCATATCTGTGGTATATTTTGCTGGTTTTGAAATATGCCAGCGAGAGCTGTCAATCATAAGGTGCTTAAATTACTTGTTTTTCATTGTTCATTATAAATAAACTTTCTTGAGCTAGCCCACTGGCTCTACCTGGCAAGTGCGGTTCTCAGGCCTCATCACAGAAACGTCTCTCTGCAGCAGATGTGGATCGTCACAGAAAGCGGCAACTGGGCAGACTGCAGAGAAGAACTGTGGAGTGCGCAAGCTCAACTGGGGCTTCTGAAACACAACTCTTATGCACAAGGTTCCGGGAACGGGAGAGAAGAGGAAGCAGAAAGTTCGTAAGAGTCAGAGGACCAGGACGGGACATCTGTTCTGGGGATGGGATCTCTCATATATAACAGGAGATGGGTACCAATGAGATATCAGTCAATGGTACCAGCTGATATTTCAGCTTGGATTAGGGAAATCTCACAAGTGTTAGGTTTTAAACCTGGGACAAATGAACTAAGTGCCTACTTAACACATCAAAGCAGACACTGGCCTCCAGGTTGTCCCTGCGATCTCTCAGTCCCTACCTGTTATAGATGGGGCCCTCCTGGCCTAAATTTCTCCAGCACTGCTCTTCCCTATAATATAAACCATTTTGGCTACTTGGTCTCTTTTTTTGTCTACTCTCTTTTGGGCCTCCTGGATGTTGTACCTGGTTTCCCTCTCTCCCTGTCCCTCCCCCACATGGCCCAGCTCCGTCATGTCATGTCTACTCTGGACTCCCCCAGATGTGCCTGCCTGTGACCATGCTCTCCCACAGATCTATAATAATAATCCTCCACCGCACCTAGGAGCGGTCATGTTCTTGTCCTTTCCTTTTCACTTTTTTTTTTTATTTGTCTGGTGCTGAAACCTAAGACCAGTCATGATTCTTTTGATAAATAAGGTATATTTAATAATCTAGGTTTATAAAGGTCTAATCAGACTGCTTCTTTGTCTTAGCTCACTCTGTTAAGCTACTAACTTGTAAACTGTTTATTTAGTGGCAAGCTTTATTTAGTCTCCTGGATGTGTATTCAACATTAAGCCTAAAACAAGTAAATTGGGTATACTTAATAGATAATGCTCCTCAGAATCTTCAGAGATCTGCTGAACGTGACATTTAAAATGTTTAAGTTTCCCTTGACACACATGTCCCTTCATAGTGAGAACCCTTAAGGTTCCCAAAGAAGACAGATCGGGCACAATGACTCCACCTGCATTGTGGTGACACTGACCATTGGGTGAAACAGCTCTATGCCATGCCTGCTGCCAGGGCTCAAACTGTGGACACTTTTGGGTTGATTGCCCTACTCTGCCTGGTCAAAGGAAGATCAGTTTTCCCAAGTTCCTCTACAGGAAAAATCTCAGCTCTGGGTCCCACAGCCAAAGGCCATGCTGTCTGTAGGACAGCTGAAGATTAAACGCTGTCCGGAATGACAGCTGAAGATTTACCACTTCCCCCAAAGACACTATTGAGGCTACAGGAGCCTAGGGCAACCCATCCAGGGAACGGGCCTTTGTCGTTTTAATTGATACACCGATTATACTCCCAGCTATAATTTATCCTCAGAGCTCTGACTATATTGACTGACTGTAGCTTTAACAGCACCAAGCATGCCAGCTCTGTTCCCAAGGCGACAGCTGCCTTCTTTTCAGATGTGATGGTCAGACCTCAGGTCTCACCTACCTGGATCTCCTAGACCTCCAGCTGAGAAAGACCATGGTTTACCTTGCTACAAAGAAACTCACAAAACAGGTTTCAAAGTAACGTTTTTACTATTCCATTATCTAAAGGAACTTGCTTTACCATGACTGCTCTCAGTTATAAACCACCTGTGTCTTGAGGTAAATAGTTATAATTGAATAAATAAAAGTTTAAGGTTTATATAAGTTTGAGGGCCTATTTGTATTTAGAAATACAAATAAATTATAAAGGTCTAAGGATGAGAAAGCTTACATTGCAAGGGTCTAAGGTGTTTTAAGGCATGTATGCAAGTTATAAGGGTCTAAGGAAGTGATTTAAGGTATGTAAAGACGTTTCAGATTTATTTCTCCCTCTATGCTGTTGTTCTATTAAGACTTTAAAAGTTCAAGGTTTTAATTTAACACTAGTCAATGGAGTTTTAAGAAGCTATTAATCTAGCTCTGGTAAAGTACTGCTAATGTTATCATAGTCACAAGCTCAATATTTTACATTTCTTTTGGTTGTTTTTTAAATATAGACTCAAAAGTGATAAAACATCTCTGTCCAATCTATATACTCAGCACTCTGGGATGTGTTAAAATCTCTTTGGGGTCCCCAAGCTTTTACTATGATTCAAAGGCATGAGTCTACTGTCCTTTCTACAATGTGGATTTCAGTTGAGATTGCAAACGGCAGTAATGCTAACGTATCTAAAATTTTTATGACTTCTTATTAACAGAAAATTTCTTGTAAGCTTCAGTGAATCAACTTGAATTCACCTCCGGCAGGTCAGTTGACTCCAGATAAACACTCCTGTCAACCAACGGGTGGGATCTCTCTCTCTCTCTCTCTCTCTCTCTCTCTCTCTCTCTCTCTCTCTTTCCCTCCCTACCTATCTCTCCAGGTCTTGGGTCTCCCTCCCCCAACTATCAGAACCACAGGCCTAAAAGTTTCAAATGTACACCCTGAACAATTATCTTCTCCTAAACTCCTAACTTTAACTTCTCTCTGTAGTCTATCTGTCCCGGAAGATTGCAAATCACCTACAGCCTGTTTTCGTACCAGCTCCAGGTGTTTCCTCAAAATCTGCAGCTAGGACAGCTGCAAAGCAGCTAGCCCTCAGGTGGTCCAGCCTCACTGCTCCAACTGCAGGCTGTGTAGTCCTAGCCCCAGAAGGTCAGAGAGTCAGTAAAACAGTCTGCTCTTCTCAGACACGGCCAGCATGCCAACCTTTCCCAACAATGATGACAACAGGACGTTGTCATAAAGAAGACCATCACTCCCCTTATCATTATTTATTATCAACAAAACATCTGGGATGTTAGGTTTCAAACCTGGGACAAATGGCTCATGTGCCTGCTTAACGCATCAAGGCAGACCTGGCAGCCTGGTTGTCCCGGCAACTCCTCAGTCCCTACCTGTTACTGGGCCCTCTAGGCTGCCATACCCCACCCTCTACCCTGAATTCTCCAGCCCAGAGTCTGGGCTGCCCTTCCCACAGCTGCCCTTCCCATACAATCCAACCATCTGTGTTGCCTGGCCTTACTGTTTACTCCTGGCTGCTACACCCGTTTTCCCTCTATCCCCTCTCCTTTCCCCTCCCCCTCTCTTCACATGGCACAGCTCAGTCTGGTCATGGCCACTCTGGACTCTCCCAGATATCTCCGCCTGTGGCTATGCTCTTCCACAAATCTATATTAAGCTTTCTCCTCCATTATACCCAGGATTAGTCATTCCCTGTTTATTTCTTATTTTTCATTCAACAAGATTATCTTTTGGTTAAAAAGCTTAAGTAATTAATGCCTTCTAAGAGAGGAAGAATTGGTTTTCTCTGTGGAGATCAGCCCTAAGCAATTACACATGCGCAACTCTAAATGGACTCAGCAGGCTGTATTTCTACATAAATATATATGTACTGACAATAAATAAAGAAGTCATGGATTTGAGAGGGAGTGGGGAAGGTACAGGAAGAACTGGAGGGAGAGAGAGGGGTAGTAGAATTAATGTAAATGCACTACTCATGTACAAAATTCTCAAAAATGTTTAATTAACTTTACTTCATAAACAATATTTTGGTGGGATCACTACTCAGAGGTGCTTGCCTGCATTTAGGAAGCTCTGACTTCAGTTCCTAGCATTGGACAAGACCAATACGGCTAAGTTTGCTGGCCTAAATGACTCATCACATCATCTTTAAAATGCCCAGTAATCTGGAGGCTCCGCGGCAGCGTCCCCCCTTCATTTGTCATGTTGTCACATTTTCTGTCCATTTCTTCACCATCTAGATGGAATTTTTAAAGATATTATTAATGTATCATAAAGAATAAAAGCTTTCCTTGCTAAAAATGAACAAACAAACGAACAAATGAATGAATGAATAAGCTTTGTCTTTCAAATTCTATCTTCACCATTAAATCAAAGCTGTACCAGAAAAGCAACAGCCACCATAGTCAGGAGTGGTCAAACAAGGATGGAGTTAACAACAGAGAAGGCCCAAACAGCGTGTGTATTTTATGAGAACTGCCTCAGGACATGGACTAATTAAAGGATAGTAGTGTTTCTTTCCTTTTGTGTGGGGAAGATGGTCTACAGGCAATAGAATCTTCCAGGCTCAATAGGAATTTTTGTTAGCCCAGTGCATCTAAGTATCATGGGATTTTTTTGTTTTAAGTAAAGGTTAAAATATTGTATGCTATAGTGATGTCTTTTATGAGAAGAAAAAGAGGCCACTGTGTCTCTGAAAAACCAGATGTCATATCCCCCCCCCCCCCATAAACCATCATCAAAAAGGTTAGGGAAGAAAGAAACGTCCAAATCACCCTTTTGTTAAAAAATATGCCACACTATATATCTTGGTAAAACTTAAAAAAAAAAATAGAGCTGGGGTATAGCATAGTGGTATGGTACTTATGTGTATTCCAGACACACACATGCACACATACACACGTGCACACATGGATGCACACACGCACATGTGCACACAAACATACACACAGGAAAGGAGAAAGGGAGGGAGAGAGGGAAGAAGAGGGAGGGAGAGAGAAAGGTGTCAGTGTTTTAGTAACTTCCTCAATGATACTATACATCATGCGTAGCAGACACTCAAGACTGCAACATCAAAAAAAAAATAAGTATGTCATTTCTGTCCCCAAGGAACTGACAATTGGAAGCTTAGCTCTAGGGTTTGGCAGAGGCTAAAACCACATAGAATTGTGTATTTAAGACAGTGGCCTCAAGCTCCAGCAAATTTGTCCTGCAAGGAAGGAATGCTGGGTGCTGATTAAAGACATGTCTGGCTGTCAAAACTTGAGTGAGGATGAATGGGTTGCTACTGGCATCTAGTGGGAGAGCACAGAGGTGATGCCAAACATGCCACAGTGAGAAGACAGCCTCTGGAAGCAGAATTCTCCAGCCCACAGTCAGTACCACCCTGGTGTAGACGCTAACCCTGGCACACAGAATGCCAGTCCACCAACTCTTCTTAGAGGAAGATTCCAGAAAAGGCACAGGGAGGATATAGACATTCCCAGGGACAACTGAACATCTTCCTTATCCTGCCTTATCCTGACAGGCAAAACTTTTTGTTGCCGGGCGATGGTGGCACGCGCCTTTAATCCCAGCACTCGGGAGGCAGAGGCAGGCGGATCTCTGTGAGTTCGAGACCAGCTTGGTCTACAGAGCTAGTTCCAGGACAGGCTCCAAAGCCACAGAGAAACCCTGTCTCGAACACCCCCCCCCCAAAAAAAAACAAAAAGTTACTGGAGGGGAGCTGTTATCACTAAGAACAAGGGACTCTAACCTTGAAACTTCCTAGCAACTAGTTCTGGACAGGAACAGGAAGTGTGTGGGGGGGGGGGAAGGAGGGAGAGAGAGGGAGGGAAGAATGGAGGGAGAAAGAGAGAGAAGAAAGAGGAGGAGGAGGACGAGGAGGACGAGGAGGAGGAGAGAGGGAGATATTTTAGCAGTTCCATAAAGAAATGCTAAGCCAGGCCCAGAAATGGCAGAGAATACAAAAGAACAATCCAGATAGTTCTAAATGCATATCCAGATGAAACATTTGTTACTGTTGCGCCCTTCCTCTGAGATAATAACAAAAAAGGAATGTTACTGCACTTGTTAGTTGATCCTTAGTCTATCTTGTTGTGTTAGCTTGTTTATAATTTTGCATACACTCCTTTACCTCCTAACATTTTTTGAGACACTGTGTCCCGGAGTCTAGGCTAGACACAACTTACTATTGAGGTTGAGGATGACCTTGAACTTCTGATTTGCTTCCACCTCCTGAATGCTGGGATTACCAGGTGAGCACCACAACACTCAGCTGATGCAGAGCTGGGGATGGAAGCCAGGATTTTGAGCAGGCTGGACAGACACCTAGCTACATCCCCAGGCCTAATTACTTTTAACAGCATAAATTAGGATGTCACAAATCCTGAAACCTGGTACAGCTGTGTGATGAGGAAGACAGAGCTTTGTGCTTTGGGAAATTGTCCATTGTAAAAGTTACTAAAAAATAAAAATGTAAAGCATTCTCAAAATACCCCCCACAAATACATATAAACGTTGCTTTGGATATTTATATAAAATAACTTTAATCCTGACACTCTTTGTAGCTTCAAAGATTTTAGATCTGGTTAATTTTGCTGTCTGATGTCCATTCCATCGCTGGATACCTCACATTGTTTTTTAAAAAAAATAGAAATGATATAGAAATGTCATAAACCAAAGAATATTCTTTCCACAAACATATACAAACGCACACAAATGTTTCAAATGATGCTTATAACAGACAGTAAGTGGCCTTAAGTGGTCTTGTACTATCAGTAAAATGACAAGTGGTTTCAACTACCAGAAGGGTTACTTCCCTGTATAGTGCGCACCATTCAGCTGGTACTCCAGACAGGGCACAGCCGTTACTGGAGGAGTGTCCCTGACTGTTCTGGGCACAGAAGGGAGTAACGATGTAGCCATACCTACTGTTGAGTATGCTTAGAACGTTCATTGCTGATACACAATAATTGGTCAGGGCTGGACGCTTTCTGGACGTAACAGAAACAATAAGAAAAAGCATGTAATAAATAGTAGACATCGCTGGGCAGCAGCTCAGTTGGTAAGCGCCTGTTGTACCAGCATGAGGGGCGAGTTCTCTCCTAGAACACGAAGAAAGCATGGTGTGTCTATAAGCCCAGTCTTGAGGGCAGGGGAAAGGTCACGGGGCATACTGCATAGCCAGTCTAGCAGAAATGATGAGCTCCAGCTTCACCGAGAGATTCTGTCTCAAAGAAGGAGGTGGAGGTTGATTGAGGAAGCCACCCAACATGTACTTCTGGTGTTGTAACCTGGCCAGCTTTTCATGACTGGCACAGTCTGCCACCCACAGCTCATAACCCACGATGACTGCTCAAAGTTTGGATTCATATGTAATACCCTGAACGGATTTCTGCCTTCCACTTCAGCCCCTCCTATTCTCCTGACTTAATTTCTTAGAGTAGAATTGATCTTCGCTGGGTTTTTTTTTTTTGTTTTTTGTTTTTATTTGTTGTTGTTGTTTTTCGAGACAGGGTTTCTCTGTGGTTTTGGAGCCTGTCCTGGAACTAGCTCTTGTAGACCAGGCTGGTCTCGAACTCACAAAGATCCACCTGCCTCTGCCTCCCAAGTGCTGGGATTAAAAGCGTGCGCCACCACTGCCTGGTTCGATCTTCGCTGTTTTTTTAAAAAAAAAAAAAAGTTGAGAAAAATGAGGCCTGGGCTAAAAAGAGGAGTTTGGGCTTGGAGTTTACCAACCAGGTGACTCTCACAGTGCATCCAGTACCCCTGATACCACACCATGATGCCGCTGGCCCAAAGCGCCAGGGCAGTGTGGAAGCATCACTACTGCTACGGCCGATGTAGACAATGCAGTCCAAAGTAAGAATCTGTATAGAGACACATGACATAGACACAGGCAGTGTCGAGCTCATCTGTGTGGAATTTTCACTGGGTGGAACAACGAAATAAACTCATGAAACATCAAAACGCTTCTTTGGAGATTTTTTTTTTTCTGAATTTTAACAACAAGGTTTGATAGGTGCAGTCACATGGATACTGAGTGGAAGCTGTCTGTCTGTCTAATAAAGGACCAGGGGAAGGGTGTAACCATGGTGAACATGAGGAAGGATATACAAACTTTTACTGAGAATACTGATTTTGGTCACCATTCAGGAAGGGAAAGAATTCCCCTTCTCATTTAAAGAGCTGCAACCCCCTGAACCACAGCTAGTAAAGCTCATCAAATCTCCACTGTGTACCCTAAAGCTGTTATAGCTTTCTGTTGTCCTGAATAAGGACAGGCTGAGTAGATACCGTCATGCAACAACTCAGGGGTTTTGTTTTATTATGCTATTAACACGTTTGTTAGGGCTATGTAAAACCACTGGCTTAGTTTATACACGGTGATACCTACGGAACAGCGGCTCTCCACTCTACCCAATGAACTGTGCTATTACCTATATCTGCAGGGACTTGATGACACTGTCACACATGAGGTACAGTCAATCACCACACCTGAAGACGGAGCATCTCAAAGGCTGAGGTCTGAGTCACCTTCATGCCACCTCAATTGTATGCCATCATCGCTGCTCCATTACCTCAGCTGCTTCCCTAAAGCCTGGGAAAACTTAGAAACGCCGGGCAAATGTAAGCTCTCAAGGAAGAACTTGTCTCCTGGAGGAATTTGTGGCATAAGCCATAAAATGCAATACGTGACACGCTTCCTTCACTGATTTAGACAGGAATGTCATTTAAACACGGCAACTGTTCATAAACAACGTTGAAAGCTTATTTAAAAAAATATCTACAAACAAAGGCAAATGCTCATGCATGCAAAGTTAAAAGTCCTTTTCCTCTTTGGATTTTATAGTTCATATGTATTTTCTGTACTTATTTCAAGGTTAATGGAAATATAATTAGATAAAATATAATAATATATGTGGCACACACATTTAAAAACAAGTGTCCGGTGACACAATGCAGATTTTCCTGAAGCATGTTTGTTTGTAAGTAAAAACACAAGCTATACTATAACTATCTCTCTTTTCAAAAGCTGCCATGCAATGTCTAATTTTTACTGATGAACTATTCTAATGTCTGTGCTTGTGAGATTGATGGAGGAAGGTCATTGGTTAAAAAATAAAGAAACTGTTTGGCCCTCATAGGTTAAAACATAGGTGGGAGGAGTAAACAGAACAGAATGCTGGGAGGAAGAGGAAGTGAGCTCAGAGGCCATGCTCCCCTCTCCCGGGCAGACGCCATGGAGCAAGCTGCCAGGTCAGACATGCTGAATCTTTCCCAGTAAGACTGATGCTACACAGATTATTAGAGATGGGTTGATCGGGATATGAGAATTAGCCTGTAAGGGAGGGCTAGAGTTAATGGGCCAAGCAGTGTTTAAAAAAATACAATTTGTGTGTTGTTATTTTGGGTAAAGCTAGCCGGTGGTGGGAGCTGGGTAGCAGAATGCAGCCCCGCAGCTCCCACAACATGAGATGGCTCAGCAGGCAGAGGCACTTGCCAAGAAGCCTGACAACCTGAGCTAAACCCTCAGGATCCACACGGTAGAAGGAAGTGAACTGCACCCCACAAGTTGTTTTCTGGCCTCAGTGTTTACAAAGATTACTCTATTTACACTGTCACCCATAGAGAAGCCAACTGCCCAAGAGTCACATCTTCACAACCTAACACTACAAGTCTGTGACACTCTCTAACAATTTATATATATAATTATAGGAGCCAGGAAGGCAGGTCAGTTGGCAAGTATGATGACCCCAAACCCCATTCCCCAGCATCCACATCAAATGCCAGACATAAGAGTGCACACGTGTAAGCCTAACCTTAGGGAGGTGGAAATCTGAGGCTCTCTCAGTGGACTCAATGGCCAGCCAGTCTACCTGAACTCGTGAGATTCTGGTTCAAGGAGAGAACCTTTCTCAAAAATAAGGTGCAGACAGTAAATGAAGATAGCAGATATTGACCTCTGACCCATAAGCACATAGACATGTACATATGTGCCCATGTGCACATACACACACATACAAATGAATATGTTACATACACACACATACAAATGAATGTGTTACATGAAAAAAGCATAGACAAACAGTAACGGAAAACAGCAAGAGAGAAGACAGAACTGTGGAGGATGAGAAAGAAGGGCGTCTAGGAAGCAGTCAGTGGCTCCAGAAGAACGTTCTGCTAGTGTCTGTGGTGGGACGTGCCTTGGTACTGTTTCTCTTAAATGCTTTCTACATATTCTTTCAGATTTTAAAATTGGAACACAAAAATAATAAAGAACTCACTGTCTCTGGGGTGAAAACTTTTTAAGTATTTCTATGTTTGCTTTGTCGTAAAGATTGGAGATAACGAGAATGCCCAAGTTCCTTCTCCAAACCCAGGCACCCCTCTCATAAGTAACTACCACCCAGACTTTGCTGTATAACCATCCGACTTACAGTTGTATGTACTTAAAATACTGATTATGTTAAACGCCTGTTATTTTGTGTGGTTTTCCTTTTACACAATGTAGTACTGATCATAGCAATGCTTGAAACAACATGTGCTACCATTTAACATCAGCTGGGGTTTGTCCATGACGATCCCTGTGCAGTTCATTGATTTTCTCTCTGTTCCATGAAAGCTATCCCATCCTAGTGAACACTGACAATGATCAAAGTTTGTTGCAAATACAAATGATGCTGGCGTGATTCCTGTCCTTGGTGTTCTGACTCTGAAACAGAATTGCTAGATCCTGGGTTGTTACAAAGAAACCCTTGCTATATGTTGCCCAATGGTCCCCTGAAGTGTTCTGCAATGAGGATGCTCACAGCATTGTTGGTAGGGTCTGTTCTGATGTCCCTCTTCTTACCAAATATGTATCAGACCTTCTAAAGTCTGCCCATCTGAATGGCATCTGGTTATAGCTTAAATGGACAATTTCCTAATTACCAATGAGACTGAGAATTTTTACAAATTGCAAAGTTGAATATCTATATTCTTTACCTACTCTCAAACATACTCCACTGCTTTGTTATTGATACCCAGTGGTTCTATTACCCTGCTTATTGTTTATGCCATCAATATTACTTACCTATAGACTGTTCACCATTTAGGTCAATGTTCTTAACATGGTATCCCCCAGACATCAGTTAAAAACCTAACATAACTTAGCACCCGGTAAAGGAGACCCCCATCTCCTACTGCCCTCAGATTCTAAGATGGATTTTCCAAGGCCTTATTTCATATTGACCCAATTTTATCAAAGAAATTATCTCAACATAAAGCAGAACTAGCTGTACAAAGGAAATAACTGTGATACAAATCTTAAGAAGTTATGTGACTCTCCAATTACTGCCTCCTCCTTGTCACCAAGGAGAAAAATAAATCCTAAGTGGAATTACCAGATAAAAAAGATGTAAAATCCACTGAAGCTTCTAATGTATTTTGTAAGATTCCCAGGAAACTATACCACCTACATGACAAATCATAGCCCATTTTCCCACATCAACTGAAAAAGCTAAACTGAAGTGTAATAGTGTAATAAATGAGCCACAAATACAAATATCAATGTGCTGAATTAGAAAACTTACTTATTTTCATATTATGTTTTTTTATATTTTATTTCTTTGCATGTGCATGTACATACGTGTGAAACAGAGACCAGAGGTGGATAACAAATGCCTTTCCCGATGACTTTACACTTTATTTATTGAGGTAGGGTCTGTTTCTGAACCCTGAACACATCATTTCTGACTAGCATAACTAGCAAGGCTGCCACAGATTCCCCCATCTTTGCCCCGAGGGCTGGCATCATGGCAGGCAGCACACCTGCCCGGTTTGGACACAGGTTCTGGAGAGTCAAACTTGGTTTCTCATGCTTGTGCAAGAACTGCTTTACCCACTGATCAATCTCCTTGGCCCTGGTGATGTTATTTTACTAAGACTCCTTACGAGAGTAATGACCTTGTTATACTGACTAGAGAAACTTTCTAAAGTGAGACAGGTGAGAAGATGATGGGAAAGGAAGTTACTAGATTGGGAACTTGTGACCAGAGCTGGAGTGATATCAGAGACTGCTAATTTTCAATTTCATCAGGCAAAGCGGGAAGTAGAGCCTCTTGGTCATTTGCAATAGCCGTGGACACAAGACCTTCCTGTGCCCGTGGACACAGCGTTCTTTTGGATGTTTTCTTGCTGTGAGGCCTGGTATAAAACCTGGTTGTAACCTCAGAGCTCTTGGGATGACAGAAGCAACCACACCGAGACTGCTTCTGTTATGCTTCCATTTCACTCATCCTAGATTCCACAGGAAGATCAGAAGGCAAAAAAAAAAAAAAAAAAAAAAAAAGTGGGGTGATTACCAAGAGTCTGCCTCAAAGAGGACTGTAGAAGGGGAAAGGCCTGGAGGTTTGGTTTGCTTCACCAGTTCCTCAGATAAAACCATCAAAACAAGACAAAAACCATTTGCTTCCTCCTTTTAGAACTCATGTTTATGTTCCCTGGTATTAAGACACTACCCTGTCTACTTTAATAAATTTCCTTTTAAGCCTGGCAGAAATATGGGATGGTTTTGCTTTGTTTTATGTTTTTGGTTGTCCTTGTTTGTTTTGCTGATGCTGTTTGACACAAGGACCTACATAGACCAGGCTGGCCTCAAACTCACAGGGATCTGCCTGCCTCTGCCTCCTGAGTGCTGGGATTAAAGGTGTGTACCACAACACCTGGCAAGAACATCTTATATATTGCAAGCATAGAAGCATGTGTGCACACATAAATAGGTACATTTGGACGTGAATGTGTGTGTAGACTAAAAGTCAATATATGGTGTTTTTCTCAGTTTTTTTTTTCAACCTTGTTTCCAGAGACAGGGTCTCTCACTTGGCCTGGAGCTCATTCATAAATAGGCTGGACTGGCTGGCCAGTGAGTTCTAAATGTCTGGCACTCCAGCACAGGGATTGGAGGCACAAGCTGCCACAGTCATCTTTCATGCGGATGCTAGGGAACCCAACTCAGGTCCGCAATCTTACACAACAGACATTTTTTTGGCTGAGCCATCTCCCTAGGCTCTGAAAAACTCACTTTGTGTGTGTGTGTGTGGGGGGGGGATAGGTACTTTGGTCCAAGCTCATTAAAACAGATGGTCTACCTAAACTTAGTGTTCAAAATGGCAACTTCAACCATGTTAATTCACTGAGTCCAATATCTACATAACACCAATATATTCATCAGTAATTCTGAAAGAGATCACATGCAGGAAAGTGCAGGATACAAAGTACAAATTCCGGGGGTGAATGGACTTCCTTGTTGCAAGGAAATGCGATGGAGAAGGAAGAGTCTTTTCAAGGAATGCTGCTGGAATAACAGTACACCCACAAGCCACACACTTTTTGATTCCCATCATACACAGCTGCAAAATTGACTCATATTGACTAAAGAAACCTAAACCTGTTCAGAAAACATAAAAGATTCTCATGATCTTGGGTTAAGCAAAGGGTTCACCCTGCCCCAGACTAAGATTAATGGTGGAATTCAGCAACAAGTTGGGTCCTATCATTTTTGACAACTCCTGCTTTTCCAAATACGTGATTAAAGATGAGTCATAGATGAGGAGAAATATACATATGAAAGACATGTACTTCACAGATCCAACACAAAGAACTCCAACAGCTTACTTTAAAAATGAGCAAATGTTTTACACAAATACTTCATCCGAATAAGATCTACAGAGGGCAAGTAAGTGCCAGAGAATAACCAGTCATTAGAGAAACAGTAATTACAATCCCAGTGAGGTTGTGCTCCATACCCACCAATACACAAAGCTATCAGATGACGGAAATGGCTGAGCACAGCAAAGTTATCAGATGTAAAGAAATGGATACTGTATGCACTCTTCTATATTGTTGTTGATAATATAAAATGAAGTATGGCTCTTCCTTACAGGGTTATGTAAATATCAATTGTACTTCTTGCCTACTCCACTCTGGGTGCCTGTTTACCCAAGAGAAATGAAAGGTGTCTTCCAAACACCTGTTGACAGAGTTTAATTTATCATGTTCCAGGATTAGAGACAGGCTCCAGTATCCGTACGAGGTGAATGGACAACTAACAGTGGGGTACATCTACAGAGAACTTGACAATGCGAAGGATTAAGATATCACTATGTGTCACGTGACAGCTGAAACTCAAATTAATGAGGCCAAGCGAGAGATGCCAGGCACCCCCCTCTAGAGTATGCATAAACGAATCTAGAGTGAAGTAAATCAAATCAGTAGCTGTCTATAGACAAGAGAGAAAGGTTTATCTGGCAGGGACACATAGGTGGAAAGAGGTACGATGCCATGTGTGTTATCTTGGTCACTGCGGTCATTTTACAGGGGAATGCTCAGTCAAAATATACAAATTATACACTTTGAACATATCACATGCCAATTATGCTGTTTGAAAACAATGATAATAACTAGTGAGTACCAGGAATGTGCCAGCACTTCCATTCATATGGACTGTGTCATGAACAGTCACCTGCCCGTGAACACTTATACATGGTTTCCTCTCCCTTTAATGGGGACAAAAAGGAAAATACCACTTATAGACAGATCTCTCTCTCTCTCTCTCTCTCTCTCTCTCTCTCTCTCTCTCTCTCTGTATATATGTGTGTATGTGTTTGTCTGTCTGTCTGCACAGGGTCATATGACTACATCAAAGGCACTAGGGACATTGTAGGAAGGAGCATAGACAGAGAGAGCATGGCTGCATGCTATAGTCCTCACATGTTAGTTACTTACAGTCTGTAAGGGCAGCATCAGCTCATATAGATAGGGTGAATTACCACTGACAATGAAATGGATTCAAATTTCCCTTCTTGTGTTTGAACCTTTGGACACCTGAACTAGTGGTACTGTCAAGGCAGGTTGTAGACTCTCTGGGAAGTAGGGCCCAGTTTAGGACCATGGAGGGACTTGAGGTCAACTGTAGTCTGCTTCAGTTGTCCACACCTTACTGCTACCATGGACTGTACCGCCTCTGCCACCATTGCTTTCCTACCCTAATGGATGGAGCAGCCATGAAACACAGAGCCAAATGAATCTCCCCTGCCTTGTCTCCATGATGGATTCTATCACAGTAACACAAAAAGTTATATAGAGCCTGGCGGTGATGGCACAACGCTTAAAATCACAGCACTCGGGAAGCAGAGGCAGGTAGATCTTTGTAAATTCAAATCCAAACTGGTCTACAAGAGCTAGCACCGGGACAGGCTCCAAAGCTACTGAGAAATCCTGTCTCAAAAAAAAAAATGTCATATAGAACCTCAGTCAGATGAGCACCCTTCTCTAAGAGGCGTGAATAGAGAGCTGTAAGAAGAGCGAATCAAGGACAGGTTCACAGAGAAGCAACAACTGAACTGAATCTCACTGGTAGAATGAGCTTCCACCAAGTAGGGAGCTAGAGACACAGCTCAGCAGCTAAGAGTACTGAAGTCCTTGCCAAGCACCCACATGACAGCTTACAACCATCTGTAACCTCAGTTCCAAGGGGATCAAATGCCTTTTTCTGGCCTCCATGGGCATTATACACATGTGGTATACAGATATACATGTAGACAAAACACATACATAAAATAAATATGTAAACAAATAAATAAATCTAAATAAAAAATTAATCAAGTAAGGAAGGAGAGACGGGGACACATAGCATTTCTGTGGCTGATTTCATGGTGGTTGATGGTGAATGAGCAAATGCACAAAACCTAAAAATGATTACCAAAATCGGTTCAGTTTTCACCTGGTTAAATGTGAGGCTATGAAAAGGTAAGGAGGAGTTAGAGAGATGGCTCAGTGGTTAAGAGGTTAAGAGCATTAGCTCTTCATCCAGAACCTCAGTTCAGTTCCCAGTACCCATGTTTGGCACATCACAGCTGCCTATGATTCCATCTCTACTTACCAACCTCTGCAGACACCTGTACTTATTTGCAAAAACCAGCCCCCAACACACATAATTAAAATTAAAAATAAAATCTTTAAATCTGAAACACTGAAAAGGCAGCAAAGTGTTACTTCTAACTCAACATTCACGTTTTGTCACTTTCGCCCACCACTGTGTCCCCGGTGCCCCATGCCTCTCAAGGCATATAGCAAGTTATAAAATAAATATCCAGGAGAAGAACAAAACTAAATGTAAATCCTGGGAAGTATAAACAGGAACAGAAATCAATGAAAACGGTCCGTGGTTTTTCCACACGCCATTCAGCACCGACAGTAATGTTAATGGGGGTGAGAATGGCATTAGTGCCGTCTGCTCTGTGCTGCCTTTGTACAGACATGGACACTGTGCTCTACCATCCACCACCAGCCTTGTGTCCTTAGCACTGTTTTCCCCCAGGTAGGCAAACAGGGGCTCTCACCAACCAGGTAACTGCTCCTGTAAGATCATGCTCTAGCACCTGGGGACAGCAGAACGAGAGCCTGTGCAACCTGATCCGTCTGCCTCTTGCTCACATGCTGCCTAAGCACCTGCTAAACCAGGGTGTAGCACGAGGCCATCCGTGCCCTACAGAAAGGAACCGTGTTTCTGACGACAGCCATAGCCCATACTAAGAAAGATGACGACTGAGTTGCAATTAGCCACCCAACAACACCGCTCCTGCTTGAAAAGACCAGATGGAAAAAAGAGACTCCTAATGACAAGGCTGCTCACCTGGTACAAGTCATACCCTTAGCAATGATGACGCGCCATTTCCTCATCTAAGTTCTATTTAGAGGTGCGTGTGCTGTGTATGCGTTGTGAATGTGTGCTGGCTTTTTAAAATGGGTGATGGGATCTGAACTCAGGTCCTCATACATTGACAGCAAGTTTTCTCTCCATCTTTAAAACTGGTTTGGGTTTTGTTTTGTTTGAATGATAGTTGAGAGAAATGGAGGTCCAAGATCTCCCAGCCCACACTCTTATCTAGTCTCCATCATGAACATCCCTTGGCAAGATGGTTGGTCCAGCATAAAGGAACATCAACAATCCAACAGAAAACTCACACCATGACCCTGAACTCTTTTGATGCAGTATTCTAAAGTAGACTTTCTACAGCATGAGAATCCACCTGGAAGTTTTGTAGAGCTCCAGACAGCAAGAGACTCTCACGTTCCAGATCTGGGTCTAGCTACCTTTATGTTTAAAAGGTGAGCATTGTAGAGATTAGCCAGTGTGGAAATCGCCATCCTCAACCACAAACTAGAGCCACAGAATAGAGAAAAAACTGTGCCTGTGCCACACACCAAGATCTCACCACACGGTTTCCCAGCCACTGAGACTGAAACTCTAGTTCTTACACTCTTGGAAGGCTGAATCCACAGCTTCATCTCTACAAATAAATCTTGACAAGTAAAACTAGAAATAACGAAATACAATAGGAAGCTGCATTTTTTGGTAAAAATAAAAATAAAGTAATAACATTCATCTTAATTTTCAAACTTGAACCCATTTGAGGGATGTTTTCACATTTTCTCTAAAAACAAAGTATACATTGCAACGTTTCAGAGGCAATTTCTAGCAAATATCTTAAACTTCAATGACAGAGTCACTATAACCCAGTCAAACACAAAGGCCTGAATGTGCCCTGAGCCATGACAGCATTTCAGGGGCGAGGGTTGTCACCAACAACTGCACAGTAATTAGAAGCAGTATTTTTGTCTGAAGATCAAAAGAGCATTGTATACATATATTCAAAAAAGAGCCTCGGGCTGCCTTTCAAAGGGGTCTATTTTAGATCAGAATAACCTACGAGCCATCGGCTTAACCCTTGCTGTGGAGGAAGACATCGATCATCCACACAGCCAGGGCAGCCAGTCCTTCCGCACTCATGAAAATCAAGGGATGAAGTGTGAATGATGGACTGAACTTCCAGAAAAATTTTTCTGAACCCATAAGAAACTTTTGTGTTCTTGGAGGCCTAAGAACGCACTAGGGTACCAAACACACACAGCTATGTTCTCAAGGAACTCAAACTGGACTGTGAGTACAATGCTGGCTGCTGTGGCTTTGTGGGTTTGTGTAAATGGAAAAACTGAGCGAGCCTGAGAGGATGGAAAAGATTACACACACACACACACACACACACACACACACACACACGGGGAAAAAAGGGAAGGAGACAGGGGCAAGTGGTGAAGGAGAGAAACAACATGAACGCATTTCATCCAAGTAGATGCTGCGGCACTGACTTAAACTGTCCCTGTTCTACTAATGGTCACTTCTCCATTTATTTTCAACCAACACGGGAGACATAATGTGCAAGTAGGGTCCAGTTCCCACTGCCAGAAGTCACACTCATTTCTAATTTCCAATGCCCAGCACACATGTATCCAACAAATTACATCACTACCAGCCGTTCACTGCATTGCTTGACCAGACAGGGCCCCCTCTCCCTCTGGACTCTCACTCAGTTGCCAAATTGAGGCAATCCCCAGTCTAGGCCCCTTCCATCAGCATGGTAGTCACATCACAAAATAAGAGTCGGCTATAACCTACTCCATGGGGAAGGCAGTGATGGGAAACTGCAGTCAGCATACATTGTGTAAAAGTTCAAAGCCTTGGCCAAGTTTTCATATGAAATTCTGAATCATACAGGCAAGGCTATTCTAAATGTCAGTGTTCGGAATACACTACGTTAATTTCTTCAGCTGGTTACAACCTACATGGAGCTACTGGGAGGTTGAGATCAGTGAGTTATTCTGTCTCAAAGAGATGAGACGATGGGCATGGGGTGGAGAAAACTAAACAACAGAGTCTGGGGTGCAGACTCTATTTGTTTTAAGTGCATTCTGATAGGGACAATCCTAAAGAAAGCTGACCATGACGGCTGAGAGGGCAATGATCGGATCGTGGATAGAAAGGCAGGTCAGACACGTAATTACACAAAGACTTAACACCGCAAGCTGAAAAGACTGTGCCCAAATCCATGAAACTTATCTAAGCCGTGACAAGACAGAAGTAGTAAAATATTATCATTAAAAAGCAATTATATTCCGCTGGGTATAGTGGTATGTGTCTATAATCTCAGTAACCCGGGAGCAAAAGCTGCAAGATCAGAAGTCAATGCCATCTTCAGCTACCACCTACACAACAAGCCCAAGACCAGCCTGTGCTATAGTCCTTGTCTTAAAATAAGACCTATAACATTTACATTAGTGATAATACATTATTCATATTACAAAAACTCTGAATAAAGGTAAGTACTATAAATTGTAATGCATAGCTAAAGTTTAAGAATATTTCAGACTTTCCAAAAATTAAATCAAATTTATATCAATGCAGATCTGTTTCAATGGCTCCTTTTCTGGATCTCATTGCGATATTGCAGAAGCCCGAGTCTCAGATACATAATGTTATGCTGGGGCCGGAGAGATGCTCTGTGCTTAAGAGTTGCTGCAGTTCTTCTAGGGGACCAGGGTTCTCTTCCCTGCACCCATGTTGTGAGGCTCGCGATCACCTGGAGTTCCATGTCTTTGGCCTCTGAGGATACTTGTGCTCAAATTCATACCCTCTGCCTCTCTCCCCCTTACACACGTGTGCGCGCGAGCGCGCTCACACACACACACACACACACACACACACATTGTTTTTAATTTAAAGTGAATCTTAAAACGTTGTGCTGAGGTAACCTTCATCCAGAGAGCTCAGCAAGCTTCACACATACCTCATTCCAGCCTCACAAGTTGGGGGACTGTTTGAAAAACTTAAAACAACTTTTCTCGAAGATTACAAGTGGGTGCTTCTGATGCTTAATAGTATCTGAACCCACCTGGACAAAATTTTCCAATCAAAAAACTTCTAATTTTAATATGTAACAAATTCAGGATTGTCCAGTACTGTCTCTAGGATAAGGCACTACTTCCTCTGCAGGGGAGAAAAGGCTGGCACAGTGCTTATCCTTCTACCCTGTCTCCTGGCAGCTTTGTCAACTCTAGCTCCAAAAGAAGGTCACTGATTTGCCAAGTGTCAGCCAGTGTCACCTCCTGAGTCTATGGGTTTGAGAGCAGGGAACAGGATGTGGAAGGTGTTTAGTTAACAGAGCCAGGGCAGGGGGGAGGCAAGGAAACTCACTTGTGCCACACAATTTATGTAAGACTAATTAATGAGGCACTCTGGAAACAAAATGGGGAGTTAGAGACACAGCTGGGCAAGAACAGCAACAGGGAAGTGTCACGATTCTAATTTTTTCACAGAAAACTTATCAATGCAAAAATTAAAGAGCCAGCAGCTGGGCTGGCAAAAATGAACAGAGCTGGGAGCAGAGGAGAGAGCCAGTCTCCCACTGAGACCAAGGCCTGGCAGGAAGGTCACTTCTTCCCTCAGGCCCAGAAGGGTCTGCCTTGGGGGGGGGGACTTACCCCAGTCTTCCCCCACTTCTACTCTCTACTCCACTCCCTACTCTGGCACTGATAAATTCCTTTTCTTAAGCAAAAACCTTTGGGAGGAGCACTCCCCTCCATATTCCCTGCAAATAAATGGCTCTTATCAAATTTACCTTAAGGCATCAAATCTGGAGACAAAACAAAATAAACAAAAACAAAAAAATAAAACCACAGAGATTTGGGAAAGACTTTAGAAGGGGCGGGGGAATTTCTGAAACCTCTGCTTTGCCTGTGGCCTCTGGACAAGACAACAGTCAGAGCAATTTTCACTTAAAGTTAGTGGCCCTGGGCCTGGAAAGTTGGGTCAGCAGTTAGGAGCCACTGCTGCCCTTCCAGGAGACCTAGCAACCATATGGCAACTCATAATCATCTTACCACAGTTTCTGGGGATCCAATGGCCACTTAAGGCCTCCACAGGAGCCAGGTATGAAAATGATGCATAGGCACACGTGCAAGCAAAACACCCGTACACATAAAACAAAATAAAAAGTAAACTCATTGGTGCTGAAAATCATGCCTCTCAGAAATCCCCTGTTTCTCTCCGTTTCTTCCTGACACTGAGGAGCCTCAAAAGCCATGGCTCCTAAAATAACAGCTTGTGCAAGGATCTGACTCTCACAGGAGAATTTTATCCCAGGAGGTTACAAGAGAAACATCCAAAGCAGTCTTAAGGATGCACCTGAACTGACAGCCTCCGAAGAGCTCAAGAACGCGTGCTCAGATCGCAGAGAGGAGTGACAGGTCCATGAACAATAAACTCTACTTAAACCCAAGTCTGGCTAGCCCTGTCCTTGCCCCTCTGGGTTTCCCACCTCTAGAGCTAAACACACTTATCACTAAGGTGCTTTACAATGCCCCGGATGTGCTGGCTACTGACCTCTGAGAGACTTGCACAATTCTTTCCCTCCAGATGTACAAACAACCACTGTAGAGCTCACTTCTTTGCTCCTGAGACCGTGACATCAGGCCGTGAAGGCAGGAGCCTTTAATCCCAGCACTCAGGAGGCAGAGACAGGCGGATCTCTGTGAGTTCAAGGCCAGCCTGGTCTACAAGGGCTAGTTCCAGGGTGGCGGTGGAGACTGTCACATCTTCACAGGCACCAGCTTTGCTTTGTCTCATGGACTTCTCTGCGACCTTCATGTACTTACTGCCTATGCCCATTTCAGCTCCAGAGTCCCTTAGTAGGCGATCTCTCTCTCTTAAGGTTTTCTCTCCTCTGCTGTATATTCCCTGCACCTTCTTTGCTGCCCTTTACCATTTACCATAGCCTTTATTGACCGCTCGCCATTTTAATATGGGTGGAAGACTGAGTAGGTGACCATCTCCCCACTTACCAGAGATTGCAGTAGTTCAAGGCCTTTGTGTGGTTGTCTTCACTATTAAATTCCAACATACACATCTGATTATGGTTTGTGAGATGAATGAATGAGTGAATGGAATAAATATATGCCTGTTTCCAGTTTCTCTCCTCAACCATGCAATAATTTCGAGGTTTTTTTCTTCAACCTGCTTTGTGTGAAAGGATGATGTCAAGGACCAACTCTTTCTTTCTGATCCTCGCTGTCTGGATCATTATCTGCATTTCTTGGCTTTCTCATCCCACTCTCCAGGTGCTCCTCCTGGGTCCTGCATCAGTTCAGCAGCTCTTTCCTCTGCCCTGTGCTCTGCTGGTGGCTTCCAGAGTCCCAAAGCCCACGCCCTCTTCGGGAACACTCTCAGCAACAGTTTTCCTGGCCTGAAAAGCTAACTAGACTATGGAGTTCCAAACACTTTGCTGGAGTTAGATGTGGCTCTGGCAGCCGGGGCTTTCCCTATCCTGTCCCCAAGGTCTCCACCTCTCTAACTTCACCTCTCTTCTTATCAAGGTCCTCCTCCACAGCAGCAGTTGTTCTGGTTTTCTGTCTCTTTAAGAGACAAGTCACGCCCACTCCCTCCCCCATCCACTGAGGCTGGCTGATCTTCAGCTTCAGGCCTGAGCTTGCTCTCTTTTCCATCTTCCTCTCGGAGAGGCAGCTTCGCTTCTGCCTCTCTCCTCACTACTCCGCTTCCCCCCTTCTCTGTCTCCCCCCTTCTCTGTCTCTTCTCTTCTCTCTCTCTCTCTGTCCCCCCTTCACTCTTTCCCCTCCACAACCCCCTGAATAAACATTCAACCTCACTCTGCAAGTCGTGTCTATCCATGTCTCTGTCTCCTGCCCGCCTGCCATGTGTCTCCCTGCCTGGGACCAGCCATTGCTCAGGGACCAGCAGCCATCTCTGCCTGGGACTGGCTGCTCCCAGGGCCCTCTACCACCATTTGGGACCTACAGCATTTTTGCTCCTACTGCCGCTGGGGATCTTGCAGCACTTTTAAAAAAGAATATTAGTGGTTCTTCATCTTCCCAAAGCTGTGATTCTTTAATACAGCTCCTCATGCTGTGGTGACCCCCTCAACCAGAAAATTACTTTTGTTGCTACTTCATAACTGTAATTTTGCTACTGTTATGAATCCTAATTGTTAAGTTTCAAAGCCTTGGACAAATGGCTGAGGTGCCTATTTAACTTGACTGCCAGATTCTCCCAACATCTCTCAGCCCCTACCTGTTACAAGGTCCTCATGGCTTACGGACCCAGCACCCTCTACCCTGAACTCCAGCCCAGGGGCTAAGCAGCTCTTCTCTACACAATCCAGTCATTTTGGTTACTCAATTGTTTTGTACCTTTTCCCTCTTAGCTACTATAGCTGGTCCCCCTTTCTCCTCTCTCCCTTCCCCTCTCCTCACACAGCTCAGGGTCATGTCTACTCTGGATTCTCCCTGTCCCTGCCCTCACTATGTCTCTCTTTTCTCTACGACAAACTTTTTCTTCTACCACACCTAGGAACAGTCGCGTCCTTTCCCTTTTAATTTCTTTTTTTATTCAGTAATGTAAATATCTGAAAACAGGGTATCTGATGCGTGGCCCCTGTGAAGATCATTCAACTCTCAAAGGGTCAAAACCCATAGGTTGAGAATCACTACCCTTATAGTAAGGGCTTACCCTGGGCTTTTGTGTTCTTCAACATTAGGCCCTCTAGGAACATAACCTCCACCTTGTGTGGTCAAGCTGCGGCTCCTCTGTTTGTTCCCAAAACAAGAGCCTTCATGGACAGAGAAGTAAAAGAAACCCATCCAGTCTTTGCTCTGGGTCCTTTGAGACTGCTTAAAGGCAACCAGCTCAGGAGTGAGCAGGGCTTCCTGCCTCCCAGGTTAATTCACTCATTTCCTCACCTGCCACACGTGCTGGGGGTTTCTGCCCTAACTCCATCTATACAGTTCTGAAAACAACAAACAAACAAACAAACCTGCTGTTCCACATATAGAAACAAGGGGGGTTAGGGCAGTCTCTTCAAAAGCCTCCAGACTTTTGTAAACAGAGCACTGATAATAGCAATCAGTAATTCTGAACACAGCAGTGGCTGATTAAACACTTACCTGCCTACACAGAGGACCTTATACTGGACACTTCAGTCTCTTCT
This sequence comes from Microtus oregoni, assembly GCF_018167655.1. Taxonomy (NCBI): domain Eukaryota; kingdom Metazoa; phylum Chordata; class Mammalia; order Rodentia; family Cricetidae; genus Microtus; species Microtus oregoni. The sequence continues at coordinate 39,049,924 of NW_024543061.1, read as the reverse complement.
CCCAAATTGCATAGTTTGGACACTTTGTCAGTTTTATTCTGCCTCCCTGAGGACTGTCCTGTACTTACAAAGGCCACACCTTGGGGCTGCTTATCCTGCCCTTACCAGTTCCCCTGAGAACAAAGCTCCTGCAGCCCAGGTGGGCTCGAGAACACAGGAGGAGCAGGCATTGTATGAATGTACAGCCAGCTAAGACATCCTCTTTATGATCAAGCTTGCCCCTAGCTGCTCCCAACATTATCATGTTGTAACAAATGCACCCCAAAGACCCCTGGGTGCCATAGATATTAATCAAGACCACTTATTAATCAAGACCACTTTAGGAATTACAGGAGCATGAGGATGGAGCAGGTCCATTGTACAGATGAGAAGATGAGGCTTACACTGAGATCTAGTTAAAGGGGACTTCATACAGTGTTTAAAGCTAAGGACAGAGCTAGGAATCTAAGGTAGGCAATGCAATCCAAACTATGTATATAGACAAATGTACATAGCAAGTAGGGTAAAGGGAGCCGGGAGAGAGATGGAACAGTAGATAAGGTAATGGGGGGGGGGGGAATTGGCAAGATCGCTGCTAAAAGAAGCCTTCAAGAAAGACAGTGATCAACACAACCCAAAGTCTCTCTTAGCACCACAAAAAGCGGTGCTTACATGTTAAGGTAAAAGCAAAATGTGCACGACATGTAACAGAAAGGGACAACCCGGCCTATATTTGTTTTCTGTCTAGAAGAGATAAAGAATGGTCTGTGGCTATGAATTGTGCTAGAGATGTGGTTTTACTGTACAGAATTAGTAAATCCAAGAGTAAAACACTCAGACCAGGGCTTCAGGAGCCCCTGAACAGGGAATGGTGGCAGGTGGGTTGACATCGTTGTCACCTGTGCATCACATCTTTCTGCTCAGACTCATCTCTACAGACCCTTCAAGAAAGGCTCAGAAATTCAGAAAGTGATAATCTGGATTGATTTTACTATAATTAGCAAGGCACAGTTAGATAAAAAAATAATTAGAATGTTTCAATGAAAATAAAAGAGACTTGTGACTCACCTGCAGCCACTCTCAAGGAGAAACTGTGACTTACTCCGCGAGCGAGCTGATGCTTGCGCACTGCCCTTCTTTATCTCAACATCTGGTGTGTCCACTACTCAAAACAAACCTGCTGTTCCCGTCAAGTGCTTTTAAAGTCTTTGGTGCCTTTGTCTTATCACAGATGAGACTTCTGCGGGTTGGAGGTGGATGCTTCACACGTCAGAGGTGGGAGGGGAGTCTCCATTACTCTCTTGGAGATCAAGCCCCAGAACTTCCCCGAGGTCCTGCTTGAGATCCCTGCCGGGCAGTGGTGGCGCACGCCTTTAATCCCAGCACTTGGGAGGCATAGGCAGGCGAATCTCTGTGAGTTCGAGACCAGCCTGGTCTACAGAGCTAGTTCCCGGACAGGCTCCAAAACCACAGAGAAACCCTGTCTCTAAAAACCAAAAAAAAAAAAAAGGAAATTCCTGCCGAGGCAGTGTGTGCCACATCTGTGTGCTTAATTCACAGCCACAGGAACAATAGCAAAGCCATGATCTTCGCAAGATCCACAGAGGCAATGGCCTCCCGACTTATCTCAAGCGGAACATATATATATGTTGAAAGTAGGGTGAATGGTTCAGGAGCAAACAGGCCATCGAGTCACCACTACAGACAGCAGTGCACTCAGGGTGATGTGCTTCTAGGATGTAAGATAAAGAGGAACGGCTAACTACAAAGGAGTATGTTAAGACTGCATAGGAATTATAAAGAGATTGGGGTCAGGGTGGGGCAGTAGGTCCTTAGACTAATACAAAAGGAAAGGAATGGACATAGGTAAGGAAGAAGTCAGGCGACTCCAGAACACGTGGATCAAAACACGTACAGTCTAGATGGGAGGAAGCGATTTAGCTGTGTATTACTGCGTGAGAAACATACTGTAGAAATTTTAAGCCAAATAGCTTTGAAACTCTGGGAGCACAGACCGCTTGTCTCTGCTGTCTGGCCCTGGGGCTTAGCTAGAGGCTGTAATTAAACATATTTTGAATCTCTAGCAGAAAAACAATGCTTTAGAAAGTTAAACAGTAATAGAGTCAGGCATGGTAACTCGTATTTAACATGAGTTCCAGGATCAAGATGACGACTTCTCGGCTTACAACAAAAGTTTAATTTCTGAATCAGAAACATTTGATTTTTCTTGAAAATTTAACCCCAATTTATATCACAGAATTTTCTGTGTATATTATCCTGTTTGTTGTTAATCAATAAAACAACTTTGATGACCTCAAGGTAAAGGGTACATTATGGGGGGAGAAGACTGAAAACTGTAGTCGGGCATCTCAGAAGTCATCTTCCACAAATGTCACTGTTCAGAGAACCTGAAGAGCCAGGTGCTTTTTAAAAATTAAAATGTCCTCGCTGCCGAAATGTTATTCAACAGTAAACTGGCTGAAAAATCTTTACTGGGTCAAGAAGATTGCTCAGCGGGTCTAAGTATAAGGAACTGAGTTCAAATCCCCACCCCCTATGTAAAAAGCTAGGCAGAGACAACACACCCACAACTTGTAATGCAGAGGCAGAGATGGGAGAATTTCAGGGCTTGCTGGTGCTCTGACCAGACATATTCCCAGCTCCCCTGAAGACTTCCTATTCTTTTTTTTTTCAGTGAAGATCAAACAAATGTTCTCCATTTATTCATTTCTTTTTTAAAATTGATTTTTATTGAGCTCTATATTTTTCTCTGCCCCTCCCCTCTCCTTCAACCCTCTCCCAAGAACCCCATGCTCCCAATTTACTCAAGAGATCTTGTCTTTTTCTACTACCCATGTAGATTAGATCTATGTATGTCTCTTTTAGGGTTCATGCTGGCATAACTGGATATCAACATGTAGAAGAATGAAAATAGATCCATATCTGTCACCATGCACAAAACTCAAGTCCAAATGGATCAACATAAAGCCAGCCACACTGAACCTTATGGAAGAGAAAGTGGGAAGTACACTTGAACACATTGGCACAGGAGACCACTTCCTAAATATAACCCCAGCAGCACAGACACTGAGAGAAACAATTAATAAATGGGACCTCCTGAAACTGAAAAGCTTCTGTAAAGCAAAGGGCATGGTCAACAAGAAGACTTTCTATTCTGTTTCTTTTTGCTTTGTTTTGTTTTTTGTTTTTGTTTTTGCTTTTCGAGACAGGGTTTCTCTGTGGCTTTGGAGCCTGTCCTGGAACTAGCTCTGTAGACCAGGCTGGTCTCGAACTCACAGAGATCCGCCTGCCTCTGCCCCCGAGTGCTGGGATTAAAGGCATGCGCCACCACCGCCCGGCCAGACTTTCTATTCTGAATAGTGTATGTGGAACAAAGGAAGACGGGAGAAGAGTAGTGTCTTCTGGTGGAAGCGGAGTGTGTGGCATGGCTCACTTGAGAGATGTGCATCTTCTAAAGCTTTATTCAGGATTTCAGGGCCTGGGTGGGAGATGGGAGGATGGCTCGCTGTGTAAAGTGCTTCTGTACAAGCATGAGAACCTGAGTCTGACTCCCAGTACACACATAAAAAGCATGTGGGTGCAAAAGAATGCTTCTGGGATCTCAGTGTCGGGGAGATAGAGACAAGAGGATCCATGTGGTTGGAGGGCTAGCCAGTGGGCTCCAGGCCAGCAAGAGATCATGTCTCAATAAAAATGATGAATTGTGTTTCTGAGGAACAAGACTCCAGGGTATGCTTCGGTCTTCATACACAGATACATGGGCATGTGCACCCATACTGGTAAGAATGCATGTATTCTCTCTCTCTCTCTTTCTGGTGTTTGTGCATGTGCATGCAGTGCGCACGCGCGCGCACACACACACACACACACACACACACACATACACACACACACACACACACACACACACACACACTCCCACAAAGTACCAAAGAGCTCCAGCAAGAAAGAGCTACTTTCTCTGTGGCATTTCCTAAATTATTATTCAAACATCTTCTAGACAGCAAGCCATGAGAGAGGGGTGATCTGAGCTACCATCTGAGGGAAAAAATCAGACAGTGAAGGGGAGAGGAAAGAAATACACTTTTGTGAATGTCAGCACTCTTGTGACAAGGGCAAACCCAATTTGATCATAGTCACACATCAGTAGAAAGCCTCTTGATATCATCAGAGAGCAGATGTGCAGGACCAGCTTCTACTACTAATAATAACAATAACAATAAATGTAATAATCTGTTCTGTCTCTTTAAAGGCAAGCCATGCCCACTCCCTCCCCAGTCCCCTGAGACAGGCAGCTCTTCCTTCCTGCTTGTAGCCTGAGTCTCTTCTTATTGTCTCCCTCTTGAAGAGTCAGCTTCCCTCTCTCCCTTCTCTCTCTCTCTCTCTTTCTCTGCCTCTCTGCCCTTCTCCCCTTCTCCCTTTCCCCTCCATAGCCCACTAAATAAATATCCAAACTCATCCTGCATGGTGTGACTATCATCTGTCTCTCACCCACCAGGTGGCTCCTTGCTCAAGCCCAGCTTCTTGGATATCTGCAGTGTGGTCATTTTTATTAATCCATTACAATAACAATATTAATAATGTGATTTGTAATATACTCAACTAAATCTATACTTTAAGTGGATATCCAAAGCATAACCTAACATTTAATAAAAAAAAAAAAGACTTTTCTATGAGGAAGTAGTAGCTTTTTACATGACAGGAACAGGTTGACTTCCCAGGCAGTGAAAAGATATGTTGAATAATACTAGAAAGGATAAATTCACTAGATGCTCTTCTCAACCCCCAGAAAGTTCTGGGGTTAACCTGAGGGCAAAGTATAGACTTGACATAGCAATAATAAACCCACACGCTTGTTCACTCCCAGCTAGACGTACCAATCTGTTGGTGTATCATGACAGCAGGGCAGGCTGTGTATGTGTTGCATGGGGGCCAGGGAAGAAATTAAATAAGAAATCTCTATTCCTTTCATTCAGTTTTGCTACAAACCTACAATGGCTCTAATTCTTTAAAGTTGGGAAGATGGTTACTTGCTAAAGTATTTTCCAGGTAAGTACTAGGAACTGAGTCTGGTTCCCCTGAGTCTCATTCCCTGGCACCCATAGGAAATATTGTGTGCTGTGGTCAAGGGTCTGTGATCCCAGTGCTAGGGGTGGAGGAGACAGGGAGCTTCCTGGAATTCACTGGGCAGCCTGCCTATACTACTTGAGGAGCGCAAGGACCAGTCCAGAAACCCTGAATCAAAATAGCAAGATGGAGTGTGATGAGGAAAGACACCAGATGCTGACCTCACATGCACACACACATAAGTATATGCACATGACACACACACATGTGTTTTTACCAATTTTTTTTTTTTTGGTTTTTTTGGATTTTTCTGAGACAGGGTTTCTCCGTAGCTTTTGGTTCTTGTCCTGGAACTAGCTCTTGTAGACCAGGCTGGCCTCGAACTCACAGAGATCCGCCTGCCTCTGCCTCCCGAGTGCTGGGATTAAAGGTGTGCGCCACCACTGCCCGGCTGTTCTTACCAATTTTAAAAACAGTGGTTTCATATGTTTCAAGCTTCTATTTGCTTAGTAGTTGTGCTTTTGGTTTTCCTTTTTCAGATACAAAAAAAAAAAAGTGAGGGGCTGGAGAGATGGCTCAGAGGTTAAGGGCATTGCCTGATCTTCCAAAGGTCCTGAGTTCAATTCCCAGCCACCACATGGTGGCTCACAACCATCTGTAATGAGGTCTGGTGCCCTCTTCTGGCCTGTAGGCATACATGCAAACAGAATATTGTATACATAATAAATAAATAAAATATTTTTAAAAAAAAGTGAAAAACAAGAAAAACTGGAACATGCCCTTTTCATGTTAATTTGGTTTTTCGAGACAGGGTTTCTCCCTGGGTAATCATTGAGATAGGGAGAGCACTCTGACCGAGAGGCAGGGCCAGAAGTTAAACCCTAAGGACCTCAGCTTTTAGTCAAATGGAATGGTGAGTTTCCACAAATATCCAATGTCCTTTCACAGCTCGTTAAGCATATGAGAAGTCCCACGTGTCAACAGCAAATGAACACAATGGCTCCCATCTACAATAGTTTTAGGAATACCATCAAGACTATGTCAGTTCATAAACTGAGAAGAAAACCCAGCAGTGAGCTTTTAAAACAAACCTAAAAAGCTACTAGAAAGCTGAAATGAAATTGCTTGAAGGTCGGTTAGATATTATTTTAAATAATAAAAAGCTATAGTAGATAATGTATATAATAAATAAATAAACACACACACAATTCCCAACTGAGGAAACCGGAAAATAAAAATAAAATAAAAAAAACAATAATTTTGTTTCTAGAAGTCATAGCATCAGGAGCACTTTGTTGTCCTGGCTTTCATGCTTGTAAGTACGCTAGGACTTTGTACAATCTTGTTATTAGAGAACGAACACAAGCCCGTCCACAATGCACTAATCCTAATATAATGGACTCATTCTTGCACTAGGAATAAGAAGGTACTTAACAAAATAAATTATCACCTTTAGGCGAGTTATTTCTGGTTTAAAAATGGTTGAGCATTAGCATGAGAACAGAAAACTTGCGTGTCTGGTGAATAAGAACTAATTTCCTGAATTATGGGCTGTGCTGAAATTTCCTTAAAAATGCTCCAAAAAGTTCAGTGAGAGGAGAAAGGAAACATCACACATAAAACTCCACACAAAGCGAAAGCACTCTAGCCATTTTCCAACGTTCATTGTATCACACCAAGAACACTGGGGTAATGTCTGTGCATTCCCAGAGGGTCAGACGTCCTAGCAGGGACAGGTGCTATGCCAGTGTGACAAGCGTAGGGTGGGAAAGGAACCTGGACTGGGAGCGTGAGTGAGACGTGTGACTAGCAAGTCGAGAGCTGCCTCCACACCCGCGTCTGAATGGAAGGCTCTTGGCACCTCTGCTGAGGGTGGCTTTTCACTGCTCTCTCCTACAGGAAACGCCAGCCAGGCATGATATGTGACACTGAACCTGGGTCGAAATGCTGAGAAGGAAACAAATAGCTAAACTAGGTCTATGTGGGCAGCTGCAACCGTGGGACATGAAGACTGCAACTAGCGGTTAGGATAATAATCCATGTGTTTGTCCTGTGGCTAATAAATATATGTCACTGTAAAGTGTGAGTGTACCTGTGGGTATGCAGCTGTGTTCCTGTGTGTAAAGATGCTCATTGTGGGGCCCAGGGTAGCCAGGCCACACATGTGAGGCCCAGAGCAGCTTGGCCACACATAAGGGGGCCAGGCCATGTGAAGCCCAGGGCAGCCAGCCCACACATGTGAGGCCCAGGCAGCACAGCTACCATAGCAGGCAGCATTGGGTTCCAGGAAAAACCATAAGCTGACACCACCCAGGGAGGGCCAGCATCTAAGGGGAAGTACCAGACATTCCAACCATTAGATAAGATTAGATTAAGATCACCAGATAGCCCTGAGCCCAGGATTCACCCATCCTCCTTTTGCCAAGACCCCTAGATAAATATCAGCCAATCAGGGTCCTGAACCCTGGAAATCCCCTTACCCCAAACTCTACTATGATAAAAACCATTTCTCAACTGGGCTTGGGTCTCTCTGCTCTCAACTGCTGTGTCGGATGGATGGAGAGTCCAAGTTTAAGCTTGAATAAAGGCTCTTGGCTTTTGCATACAAGACTTGGTCTCCTAGTTGGTTTTGAGGACTCCATGATCTGGGCATGTGTGTGAACGTGCATGTGTGTATGCAGGTACACATGTATGTGTGTGTGTATGTGTGTGCATGTGTATGTGTGTGTATGTGTGTGTGTATGTATGTGTGCGTGTATGTATGTGTGTGTATGTGTGTGTGTATGTGTGTCTGTGTATGTGTGTGTGTATGTGTATGTGTGTGTATGTGTGTATGTGTGTGTGTGTGTGTATGTGTCTATGTGTGTGTATGTGTGTATATGTGTGTGTATGTGTATGTGTGTATGTGTATGTGTGTGTGTGTATGTGTATGTGTATGTGTACGTGCAGAGGCCGGAGGTCAACTTTGGGTTTTGTCCCTCAGAAACCATCTACCTTGTTTTTTGAGACAGGGTCTCATACTAGTCTAGATGCATTAATTACACTAGGCTGGCTGGCCAGGTAAACCCCAGGGGTCCATCTGTCAGGTCAGTACTTCTACATTGTGACTACATGCTCTTGCTCGGCTTCTCATATAGGTCCTGGGAACTGAATAGGGGCCCTCATGTTTGCAATCACTCTACCAAGCACGCTATCTCCCCTCCCTAGATATTATAAATTTATTATAACCAACAAAGCAGAATGCTTCCTTGATGATGCTCTTTGTACTCAACACTGTGCTAAATGCTTTATATCTATGCTGTCCAATCCAAAGGTCACAGCCATACTGAGCCCTGGGACCAAGGTTGGCTCAGAACGAGCTGAAATTTCTATCTCATGAAGACCTAAATTGAAATAAATATTCAATTTAGTTTCTGGAAATCTTTTTGTTCCTTTTTTTAATCCTGTGTGTATTCAGGTGTGTGACTTTAGGTGTGTGCACGTCACCATACAAGTGTAGACTCAGAGGAAAACCCAATCCTTGCTTCTTACCTTCCAACCTTTTCAAACGGCGGCTCATGCTGTTGACCACCATAAATACCAGGCTACCTGGCCCAGCCGTTTCCTGGGACTCTCTCATCTCCAGCTCCAATCTCCCCATAAAAACACTGGGATTACAGATTCATGCTATTTTACCTAGCTTCTCACCGGTTCTAGGGATTAAAATTCCCCCTGGTTTTTCACCTTTGCATGACAAACAAACTCTGTCCATTAAACCATCCTCCCTCATGTAAACAGGATTAAAACAACTTTCACAAATGAATATACTCTTTTGATGTAATTTTCATGAGATCCAAACTTAGGTCAAGTCGTTCTGATGAAATTTAGTGTCCAATCTACAATATGTTTTGTTTTGTTTTTAAATTTGTTTTTTATGTGCATTTGTGTAAAGGTGTCAGATCCCCTGGAACTGAAATTACTGGAGTTGTGAGCTGCCATATGGGTGCTGAGAATTGAACCCAGGTCCTCTGGGAGAGCAGCCAGTGCTTTTAACCACTGAGCCATCTCTCCGGCGCCTAATCTACAATATGTTGGAGATAGGAAATATGTACCTAAATTAGAGGACAGCATGATGCTCAATACTAAGACTTAATAAGGAAAAAAAAAGTTTAGAGTTTTGTGTCTAATTTTCATACAGTATATTGAAATAAGAATGTTCTGGATGTGCTGGGTAACGTAAACACATTGAAATTCATTTTGTCTGTTTCTTTTCATTCTTTCATGTGAGTACCCAAGGCCCTGAAGTCACAGCTGGGCTCACATTCCACTTCATGAGTGGTTCTGTACAGGTGGAACCTCATCTACCCTCCAGACTCCCCAGAGCAGACTACTGGCCCCACTTTACAGATGAGGATACCAAAGCCCAAGGAGGAAAGCCATGCCCAGGGTCACTCAGTACATTACTGGACTTGGGCTACCACCAGATTTTCAAGAGCAGCTCTGAGTGTGGGCCACATCTCAAAGCATAAGCGTTAAAAACATCACAGCGTGGGAATTTGACATCTGGGTTATTACTACTAAAACAGTTAACTACACATGCTTTGAGGCTGTAGTCACAAGGTCTTGTTCACCCCAGAAACTCAATCTTTTGAGATTAATCTGTCTGCCATAAATATCAGCAAGCATTTAACAATACAAGAAGATCATTACTGCAGCTTGAACCAGATGAAGGACTCGAATTAAATTCCATCAAACCACAATGAATTGACACACTTTGACAGGCTCCTTACACCCAGCCCTCCACCCCCGGGGGAGCTTGCATTTAATTTTATTTTTTTAAGTATGCTCCCCTGTTCTTTCCACCAAGGCAAAAAGAGAAGGCCCTGGGAAATGCTGAATGGGGTAAACAGAAAGAAAGTGCAGCCTAGTTAACAGGGGACATGGATGGACCTCCAGAATCTGTGAAAACACAAAACCAAGAGGGTGCGTTTCCACCCCTGCACAGTCTCGCTTTTGTTGAAGAGCCAAGGCCCCCGTCCTAAAACGTGTGGGCAATACATCAGCAGGCATTATTTTAAATCGGTTGGTTTTATAAAATAAGCCAAGAGTTGAAAGAGGCAGGACTAATTACCAACATTCCTTGATGAATTACTTGGTGGCGTGTGCTAAGTCAATGTACGTCTGCGTCTTGATCCCCAAGTTTAGCCTGTACTTATTTCCCAGGAGGCAAAAGGAACATGTGGCTAATTAAGGCGCCGCTCTCCACAGCCAGAGGACTCAAAGGTAAGACTTCTTTGTGGGAGAAGAAAAGACAAAAGGAAAGGTTCTTTGCCTGGTACTTATTAATCTAATTTTTACTAGTTCACTAGAAAAACAGAGCTGATCTTGTCACCTTTTAGGCAGTGTGAAAAATGTTACATACTTGTAAGTTAGCCAAGAAGAATTTGTTAATCCTGTCCTAACTGGCAGGAATGTCTCTGGTTTGTCGCTCCTAATTTAGTCTCAACAAAATTTCCAACCTCTAAAATGTAATTATATAAAAACCAGGGCCAACAAGGGAGATTACAACGAAGTTATGTACGCCGTTGGTGAAGAAGGGAGTAATCTGAATTGGGCCTCTTATTTTAGGTCTCTTGACAGCTCTTTAAAATCATTCACAACTGGGTGATTAAATTCCTTTTGCTCATTTTTAATTGCCAGGATCCCTGAACCTTCTTGTTTCTAGGAGATCAGTAAGATCTGTGGGACGTGCATGAGTCTTCTAAACCTACCCATCAGCAGCAGTGTGTGCCTCAGAGAGCGGTAGGTGAACAGGAAGTCACTGATGCTAAGGTAAAATGCATTAAAGACATCTCTCCAGTTACATAAAGACTGCATGCACCCAGTCTCCTAGGTTCCGTGTCTCACGTATGTGTGCACCTGTGTGGGCACACGTGCACATGTGTATGGATGTGAAGGCTAGAGGTTGACATCAAGTGTCTTCCCCTGTCAGTTTACACCTTTTATTTTGAAAAAGGATCTCTACTGGATCTGGGGCTCACCAATTCAGCTGGGCTGGCTGGCCCAGGAGCTCCAGTGCTTGTCCGATCTCTGCCTCCCCAGTGTTGAGATTGTAGGCCTGCATGCAGGGATCGGACTCGGCTTCCAACACTCGCAAGGCAAGCACTTTGCCAAACTGAGCTACCAGTCCAGCACCCTAAAGCCCGAAATCTAGTTTAAAGAAAAATGGGAAGAGAACCTTTAATTAGCATTACATCCAAGCCAAGCAACATCCCCAGCATCTCCAGTAGGAACAATTTGCCTTTCATTCATCTGGACCGTCTTCCGGTATTATCAGTTTTAAAAACAGCGATTAAAGCAATTCTCTTTCGAGAACATTCTACGCTAGCTGCATCCTAGTTTGTGTGCTTACTATACACCAGGTTTTAGTTCCTCTTCTTCTCACATAGTTATGACATTATTAACAAGCTCTGAAGAGCTAGGAGAGGCTACGCACGATGATACAGTTTCCAAGTTTAGGCTAACACTCAAAACGGCAATAAAAAGAGACACAGCCAGGGCAAGAGTCAATATTCTAGTATTGATTGCAGCTATATCCTTGAGCAAAGCCACTGTACTAATTTACATATTTTAACACAAATTCTAGCCATTTATTTTAGGAAGGTGAAGGTAAATTGTGTCCTTACTCCCTCTTGTTCTAAGACATGCTTACATCCATCAGCTGTCTTGTAAGCCTAGCCTTTCTTTAACTGTTGAGATGAAACAGGCAACATTTGTGAAGATGATTCCAACCTTCTAGTGCAATAATATAACCATTATCACAACTGACATTCACTTAAAAGCAAAGAGAAAAACAAGCAGATTGGAAGTTCTGGTTTTAAGGGCTAAAATAATGGCAAAAAATGGAAAAAATTCTTGCACTGAAGGGAGGAGATGAGGAAAAAGAAACAGTAACAACAAAAATGGAACCATAACTGCAGGGGGAAATTCCTACCTGGTGTGAATAAAAGCCATTCAGAACCATGCAGAGTATTGTTAAATACAGAGGCAGATAAGGCACGTGGACTTGGGGTAGACTGGGCCACAGAGATCTGCAGAACATAAATGATCCTGACTTTGGATTTTCAGATGCTTTTGGAGGAAACCTCCTGTTACATGTTTTTTACCCATAATGATAACTACCACTAAGCCAAAAATTATCATCGCGGTCAGTGTGGCTAGACAGAATTCTTATGTAGGAAAGTTGCACTCATTTCCTACATCTCGCGTATCTTAGAGACTAGGGAAGGAAATGTAATGATTCAACAGAGAAGGCTAGGAGTGGAAGGATAGTAGAGAGCATAGATGTGGGCTCTGCAATATGACCAGAGGCCAGAAATGATCTCCATACGCCAGTTTCTCCCCCTGGGCTAGTCCTGTATATATCCACAGGGCTGTGAAGAGAATAGAACTAAAATATGTCAAGTTTTCAACCTGTCACCAGAAGTGCCCACAAGCAGTTCCAGAAGCCAGGGAAGCTGTCTTGCCTTCCTTCCATGTCATCAAAGTAATTCCTACATAGGCCATAGCCAGAAGCTCTGTGATGAACATGGGCTATTATCAGCTCCTATGTAGCCACATCATCTGAGGGGCTGAACATGGCTATCTTCTCCTCTGAAAGCTCATTGGGTTATTCGCTCCAAGAAAGATACTAGCTACCACCAATGAGCCAGAGAGCCAACTGACTGGGCTCAAATCGTGACAACACCTCAACTTTACCAGACCCATCTAACTTCTTCATGCCGGTCCATGCATCTGTGAAACGGGGGTGCTAACAACAGCCTCGCAGAACAGGGATGGGAGTTGAGTACCATGGCCCTGTGCTAAACACCAGTGTGACTGTGGGACAATGCCCAGCCAGAAGGCAGGAGCCACATCTATAGAAATGCTGACAAATGATCTCGAAGCACAACGGGTAGTGCCAAGCTAGTTGGCCCTAAGGCTCCCCAGTGCTATCAACTGGCTTTGGAGATTCAGTGAGAGAAGAGTGGGGGACTGTGCAGTCTCCAAAGTAGAGACGATGTAGAGCAGATGCACACAGGGTCATGTCTACACGCTCAACACTGCCTGCGGCATCTCTTTACAACTGTGCCCCTGTGTAAGGTAACGGTGGAACTGCAGAGGGGGAAATGGCAGAAAGTCTCACAGGAAGCAAGGCGACTTAGACGCTTCCTCGTGGGTTTTACCTCCCGCAGTAGAAATCCACTGAAAGCTGACAAGGACAGCCTATAATTTCCAGAAGTCACTGAGGGGGTTTTAAAAATAAGGGAAATTGCCTTACAGGTGACAAGGAACAAGTCTGACTGTCCAGGGAAATAGAGTCTCTGTGACTTCAGGGGAGGAAGAGCTATTTGTAGAAGGAAACTGAGGCTTCTCCCTCTAAATAATGACGTGGTCTGGGCGACAAACAGTTATATGCAAAATCACAAGGGCGGCAATATTTATAAACTCTAAAATCAAGGCTTTCGGCCCGTGTATGTCAGTCACACTAACTGGCAGGTTAATATATGAACATGGAATCCAAAGATAACTTAGACACAGCAGGTGCTATCTTCTGGGGACCACTACAGATTCCAGCTCAGGAGATCAAGGCAAGCTGACCTGAGAGAGGCCATGTCTCTCCTGTCTTAAACATCCACTGCAATGAGATTCAGGTTCATCTATACTGACCAAATAAATCAGGAACAAAAGCTGAACATGAGTTTGGGACATAACTATGTTTGTCTACCACGCACAATGCACTGGAGTCTACTGCCAGTGCCTGCTAGGATTGCTGCTTAAATGGACAGAGGGTTGATGAGTTAAGTTAATGGAGAGAAGGGAGGGAGTGGAACAAGGAGCCACAAGGTTTCCAACAGGGAAATGAATACAAACTATAAACTATTATTATGCCCCCCACACTGCCAGGGTCTGTGGGGAAGATAACAGGGAATCAAACTGAAGAATTTGACAGTCTCAGATCACAGTAGCAGCTGCTCCAGTAGTGAATTAAAGATACAGCGATGAACCAGGGACAGGTGAGGCTCAGTGAGCGTGTGAGCACCAAGACTCCAGTCAGGGCTGCCATCCTTCTGTAGCTGTGAGAGCCACCATGACTAAAGGTCTGTCCCCAGTGGCTCTGATTTTGTTTACATCAAGTTTGAGCCTCAGTTCCATATGGCTCATCAATTTCACCTACAGAAGAAAGTGCTCCATTAACAGTTCTCAGCAGGTCCTTTAATTCACAATTTGAAATACCGGGGTATGTTCACAACAGTGAACATTCTATTATGCACCTGTAGTGTCTATGGTAAAGAAGCATGCTTGAGTTACCATCCCATAATGTTTAGCTTGTTCTGAAGAAACCAAGTTAACACCTCACTAATGTGCAAATACCTACAATAAGACTTCACACTCCATGCCATCTGATGTGAAAATTAATATGAGGAATAGATGCATGAATTACTGAACTTGATAGAATACAGAGGCTATACCTCATGAACAGTGCCCAGAGGCTGAGGAAGAAATTATGGGTATTTCCACTCTCTAATACAAATTCCAAGGAGTCCTAAGTTTTTAGATGTCAACAATCTTTAAACATGCTTCACAGAGTTCTGTAGTCTAAGTAAAATGTTGCCAAAGTCGGGGATTAACCTGAAAACACTGACTTAGCTTGTCAAAATGAGTAGCTCAATCCACCAATAGTGGGCCACTGGGAATAAGACTTTGTGTGTGTACAGGTGAAAATTAAACTTTGGCCTTTCTTCTAGCATGTCCTAACACAGATGCTGCGAACTAGAGAGACTTAATGGGTTTTCTCCACCTCAGCACCTGCCTACCTTCCCTGAGAAGTGGGCATGCTCTGGCTCTACCACGTAAAGCTTTGAAAATGAAGTCAATAGTCTGTTGAGGCTATTCTGTCAGAAAAACGTGCTTAATGTAATATATCACATCAGACTGCATTCAATTAGTCTATGTTCGCATTGCTAATGTTTTGAAGATATATATTCACAAAAATCGTCCAAGATCAAACAAATCAGCCGTTTCTCTATAACTATTTACTTCATGAAACTGTATTATGTGATTTAAAGTCACAAAAGGAAAAAGGCGAGTGCTGACGTATGCATTTCTACGCAGTATTTCACAGGGTCTCCATACACTGAGCTTATCTAACAACTTTTATAAAGTGTAAAGCCTTACATTTCCCAAGGAATCACCAACAGAAAACTTGCCTTCACATATATGTTTGAATGTCTTACATTATTACCTCAGATGAAGGAAATCCTGTTTTCATTTGGTCTCTGACTTAAAAGCACCCAAGCTTATCTATACAGCCACTAGTGCCCCATAGACTGCATTCATGGCCACACCTGCCTCTTGTATAGCCCAAGGAGAAACACTCTCGGGTTAAACAGAGGCAATGGCTGTTGAGCATGATAGATAAATTTAACCGATGCCACTTTTGGTGGGGCCATGTCTTTTAATAATTAATTTTTGCTTTAACTTGGGGCATTTTTTCTGGTATTCTTTAGTTGTGGGTAGACTGCAGTTCAATCCAGTGTTACCAGAATAGGCAGAGTAAAAGGGAAAATTCATAAATTATTCAAATTATTTCACCTAGATATCAACTGTAATAAGGATAGAAAAATAACATTTTAAACACTTAGAAATTATATAAACTTTAGGATAATATTGAAATGATGCTTCCATGCATTCATTTTGTGGTAATTTCTCCACCAACCCACTCTAATAGGAAAATCTGTTTCAATTTAATATGCTTCAATACACTATTAAGCATTACCTTCAAACTGGATGCAAACCATTATGTTAAAATCCATGGCAGTCTAAAATTTGCTTTTCAGTTAAAAAAAAAAAACCCTTAAGATTATAGTGAATAAAACAGATATACTTCTCTGCATCTTGTTATGTAACAGTCACACTGTATAAATAAAGTATAAACAAAATGATCACGACTCTTACAAATAGGAAACAACAATTAAATGGGAACTCTCAGTTCTACTGAGGCAGAACAAAGATTCCATGTATCTTTTATGCTACAGCAAAAAGATGCTTTTGCTTGACGGGATGGTAGAAGAATTAAAAGAGTAATAATTGTGGCATTATTCAGAATTTCAGTCATATTAAATTAATATTTTATGCTAAACCATTGCATTACTTTTGCTTTAGCAAACTTTCAACCAGTTTCTGTATGAAGAGCTCCACAACAGTGCCAAGAAATTTTCAAGTCTTTGTAAATAGATGTGTGCTGCTTTAAAGTTGGTTTTTCAAGAATTCCTTTCTTCATGGAAAAGATCATAGACAGAGCCTGTGTGTAGCGCATCACTCCTGTTTACTTTAATAATAAACTTTGAGGGAGAAATGGATGGAATTTTTTTTTTCCTGAGCACAAGGATAAAAGCAAAAGACCAACAATGACTGGGCAGGTTGAGGAGTTCACATTGCTTAATGAACAGGAACACTCGGCTCTTCAGAATGAATCAATTAGGTGACTGGGTGAAAGATAAATAAAAAGCAAGGCCCTTTCCATACTTCCAGATTTGCTTGAACCAGTCATATTTACGAACTGAAATGTTTATGAAACAAGGCAACTCCCCATGGGGCATGGAAGACAATGTGGGAGAGAGAGGTCTATGGTCAGAGCGGCTGCAACCTGCTCAAGTAATTAGGAAGCTAAGTGTCCCCAATAGAAGGACGTTAACAAGCTCCTGCAGTTTCCACTCTAGCAAGAAATCAAAGAGACCCAAAGCAGACAGCTCACTTCAGTAAAAGGATTATGAAGTCTGGCTATTAAGGCACAGACAGCGCTTGACCGCAGTTTTCTTTCTGAAGAGACTTTCTAAAGCAATTAGCTTCTAGGGCCGGGCTGGATTTGCTAACTCAAGAGCAAAGTAATAGTGTGGCCCTGGAAAGCATTTATGAAAACATACACACAAGTTTCTGGACGAGGCCTCTTCCAGATAACTCTTATGCTTGAAGCCACTTCCAAATGCTACATAGAGAAATGTTCTTCGTTACAACAAACACCAGATCCCATTTGGGATTGGTCATGAAAAAATTGACCATTTACAACATTCACTGGTTGTTATAATAATTACAGTGTGTTCAAATCCTTCTTTTAAGAGACAAAGCCTCATAGCAACCACTGGACATGATGCTTATAAGGAAGACTCTAATACCAAGACAAGCAAAGACACAGGCCAGTGAAAATGACACATGGGGCGTGAAGAAGGGACAGGCTCAGTCCGAACACAAGGGCGACACTCACGTACCTTGAGGACTTCCATCGGCACCTGGGTGGCAGAGGGAAGGGTGGTGGGCACGCTGACGTTTATGGCTGGTGTCTGGCTCACGGGCACTCTCTGTTGCATGAACTGGGCTGCTTGCAGCTTCTGCTGCTGTTCTCTGCGCTCCTGCTCCTGCATCTGCTCACGCATGAGTTGCTGGCGTAGCAAGATGCGTGATGTCATACTGGAGGAGCTTAACGGAGGCTTGGAGGCCCCAGGATGCTCTGCCGAACTGCTGTGAGGAAATCAGAAGGCATACAGCGTTTAGTATCCTGATGAGACCCATCACCTGCATCGTGGCGTAACCTAAACGCCACCAAACTAGGAGGTGAGTCTGCATAGATATAATCAAGGCACGGCACGGAACGGCACTCCATGCAATTGAAAATCAAGAGGTGACAGGATTCTAGTCATTAGGAATTGAATTAAATAAGTCAGGCTGATTGCTTCTAGGTATTTTTATCAAATCACTTATTTCTTTTTGACATTTTATGCCACACACCGCTCATCTTCACCGACTATAATGTCACTATATGCAACAATTAGAAGCCATCCGTCTCAGCGGCATCCAAGTCTCCACAGCTGAAAACAAATTTCTTGATTTGCTATTTTTAATAGCTAAGTCTAACTAACCAATGGTTCCTATGTTATCTAAAATCCTTAAAGATGTCTAACTTGGTTGCTGGTAAGGAAGCCCAGTTACGGGAAAGATTATGAAGAAAAGAGATGACACAGTCGTTAATGGAAAGGCACCAGGACCAGATGTTGACACTGCGCTCTACCCCTGTTTTGGGCAAGGGGACGGACAGAAGAGAAGCTGGACTGACAACCCAGCTTCTTTCCTCTTAGCTTTCTTTGTGCGTCTTCCCTTGAAACTCCTCTGGACATGGCCAGAGCATCAGTGTTCTGTGCTTTCCCCACAAGCTCTAGTTGTAAAGGTCGGGACGTGTTCTGTCCACTATCATCTAAGATGCTGAAGTGCAGTGAGGTAAGAATAAAAAGAGCTCCCCATTTTCCCTAGGTGAGGCTTCGGGTTGCTTCACTTGCCAACTCTGTGATATGAACAAATGATAAACCTCTTTCTGCCTGGGTTTCCATACCTGGAAGAGTGGTCTACAGCCTTTTACCCATTTATAAAAGCGAGGGTATGTTCTTTAAATATTTACTGTACCACTCATACCAAAATCCTTCCCTCCTAAGGCCTGGGGTTGTGAGTTTTAAATAGCACAATGTCCATAACCCCTGTCTACAATGAACATTGCCCTGGCAAATGTTTGTACTTGCTAGTATTATCATCCAGTATAGGAATCAAACCTAATTATGATTATTCAAATTTCTGCGCAAGCTTATAATACAAGATTTTGGCTTCTGGGAAGAGAGAGAAAAAATGCTTCAGGAGAGGTATCTAAATTCAGCGTTCCTTTTGAGTGCAAACCCCAGCACGGTGCTAGCCTTCCTACCAAAGACGAAAGCCATCTCTGTGACAGACGTCAGGACAAAGAGGCTGCACAAGTGGCAGGTGTGCGACAGATTTGTGTCGTACTCTCACGCAGTCCCCCAAACACCCCAAAGCTTATTTAGTTTCCACACAGGAAATCGGTTCAGTAAATTATAATAATCATAAAATTTAATATCATGCATCCACTAAAATGACACAAAAGCAAATCTGCTAAGATGAATAAAACTATGCAATAGAATAATTTTTTTAATCAAGGTGGAAAATAACACTTAAATAATTAGTATCCAAGACAGGCGATCAACTTCAGCACTAGGCTAGAAGAAAGGAGGCTTGATCTATCAGACAACACTTCAACTGCAGGAAGGGATCACGGTGTCCTAATCCAGGAAATCAGCTCCCCTAGATGTCTTCAGCAGGTCCCAAACACAGAACATCTTTCTTCCGCTGTTTTTACTAGCATTCTCTACAGACATACAGAGAACCCTGAGCGAGCAGCACCTATACTTCACTTGTTATCTTAGCACTGTGCACTGCTCCACACAATCAAAATGCTCCCTGGCCGTTCATTGCTGTTAATCTAAAAAATCATCTCTGCACTCACACAGATCTGCCAAAAAGAGCATCGCGTCCAAAGAAAATGTATTTTCCCACCCTGGAGTGCATCTTCAAGGCTCAAATGTACTTTTCCTACACCAAGAAGAGAGGGGAGGAGGTAGCTATTTAAAAATAAATAAGTGGTCTGGCTATTCAAAGCCTGTCAGGTACCAGACTTCTCGGAGAGAATGGTCCTTTTGATAAACACAAGAGCAAACCTTTGTATGGGAGCAAAAGGAGCTGTGGCTTAATCGTGCTAATTAACCACACAAGATGAGTCCCTGGCTTCAATACCAGGGGGGACATCCTTCCAATTAACAGTAAAGCATCTCAGGGACAAATTAAAATTATTAGTGAGCAAGCCCACTAAGGCTTCATACTTTAACCACAATAACATCGCCACTTAAAGTATCTTCTATAATAGACTACCAGGGAAGAAACAATACAGACCTGTACAGTAGGACGATAGAAATACGGGACACCATATGAAGAAAATGATAGTAAACAGAGTTTATATTTATAGAAATAGAATAAAACGCAGCTAATCGACATTTTAACAAGGCTTCTAAGGGGGTTAGGACAATGAAAGCATTCGGGTTACTTAACTATGTACACACACCCTATAGGCTATTTCCACATCGTGGCACACGACTACCAGATTCTCAGCCCGGCTTGTCATCTTCCGAGTGTCCACTTCTCTTAGAAACAACTGAATCTACAGTTATCACCTCATAGACAGAGACAGGCACAACTAGACTTCTCTCCACTCACAGAACAGGGGAGCACAGTTGGTGAGTGTATGAAAGGGCCAGTAAGGAATGGAGGCTCAGGTAAGAATGGAAGCTTAGCTAAGAAATATTCCAAGTGGCTAGAATGGCTGCTTTTACAAAGGAGGACTTCCTGATAAAGCCAATAACAATACACATGCAGAGATGTCTGAATGCATCGAGTTTTAATAGCTTACTGGGCCCAGCTTTGGGCTCACAAACCTCAGCTCTAGCTGGATAGTCATAATTCCATGAGTACTATTCCTTTTAACCTGATTACGTGCAGTTCACAGGTTTGACAACTAGCTACTGCTAGGTTTGACAACTAGTTACTGCTAGGTGCTAGGGACACCTGCCTTCTAAAATCACAGTGAAAGCCCTGGCCACACTGATTCCCCCAGTTGCCTTCACGGGAGGTCCATTACCTAGACTGCTGGGTTCTGATCTAGTTCTACATGTGAAGGTGTATATCTCTCCCCTCCCCCAGATATAAAAACCCATAGGCATGGCTGCAAGTGCCTTTGCTAACACCTCCCCGGCTCTGTAGCCAAACAAGCTTGAGACGTGCTCCATAGTAGTCAAGGAGGAGGGCCGCAAAGCAGACTCAAGTCCTACTTCAGCCGTTGCTGAGGAGTGTGAGCTTTAATGGGCCATTCATCCTCTCTGAGTGTCCCCCAGACCTACCTCTAAACACGCTGTGGGGACCGAGTGAGTGAATGTTAAGATAAAGGGCTCAACAAGACAGCTGGAATGCAGCACATGGGCCAGATGGAAACCCTTCGTGTGGCCTCGGCCACCACCCCTCCTTACAGTATCAGCTTTCCAAGCCTGCTTCTCTATGGTGATAAAGGGATGCTGGACAGGGTTCTGTCTTACGTGACATATTCGTAAGTCCAAATATTTTATTTCGCTAGCTTTACCAACCACTTAAAAACATCAGAAATTTCATCAGGTCCCCAATATCTGGCCGGTATCACTTGCCAATCCCTTACCTATGACACTGATGCCAGGACCTCCCTGTAAAACCATTGAAATCCATCTCTAATTTTGAAAAAGCAGTCCTGGGAATCCAGGCAGTTGAAACCCAGAAAGGCTGAAGGGACCATGGAACTTGTCAATGTTTCCACAAGTTTCTGCTGCACACCTTGAATCCCAACACTTGGGAAGCAGAAGCAGGTGGATCTCTATGAGTGCAAGGTCAGCCTGGTCTACATGGTAAGTTCCAAGCCAGTCTAAGATACATTAGAGAGACCCCCCATCTCAAATAAACAAATAAAAATAACATTAAGACATTCTCTAACAGAGTAAGCTTCTTTCGTAGACACCCTGTGAAGAGGTCAAGTGACTCCAATGTTTTGCTCCTGATCTTTGAAATGTTTTAGTATATTTCCCCTTTGCACTGCAGTAAAGACTGAAACATATAATAAATGTATCATATACATATGGCTTGGCACAATGACCGGGAAATTAGTGGTAAAATATAATATTAAGTCATGAACTTGCCATTTCATTTTGATACAAAGAGACAAATTTTGATAAGCCTTGCTACAAGTCTGGACCAGAGATAAAGCTTACAGCCTTTAGACTATCCCTGTAAAATTCGGAGAATGTAGAGTTTGACAAGATAGAGAGAGAAGGTGATTTAACCTGCATTCTCTTGTGGGCCATAAGGTAAGAACATTAGCATTTTGCTCTGATACTCATGTACGCGCGCACGCGCGCGCGCGCGCGCACACACACACACACACACACACCTTCACTCTAATCATTCAATGAACAGAGCTTAGAGCCTAGTTTCTGCTTGCAGTGAAATGCAAGGTTTTTATGAAGAAGGCATATGGCTGGGGTTATGATACACGGCAAAGACACAAAAGACCCAATAGTATTGACTCTGTACATAGGTAAGGAAGTCACAAAGAGCATAAACCAACTGGGTGAATGCAAAAGCTTGGTTGCAGGAACTCTGTCTTAAGTTAAAATGTGTGAACCTATTCCTGGTAATGCTGACTTCAGTTTAGTAAGATCTAGGGTTCAACAAATCAACAAAAGGTCTCAGTCCATTCTGATCTTGGCTGTGTTCAGAAACTAATAGTAAAACAGTGAAGATCGCAGCCGTGTTTAGTAAAAGCCCAGGGACATGACTCAGACAGGAACACCTTTCTCAGTGCCCTAGGAAAGTCCCATCCTACAGTCACCCTACAAGGAGCCAAGGAGGACCTGCCAAGTCCCTGAAAGCAGAGTCATCAAGTGGACAGGATGGAAAGAGAAGGCCAAGCAAACTGAAAACTAACTGAAGAATCTATCCAGAAAGTTCCAACTCCATATGCTTACACAACAATTTATCCTAGGCCAAAGACTCTCACGAGAGCATCCACAGATGCTGCCCCTCATCAGGTAGCTGTGCCATTAAGACACATTCTTCGGCTTTTCAGATGCTTGTAGACAACAAATTCAAGTTGGCACATTGGATGGATGCTTTTGAAGTGACAGTCCTGGTGTCCGACATTTGTGAGGGACCAGTTCTTCCATGAGCTCAACCTCTCCAACTGCACATTTTCAACATAGAAATAGCAAGAGAATATCAAAATGAAGTTTTACCAAACTTGCTACAATACTGACAGTAATTAGGAATAAGACCTATCAAAATGAAAAACGCCAGTGATCACAATTTGGTGTCAAACACTGAGATATTTCTTATCCCCTTTTAAAAATTTTCAGACAATAATTGAAAATTTTCTGATGACCTGGTATGATTGGGACATTGTGGAATCCAAATCCCCTGACTCTGGAGATTTGTGCCTTTGATTTGTACATAAAGAAGAAAACTTTACGTTAAAAAGGACAAGCCATATGGAATTCAAACTTGATATTTTTACTTAACCAGTCCAAGAACCCAATTAACAGGTAGAAAGAAGAGACACTGTTCAACACTCTCCATATTCTCTTAGCTGGACCCACACGATACCAGACAACAGCAAGCTTAATAATAAATTAGATCAGAGAAACCCTTAATTCAGCTCCCAGTACATCAACATTCTCAAAGGAACACACAAAACATGATGTCCTCATTATGAAGGGAAAACAGTTAGAATATTCCATTTTATGTATTTGATGTAGTCATTTTTATCTCGATTTGTATAACTTAATATATTCAGCATCTCACTACAGTGACATAATGGTGCAATTGATAAAGGAGGGCTGCACTGACAAGATTTATGTCAAATAAACTGATGAGGAGGGATAAAAGCCATGCTTAGAGACCTTTGGAATTAACAGAGGGATGAGGTTCTTCCAGGCACTTCAACACCAGACTGCTGGAATTTTCACTCCTTCACAAGTTTCTCATGTCTACGGCCTTCAAATGGGACTGACAATTTCCTGTGAAAAGACACCGAAAGCCTCTATATTGCCTGCCCATCCCCTTTCCACTTAATTCTCCTATTCTAGTTTCCTCTTCATCCCTTTATAAGACTATATATTCAGAAGATCCCCTCTTCCTCCTTGGTACTTTGCTATCTACCCGATCTCTGTGGATGTTCTGGACAATGCACACTTAATCTAAAGCATAAAAGCTAACATCTGCAAAGAAGAGAAAACATGTAATGTTTGTCTTTCGGGGGCTGGGTAACCTCACTAAGAATGATTGTTTCTAGCTCCATCCATTAGTGTGAATTTCATAATTTCACTTTTCTTGACAGTGTCAGGACTAGGTACACCTTTTTGAGTCATTAGCCAAAGTAAGAGCTTATTGACAAGGATATCATATTCTTGTATTTTTTAAGATTTTTTTCTTTATTATTTCTTTATTTTTATGTATAAAGTGGTCTGCCTTCATGTACGGCTGCAGGGCAGCAGAGGGCACCAGATCTCATTATAAATGGTTGTGAGCCACCTTGTGGTTGCTGGAAATTGAACTCAGGATCTCTGGAAGAGCAGTCAGTGCTCTTAACCTCTGAGCCATCACTCTGACCCCTTATGTCATCAAATATGGAGAAGTCGAGTTGGTGTTCAATTACAAGCTTCTCCCTGACTGAGTAGGATGCAGAGTGCCAGAAAGTGTTACACATGCTGCCTGAGAAGAAAAACGATCAGTGTCACCCAGCTACAGAGGTCTATCTGCAAGGTAGCCCCACAGGGACAATAAAGGCACAGTGTTATGGGGTAACAAACCACTTTTTTTTTTTTTTTTTGGTTTTTCGAGACAGGGTTTCTCTGTGGTTTTGGAGCCTGTCCTGGAACTAGCTCTTGTAGACCAGGCTGGTCTCGAACTCACAGAGATCCGCCTGCCTCTGCCTCCCGAGTGCTGGGATTAAAGGCGTGCGCCACCACCGCCCGGCCACAAACCACTTTTTGATAGGATTTAAGGCCCACTCCATGAGCTGGAACTCCTGCATGCCTTACTAAAGCAGCCAAGTACCTGAGACAAGGTCACGGACTTAGGGAAAAAAACCTATTTTTTTTTACTCTTTTAAAAATCAGCAATAAAATGACTTCTAATGAGAGGCTACTGTATCCATTAATCAGTGCATCATTCAAATGTTAAATGAGAAGCTTGATCTTGCAGAAGATGGTAATTTATAGAGACTGAGAGACTTTGGAACACTTATCTTAAATGAGATGGCTTTATCATATCCTTCCCTTAAGGCTAAAGGACCTATTCGGAAGAGGAGACAGAAAGGTTTTTAGAGCTAGAAATGGCGGACAACTCCAAGAAAGAAAAATAGTGTTTTCCAGATCCAACAGGGCTGATGCACATATGAACTCACAGAGACTATGATCTCCATTTAAGTTCAAACAAGACAAAAATCCCAGCACGGAGAAGGGGATGCAGATGCAAAGTTCTACCACTATAAAGAGGCTGTTTGCAGTTGACAGCTGGCAGAATAGGGAAAGTCAGTTTTCTTCAGTCCAGTGCTATCAACCACACTCCATGGAAGGCTGCATGTCCAGAAGTGGATGCCCAGTGAAACTCCATGGTTTTCATTTGTTTATGAGTGTGTGTGTGTGTGTGTGTGTGTGTGTGTGTGTGAGAGAGAGAGAGAGAGAGAGAGAGAGAGAGAGAGAGAGAGAGAGAGTGCTTTTTTGTTTGGTTCATTTGGTTGGTTTGGGATTTCTTTTTTTTTAAATTTATTTATTTATTATATATACACTTTCCAGGATGCAGTACCAGATCTCATTGCAGATGGTTGTGAGCCACCATGTGGTTGCTGGGAATTGAACTCAGGACCTCTGGAAGAGCAGCTAGTGCTCTTAACCTCTGAGCCATCTCTCCAGCCCCCTGGGATTTCTTTTTAAGACAGAGAAAGAACATGAAGTGTGGATAGGGAGAGGGAAGACTATGATCAAAATATTTTATGAAAAAAATTAATGAAGAAATTAAAAACAAAAAGAGACATTATAAACCAACTCGTGCATTTAGCTATTTTCTCGTTCTTATCAACACAACTTATTTCCCTTGGCACAGACACCACTAGGGTTTGACATGCTCTTGATGCCTGGGTTCAGACAGACCACTGTGAGGGCACAAAGCAGCGGTGAAATGCCACACTCAGGGGTTCTGTTCTTCAAATGAAGCTTCCCCTAGAAAACACTCCAATTTTTTTATGTGTTATTTCAGTGTGGCAGTGGTGGTGGTGGTGGGTGTGTAGGTCAAAGAAGTTAGATATCCTGAGATAGTTACAGGTGGTTGTGCGCCACCTGGCTTGCACTCTAGAAACTGAACTCAGGTCTTCTGAAAGAGCACTCTTAACCTTGAGCCATCCCTGAGCCCACACTCCCCAATTCTTGCTCACTCTGTCCAGTGTGTATTTTCACTCAGACCCTGAGACTGGCAAGAACTTTTTAAAGCCATGAAGTTTTCCTATTTGGACTCAGATGACCGCCTCTGTCACAGAGCATGCTCAGTCACTTTTCTATACAACATTGTAATGGGTTAAAGACGATGTAAATGCTTCCGATTCTAGTTTAACGATCCCTGCATAGCATGCTCTGAAAATATCCACCAAGACCCAAAGTTTACCACAGTAGACGGAAACCCAGAGCAAAGTGTTCATGCATTATGATGTAAGGTTTGGTGAACGCTGCACCCACTGCATAGGGAGGCAACCTCACAAGTGGCCACCAGGCTTATTGTGCCCACCCATTATGCATACCTACTCATCATCCTGTGCCACCGATTTCACCTAACAAAGCCAGCCTCCCTTCCTCTCAGCTTGTGGATGCTCAATGTTGGCCTAACTAATCAGTCTATCCTGTCCTCTGGCAGGAGGGTCAGAAAGGGGCCAGTATTCTACCACAGGAGAGAGGGAACTGTCTCTGACAGAAACTGTGGTGTAAGATGACTTTCCTTTATGTTCAGATCTGGCAGGAAGTGAACCTAGACTTTCCTGCATCTATGAGAGAAGAGCCACAAACTAAAAACAGCAACATGAAGTTAAAAAAAAAAAATAGCAAGGGCTGCAGTGCAAAAAGCACAAAGGAGGGCACTGTGACCCGATGGCAGGGAAGAGCTGGATCGAGGCACCCCTGAATTCTTTGTAACTCTGGACTAAACCTAAACACTGATTCAGAAAGGCTAGTCCATCCCTAGCCTAGCTTAGGATACCTTGATATGTCTAAGAACTCCACAACAGAGAATTAAAACATCACCTACCAAACTTAACCAGATTCAAAGTCTATAAAATAACTCAGTGAACTTCTATCAGTTAGAAAAGGCATTCGGAACAGAAGCTGTGGAGTTTCATGTCAAATTTTACAATTTCAGTACAGAACGTATTTGATGCACTTGTCCACCACCTAAATCAAAGACTCCATGACAGAATTAAAACTAAAAAAAAAAAATATGGAATAGTACTCAGCACTAAAGAAAACTAAAGTTAAAATGTGTGCAGGAAAATCCATAGACTTGCAAACTGTGTGTGTATGTGTGTTGTGTGTATCTGTATGTGTCTATTTGTGTTTGTAGGCATCTGTGTGTGTGTGTCTGTGGGTGTGTTGATCTGTGTGTGTGTATCTGTGCCTGTCTCTCAGGGTGTCTGTGTGTGTATGTGTGTTGTGTGTATCTGTATGTGTCTATTTGTGTGTTTGTAGGCATCTGTGTGTGTGTGTCTGTGGGTGTGTTGATCTGTGTGTGTGTATCTGTGCCTGCCTCTCAGGGTGTCTGTGTGTGTATCTATGTCTGTGTATGCCTGTGGATATATATGTGTACGTCTGTCTGGATGTGTATCTATGCCTGCCTCTTTGTATCACTGTGTATATCTGTGTCTGTGTATGTTGGTTGGTGAATCTATGAATGTCTGTGCATTTGTGTGTCTGTGTGTATTTTGTGAGGTCACACAATCTTGGAAAAAAAACTGCATATTCTCCTTCATATATGGAATCTAGCCAATAAGATATTTTATATGTAAACAAAGGAACACGTGAGCACAGTACAGTCTGTTGTACTTTTAAAAGAAATCTCAGTAGCTCTGAGAAAGGAAAACCAGTATTCTGCCCAAGACAATGCACAGAATGTAGTGGTTGTTCATCCCTTAGCATCTAAGGAGATTGAATGCAGTGTAGGTGTCTTCCAATTCTGTCACATTTACTCACACATAAGGAGAAACCTTGAGGGCAGAACCAAGTCTACACATGGAATCCACTTATGTTTCATGCACTCATCACATGTCTAGAGAAGAGTTCATTTTATATAACCATATTGGCTAAGCCCATTTGCTGATGGCAGTACATCACAAGAGGTCAAGTGTGGATTTTTCCCTTACTACATACGAGTGCTCAAAAGCCCTGTGTTTCAGAGCCCTGCAGATTTTCAGGCTGAGGATGTTTAACCTGCCTTCCCCTCTTCTGTCATTAGCTAGTCACACTGCTACCCCTATTTCCCAGTTTCCCATGGACTACGGTGGCTACAGGCCTAAATCTGGCCAGTAATTCTTAGGAAGGAATGTCGGGTAGTGCTTCCGAACACCGAACCTTCTGTCATGTCTCCTGTAAGTGACTGTACTGACTGGATTTCTGGGAGCCATTTTGGACCATGAGGATGACAGGGACTTAAAAGTCAGTCTGGTCTCAACCCTTCAGAACTGGAGATGTTAGTTCCATTGACAGCCACATGTTTAATTCATACTACACACTTCCCAGCACACAGACAAGATAAATGTTTGTTCAGTGAGTAAATATGGTATCTCTTCTAAGAAACACTCCCCGTCATGGAATCAATGGTACTACAGCCTGGGTTTTAGGGGATCTCTGGCCAAAGGATGTGTAGACAGAGACTGCTCAGACCCGAATAATTACACAGAAACTATATTAATTGCAACATTATTAGCTCAGGCTTCCTATTAACTAACTCTTACATCTTAAATTAACCCATTTCTATTAATCTGTGTATCACCATGAGGCTGTGGCCTACCAGTAAGTTTCCGGGGCATGTCTCCTTTGGCAGCTACATGGCATCTCTCTGAATCGACCTTTTCTCTCTGTCTCTCTCTGTCTCTCTCTCTGTTCGGATTTCCTGCCTGTCTTTACACTGCTAAGCCATAAGCAGAAGCAGCTTTTTTTCATCAACCAATAAAGCAACACGTATACAGAAGGACATCCCACATCAAGGATGTGTATACTTTAGTCATCCAGTGCCAGAAACTTTCAATCATAGGAACTTTCTATATTTCTTTCATTCAAAAAGGAATTCATCTGCATTTCAAGATGGAGAGAGAGCCTGGTGGTGGTGGCGCATGCCTTTAATCCCAGCACTCGGGAGGCAGAGGCAGGCGGATCTCTGTGAGTTCGAGGCCAGCCTGGTCTATAAGAGCTAGTGCCAGGACAGGCTCCAAAGCTACAGAGAAACCCTGTCTGGAAAAAAAAAAAAATCAAGATGGAGAGAGTCCTTCCCATCAATGAATCTACACAGTGACTTCCTCCTCTTCCCAGACACGTGCCAAAAATCAACTGTGAATTAGACTCAGGGAAATTCTCTCTCTCTCTCTCTCTCTCTCTCTCTCTCTCTCTCTCTCTCTCACACACACACACACACACACACACACACAAATAATGCAGTATCTGGAGTAACCACAATAATTCAAAAGCTCATCACAGCTACTTAGTGGGAATTCAGAGAAAGGAGACAGGAGGTGGGTGAGAGAGCACAGAAGCAGAGGAGGAAGTTCCAGGATACTTGTCATCTCGGTGAAAAAATACCAGATAAGACAGATAAGAAGATAAGAGAACAGTATGTCTGGAGTCCAGCCCTAGCTCTGTCACAGGCCAGCTGTAAGACTTGCACACGTTTTTACATGCTCAGAGCTTAGAAGCTTCATCTGCAAAGCGGCGATGGAAGAAGGATGTTGTACATGAAGTGGCTGTGAAAACGCATCAAAGTTAAAGTGCTAAGAACAGAGCCCACAGACCATCTGGACAGTCTGTAAAAGTCACAACAAATTATTTTACATTGTGTGTGTGTGTGTGTGTGTGTGTACATACACACGCATGTGTTTGTGTAATGTATGTGCACAATGTATGTCATGTATTTGTAGATGTTCATGTGTGGGAGTATGGGCACATGAGTGCCATGGTATAAGCATGGAGGTCAGGGAATACCTATGCATGTCAGTCCTTACCTCCCATCTCCACATCCCATGTCACCATAGCAATTCTGAGATTACAGACACATGTTACCAAGCCTGGCTTCACATGTGTGGGAGGGTCTGAATGAAATCCCCACCCTTGTACGCAAGTTTTACCCTATGCGCCATCTCCCAGCCCAACACTGTACTTTAATCCCAGAAAATCATATTCTCGAAACACCTCAATATCCTCAAAGCAATGAAATCTCTCATGTTACTCTCAGGACAGGCAAGCCTTTAGAAGGCTGCTGTCTGCTATGGTGCTCACTGGCTTTCCTAGAGGAAAATACATAATGAATTCCTAGGCAGGAAAGAAGTTAATGGAAAACAGTTCAGCACACAAGCTTTCTCAAAGTCATTTGCTAGAAAATTCATTCAGAGAGTTTGGAGGGATGCATACTCCTATGTCAAATACTACCGCTAACTAGAGAAAAGTTGAAAATTAAGGATTAATTCGGCGACAGGTTTGGGTCTGTCCTTATGCTGCATCTGCAAAGCAAGTTTGATCTGGCTTCATCCCTCAGCTTGCTTAAGATCAGAACAAAAACCATTTGCAGGTAAGGTACATTCTTTCAGGGTATAATTCATGAAGAACAGGCACTGCCTTCCCCACTATTATCTGATTTATAAGGCAGAGATTTATTTTTAAAATTTTCAACTTAATAGCATTTCAAATGCATAATTACATGTACTTTGTGCATAAAATGCTCTATCATTTGAGAGAGATGAGTAATTAGCTGTTTTAATGGCACATGGGATGAAAATGTACAAGGTATATATAAAGGAAAATTCAGCAGAAATAGAAGCCGTTTTCAAAATTACCTTTTACAGGACCTCCTAAAGACCCATCAACTGCAAATGACGAACTGTTAGCCACATTTCAATTTATGAGAATTTCATTTTTAAGAATCAAATTCTAAAAATAGTTCTGCTACACCTAGTATTTTTCCATTCTTCTTGCTGTCTTCAGGCACACCTTCACGGGCTGCGGAATGAAATGCTTCCCTGCTCTAATCAGAACCCCCTTCCTGACCCAGGAACAGTGGGTAAATAATTATCAAGCTCCAGAAGTGGCTTTTGCATAAGTTAATCTGCTTGAGAGCCTGTTCACTTGGAGACCCAGCTTTCAGTACTGTTTCCTAATCTTAGGGAGAAATAGTGAAAGTGGATGCCGGAGAGGAGTGGGTCTTATCTACTAAGTCTGCTTCCATTTGTTCCCTGAAAACTGCGACTTCACCTTGTACGACATTTCTATGACAAGGAGAATATGCTGATGTCTGAATGTTTTGCTCTCTCCATAAAGAAAAAAATCCACAAAAACACAAATCAGAACGTTTTTATAATGCAACTGCTACTGTACCATGGTCGGGGAATTCTCTCTCTCTCTCTCTCTCTCTCTCTCTCTCTCTCTCTCTCTCTCACACACACACACACACACACACACACACCAAGCGAAGGAGGGAGGAAGGGAGAGAGATCTCTAAAGTGTTTACAACGGGGAATTTGGAGAAATATAACACTAAAATGCGTCTTTCTAAAGAAAATGCCCTTTTATTCACAACAAAACTGGGCTGTGATCTATTTGACAATCGTGCACCAAGCACTGTGCTGTCCTAGCCCATCTTTTAAACAGTCGGAATTTTTTTTGTCATCATTAATTTATGAGCAAAACTCAATTTTAAATGAGTTAATTTTTGCGCCACCCTCCCCCCAAATGAACAATTGCTTTTTCCACATCCAGCCATAAGAGACTATGGCTGCAGCTGATAAAAGCCACAGTTGCAAAGTACCTGCCACTATTTCTAATTCCCAGGCTTTCCTTTCTCCATCCGTCCCCTCAGCCAGAGAACGAAATGCTTCTGTTAAGTGGTCCCAAAATTATCTCCAGAAAAAAACACTTCACTTACAGATACAAGCTTTCAAAGGAGCAGGGCATGAGCATCTGAACTCTAAGCGCCTCCATCTTTTTTCCTTTAAGGTGTTCTGCAAGCCCTTGGCGAAGAGTGAAAGTCAAAGTTACTTCTGGCACCGGCTGTGTCACTAGGGGTGGCTCCTGATAAGGCCCTGGAAACTCCAATCCAAACACAGCTCCACGCTAGAATGGAGCCTGGTGTCTGTCTGCAATAGCAGACCTGCTTAATCCAGTACCTATGGCACCTGAGGGGCAAAAACGCTCCTTGCTCTGCACAGGGGGTGGGGGGAACACACTCCTCAAGTCAGGCCAGGCCAGAAATGTACACAGCAGCCAAGCAAGCTCTGGCAATGCTGACTGGACCTTCCCCAGCTTGGGCACCAGTTCAGGCTTGCAGGGGACGCAAGCTTGCAGGGGACATATGTCATCAGGGAACTTGAAAGGAAAAGGAAGTCGCATATTGGCGAATTTTTAACACTTAGCAGATCACAGAAGCAAGCGAGGAAGGCTATAGGGCAGTTCCTGCTATTTTCAGTTAGGATATATCAAGCATAGCCTAGCACACATCTCTGCCGACTTTGCAACTGTGCAGGCAGTTTTGGGAGCTAGACACTAAGAGTATCTTACAGCTAACAGGCTATTGGTGCACACCACCTTCTCTACGCTTACATCCATCCCAAAAGTCGAAGGAGGGCTGTGCTGGTATCCGTCTGGTGCTTCTGCTGGTGGCACCCTCTTTCTGGACACACAAGTCTTTAGGCCATACATCTGTGTGCTTCAGACTGTCACCCAATCAACTCTGCATACATTGGTATACAAGAAGGGGAAAAAATAGCAATGCATGTTCTCAAAGAGAAAACACTTTAAAATGCAGACATGACAACATCAATACTATCAAATATTTATGCTACAGACTCAGCGCACCAGAGCTGTCTTACTGAGCAATAAGAAGATGGAGTTTCTCCCTGTACGCAATTCAAAGGTCACAACAAAGACACCTGACACTGACTAGCTGTGTCCCCTGGGCAAGTGACTTCACCTTTCTGTGTCTCAAAGATTATATTCAAACTTAATTACTAGAAAAGCATGCTGTTTCCCTACATCACAATTCCACAATGTAATAAATTATATTTTTTAAATACCCCTCCAATAACAGATTACATTAAGCCAGGGATTTCAGCCAAACAAAGTCTGTGCTCTCTTTGTTCATCTATTCTTTCATCCACTCTTCTCTCTGATAAATACTCACTGAATACCCACAATAGCTCAAGTACTATGCAAATTCTTAAGATCTTACATTCCAGTGGGGAACAAATATTAAATAATCATATTAGTTCATAATTACACATATTGAAATTGCTACAAGGAGATGAAAATAGTTAAATGAGGTCAGATGGGCCTTCCTTAGGCAAGAATCTCTGAGCTGAGACTGGAGTTAGGGAGGGGAAAGTAAAAGACAAGACATGGAAAAGCCCTGACTGGGAAAATTAGCAGGAGAAGTCGCTGAGCCTAGAAGGAGGAACAAGTATGCTGGGTATGGAGAGTGAGGCTGTGGCCAGGCCAGGTCAACCCAGCGAGAGGTCACTGATTTTGTTCCTCGGTGAGAAAGAAACCACCAAGGGGTTGTCAACGGGGACTGATGACTTCACACTGGGATTTTAGGAACAGTCTATCAGGCTGCTGTGTGGAGAACCAATGAGAAGGTGGCAATGTTAGCTACTGCAGTGGTCTCAGCAGGAGGTGACGATAGCCCAGTGAAGTTCAGAAAGATAGTGCCAAATTGGGAAGAAGATAATAAAAGTGCACAATTTTTTTTTGTTAAAACTAACGGTCAGTAAATAGAAAGAAGGAGAAAAATAAATTTCACTAAATTCCTGGGGAATAGTTGTATTCATCCCTAAGTCGCTAGGCACTTTCTATATCCAGGGTCTTCCCTGGGGACTGTAAGAAGATAACTTGATGTAGGAGGGTCATCTGTCTATGTGTTACTTTCATTGGTTAATAAAGAGACTGCCTTGGCCTTTTAATAGGGCAGAAAATTAGGTAGGCAGAGTAGACAGAACAGAATGCTGGGAAGAAGGCAATGAGGCAGACGCCATGGAGTCAGCCACCAGGTCAGACATGCTGAATCTTTCCTGGTAAGCCACCACCTCGTGGTGCTACACAGATTATTAGAAATAGGTTAATCAAGATGTGAGAGTTAGCCAATAAGAGGCTAGAAATAATGGGCCACGCAGTATTTAAATGAATACAGTTTCTGTGTAATTATTTTGGGTAAAGCTGGCCAGGAGCCGGGCCGTAGCCCGAAGCTCTTCATCACTAGAATAACTGAAAAGCCATGCCTCTTCTCTTATGAAACGACCCCACATAGGTTCTTTCTTGGTGTTCAAGAATCCATGTTTAAATCCCATCATTTGCCGGGCGGTGGTGGCACACGCCTTTAATCCCAGCACTCATGAAGCAGAGGCAGGCGGATCTCTCTGAGTTTGAGGCCAGCCTGGTCTACAAAGGGAGTTCCAGGACAGGCTCCAAAGCTACAGAGAAACCCTGTCTCAAAAAACCAATAAATAAATAAATAAATAAATAAATAAATAAATAAATCTCATCATTTACTAGTCCTGAGACCCTGTGCACATCCATTGAACTTTCTGTAGCCCAGTTTCCTCACCAAAGGAAAAGGAATAATGACTGCCTCGTTGCTGACGTGAGACAAGAGTAAGGCAATGCAGCCAACATGCTCACGGTTACTGACCCATTAAAAAAATCAATAGAAAAATAGCCTATGTGGTTCTGAGTGTAGTCAGCACCACCTATTTTGGATCAATGCTGACCCACCTAGAGAACTAAGGGAACAGAAAAGAGTGAGAGAAAATATTGAGAAAGAGATACAGGAGAGAAAAAAGAGGTAAGACTTAGCATGTGAAGGTCTGTGAGGTGTTGTGCTCTCAGGGGATCTAGTCACACTCTACCCTGCCTTGGACACTACCCCGAGGTGCATGAAGCTACTTTCTTAAACATATAATTTATTGGTATTTACCCACAAAAAAATAAAAACATGTGCCTTCTATGGGCTCCCAAATGTTGGCCATGAAAGCAATGGGGTCAATTCCAGACACTTAGTATAACATGGCACCAATGTTTCCCTGGTATACCCAGCCAACAGCGTTTCTAGGCTTTCCTTTTTAGTCAATCCACGTCCCCAAAGGATTCCCACTGATTACTTACATACATGTTTCATTAAAATGACTGTTAAGAGACATGTGTGTAATGCATCTGTAGAGCCTAAAATGACAAAGATGGCACTGATGCTCTCAAGGAATCTTCTTGACACATAATCTGAAATGACTGAAGGTTGAGTTGAATTTGCACATGTGCCATCATCTACATATTGCCTACACAATATGTACAGATGACATGTCACAAGTCATCACCCAATTATTCAGAAAATGTCTCTGCGGAGCCAGGAACCATGTCAAATGGCTGGGCACTGCATCCCTACTGGGATGAGTAGCCCATGGTTTGGTGGTCAGTGATTTCTTGAAATGAAAAGATCTACAATGTACGAGGGGCTGCAAAGAAGATTCAATAATGAAGACTGCTCACTATCTGCTGAAGACATGGCTCAGTGAGCAAAATCTGCCAGACCATGGGTAGTGATGCATACCTTAAATTCCAGAACTCGAGGCAGAAGCAGGTGGACCTTGTAAGTTGAAGGCCAGTTCTTCTGCACCGTGAGTTCCATCCTGGCCAGCTAGGGTTAAAAAGTTGAGTACTGACTATAGTTCAATTAAAAACAATAAAGTATGAAATAAAAGAATAAAAAAGTGAGAAGAATAAAATAAATGCTATGTAGATAATTTTAAAAAAAGAAAAAGGGAGTTTGCTGCCCAAGGTTGATGACCTAAGTTCAATCCCTGAAGCCATGTCAAAACCCAGATGTAATGGCAGACATCTGTAATTCTAGCACCACTATGGGAAGATAGGAGGGCACAGACAGGGTCAGTGGCAAGACACTGGTGGACCAGCTAGCCTGGAGTTCATTGCACAGCATGGGAAACAACAAGGTGGAAGGTGAGAAATGATTCCCCTAAATTGTCTTCCTACCTGCACTTGTGTGTTCTGACAGACATGTGTCTGGATGCATGCACACGTACACATACACATGCACGTGCCCACATAGAGAGAGAGAGAGAGAGGAAGTGCAATTTTTTATTATGTTTTAAAGGGTGCTTAATGCACAATCATTAGGACCAGAGTTTGGGTCCCAGCACCCATCTCACAAGCTCAGTGACTTCAGTTTTTTTTGTTTGGGTTTTTTTTTTTTTTTGTATTTTTCGAGACAAGTAGCTTTGGACCCTGTCCTGGAATTAGCTCTTGTAGACCATGCTGGCCTCGAACTCACAGATCCATCTGCCTCTGCCTCCCACTTGCTGGGATTAAAGGTGTGAGCCACCACCTCCCAGCTCTCAGCGACTTCTGAATATCTGTAACTGGAGCAGCTCTAAGGGCATAGGAGACAAAAGCATCTTTGGGTCTTGCTGGCTTTCACGATTGTGGGGAAAATGAAAACCCAAGATTTAGGGAGTAACTCTGTTTCAAAAGGAATATAGAGGATGGCATTCAATTTCATTTTATGACTTCTGTACATACACAGGCTTGTGCATGTGTATGCATGTCTATGTGTTGCTTTAATTGGTTAATGAATAAAGAAACTGGCATGGCCTGATAGGGCAGAGTAGAGCTAGGTGTGGAAAACTAAACTGAATGCTGGGAGAAAGAAGGCAGAGTCAGAGAGAAGCCATGGAGCCCACCCCCCCGCCCTGGAGGCAGGCACTGGAACTTTACCCAGTAAGACACAGCCTCATGGAGATACACAGATTAATGGAGATGCATTCATTTAAGATATGAGTTAGCCAGAAATATGCTTAAGCTATTGGCCAAACAGGATTGCAAATAATATGATTTTTGCAAGGTTATTTTGGAGCTGAGTAGCGGGAAAAAAACAAGCAGCCTCCTACTACATGCTCATACACTTACACAAACACAAATAAAATTTTATTCTGTCTATGCAGCATGCATATGTGCATGCCCACACACACATATGAATGCAGGTGACCACAGAGAGCAAAAGGTGTTGGATTTCTTTGAACTGTGGTTATAGGCCATTGGAAGCCATTCAAGGTGGGTACTTGGAGACAAACTTGAATCTTCTCCAAGAATAATATGCACCTATAATCGCTAAGCTATCTTCCTGTTCCACAAACAGATAAACCAATATTGTCAGCAACTTCACAAGTATACTTGCATAATCTATATTTATATCCTGAATTTGTAAACATTTACACATGCACATGAGTATGCGTGTGTGTATGCACATACACACATATTTGAACTATATTTAAAAAGCTGAATTGCAAGTGTATGTGTGAGGAGGATAAAACAGAGAAAGCAGGATAAAATTATTTCCTACAGACTAATTCATTTCAAATGAGAATTATTTGAATTGCCTCCTTGTCCTAAATTGTAGTAAATCAACCAGAGTCATTGGAAACCTAAGTGACCTTTCAAAAACTGGGCCTTAACTAAAACGGAATTTAAAACAGTCAGGAAGCCACGTGACAGTCACCTTTTCCTTGGAAGTTAAACT
The DNA here is from genome assembly GCF_018167655.1 of Microtus oregoni. Taxonomy (NCBI): domain Eukaryota; kingdom Metazoa; phylum Chordata; class Mammalia; order Rodentia; family Cricetidae; genus Microtus; species Microtus oregoni. The sequence goes on along the minus strand of NW_024543061.1, from coordinate 39,012,559 downwards.
GGGATCTTTGGGGAAGAAAAAAATTCAATCACCACAAAGAAGAGATAAGAGGCTTCACTTATTATCCTGTTATCCTGTCTAAACTGTAGCTCAAGAAAAGCAAAGGGAACTACCTTATCAAAGCTCAGGATTCTTATTTTCTCTGGAGATTAAATGATCACTATCCCTAAAGCACCTCCTTCTCCTCAAAGTCAGAGCTCTTCTTAATGAACTCCCTAGACAGACAACAGTAACTGAGTGTTTAATGTGCCTGTAAGCTACAGGGACCCATGGCTACCTCTGGCTTACAATGCAGAAAGTATCTGTTTCATCTACAGAACCTGGTTGCTACTCCAGTCAATGGCTTCCACACCAATGTACTCATCAAAGTACTCAGAGCACCCTCTACTTACATTATCTCCTTAAATAGCAAAGAAGTTTTTTTTTTAAAAAAAAAAAGATCCTAAAAATACTAGTGTAAAAAAATCTGTTCTGAAGCAAAAAAAAAAAATCAATGAGACTCTTTTAGGTTATGGCTTAGGATATCTGGATCTTAAAGTTCAACATGGGAAGCACTAATATATTATAATATAATATAATATAATATAATATAATATAGATAGGTGTTGGAAAGGTGGCTCAGCAGTTAAGAGTATCAGCTGCTCTTCCAAAGGACCCAGGTTTGATTGCCAGAACCTGCATAGCGACTCACAACCATCTGTAATTCCAGTACTAGAGGATCTGATGCCTTCCTCTGACATTCATGGGCACCAGGCACTCAAGTGGTACTTGGACATACATGGCAGCAAAACACCCATCCAGATAAAATAAAAATAAATAGAATGTCAATAAAGTCATATATAGTATACAGTGTATAAGTCATCTCTACAGAAGGCAGAAAATACCAAAGAACATAAGCTCTTTTTATTTGCTGAATACAACCTGCTGGTGCCCTTTAAAAACTCACTGTGTGCCTTCTGCAGTCCTCAGCACTTTCTCTGTTGCCCCTACACCATCAAGCTTGCATGCCTGGAGAGGCTAGATCCTTCCCAGGGGCCCTCTGCCTTGAACATCGTTTGAGTCACACATTTTGTCACTGGGTAGCAGACATTGTGCCTACTGCTATGGGAAAGACTAAGATGAAGATGGGAGACACCCTGTTCGCCATGGCTCACACAAAACACCCTATCAAAGAGGGGCCTGGAAGAAGATCTCCCAGAATGCTCTACATGCCCCCTACCCAAGGATGCCTCCCAGGTTGGCTCCTCCTACCTCCAACATGAGATTTGGGGGGGGGGGTTGTTTGTTTTGTTTTGTTTTGTTTTGAGACAGGGTCTCTCTACACAGCCCTGGCTGTCCCAGAACTCACAGAAATCTGCCCGCCTCTGCCTCCATAGCAGTAGGATTAAAGGCGTGCAGTTTCTGTAGGTCTCTCTTCCTCAGACATGACTTTGCTGATTATCCTTCCTAAAGCAGAAACATCCACTTCTGGGTTTAATTCTCCCAGCAAGAGGTACTGACTTCTTTCTTTGACAGCACTTAGTCAAACTTGCAATCATTTTAGCAGGCAGAGTCCTTTATTCTTCTTTTATCGGTGTGTGTGTGTGTGTGTGTGTGTGTGTGTGTGTGTGTATTTTACTCTCAGTACCTGGCAAATAAGGAGTGTTGGACAAATGTTTTCTGGATTGGTTGGAGGAAGGATGGAAAAATGACTGACACAAAAGATGTGTTGAATAGGAATTGATGATAGCATTTAATCAATTAGAAAGGCACTCCCTGCCACAAACAGGACACACAATTGTATATTCTTTATGTAGAGGCTTTAGCGGGGTAAGCACAACCGTCTTTTTGTAGATAAAATACTTGAGTGTGATGTTCCAGGAGCTGGAACTGCGGCTCTATTGGCAGCATCACAGCATGACTAGAGGAAATTTTTAATGACTACTTCTCTGCAGAAATACCTGCCCAGTCCCACTCCATCACTTTATCTCTCCTATCTCGTTTCTATTTTTTTTCTCCTTCCAAGAGCAGATCTCGCAACCTTAATGATGTAGCAGCCTCCTCTGGAAGACAGCTCGGTGTCCCTGGCACCCAGAGAAGCCCTTCAAGGCTGAGAAGATGATCCAGAGGAGACTCTCGTTACTGCAGGTAAATCTGACTCACAAATATCCCATCATTACTACAAAATTGCATAGAAGATGCTTATGCAAACAGCTAATTAAAATCTTAATGTTTACAAAATTCTGCCCTAAGCACAAAAAGGTAATGTACAGCCAGAGGTCTCAATGTCTTTCTGTGGGGAATTTTTAAGCAAGTGATGAAGGGAGAAATATTTATAATATGAATTTGGCTCTTTTCTTTAATCATCAACGCGTCAAATTAATCCCTTAGCTCCAATGTTCTCATTCTCTCTCTTAGAGTTCACTTCAAAAGAAATATCTATGCTGGCATCAACAGTGACTGGGACGTCTGCTATTAATAGATGGCAATAAGTATCTGTACGATTGTCATATAGATATAGTCATATATAGTATACGCCGTATAAGTCATCTCTACAGAAGTCAGGAAAATACCGAAGAACATAAGCTCTTTATTTGTTGAATAAAACACACTGGTACCTTTAAACCCCGCAAAGCATCCACTACCAATCCTCATGGACGTGTTGAATGGTTAGTAAAAGCCTCAAGTCATCCAACATGGGCAATACTGTGGTAATAAAACATAGAGGGCCCTTAGGCCATCAATCTGCCACACAAACCAAGAGGGTGAAACAACAGGAAGTTGGGGACCCTGGGGAGATTATACTGCTTTGATAATCCCTTCATAGAAGAGATTTAGGAAAATGCCATTTACTTTCCTTACAGGTAAATAGAAACAGGAGGTCTTTGCGGGCGGGGCGAGGGATTGACCATATGACTATATAATAATACAGTCTTCTACTGGAGAACCTTAAATATGGTTCTTTTCTATGACCCTTACCTTACTTAAAAAAGAAAAAACATGGAAAAATAGAAAAAAAAGAAAAAAGAAAAACATGGGCTTCTCTTTTACTGTTCATAGCTTTAAAAATGATGAAAGGGTCTGCCTACAACCCCAACACCGGGGAGGCTGAGCAGGAAGGTCATGAGTTTGAGGCCAGCCAGGATACTGAGGAAAGGGAAGGAGTAAGAGGGAACTAGAGAGAGAGAGAAAAACAAAGGGAGAAATAGGAAAGTAGAGTCCCTCCGCCTGCCTTTTAAGGGCAGTCCGGGCTAAAACAGGACGGGGACCTCCTCTGTCACCATTCTCCACAATAACAGCTCCTTCTAAGCAGGAGTCCAGATGCTACAAGGGTTTTAAAATATTCTAATACTCAGCTATCAAAGTGACTTCCCAAGCTGCCAGAGCAATGCTCTTGGTTGCTGAGGAACGTGAACACACCTCCCTCTGTCCCCAACTCTCAGGGATATGCCAGGACATCAAACAGCAGAAACGTTCCTAAGTCTTAGCTATATAATCCACAGAAGAGTGGGAAAGAGAGAGAGAAAAAGAAGCAAGATAACCGGTTAGGCAGCTAGGTTTCCTGGCCTATGCCTTACAGGCTGCGTGTCAAATAATGACATTTCCATCAGCTAAAGTTTCAATATGTGAAGGCAGTGTGATAAGACCAGGATGAAGTGACAGCAGGGCCATCAAACAACAGGACATAATGCATGCTTCGGGGTCTGTGTTGATGCTTGGGAACACACCTCCAGCCTCGTGAGATGTATGAAAGCAGAGGACCTGACATACACCAATGTGAGAGACACTTGGGAAGCAGAAGTGATGCTGTTACTGAGGTGTTCACTTTTACTCCTTTCTATTGGCCGTAACGCAGCATACGGTGGATGAAGTTTTAGCAACAGCCTCATCATACTCACGCTGACCGTGCTTCTTGAATGAAATGCATGACCATCTAGGTTTTGTACCACCGCATATGCTGCTCTTGCAACGATGCAATCACCGCTGTTCACTGTACAAGACCATATCCCTGCACTGCAAACTGAGCAATGAGTAGAGAGGAACTGTGTCTCATAGACCATGATGCTACAGTGGACGATGGTTGGAAGCCACTGAATTGCAAAAATACCAGTTGTTACAAGATGTGTGGTCAGGAACTGAGGCAGTGGTTTCAACCATAAGCAACAAACCTCTTAGCGGCCCACTGTTTTATAAACACACTCCTAGCTGTCTCTAAACTGGACTCAAACACAGCATCGTTTGGCCAGCTAAAGAATGCACAGTATAGTTTATTCAGTGTGGACACAGAAGCATGCCTGTCCCCAGCAAAGATTTCCCTGGGCAAGTCATTTCATTCCTAGACATAAATGGGATACTAGAGTGAGGTACGGCAGGAAAAGCTCTTAGCAGAGTGCCTGGAAAATAGCATTCACTCAGTGCCGCCTAAGAGATAGGAACTATATTTCAGAACATTGATAAGCAATTCGAAACCAGCATTATACTGTGTATCTAAGAACTTTGCATACTAGAACACAGAAGAATTACTATTCAGAGATAAAAGTAAAGGTGCTTTTCAAACCTGATGTCTGAAGTAACTATATGCATCCAAAATATATGTAAGTTCAAGAAGGGGCCAGTGTGACCAGAGAAATGGCTTAAAAACACTCTATGCTCTAGCAGAGAACCCCTGATTGGGTCTCTGCATCCAAAAAGATGCTCACAAGCATCCATAACTCCAGTTCTGCAGATTTAGCACCTCTTCTTGATGCTGTGGGCATAAAGCACAATGTAAATCAAAACCATACATGTATGCAAAACCCTCACACACATAAAAATGAAATAAAACTAAAGGGAGGACTAGATGTATGTGTGAGTCAATATTCCTAATGGATAAATGAGACCTGCAATGGCGGTAGCTCTCTGTGACTTTTGCTACCAGATAACTAGCGGCCTTTTCAATGGCTATCTTGGCTGCAAGCTAAAAGTTAGCAGAAGCCGTCTGTTCTGGCTCGTCTGTCAGTTATGTCTGCAATTTAAAGTTTTACTATTTAAACGTAAAACTGGGGGTCAAGTGGGAAATCTTATCTCTAAATAGCAAAATTAGTATGACTCAAAACTTAACAAAACACCACTCGGGACTGACCCGGAATCTGTGTTAACAGCAAATATCCCAAATGTTTGAAGTAGCTCAAACACTCACCCTTGTACTAATGACATCTGCTTTGGTTATGCTGAGCAAACAGTATTTAAATTGGGAAAAATAATATTTGCACAGAAACCTTTCCTGTCTGTTGATTAAACCCAATCACTCATAATAAACTAGATACATATTAGCTTTCAGTACCTAATTCACACTCTAGGGATCCCTGCTTATAATCAAGGCATGTATTTATATTGATGCCAACAGTTAAGGCAACCAATATTTTAAACTAACAGTCTGTGTTATAATTTTAAACAGTACTATGAAGAGTCATAAAAGAAAAATTATAACTTTGCTCTAAAATATTAAACTTTGCATTCTTAAATATCGAGTGTTCAGCAAAGCTATCGGTCTCTCCTGTGACGTCACTAAACACTGACAATGCTCAGATAGTGGAGCCGTGGAAGTAACAGTTACTTTAATTCAAGTTAATCTGGCTTCCAATATCAAAAAGATGATTTATGTTTAAACAATATTAACAGAATCATGAATAACACTTAGAAAAATAAAAATAATCTTACTAAAACTAACTGGTTCAACAAATACGTGAGGACCTGCTAGAGCTTAGAGTCTGGTTGATCTATGCCTAAAATACGTCAATCATATCATGGGTACTAGAGTCTAAAAAGAAATGTTTGTGTTACCAATAAGCATTTCTTTGTTTATTTAAAGGGACAGCCTGGGAGCTGCACAGCCCATGATCTTTACGATGCACAATAAGATTGTTACTACTGAAGGGACCTGCTTCCCAACGCTGAGCCCACTAGCAATGCTCTTTCATTTCCCGTACATCATTAGGAAATTGGGAAAACCGCACGATGAGGCAGACTAAGTAAGCTCATGTCTTTGGTTCATTTTCAAGAGAAAGCAGTAGGAGAGGCAGAGACGGAGAATTCCTTGGTGGACTGCCTCACTGTGCCTCACACTCATAGGTCCCACCTCACAGTGATTTCATCTACTTAAATAAAGGAAGTGAGAAACAGGAAGCGCGGAGACTTTCCAAAAATGAACACATGAATGAAGCACAGATCGGGGCTCTGCTATTCCACACCCCATAGTCCTCTGTTCCTGTTTCTCAAAGCTGCTCAAGGATCACAAAAGCTAACAGGTTCTAAAATTAGAACCAGGGGCTGGAGTCCCTAACCCAGCCCCCACGGGCTTCTGCATTCCACGGAGGCAGGGGCCGTATCTGTGCAGTGTACCCCTCCACTCTCTAGCCACGCACAGCTCCACACCACGGAGACACTGTGCAGCCACTGGGCACTGTGTTAAATGATTAATTCGTCAACATGGTGCCTAAAGCAACACAGAAGACTCAGGCAGACTTCCCTGAACGGTCATGAGCAGGAGTTAAAATAATGGCATTTACTAGAAAGAAACAAAGAAGAAATACTACTTACTTATCCTTAAATTATCTGGCTTAAAGCGGGATTGAAAAAATGTGACTTTGCAATGACAAAAAAAAAAAAAGCACTGTTGCATTGCTCAGCAAAGGAACCTGCCCTCAAGCACATAAATTCAGACCTGTGACCCACAAGTTTAAAAAAAAATAAACTGATTCCTGCAAGTTGTCTCTTGACCTCCACATGCATGCTGTACCACAAACATTTACAGAAATAAAACGTAAGTAAAGTTTTTAATATAAATAATTACACATGTTAATGGGAAAAGGGATGAAGAATTTCTCAGAAAAGAATGATTCAAGACGGTTTTCTAGGGAAAACACGATCTTTGGGAATTGAGAGCTGACTGGGTGAAAGACAGTAAATCCTGAGCAAGGACTCCTAGGAGTAAGGTTCAAGATGGTTTCAAATCCGGACACACTGACTCCACGTGAACTAACCCTGGAGTCATGCGCTGAAAGGGGCCTCTCAGATTTCTTTCATCTTGGGGGGGAAAAAGTCTCTGATGCTGATATTTCCGCCTCTCAACACTCGCCCATTGTTAAGCAGAAGGCTCAGGCCTCCCACCACCCCAGACTACAGGACTTGAAAGAATCTAAACGTTCTCTTCAGTTTCATGATATGCCGTTAAAGCAGACAAGCAGACTTGTACCTGTGTCCAAACCACTTCATAACATTCCCTCAAATTATGTTTAGTATGTGAAACATGATGTAGTATCTAGGAGCAAAAGCAATGAACTTAGCAGGGGAATAGCTGGAGTCTGAGAAACGGTCACTGAGAGCAATGAAGAATGGGCCCGAATCTTCCAAGGGAAACAAAATGAAACACAGCTCAGGAATAATGGCCTCCCGCGCTGCAGTGAGGCCCCGACAGCTACGAGGAATTTCAGTGTGATAAAACAGAGCCAATATCAGGGCTCTGATATCGTTGCAGGCGAGCTTAGCCCTAATCTCTCACTCACTGTGGAAAATGAGCGTAACTTGCAGATAGGATTCCATGCAGGAAATGAAGGGCCCTGCCAAGAAGGACTTGAGCTTCACAATGGAAGTGACACTCGGGGGTGCTGACAGAGTCTGAAAACAGGACCTCTGTGCTGAGAGGAAGACAGCAAGCCTGTGAGGACAGAGTGTCAGGTGAGCTTGGAGGTCATGGTTTAGTCTATGAAGACGGCTCTGCTGGAGCTGCCTGGGTTTCCTTCTGTGACACGCATTTAGCCAATGGTTGAATGTGAGTTTGGTTTGAATTATTCTAGTTTCATAATGAATTATCAAAAGGCATTCCCAGAAATAGTTCCTCCTCCCCAGCCATGTAATACCATCATACACTACATGAAGCTAATTTTATATGCCTTGGGCTTCACAGGCTTCTCCTTGTACCTGGAAATGCGGGGGGGGGGGGGGGGGATTGTTTACACACAAAGTTTTAGAAGAGCTAGGAGAGTTCTAAATATATTTTTAATTTACATGTTTCAAATCTTAATTTTGCAGGTAAAAATGTCTTACCAATGCATGTCCAGCTTTATCAAGCTTAAAAACAATATTGCCATCTACAAATTTCCTACTTAAGAACCACACAATTGAGAAAAAATACTTAGAATACTTTAAATGAGCTTCAGAGCAATTAAGAGTACCCACTGCTCTTCGAGAGAAACTCATATATCATTCCTGGGACGCCCATGAAGGGCAGCTCACAACTTCCTCTAACTACAGCTCCCAGTGATCCAGAGGCCTCTTTTGGGCTCCACGTGCACACGCTCACATAGACACACATACATAGACACACACATATGCACATGATCGCAAAATTAAACTCTTAAGTTTTGGGGTTTTGTGTTGGGCTACATTCACAGCGTTCTTTGGCTACTTGTGGCCTATGAACCATGTTTTAGACATGCCAGAATGCTTTCTGGAACTCGATTCACATTCATAGCAGAGAATGAGTGGTAGAAGACATGTGTTTGGGGGGGGGGGGGCTGGAGAGATGGCCAAGAGCACTGGGTAATGTTCCAGAGGACCTAGTTTTCATTCTCAGCACCTACATGAGATTCACAACAGTTTATAATTCCAGGGTCAGGAACCTAATGCCTTCTTCTGGCTTCCTCGGGCACCAGGCAACACACATAGTGCACAGGTACACATGCAGGCAAAACACCCATCTACAGAAAATAAATAATTTTTTAAATATGCATTTCAAAAATGGGCATCATATAACTTATCAGCATTTTAACTTTATTAATATGTATTCGGTATTATCTTGAAAAGTTAAAAAATAAGCAATTTATTTTCTCTTATTCGCTTTTTATAAACACAGTGAGCATGGTGGTCTCACCAGAGTGAGGAAGTGAACAAGGCTTGAGGGCATTCAGGACAAGGGAGGCCTGTGGTTCAAGAGAATGCAAAAACAGGGACTTGTAACAGAACAGGGCTGATGACCAGGACAGGAAAAGTCCAAAGACGGAAGATATCCCTGCTCAGAGTCACCCACATGGGGCTGGGATGGGGCAGGAGGGAAAGCCTAAGATTCCCTCTGTAGGAACAGGAGGTTAAGAGCCATGCTTCTCAAAGCAGTGAAAACTCCTGTACTAGCAGGTCCTGGGAACAAAGGCCTTGGGACATTTCCTTTTCTTTAATTTTTCAAATGAGGAAGGAGTGTTACTGGCACCATTGAGCAGAGAAGGTCAGAGATGCAGCTGGCTGTGGTGCAGTGCAGACAACAGCCTCCCAGAAGACGAGCCATCTCCAAAACCTCTACTAAAAAGTAAACACACGTGAAAACATGTCTGGGCTGACGTGGCTCAGCTAGTGGAGCAATTGCCATGCTGGAGTGAAAGCCACGGTTTATATATATCACCAGCACACACATAAATACCGAGTGTCAGTGACACAGGGTCTCTAAAGGCAACAGAGTGATCAATAAAGATGCTCCAGTGTCAGGCCAAGGCCTGCAATGCATGCATGCACACATGTGCATTTATGTTGACATAAAACGTGTGCTATACAATGTGAGCATTCATACACACAATGCAAACCATACACAAACATAACTAAGGAGGAGGAGAGCGAAGGGAGTGGAGGTGTCTCCCACACAGAACTCAAAGTCCTTCCAAGTCTTTGTAAACATTAAATTATTAACCAAAAGTTTTAATGAGTGTATGGACAGCTTTTTGATCTGTGGGACATAGTGTAAGAATGAACTTGAGTCTACCACACTTGCCACAATATGTGGGTCAGTGTGTCAGCAATTAAAGGTAAAGAGGGAATAGGTCAATCGGCTGAGAACCGGCCATACAGTGAACCATGACACACTAGTGAGTCACAACTACAATCTTCTCTGTATAGTGAGGATAAATACTGAATAAAAAAAGGAACAGCACACAGAGCACTGCCATGTGATCCCAACATCTGAAAGTTGAAGGCACAGTCTAGGATTGGATCCATTGATGGAAGACTATAATAAAAACAAAGGAGTGGGCAGGACAGTTAACTCAGTGGGGAATGTGTTCTACATTTAAGAAGGAAGGCATGCATGGAAGTATTTGTTTTATTATTCTTTAGTAAACTGATGGGTTTTGATGCTTTCCTAAATATAAGATATATTTAATAATAAGACAGATGTGATGACTCATATCTGTAACCTCCAGAGGATAAAGTGAGAGGATTGCCATGAGTTCGAGACAGCCTAGGTTAAATGGTAAATTCCAGGCCAGCTTGGACTACAGTGTGGCCCTATGGATGGGAAGAAGGAAGAAAGGAAGGAAGGAAGAGAAGGAGGAAAATATATTTAATCCCAAAAGAGTAAGGCTAGAAGGGAAATGGAGATAGAAAGTGTCAGTCACTAGAGATGTTAAAAGGGACAATAGTGATAGCTACCCAAGGTAACACCATGTCAAACACCATATCTCATCTCCTGAGGAGCAGCATTTATCACACCTTATCTGGCAATGACCAAACTGCATCTTCTGTTTCATCAGTTCCTCGGTTATTCTGCCATGATTCGGCTCTGACCTGAACTCTGGAACCACCCTGCCTATGACTAGAGAACCCTTCCTAGGCAGAGGTTGGCTGTTTAGGGGCAATTAATAGCTTATCCATAAACAGTGAAAGAATTCCAAATGTTTTATTTAGACTGCCAATCAAGGGCCAGCGTACTTTCCTAGGCTTAATGATTCCAATCAACATGGGCAGCTCCCTCCTTCTCTAAGTCTAGCTGTGCATACTCACTGAGCTTGCTCTATTGCTCAGAGCATCCTTCATGTACTCACACTCCCTCTCTGACCCAAAGTCTCCTCCCTCTTCAACAAAGGAAGACAGATGGGTTCACCAGTGGGAGTGGGGAACAGAGCAATGGCAGCACCTGGCTGATTGTGCAAATTTATCCCTTTTTAAAAATGGTTCTTGTTTTCTACCCAAACTGGACAAGAGTGGAGCCATACATGACTGCAGCACTCCACACAGCTCCTCAGTACTGGCATCTGCGTGTGGCAACGCCACCATATCATGAAAGACTACCTCCACCTAAGACAAGAAGTGAATTCACATACACACAGATGAACAAAACACTTCAGATGTGGCAGTATGTGGCGTATGATTCAACCTGCACAGTTAAATAACACGCAGAACAGCATTCATATACAAGGATAGAAGACAGGACAATGGGCAAGTAGAGAGATGGCTCAGTGGGTAAGGAGCCGGCCACACAAACATGAAGACCTTAGTTCAGATCTCTGGCACACATACAAAAGCTTAACGTAAATATACCTCTAACTGTAGCACCTGAAAGGCAGAGGGAAGGGACAAGCAGACTTGGAATTTGCTGTGCAGACAGTCTAGCCAAATCAATGAGCTCTAGTCAAATCTCAGTGAGTTGGGAGATCCTGTCTCAAGAAATAACATATAGAGCAATTAAGGATGACACTGGACACTGTCCTCTGGCCTCTACACACACCCATCCACATGCGCATGCACCTGCGTGCACATGTTACACAACCACACGGACATGTAGATACAACACATACACAAAAGAATCAGGAGAGTGTTGGTGTTTAGAGTTAGGAATATGGAGGGCCCCAAAAGGGTGTGCATGCTCTTATCTCCCAGGCTGGGTGTTGGTAACCTGCTGAAAATTTATCAGGAAGTGAATTTAAGAATAGTATACTTTCTGTAAGATGTTATGGTTCAGGCTGGAGGGATGGCTCAGTGGCTAAGAACAATTGCTGCTCTTGCAGAGGACCCAGGTTCAATTCTCAGAACCCATATAGTGGCTCACAGCTGTCTATAACTCCAGTTCCAGAGGATTTATGCCCTCTTCTGGCCTCTGGGGGCACACATGTAGTGCACAGATATACATGCAGAAAAGCATATACGCTCATAAAATAAAACTTAAACATCTAAAAATGTTTTAATAGGCTGTAATAGTTCAACTAAAAGTCCTCTAAAATACTTTCCAATTAATCTATTCACCAAGATCATTCCTTGGCAAATCTTCATTTTTTTTTAACAACAACCTAATAATAATTGATCTCTTTCTTCTCTGATGTCTTTTCAGGATCATTCATGAACAAACCTTTCTTTACTTTCTCAACAATAACCCTCTAACATTAACTTATGTGTTTCCCTCCAATATCCCATCCCCATCAGAGAATTATAATCTGAAGTCACCTTATAACTTCTGGGGCTTATTTATCAAAGGACAGTGAGACACCATCAAATTCCTGCATCAGGATTTCCTCTAAGGTTCCCAGAAAGCAAATCATTACTGTAACTAGCCAGCAAATCTATATGGTATTTATATAAAATGTATAGAATTCAAGTCACACATATTGTACTTTCAGAAGCATTTCTTTATGAACACTTTGAGTAGCTACCAGCATTCCCACTTTTATTATCCAGTTGTCATTTACAAACATTCAAATATGCCTTGTCTTGTATGGCTGGCAGAAGGTTTGAAATAAGTAGCCTACTAACATTATCCCCACCGTCCAGATGCGAGAACATCACAATTTGTGCTGACCCAGAAGAAGCCAAAACTCCCTGGAGCACTATCTCCAGAAACCATTTGAGAGTCTACAGAGCCAAGGATGACCTTGAACTACTAAACCCCCCTGCGTCCAATTCTGGAGCTGTGGGGTTACAAGTGGGAACCTCCACACGTGGTTTATGCAGTGCTGAGGGTCAAACCCAGAGCTTTGCACTACACAGGTACTCTCTCTACCAGCACACCTTCAGCCTGCATACATACAGCCTCTGGAATCTGGGCTTCTCCCCTTGACTAATAGATTCGGGAGTTGCCCACAAGGGTACAGATATCAAGAGTCTATTGCTTTGAATTGCTAATCAGATTTTTCTGAAACCACAACTGGTTGATCATTTACAAGGGAATAGGCATTCGGCGGCTGTCCAGTCTAGAGCACTCAAAAAGCTGCTCTCCATTCTTGAAGGCTGAGAGGAAATAGGAGTTCTTGCAAATTAGTCAACCACTGTATAGTACTGATAAAAGAAATGGTGAATGGACTCGGGAGGCAAGGACGGGTGTATCTTTGTGAGTTCGAGGCCAGCCTGGTCTACAAAGTGAGTTCCAGGACAGTTAGGACTGTTACACACAAAACTCTGTCTGGGAGGAAGAAAGAGAGAGAGGCAGGGGTGGGGGTGAGGTGGAGGAAGGACAGAAGAAAAGATGGACAATCAAACTATAGGAAAGGTGCCCCTGACCAAGTATTAATAAAATTCAGTTTACAATGTATTCTCTTCAGAGACTATCAGCAACCTTTTCTGTGTTGCGTGTGCATCACTGGAGTGGAGCTTAGAAGTACCATGGAGGCAGCTTTCGAATGGCTCCCTCTTGCCAACGGGACCCCAATGGCTGAACCGCCACAAACGCACACCTGATTTGTGTACAGCCATTCATCACTACCACGTCAGCAAGTGACAATGCCCAGCAGCTGCTGACTTTTACCTGACCTAATGTACACACCTGTGACACACAGAGAGGGCTGACACTTAGGGACTCCGAGAGCATGCGACAAAAAGGGCTACTTCAACACTTACGCAGAGCTGTGGCTACAGATGCACTTTTTTTCTGTTGATTTAGACATAAAAAGCATATGTCTCAATCCTAGGGGGCAGAGTGTGCAGCACGTAGCATTTCTATGAGATGGCACTTTGGGTGTCCTTCTGTTAATCCTGGGCCACGATCGGGCCAGGGTCATAGCCACAGGAAAAGAGAATGTCTGATAGTGACATTTCAGGGTCATAGCTGCCTGTACCTGCTACTTCACCAATAGTGACTCCAAGCCTTTAAGACTCAAGAATGACATGAAGACATTTTATTCTGACAGTCCAAAGGAAATTTGTGACATCCTCCTCCTTCAAGACTTTTCAATTCACCTAATCAGAAGCAGTAGTAATAAGTGTGGTTGACTATGGGAGACACACGTGTCTCCACACTAAGTACCTCCACGCCTACACTCTTTTCATCTTCAGTAGCAATGCTTTAACTTGCATACCGTTGTGCTGTCATTTTTCTCAATGAAGGGGATGTAGCTTTGAGAGATTACTTGTGAAATAGTAATACTTGTGTCAACTTAAGGCACAGGTGAACGCACATCCCATGTTCTTTAAATCACAGAAGATAAGTAAATATATCATCTATCTAGATGCTCAAAAATATATTGTTATTAAATCCATCTACAGAAAGGACTATGAAAAAGACACGTCCCTTGAACAGTATCTGCACCTCTTGGATCAAACCCTGTTCTGAGACTCAGAGAAACCACCCTTTCTGAAGAAAACTGCAGTAGAGGGAAGCAGGGCAAACTCACTGTAGACTTTCAGTGGAGGTTGGGAATCCCTGGACTGCTTGAGTAGCGACAGTACACAGCCAGGAATACGAAAGGTAGAGAAGTTTTGAAAACATAGCTATACAGGGAGGCTAAGATGGAAGGAGCTTGGGCCTTTGATAAGCATTCCAGCAAGCTAGCCCGAGGCAAAAGATACAAGGAAGAAAGAAGAGCAAAGCAGAGAACTAGGTTACAGGCCACAAACGTACCAGAGGCATGAGTTTGTGACCTGTGGGAAGGAGTAATAGAGAGATAACAGAAGCTTCATAGCCAAGCTCCTTCCCTCTCTCATGAGCTGTGCACCCAAAGGGAAACTATTTAACCCCTCTGTTTCGTCATCTACAGAACGGAAATAAGAACGGTCCTATTGACAGGCTGTGCCGTGGCACAGGGAGTACAGTCTCACGTGCACGTGGAACAGACCCTCAAGTATAAAGTTCTGATACACTTGAGCCATTTTCATCAAAAACCCCATCACCACCATCATAACCATAGACTGAGGCTGACATGGCCTCACCAAAAATATCACTTCCCTGCTATATCCATAGGCTCTTTGCCAGGATCTTTGCCAGAAAGTTTCCAGGCCAATGGAGGCTACCAAATATTCTCCTTGTAGGCTCACGCGCTATTGCTTACTCTCAACAGTACCAAAGTGTGAGGTGAACAGTACAGAGAAGGAGGGGAACTACAACCCTTTGGGGTACCTGTCACAGGTTCTTTTTTAACACCAGTATCTACTCTTTAATGAGAATGGACTTCACTATTAAAAGCTAGTAAGATTATGTCAGTAACATCATGTCCATAAGCAGATTTGAGAGCGTGAATTTTTTTAGAAGACTTTCCATATTTAATTACCAATGTGTATTACTATTTGAGCATGCCGTGGGAACCAAGAGAACAATGGCACAAATATCTGCTCAGTGTTTCATTATGTTTTCATCAATAGTTCACTTTCAGTTAATGGTGTGATGGAAAGACTGACATAAAAGCTGGAACACATTCGTGAGCACCGAAGGAAACACATGGAGGACGGTTTGTTTTGACCCTTCATCCTTGGTGGCACACAGAATATTCAAGAGACCCTTGCTCTTTCAAATGTTCCATGGCCAGCCGATATCTGCCAGAGCAATACTGCTACCCAGTGAGCTAGGGAAAACTGAAGTAATGAGAAGACATGGCCATTTCATCTCCTCCTAGAAAATTCACTAAGTTACCTGCTTATCTCTTTCATCTACACAGACATGATCTGCAAAAATCACCATGCCCCCTCGCCTCAAAGCACCCACATGAAAGGGAAGTGTAAGGATCCCAAAGAGACCCCCTAACCCAAGAGACTAGCATGTGTTCATCAACCTACCCTCTTCATTAGACTTCTGTTGCTGCAAAAGAGGAAGCTAATGAGTTCAGCGCCATCTACAATGAAAATAAGCAGAAAGTCTGATTGTTGTAGGCAAGGAAAGGAATCTGTTCCTGATGCAGAGACAAGAGAGAAGGAGTGGCCAGAGGACAAATTCATCCCTGACTGAGAACGTGAGGGAATGGGCTGACAAGCTGAACACCACAGAGGGAGCACAATGGAATAATTACAAAATACCAGTGTCTTATCATAGTCAAAGCAAGGATTTCTCTGAAGAATTTTTTTTTTTAAGAAAACCAGGTGAAGTCTCAGGACATGGAGCCAAAGCAGTATTTGAGGCGAATTCAGTAAAAACAAAAAAGGATGCAATAGGAAGCAGACCTGTTGTGGGACAACGGTTTGTACCCTGTCAATTGTATTTTAATAAAATGCTGACTGGCTAGTAGCGGGACAACCAGGCAGGAAGTAGAGGCGGGGCAGCAAGAATTCTGGGAAGAGGGAAGCACAGCCTGCAGTCGTGACCCAGCCACAGAAGAAGGAAGATGTGACTGCCTTGCCAAATAAGGTACCGAGCCACATGGCTAACACAGACAAGAATAATGGGCTAATATAAGTTATAAGAGTTAAAAAGAAGTCTGAGCTACTAGGCCAATCAGTTTATAACTAATATCGACCTCTGTGTGATTTCTTTGGGTTTTAACGAGTGCAGGAATCAGGCAGGACAGAAACCTCAGTCAACACAGACCTTCCTCTCCATCTGAGGTCACACGTGAAAGAGGTCAAATGCACATATATATATAACAAGGCTACCAACCCTGTCAAGAGAATTCTTTTCACTCTTCCATTGATGTAACCACAAATTTTCTTTGCTATAACTGAAAACTGGAAACGCAATGGTGACAATTAAACCAGGTTCTGTCCTTACCAATCCTGATCTCAGTTTCTCTGTGGATAAAGGGAATAAAAACTAAGGAGTTAAGGAAGGCCTGGCCTTCTTGTCAGTTTAGGCATCTTATCTTCCCTTAGAAGACAACCTCAGAATTGTAGAATGTATAATAATTTTCCAGGGTAGATAAAATGGCACTCTTTATAAAAGAGTGTGAAGATCTGACCATACTCAAACCCTAGTTATTCTTCAATATGTGTTAGGTTCTTGCTCTGGGCTCCAAGATGAATGCTAGAAGCTGGGATAAACAAATGGCAAACAACAGCTAGAAACTAATGATATGGTCTGCCACAGTCTAGCTCCCACTGTTCTGGGGTATGAGCAAATAGTAGTTTAACCTGGAGGATGAACCCCTAACCCTAGAGACTGTGTGGAGACCCTCAGAGCCCTTTTTTGGATGACAAGTACTTGGGATGATTTGGAGATGTGTCTTGCTAAGTATAAAAACTGTACAAGCATCACCAAAGAAAAATATCATGTGGGCAGGTCAGGCACAATAGATAACAGCCCTGACCATGAATCAAAAGAAAAGGCTTTACCAACATTTGTGAAAACATAGCTTAGTGAGACTGCTGTGGAGAAGCTTACTATTCTTCTGAAACTACTGATATTCATTCTTTACTTGTACAAATATTTACTAAACACTTAGGAGGGATTTAGAAGTGATCAAAGTTGGCACAGAGCAGAAATCAGAAAGAAAGCTGTGGCCCTCAGGGGTCAAGTAAGTGCTGAGACATTGTCCAGAGTGTGCAAGCCAATGCTGCCAGGTCGAAAAGCCAAGGCTGTGTAGAATCATGATTATATGTGGTGTTGACACCAGAGGTCTTTCTCCTGATGGTCTTCATAAAAGAAGCATCCAGAATAAAAGAGACATCTCGAGCCAGACTCAGAATGCTTTCTCCTCGAGGGGAGGATTTTATCCTAGCTGCTGTCCCTCTGGACCACAGTGTCCCTCCCTTAGATGTCCGCACAGTTCACTCTACTGTTAATTCAGCACTCCAATAAGAAGAAACTAGAGCACGGAGGCCTAACACATTAGCCTCAAACAGAAATCTCTGCTGGTGTTTGTTTGTTTGTTTGTTTTGTTTTCCCACCCTATTCCTGACAGCATGTGATCTCAGACACGGCACACATTCTAGCCCATTTTACTCAACGTTCTATCCCTAACACCAAACAGGAATTGGCAGGGTAGAGGCTTAATAAATATTTGCTTAATAAACAAACTCCCGTGTACTTAGTCTCTGTAAAGACTAAAGAAGGCAGGGGAGAAGGGAAGAAAGGGTGAAGGAGGGAGGGAGAAGAGGAAGCAGGGATACAAGGCAGGAAGGAAACCACACAATTACAATGGTTAAGACTTGCAAAATAAATTCACACACAAAAAAAAATGCCAACTCTTAAATGGTACTAGAATCAAGTATGCTCAAAAAGAGGTCACAGGAAAAACACTGACAGGCTTCAGGAGTTTCCATGCAAAGTAAAAATAAAATGGCTTAGAGAACAAAGTCGGATTCCTATTTTTGCTTATTTATAATTATTTCTTCTTAAAAGACTTAAAAGAATTTTTTGGAGAAAAAAAGCATGTAAAGTCCCAAGATCAAAGAACAAGGGCAGAAAGTAATAAGACTCAAAGAATGAAAGATAATTCAAGAGGACAAAAAAAGAATGATTTCTGAAGTACAGAGGCGAGCAGGAGTCTTCCTGAGGTGAGTCCCAAATGGCTTCCTAAGCCAGAGGACTTATAACTCCAGCATCTTCTAGCATGCGGCAGGTGGAGCTGGCTAAAGCAACTGAAGATGGTTTTCTCTATGTGTAGGGCACTACTTCTTCACTGGATCCCACAGCCACCACGGAGAATGAATTCAACGTGGCCAGATCTGGTGCTTGAATAAATACTGATCATTCAAATACACCGGTGGGAAATTTCATTCCCGTGTCAGCAAGTGATTTTTCTTTTAGGCCTTTTTCTTTGTTTGTTTTCCAGTGTGCGGGTCAAAGCAAATATGTCTGTGGCCATAAAGAGGAAGAAGACAGGATCAGTGACATGACTAACTATATCCATGAAGCAAAAGGCCAAAGATGTTCAGGAACACAGTCATTTGTGGTATTGAAGCCAGAGACATTTCTCCCAACAGTCATAAAGAGGATGTTGTGAAACCCACAAGGCAGGCACCACACATAACCAGCAATATAAATCCCTACCTTATAATGACCTCCAAGGGGGGTGGGGGCATAATGCTAAATATAATTTAGTTTAAGTTATGTAAGTAGTAGGCAGGTAGGGAAGGTATCTCCAGCATATCTCATGAACAAAACGCTGCTCATCTGGATGACTTCAGGTACAGATTCCACAATAGATTTCCCTTGAATGATCATTTTTGACACTTATGAAATCTTCAAACTTTCCTTAAATGTTTCAAATGACATGCTCTTCCTCCCTCTTTGTGATATGGTATTCAAGAGGAATAGGGGAACCGCTTTTTTAAATAAATAAAGTTATTTATTTTACATCCTGAACGCAGTTTCTCTTTCCTCCTTCCCTCCCATTCTCTCCCCTTCACCTCCCCTCTGAACCCCCCAGCCACTCCCCCTCTGTTCCTGTTTAGAAAGAGGCAGGCCTTCCATGGATATCAACAAAACATGGCACATCAAGTTGCAGTGGCACTAAGCACTTACCTCCCTTGAAATAAGGCTGGGCAAGGCAGTCCACAGTGTAAGGAGTGCTGTCCCCAAATGGGAACTTCTTTCTTTGAGCTAAGCATAGACTTCAGGGTTTCATGGCAGCATTTATAAAGATTTACTTGCACTATGATCAAGGTTAGACTTCCATACAGGGACCTGGAGTGCATTATTTGATGGTGTTTCAAGTTCAAGGTCATTTGCTGGAGTAGACGGTCCATCTGGTAAAAGAACTGACTGTGGAAAGCTGAAGAGTTTGGCAGGTCTCCAGTTACTTGCCAAGGGAGAATACACGGGCAGAGCTGAACGTTTCCATAAGAATAATGCTGTTCTGTGT
The DNA here is from genome assembly GCF_018167655.1 of Microtus oregoni. Taxonomy (NCBI): domain Eukaryota; kingdom Metazoa; phylum Chordata; class Mammalia; order Rodentia; family Cricetidae; genus Microtus; species Microtus oregoni. Next base: position 38,992,847 of record NW_024543061.1, on the reverse strand, counting down.
CTGTTTCAGGTCATGAACTAAAGCATGGTGGAGTGTAGGACTCACGCAGTGATGTTTCATACAAGCGTTGAAGTAACGCACAATGATGGGGAGGCTGGTTTCAAACTGGGCTCTTGTCACAACTAGAACAAGCACAGCTAAATTTCATCTCCTTGACATGCAGTTCATTCTGCCCCAGTGCTGTTTGGAAAATGAATTGTTCCAGCACAAGTATCAAAGATTAGCAGGAGAATAACCCAGCGAACATGGGTTTGCCCACAAGAACCACGAGGTGACCACAGGACACTGCACCCGTCGGGCAGGAGAGAAAACACAGATGCACACTGTAATCACACACCAGTTGCCTCAGTTTACCACACATGCTATACGCACCACACCCAACTTCAGATAAGCTGCCTTGTATGGCTTTGTGACAAATTACCTGAGTCCGCATTCACCGAAAACCTCTAGGTCGTACACAAAACCAAATACCAAGTTTATTATGTTTGGTACACTCCTTAAGCGATTAATAAGCATAAATTAGGCTCCTATCGTCTCTTATTGGAAAGATTTTAATATTGTACTTCTAGTTTGATTTTACCTGTACACATTGCAAATGTCTATGCATCATTTTGTATAGGAAGGTGACTTTTTAAAAAGTAGGTGTATGGAGCCGGGCGGTGGTGGCGCACGCCTTTAATCCCAGCACTCGGGAGGCAGAGGCAGGCGGATCTCTGTGAGTTCGAGACCAGCCTGGTCTACAGAGCTAGTTCCCGAACAGGCTCCAAAGCCACAGAGAAACCCTGTCTCGAAAAAAAAAATATATAAAAGTAGGTGTATGGGACTACAGGGCTATGATGGCTTACCAGTTAGGAACCCATATTACTTTTTTTTTTTTTTAGGGCCCAGGTCTGGTTCCCAGAACCCACACATCAAGAGGATCACAGTTGCCAGTAACTCCAAAACTAGGGGATCCAACAAACTCTCTGGCCTCCATGACTACTTGCATGCATGTGGTGCATATAAACTCACATAGGTACAAAAATATACACAGGAACAAAAATAGCTTTTTAGAGTGTACTGAGCTAGAATACAACTGGCTGAACTAGTCATCTATGTAAAGTATTATTTTCAATATGAATTTTGTTAGAATGCAAGTTCAACCAAAAGATACCAGACACAACAGGCACTAGTTCAAATTTTTTATGAATTCATTAAGTCGAGCAACTCAGTTTAAGAAAGAACATGTTAAATAAGCTTATAAATAAGTCTGCTATGTGTCACAGAAGCACCATCTTCCAGACAGAGTGTTTGGTCACTGTAGGAAACTGAAAGCAAACAAAATACGAAAAGTTTGACCTTGATTATCATCCCCACATGCAAACACTCTCAACTCTCGCTCTGTCCATTTTCTGTGTCCTGGTATGGACACTGTGTCTCCAGTGGTCTTCAATGGTGGCTTAAACTATTTATTCTATTTTCCTTTCCAGCTTTACAACCAAACTGCTCCTTCTAAGTCTAATGTGCTTTCCTGAGAGGAAGGAGAAGTGCTGCCCAGCTAAGCCAGCCCCTCGGGAGTAACTGAGCATATGTTTTCTGCCCAGTGGCAGGCTCACAAGAGTGTTCCATGAAGTAGGCTTAACCAAGAGGATTTCTTAGTTTCCAAATTTGTTCTAGTGCTAACATTTTTTTACTCTTAAGATTAATTACTATTTTCATTCTAGTTCTAAGATTTGTTAAAAATACAAATTATATAAATAGCGCATTCAGGAGAGAAAATGGACTTGTATTATCAAGCCTCTGCAAATTACAGCTTTAACAATTGCCTCCTGCCCTTTTGTCTGTCACTGTCGAAAACACTGTACCACCAAAATTAACTACATAAAACAAAGCTGCATCTGAATATTTTTAAGTAGTAAATACACACATTAAAATGTCGGGATGACTAACTACTATTTTCCTTCCTTTTTTCTTCTTTCAGCATGGTTATTTTGAGAGCATCTGTGTGAGTGTGCTTGTTTGCATGTGTGTGTATGTATGTGTGTGTGTGTGTAGACTTAAGGGTTTAGTAAATTGGAAAGATATATAGCTATGGACATATACACACATAGTAACATATATATGTATTTGTATGCATTACATGTAATATGTGAGTGTTTTATTTCAGTCTGACTCTCCTTGTTCTGAATAAGTTAAATTTCCTAAAGATGACACACAGCTCAGCTTTAAAAGCTTTTTGGAATTCTCCCTGTATCACTTTTAGATAAGACACTAAGAACTAATTAGAAATTAAGACAGCAAGATGAAGTCAGAAAGGACTGGAAAGGCTGGAAGTGGGACTCAGTAGGCAGAGTGCTGGCCTAGCATCCACAAGGCCTTCATTTCCAGCATCCACGGTGTGCCAGACTGTAGTTCCAGCATTCAAGAGTCTAGGAATCTCAGAAGTCAGAGATTCAAAAAGACCCTCATTTACATAGTAAATCTGAGGCCTCCTTAGGCTACAAGAGACCATGCTTCCAAATAAAAATAAGGTGTACAACCCATTCGTATATTTGCCAGCTCTGGAATTGTACTTGATTTCTCTCCTATTTAAGAGTAGGCTGTTCAGTCAGTCACTGTTGTGGTCTAAGAATGGGGAAGGAAGAACACTGGGAAATTACTGAGTTACTACCTTGTGCCTTCAAGCATTACCTCCATATTTGACGCTAAGCTTTCTCTCAGTGAAGACAATGCCTCATTATCCTAGCAATATTTGGATGGGAGTATGGCCTTCTGTCAAGACTCCTGCCTCTTTCAAAGCACCTCTGTGTATGACAGGATGGATGTAGTGTCCAGCTGAACCTGGTCAGCTCTTACAGACATCCCAGAACTCGCCTTAATGGCCCCAGAAACTTTCCTAAAGTGGCTGTGTTCGAGGAGTTTCTAGGAAAGCCCACCTTCCAGTCAAGGGCAGGGATGACAGGACTATCTTCTCAAGGATGGGTAGAGGCAATGTCCAAAGGTGCTCTGAAGCCACCCTGAGTACAGCAAGTGTCTCTCTACGTTTCCATCCCACGCTCGGCTCCATTGTATGCTTTGGTACCAGCATGGGATAGCACCTCAGTTATTGTCCAGCTGAATTAGACACATCTCTGTCTCTGTAAAGACCTAAGAACTCCTGATACCCCGAGAGTCGAGGCACAGCTTCCCACAGCCCTTGGCACAGGGCCCCGGTGTCCAGAGGACGTAAATGTCTTCACGTGAGACCTTCAGCACCAGAACGTCAGTGCTTTACTTTGGAAAAGCCCTCGTATAAATGTTTTCACTTGTTAAACTATCAACGGAAATTCCCGTACACTCTTTACCTATCAATCTTTGTGGCAGCAGCTCTGGATTTGCAGCCTTGGGTTCCCTTTGGAGACACTGGATATCAGTCAATGGGAACCCAAGGGACGTCCCACCCGTGCTTCCATTTAGAGGTCACTATCATTTGCATAAGCCAGTGGGTATGGTCCTGTCTTGGGTCCCTCCCTACTGACCTCCTGGAGCTGGAGAGGAAGTAGGGAGGGAGAACATCCAGTCAGGGCTGAGGATGAAACTAGGCTCTTCTATTGAAAAAGTAACTCAGAATCCATTACTCTGTAGAGTGTCAAAAAGATACAAGAAGATAAAATCCGTGGCTGCACTAGATACCAGAAAGGGGTAAGGAAAAAAAAAAAGCCACAAAATGAAAACTGCCTCTCAAACATGGTTATAGTTAAATTAAAAAAAAAAATCACATGATTTTTGTCCCTAGCAGTATAATGAAAAGGAGCATTGACATCCAGTGGGGAAGCAGCACTTTATGATCTAAGCAGTAACTACTACAAGGCTCATTTGTAACCGCGTGGCCAATCCCCACTTTGTGTGACCCCAACAGGCAACATTCTCTGAAATCAGAACCAAAGGGACTTGAGGTCATGTTTAAAGTTTTTATAAGTTCAAGGAAAGAAAAGAAAAAGAAAGAAAAACTCACTTCACATTGACTGGTGAATGACATTTTTGTCACAACCCACTAGTGGTCACCACTCAGCAAACCAAACCATGCCTAAGCTCATAAAGAGGCTCAAGCAGTATGCCACAATACCCAGAAGCTGCCCCGTAAAGAACTGGAGACTCAGCACTTGAACTCTCTCATTTCCCACACACCAGCTCTTCGCTCACAGACAACCTCAGAAAGTCCCCTTCCAAACCATTTCAACACTGGGACATCAGACACTAAAAATGAACAGGAGGTGAAGCCAGCAAGCAGGCAGCCCAGGATATACTAGAGTCCGGTAATGCCCGTCTCACTGAAGAAACCAGTGACTTATGTAACCCATGCAACCTTCTCTGCCCTTTATCCATGAGCCCTGAAGAAGCAAAATCAGACTTACCCCGAGGAGCCATCCCATAGGCTGACACAGGAGAGAGGCCTGTTGACAAGCTACCTAATCTTCCCATCCACCTCCTAACCCCTGAGACTGCTTGAGCATCTGGCTTCTGTAAAAGAACTTCTGCAAATGTATAGTGGATGAGTAATCACTGCGACTTCATAAAACATGCCAAACCCCTTACTAGCAAGCACAGTCTCATTTGCTCACCACATTTTTATGTGCTTTTATTTATTTCCTTGAGTGAAATTGGTGTTTTCTTTTTTTTTTTTTTCTGGGTCTCTGTTAGCAGGCAGCAATGTTGAACTAATGTATGAAGACCCGGCCTGACAGACTAATCAGCTTTGAAGATTTATACATCTACTATTTTTCTCAGTCCTGTGAAATATCCATTCAACCTTATTCTCTGTTCTTGTATTGAAAAAGTTAGTATTGTTTGATTCCAACAATTATTAGAAATACTGAATCTGAGGCTTGAATCGATTTCTCATTGACTTTCTACCTGATCTTTTCATTGAAAACTGAGCAACTGATAAACACTTTATCCTTCTAGAACCTTCTATGTACATATCTCCTGCAGGTACACGTGCACACACACATACACACACACACATATCACATACTTCAAAAGCGCTAAAACCTTGGAGACTGGTAAATGCTGAACCTGAGACTATTCTAGATTTCATGAAGCTAGCAGAGACCACATACAGTAGAACATCCTCATTGAAATCAAAGCAATATTTGTAATCAAGCACATTAATATTTCTGCTGGGAAACATGAATATTCAACTAAGTGTGATAATAAAGACTATAAATAACCTTCTGCCATCTCAGGTTAGGGAATTCTGCCAAATGAGACTTCAGAAAAAATTATCGATATCCTTCAACAGTCGGAGAGACTTTTCAGTTTCAGAACCGTGGATAAGGGATTTCTGACCTATAGTTTTGCTCAGTTAATTAACCACGTTTTGAATACTTTACCTGCTTTAATCATATACATTCACAAAGGAAAATTTTGACAATATAGCCAGACAGAATTAAAGTCACTATTACACCCTCCATACAGAAAGCTGAGGGCTTTACTCGTAAACGTATCAATTACTGCCTGGGAGTACCAGCTTGGCAATAAACACACACACACACACACACACACACACACACACACACACAAACACAAACACACATATCAGAGAAAACATTGATGGAGGAAGGTCATTTGTCTATGTGTTACTTTCATTGGTTAATAAAGAAACTGCCTTGGCTTTTGATAGGACAGCAGCTTAGATAGGCAGAGTAGACAGAACAGAATGCTGGGAGAAAGAAGCAGATTCAGGCAGACGATATAGCTCTCCTCTCCAAGATGGATGCAGGTTAAGATCCTTCCCGGTAAGCCACCACCTCGTGGTGCTACACTCATTAATAGAAATGGGTTAATCAAGATGTGAGAGTCAATAAGAGGCTGGAACTAATGGGCCAGGCAGCGCTTAAAAGAATACAATTTGTGCCGGGCAGTGGTAGCGCACGCCTTTAATCCCAGCACTCGGGAGGCAGAGGCAGGCGGATCTCTGGGAGTTCGAGGCCAGCCTGGTCTACAAGAGCTAGTTCCAGGACGGGCACCAAAGCTACAGAGAAACCCTGTCTCGAAAAACAAACAAACAAAAAAAAAAACAAACAAACAAAAAAAAGAATACAATTTGTGTGTTGTTATTTCAGGTATAAAGCTAGCCATGTAGGCGGCCAGGCGCTGGGAACACAGCCCACAGCTCCATCTACAAAACATCACTCTACCCTCTACCACCCTACTTTTCTAACAAGTTAAAAACAATGGCTTGTTCAAGAAAACATCACCAGGCACAGTGCTACCAGAGTTTCATGTTCATGCCATGTGGAACATATATTATATTTTAGGCTCCTCAGCACCTTCTAAGATATATCCTAGGGTAAAATAAACAAACAGAAAACACTCTCTTTTCATGAGTTTACAAGGAGACAGAGACAGTTTTTTGGGGGTTTTTTTTGTTGTTTTTTTTTTGTTGTTGTTGTTTGTTTGTTTTGTCTTGTTTTGTTTTTTTTTTTTTTTGAGATAGGGTTTGAGCCTGTCCTGGACTAGCTCTTGCAGACCAGGCTGGCCTTGAACTCACAGAGATCTGCCCACTTCTCTGGGATTAAAGGCATGTGCCACCACTGCCTGGCTAACAGAGATAGTTTTTGCATTAGAAGCCAAAAGTCTCCATCCCCTTATTCCTCTGCAGGTAAGATGCGAACAGGCAAGCTCTGCCAGTCAGGTGAGTCAGAACCAGCATGTGGGTGTATTCACCACAGCGGGAGAAGAGACTGTAGAAAGCTTTGAGGTCGGGGCTTAGCTGTGTGACACTGTATGAAGGTGTGCACTAGATCATCACTGATGGAAAAGGCAGTTTGAGAACATCAGTACCCCACGGGATCAGGACTACCATGCTGGGGCCAATGCTCCTCACTGCACAGCCTCACCATATTCTTGGGTCTCATCAGGTTCCAGACTCCTGAGAATCCTTTAATAAACTCTCTTTGGGCTTCTTAAGACACAGCCAAGAAATCTGATGGCTGTAGGAGTAAAGTTCTTTTAAGGAAGTGAGGCAGAGTGACGCAGCACATAGATCTGAACGTGATCTGAAAGCAAACAACGTCCACCTCTGAAAACTGACTCCCACCCCCGTGTCGCACTGACTGACTCTGGGCCTGAGGACAAGTTTCTTATATTGTCTGCACAGCTCATAGCTATAAAAGAACAGCTCGGGATAAAGAAATACATTCCTTCATGTATTTATTCAAACATGTCTTGAATTTCTGTGATCAGAAGCTACACCAAATACCAGTTAACGGGGCTGGTGGGTTTTGGAAAGAATACCACCAAGTGTCCAGTTAAATCTGAGGTTCAGAAAAAAAAAAAAAAAAAAAAAAAAAAAAAAAAAAACAAGCAGCTTTTCATTTTAGGCTTGTCCCGTCTGATACTTTGTTTAAAGTCCCCTGCTTGGGTTATATTATACTAAAATGCTATTTGTTTTCCATCTACAGTGCAGACTTTACCAGCACCAGAATTTTCCTACGGGGGGTGGGGGGCTGAGCAACAGAGAGGCCTAAGTGGCTATCACAAACCTTTGCTTGGTGGCATGAGCAATATCTATACAGGAAGCAAATCGACCAACAGCTCCACACAGGAGAAACAGAGAAAGGGCTCTGAGGACGCTGAAGAGGGTGATAAGATAAAGATAAAGAAACAGTGAACTGGAAGACAGGATGGCAGAGGACAGATCTGTCCAAGAATTAACCCTAAAGGAAAGACCGGATTAAAGAAAATGAAGCAGCTCATACAATGGAAACCATCTTAACCACTCCTACTGCACGGCAGACGCTCGATAAATAGTTGCCCATTCCTTCAAAGGACCAGATCGCTTGACCCTGAATGAGAAGATTCTTTGCCTCGCCCCCACTCAGCCCTATCCTACGGATGGAAAAGTATAATAAGCAGGGGAGTAAACTTGTCACCAATGATTTCCTCTTCTCAAAGCCTGGCACCTACCATCTGTCTATGACCTCGGGAAAGACTGAGCCAGGACTGCCCAGCCCAGCTCCACAGGAGTCAAGAAAGGGGGGGGGGGGGAGGTGACGGGTACTCACCTGCTAAGCTATTGAAGCAATAATGATCAAGTATCGGCAAGAGCAAGGACCAAGCAGAACCCCAGGTCATTGGTACTGAGGAAATGTGAATTACTACACTTGAGTGGAGGAACTGGCTAGTCCCTGGAACTCTAGGCATACACAGATACACTACTCTTGTGTGGCTCCTCCACCCTGAGTCTGGCTGAATCTCCTATGTATCCGCCCTTCCCTGCTGCCTTTGGGGGGTCAATAACGTTCTCAGTCCCCAGATTAACTCTTCCTTTTTCTTTTCTTTTCTTTTTTTTTCTTTTTTTCCTTTTTTAATTTTTGAGACAGGGTTTCTCTGTGTAGCTTTGGAGCCTGTCCTAGAACTAGCTCTTGTAGACCAGACTGGCCTCAGACTCTGCCTCCCGAGTGCTGGGATTAAAGGCATGAGCCACCACCACTTAGCTAGATTAACTTTTCACCATGTCATTCTGCCTTCCCTCCGTGGACAAACAATAAATATTTGCTGAAGGAGCAATTGCCAGGTTCCTGCGGAGCGGCCTTTACTAACTTGGTACAGGGGAAAAGAGGGAGGGCAATTAGCTCAGAAATCTCAAAATGTGTAAGGTAGCTCCCTGAAACACCCTCATGAAAACAAAATCATAGCCAGAAACCCAGGTTATTGTGGAATACACGTTCATAGAGGTAGCATAAACAAATGGAGATAAATCTTGAGGATCCGGGTAAGTTACTTAAAGAAAGACTCACACAGAACATTACAAAAAAAGAAAAGAAAAGAAGAAAAAAGAAACGGAAAGAAAAAAGTTGGCCCTTACACCTGGCATCATAGCACACAACCACAGCTGGGTTCTACATCTGATAGCCCTTCCTTTGCGTGACTAGGAGAGAAAAACCAGTCACCCCCAGCACAGGAAAGGAAGGGAAAAAAAAGAAGAGGAAAGGAAAGCCAAGTCAACGCTTGGCTGTCTTTGAAATTTTCTGCTGGTGTCCTCTTTCTGCTGACTCCCTGGGAGCCAGCGTATCATTAGTGAAGGTAATAATGGGGTACAGAATCGTTGACAGCTGCCACTTACTCTCAGCTACCTTGTGCCAGGTATCATGGCAAACTGCCAGGCATCATGCTAACTTGTACCTTAAGTGATCTCCACGGGCAGCAGTGCAGCCAGTATTTACAGCAAGCACTGTGCCGGCCACTTCATATACATCACCTCACTGCACCCTGGAGCCGTTCTGCAGAGCTCAATGGCAGTACTCCACTGGATGGCAGAGGGAAGTGAAGGGGAGCGCCACGGCGGCCAACTGGCCTAGTGTCTTACAGTCAATTCCTTCTAAGTTCTGAATAAGGTCAGACCAAATGGAGGGGAAAATATAAGAGAGGACACCACATGGGACTGTGTGAAGCCTGGAAAGATAAAAGGAAAGAGATACATCAACAGTTATGGCAATGTAAGACCTGAGAGTTGGGGACAATGGAATGGAACTCCTTTAGAGCAGTGGTTCTCAACCTTCCTAAGGCTGCAACCTTTCATACAGTTCCTCATGCTGTGGCGATCTCCAGCCATGAAATTATTTTGTTGCTACTTCATAACTGCAATCTTGCTATGGTTATGAACCATAATTTTTGGAGACAGAGGTTTGTCAACAGGGTCATGGCCCACAGGTTGAAAATCACTCCTTTAGAGCACTCTACGGAATTTCAATTAAAGAAGCCTCATTTAGTTAAGTTCTCGGTTACATACTGCAGCAGGAAGAACCTTGCCTTCACTTGCTCACTCGATGGGCAAATATTAAGCATCTATTGTAGGACACACACCTCTTGTGTTGCTCGGTGTGCTGAAATGAATAAGGAGGTCAAGCTCTCCACATCTATGAAGCAACAGGACGAGAAGGAGAACATGAGTATACCCAATAAATATGCTACACGAAATGTTAAGGGTGGCAAGTACTGAGGTAACAAGGGCAAGAAGCATCACAGGTCTAACAGGCAAGCAAGGGATGAAACGACAGAAGTATGGGCCCAGACAGTAACCATTGAGCAAAAGCTTGAGGGCAGAAAGGAAATGAGGTCAGGGTATGGTTAGAGGTCAGACCTTTTAGGCAGACTGTCTGGATGGGACACAATACTTCAGGAGCAGTAAGGAGGCCAGTCCTGCTGGAGCAGGGCTGCAGGAGTAGGGGGGAGAAGAGGACTCTCTAAGCCACTGTAGATCCAGAATTCTTCAGCTTCGTTAGACCCAAACCACTCAAGAATCTGGTGGAGACAAAGGATCTTTACTTCAGAAAACTACATTCACCAATACCACTGTGCGGAGTTAGAGACTAACACCTCCTGAACACCCCACCATAATCAGAGCTGGAACTAGATCCTGCAGAAGATAGCAATTCCATTGAATTAAAAAAAAAAAAACCTTTACTTTACCTATCTTTTGTGTAGTGTTTCCCAAAGTAGACAGTAAAATGGCTCAAGGAATGATGGGGCTTCCCCAGTGTCTAAGGAACCTCTTGTTCCGATGTTCCAATCAAAGTCAAGAGTTCACTGTTGAACATTGGTTCTTTGAGAGCTGACCCCACATTTAAGAGGTGAGACATACATATGTTACATATGTCATCTGCACAGTGTTCAGGTACAGGAGTCTTAAAACTCGCAGTAAGAAGGATGTGTGCATTAGTAAACAAAATGGATGCGGTCAACCCATGGAAGGAATCTACTCTCTTGTAATTTTGTATGAGTATGTTCATAGATATAGATATAGTTATAAGATATAGAGAGCTATATAGATATGGATATTTACGTACTTGCATTTATTTCATTTTAGCTAAAAGAAAGCATAAAGTGTTACCACCATGCCTGCCTATCTACCTGTTTCTATAAGGCAGTGTTCCCAGCATGATGATCATAAAATCAAAATATAAGCTAACTCTAAAAACCACTGAAGATGTTCTGCGACCTCTAGAGTCACAGATAAAGCCAAGTTTTAATTCTTTATATTAAAAACATACAACCAGATCCACTTACTAATATATGAATTAAGTCTTTAATAATAACAAAATTATATTTATACCAAAATAATTTTGAATAAACTTCTTTATAATTTATTATAAGTAAATGTTTGCTTTTTAAATGTATTTTATATGCCTGTCTCAAATAAAATTTTTTCATGCAAAAAGAAACTGTAGATAGAGAAAGCTTGAGAAGCTCTTGTCTAGTACTTGAATAATCTAAATACCACTCTAAACATAATAATTGTGCTAAAGATAAAGGGACAGGGATTTTGAAACCCTACTGGGACATGAGCTACAGTCTTCTGTACTTACAATACTTGTGGAGGTGGCTTTAAAACTTATACCACATTCCCATTACAATAATATCAACTCCCATCCCCAACACCACACACACACACACACACACACACACACTCACGTTTCCCAATTTGTCTCTAGCAATTGTTTTCCAGTTTGCAATCACAGATGGGTACTTTCACCCATTATAATAAAAGTGAATTCTCAGACACGAGATGAAAATCAGAAGAGATCAATGAAACATGCAGGCCTGAATTCCTAGCACTACACTGAACAGAGACTAGAACGGTTCTTTCTGCTTGCTGTACATGCTGTTGACCACATCTTTTTGTAGATCTGGTTCATAAACTAGTCCAGTTTGCAGATATTACTTTGAGGAGACACTCTTAGAACACATACACACACGCACACACACACACCACTTGCATCCATTCTTCAATTCACTGCCAACATTTTGTTCTTCAGCAAATAATGAAACAATTAACGCTCTCATGCCTCATTCCCGCCCTACACTTATATGAACCACCAAGGAATAAAATTAGCAATCCATGAAGCTTAACATTTGATTAGGCTTCAGACCAAAATCAGCCAGGTTTTAAACACAGAAGTCAACTCAGATTATGGTTCATTTCATAACAGGGTTTATGTTGAGGAGAATAATTATCACTAGATCCATCTTAAATTCATCTATTTAGGATATAGTTTCTTTATGCCTATCATCTGCATTTCTGAGTTTGAAGCACTACAGGGGCATGCTTCTTGTGAAAACTAGTAGGGTAAAGTTTTGAAAAGCTGCTGAGCTTGTGTACACTTTGGCTTTCCTTCATCAGTTCCAGGTTAGTTAGCATCATCTCCTTGACGCTACCTCCTGCAACTGACACGCACTTTAATTAGACAGAACCTATAGGCCAGAGTGTCATATTGCTCTTCTGGGATGAAAGCAGGTTGTCCTTTTTATCATTAAAATAGCTGCAGATTAATGAAGGATGCTAGCTAATCTTCTTAAATTATTCATCTTAAAATACAACCTTTGAAACTATACACACATAATCCTGCAATCTCTCGTCAAAGCTCCTTAAGCCAAGGAGAGTTAATGATTTTCCCAAAGCCCAAGCAATGTGCATTCCAGAGCGGAGCAAGCTGCACATAGCATCAGCCCCATTAGCCTGGTGCTGCAGCCTCGAGTCGTAGCTTGAGGCCAGCTGTGCAGAAAGGCAAAGATGGTCTTAATTAGAATGCTCACATGCATTTCCCAGCAGCAGAAACCAAGACCACCACCTTGAAGCTTCCTAGTGCTTCCATCCTGTGGATTCCTTGTGTGTTGCATGCTGCCCATCAAATGCCCAGGCATGCTTTAATAGCAAACAAGAGGTTTTCAGGGGCCTGTCCCCTAGCTTACAAATTTGGTTTTCTGAGTATTTTTTATATTGTCCAATTACTGGTTTGGCATTGAAACTGATGTAAAGATCAAGAAAGAGAGGGGGCGGAGGGAAGGAAGAGGAAGGAAAGGGAAGGGAAGGGAAGGGGGAAGGAGGAGAGAGGAGAAAAGAAGAGGTTGCTAATAAGCATATACAAGAAGAAAGGATGTACCTAGGGCAGGGGTGTCTGACTTTTTGACACAGCAATATGATGCTACCATGTACAGATGTAGTGAGCAACATTTGTTCCTGGGAAAGATGTTGTCCATGGGCTGAAATCTGGTCACCTGTGAGCTAGGGACAAGTAAGCAATGAACAGATCTGAGAGTCCATTTATCAGACCAGTTAATCAGATGTTTGCAAAATATTTTCCACACTGTCCACTTATGAACTATGTTTTTCTCTACATGCATTAGACTTCAGCAAGATATTTTATGTCAAAAATGATGTATCTATTCAAACCATTTCCAACCTAACCTTTTCATACGTCTAGACTACATATTTACTTTTAATCTGTTTATTAAACAACGGTTTCGTTATGACCCTGTCTTTTCCTCATGTTACCCCTCCTCTTACATACCCCTGCCCTTCATTGGTCTTTTTCCTTTCCCACAAAGAGTAGCCCCAGTGTTCTCATGTCATATATCTTTTATAGATTTTACATATAAATAAAAACATTAAATATGTGTCTTTCTATGCCCTGTCCCTGAATATTTTTGTATATGTGTATGTGGTGGATATGCGCTCACGTAAACATATGTGTGGCAGTCACAGGTCCATATGACGTGCCTTTCTCAACCACACATCCACCTCCTATGTTGCGGCAGGGTCTCTAATTTGTGCACAGAGCTCACCAGTCAGGTAGGTTAAGCTAGCCAGCTCGTTCTGGGGATCTTCTGACCCTGCCTGAGGAGAGCCAGGATTACAGGGGGCCACTACCCAGCCTAACACTTGTGTGCTTGCCGGGTATCTGAACTCCTGTCCTCATATTTTAGTCATTAAGTCAGCCCACCAGTACCAGGGTATTCTTTAGTAAAGTACACAGCGCATTGTTTCAGGATTTATAAATAGTAACTATAGGGGGATGAGATGAACTGAAGGGGACGTTCTCAGTGGAGTACATACACACCGAGAGGGAGGCACCCAGTTTCACCTGTGGTCATCTTTCAATCTCAGACAAGCAGGATCAAACCAGACCCCTCTGAAAGCAGCCCATTCTAGTGCTGCCTCCTTTTTGCTGGGTATGGCGCTGCTGCAAGACTCACACAGAAAGAGGAACAGAAGGAGGCCTGCTGCAGCCCTATCTCAGGATGCCAGGGGAGAAGCAGCCCACACTTGACGGTCCATTTAATCACTCAGGATTATCAGTGCAGATAAACAGCTCTACCGACAGTCCCCCCAAAACCAACGGGGCCCCTCAGCAGCCTGGTCCACAGCTCCTGAAAGCCATCAACACAGGCAAGATGGTCAGTTGGTGATGTTTTACCCCAGGAGTGAGCAGAAGCACCATTCTCTCCCTGCACTGCCAGAGGCTTTCCTAATAATATGCTAGCACATACATGCACCCTCACACGCAGACTCCTTTGCATAAATCCACTAGAACCTCCCCTACTTTTTCTTATGCTACAGTTTGTGTCTCAAATGTCTCCTAAGAATCCACATCTTCAAAGGCTTTAGAGTGGTGCTGTCTTCTTATGGTTTCTATTGCTGTGCTGAAACACCATGACCAAAGAGCAAGTTGGAGAGGGAAGGGTTTGCTTGACTTACACTTCAGCATTGTTGTTCATCAAATGAAGGAAGTTGGGACAGGCACTCAAATCAGGGCAGGATCCCACAGGCAGGAGTTGATGCAGAAGCCATGGAGAGGTGCGGCTTACTGGCTTGCTTCTCATGACTTGCTCCGCCTGCTTTCTTATAGAACCCAGAACCACCAGTTCAGAGAGGTCACCACCGACTATGGTCTGTGGTCTGGACCCTTCCCCACTGATCACTAATTGAGAAAAATGCCTTACAGCTGGATCTCACGGAGGCATTTCCTCAACTGATGCTCCTTCCTCTCTGATGACAGTAGCTTGTGTCAAGTTGACATACAAAACAAGTCAGTACAAGTGCCAATAGGAAGTGGTGGAAATTGTGAGAGGTGAGGTCTTCTCTACAACTTAGAAAGTTGTAGGTCATCAGGCAAATTCTCCTCAAGGGTGTTTAGGAATGATGTGGAATGTCCTTCTATATATGTTGCTTTTATTGGTTGGTAAATAAAGCTGTTTTGGTCAATGGCTTAGCAGAATAAAGTCAGCCAGGAAATCTGAACAGTAATGTATATATAGAGAGAGTAGGCAGAGTCAAAGAGACACCATGTAGCTGCAGAAGGAGAAGGACATGCTGGAACCTTACCGCTAAGCCACAACCTCATGGTGATACACAGATTAGTAGAAATGGGTTAAATTAAGATGTAAGAGCTAGGTAGGAATACATCTAAGCTATTGGTCAAAAAGAGTTTTAATCAATATAGTTTCTGTGTGGTTATTCGGGTCTGGAAAGCCGGAAACCAATGCACAGTCTCCACTTACACTGGGACTCCAGTTTCCTGTTTCTCTCTTTTCTTCCTGGCCATGAAGGTGAGCACTCTTGTCCCCCATGTGTTCTCACTATCGTGTTCCAATAGAAGCCCAAAGCAAGTGACCAATCACTTACAGATTTAAACCTCCGAAACTCGAAGCCAAAATAAACCTTTTTTTCCGCCTATCACTTATTTACCATATGCTACAGCGATGAAAAGCTGACTGACGCACAGTATAGGACCAGAAGCTACATCTACCAATGGGCCACGGTGTGATAGCCAAGTCAGAGGGGGGAAGCACAAAGCAGTTTGAAATGGAAGGCTAACAGAAGATATTATTGGCTACAGGAAGAGATCAGTTGGGACAAGACAAAGGGAGTCTTAAAGAAAACAGGAAAGGAAGATAGAAGTGGCAGCCATTACCTGTTTCTGAGCAAGGATTCATGCTAATGCCTTTCCCTCCTCACCTGAGGTTCATTACAATGACAACTCATCTGTAGGCCTTACTAGAAACCATCCTCTAGGCTGCCAGGAAAAACTGGGCATGGGAACTTGTCCCAACAAAGTTACCTGCTCCTTAACAGCCCAAGGAGTGATGTCAGGGGGAGCTGCTAACAGCCTTGGTGGTATGCATAGCAGGAACGGGAGGACTCTGAATGATGAGAAGCTGCCCATACTATGAGAGCTGGGAGACAAACTGCAGAAACAAGCACTGGTGATCTTTCCAGTGCTACCAGAGCCAAGCGATAGAGAAGCCAGGAGCACTGCTGAAGACAAGAGAGCATGCTGGAGCAGCCAGAGGTGCTCCTGAAGACAAGAGAGCATGCTGGAGCAGCCAAAAGCACCGCCGAAGACAAGAGAGCATGCTGGAGCAGCCAGAGGTGCTGCTGAAGACAAGAGAGCATGCTGGAGCAGCCAGGAGCGCTGCCAAAGACAAGAGAGCATGCTGGAGCACCAGGAGCACTGCCAAAGACAAGAGAGCATGCTGGAGCACCAGGAGTGCTGCCCAAGTCAAGAGAGCATGCACCCAGATGTAAGACAGAAACCCCTTCCCTCCTGCAATGTCTCTCCAGCATACTACCTGACTGAACACTGGCCACCAACAGGGTTCAGGTCCATCTGACAGAGCTGAACATTGTACTATCTAAGGGGCCCACACCTATTTTCATAGCTCAGAGTGTCAAGGATAAATTTGAGTCTTCTAAGGTTTTTTTTTCATTTACTGTGTATATATTATACTCATTTGTACATGTGGTATGTGTGTGGTATATGTTCACATATGTAACCCATGTAGAAAGCATGGTCAAAGTCAGATATTTCCTCACTCACTCTCCACCTTGGTTTGCTTTTTGGAACGGGGTCTCTCATTGAAACTGGAGCTCACAGACTGGCTAGACTGGCTGCTCAGAGCATACATCTAGTTCTTTCTCCTCTGCTCTTGGGTTATAGGAAAAGACCACCATCTATGGACATTTACATGGATGTTCCAGAATCAAACCCAGATCTTCAGGCTTGGGTAGCAGGCTTCTTACCAACAAAGCCATCTTCCTAAACCCCTCAACTTGGATCTTACAGGTAAAAAAACAAACAAACAAAAAGAAAAACCTATGACAATGACATACCTCCATCAAGCAACCACATGAAGTCTTGAGAGTCCACACTACTGACATATGCTCATGTCACAGACAGTAACATGTTCTTTTGAGAGCTGCCCTTATCACTGGTGATGAAACTGACTCGGTGGGAGAAGAACTGTCAAGATGTAAACAGAGCAGAATAATGCAGCTACTTCTGAGTCATGTGTGACACATCCGTATGCTGGGATCCATCCCAAAAGGTCCTCATCCTCCTGCTAGACTCTGAGTTCATCCCAGTCACCACTGATGGCGATGCTCTTCAGGCTGGCACAGCCACGGGCAGGGCCAATCTTCTGACAAGTGCTGACAGACTTTGGATATCAAATCTCTAACCGAGTCATAAATACTGTGCTCATATTTGACCTTTATTAGCCATTTCCATGACTGCTGTAACTGTTGAAAGAGGACAATCTCAGGCCTGCGTGTGTTCGGGATGTGTCAGCCGTGGCCTTCTGTCCATGCTCTGGTCATTCCACTAGTCAAAACACAGGCTAGAGGGCAAATTCTGAACACAAAACAAATGAGTCTGTGACTGCTTCTGCAAGCAGTCCCCGTGATCCCGTACTGTTACAAAGGTTCTAACAGTAGGGAGGATCCAAAGTAGAGGTAAGAGTCAAACACTTGTAACCAGTCCATTGAGTGCAAGCAAAAAAAAAAAAAAAAAAAGTCTCACTTTCTAGAGAACACATCTGGAAAGACCCTAATGCCAAGGGGAATTTTAAAAACCCAAACTCATGTTTCCAGAATAAAGAAACAATCATGAACTATTGTAACAAGCTATTTATAGGCTCTTAAGAATCACACATGGGAGTCTCCCCACCCACAAACAAAGCTAAAGTATTTGGCAAAGGGGGGCTTTGGAACTGTCAGATATAGATGGGGCCAAGGGTAGAAGGCCTAGGGACTTGCATCTTCTCTGGAAGAAGACATAGATCCAGCTGCACCCAGGAAAGGCAATGTGAGAACACAACCAGAAGGTAGGTAACAGCAAAGCGGAACGAGGTCTGCCTGCACCCTGACCTTGAACTTCTACACCTCAGAGTCAGGGGAAATAAATAGCTGTCACGCAGGCCACCTGGCCTGAAGTACTTGTTAAGGTAGCCTGGGCTCATTATTACAAACACAAGGCTGGAAGCACAGCTCCATGCTGAACATGGCAGGAAAGTTTAAGTCACAGAAAAAGTCACAGCAAAGCTAACAGGGAAAAAAGATGTTAATGGGGGTGGTGTATTGCAGAGATGCCCACTGGTAGTACCAAGGGGAGGATGTGCTGTCCCTGGGACAGGAAGCTGAGTATGCTAGGATGGGGGCGATGACCTTTACCTGGGACAGAAGGACACTTTGGGGAAGAAAGAAAACAGAAAATAAGGAAGCAACCAGGAAAAGCAAGCAAGGGTGTGCTGTAAGGGTGTGAATGGATGAATTCAAAATCGGGAGAAACCCTTAGTCACCATCACACAGCACGAAGCAAAGAAGGAAGCAGAGGCTGAGCCACACAGACCTCCCTGGGAGAGTGACACCCTGCCACACACTCTGGTTTGTGTTCCTGTGGCTGTGTTTGGTGACAGGTCTCATCTCTTTCTTCCATAGGAGTGAAAGGTCTGTGAAGGCAGAGGCTTCGCTCTTTAACTTTACTTCCCTGCTACCTATGAGAGAATGGAAGATAGAAAGAAAGACGCTGGGAAATTAGGAAGGGAATTGTGGGTTTGCTGGTGAATCTAACAGCAAGCACATCCTACAGAAGACAGCAGTCAACTTTTTGGGTGCAGGGGTAGAAATCCATGGGCCAGGCATGTAGTTTATAACATGGTGGGCCATGATTGGTCTTTCTTTCTTTACTGACTGTTCTTGTTTCTTGATTCTTCAATTTCAGAAGACAAGGAAAAAATGTTAACTATAAAAGCCATTCTTACTGCAGGGCCATTCATGAATAGACAGAACAGATACAGGTTATACTTCAATAGATGAACTACTATATATACACTCACAGTATAACAGCAAAATATTTGGGGGATATATGTACCATATATAAATATTTGATATATGTATACTATATTAAATATCTATAATTGATGTGGGATTCCTCTCTGTATGTTGTAAATACCATTGGTTAATAAAGAAACTGTCATGGGCCTGCACAGGGAATAGAGGTAGGCAGAGAAAACTAAACTGAATGCTGAGAGAAGGAAGGCAGAGTTAGAGAGAAGCCATGTAGCCCCGCCCGAGACAGATGCAGGAACTTTAAGTCACAGCCTCATGGCGATACACAGATTAATGGAGATGGGTTAAATTAAAATGTAAGAGTTAGACAATAAGAAGCTAGAGCTAATGGGCTGAGCAGTGATTTAATTAATACAGTTTCTGTGTGATTATTTCTGGGCTGAGCAGCCAGGACCAACAAGTGGCCTCCTCACAACATATGATATAATAGATCTGAGATGTACAGATATATAGAGATGTTATATATAGCATGGTATGGCATATATTTATATATACATATGTATATGTTTATATGTATATACAAACAATTGTATATGTGTACATCTGTAAAATCAGGTTTATATACATGTACATATATATATATATAATCAAGTTTATATCTCTAGGTACATATGTAATCAAGCATATATATTATATACACATACGTACACACATAGGTATATAAATAAATCAAGAAAATACAAAATACCTTTTTTTTCATGGACTTTTCCCCTATTCTAAATGGAGAATTCAGGATTCTTATATCAACTTATATGGTTATAACCCCCCACCCCAATGTAAGCCGAACTTCATCCTTCTGGAGGAAACAATGTAATTCAAGGGACTGGAACAATGTAACACAAAGTGAGCAAGCCGCAGGGCCGCCATAGGGAAGTGGCCGTGAATGGAGACTTAGGGTTCTGTTCTCTCATTGTCTCCCATACATTTTACCAATTACATTTTACATTTCAGCAACCTCATTAGTTTTTCGGGCTTTATGATTCAAGCTTGAGGGGGAGGGGGGTAGTGACCCACAAAACAAAGGCTTCAATGTCTCCAGAGCTGAGAAAATCCCAGCTTTGTCAGGGCAGATGCTATTTATAGCCCATTTAGTGAGCGTGCTCTGGAATGCACTTCTACACGGGACCTCCATACCAGCTCTGAATTCTGGGCCTCAGTGATGAGAAAGAAATAGAACAGCGGGGAATCTGAGCATGGGGGAGTTCTAATTATATCACAATGTCCAGTGTCATGTGATAAACAGAGCTGATAACACAGTGAGTTTTGAGTTCAAATTACTAGAAAATAAGGTGTTGGAAGATATGCGACAACTAATAGGAAAGGAAAAGTCTATGGTAAACCCCATTTCATTTTATTACAGAACACACAATGCGTACACACGCACACACAGCATACATAGAGAAGAATAGATTCAAGAACTTTTACTGAATGTGTATGCCCAGGACCTAAGCACATCTACTTCTCACGCAGAAAAGCAGGGTCCTACAGGAGTGAATCTTGCCACGATGATCTCCAAAGCAGAAGGTGTTGAAGAGCCCAGCAACCTAGCAGGACTTCTACATTGATGGATTACAACAGGCTCTGCAAGGCCTGCACATTACCTCCGCTCCATTCATGGATCCCAACCAAATCAATTTTCTCTTGTGCCAATTCTATCACATCCCCAAGGTTCACAAAGAAGTTTTACCAGGACATCAGAACCCAGAAGGGACTGAACGTTTTCGTCCTGGCAGAAACTTAAAATAGAACTTAAAAATAAAACAATGAGAATGAATTTTTAGTTCTGCAAAGCTCATGGTTTCTAGAAATTGCTTTTTTAACTGAAAAAAAAAACTGCATTCTTGCTTTCATTATTGCATACACGCTACGGGTTTCTGAGAGACTAGCTCGGAAATCCAAGGGATTTAATTCCATACTTGATGATAGATTCCAAAATCAACACTAAAAATCAAAGTATAATTTGGAACAGTGTCTGAGCATTTTCCTAGTAGGGACGCCCCCACAGGATCTCTGTTCAGCAGAAACAGAAGCAGAACAAACAGGCGCGTCTACACCTTCCAGCAGGTGTATTAAAGGGGAAAAACAAAAACGTCGTTTTAGTTTAGCATTTATTCCCATTTGGCCTTCAACTCAGTAAAATACAGTTGCCTTTCCTAAATACTGCAGTGATGATATACATAAAAGCATATTTCTTTTTTCTCAAAAGTAACCTTGCTGAAATTTTAACCTTTCCATCAGAATTGAGAAGGGATAGACATTTAAACAAGCTAGTCTTTGAGTCTCTCCAGAAGCACATAAACGTGCAATCATAGCTTATGTTTGTGTGTCTTGTTATGTGTGCTTATGTGTTTGTGGAGATATGCACCCACGTGTGAGGAGACTTGGAGGCCAGAGGGCAACATCAGGGCAAATTCATCCTCTTTCAGGGTCCACCTGATTTTTTGAGACAGGGTCCCTCACTGAACCTGAAGCCTACTAACTTAGCTAGGATGGCTGGCCAACAAGTCCCAGGGATCTTCCTGTATGCACCTGGCCAGTAAGAAGATTACAGCCACCTAACGGCTTTTACATTGGGAGCTGGGTATCCGAACTCAGGTCCACTCAGCAAGCACTTAACTATCTCCCTAGTCCACTGCTACCATGTTTAGTAAATTAAATAACTATTGATATGGAATATAGTGCTGCTTCCCCTAAGAGCAAGTACTTTCTTCTATTTATTTACATATTTATTTACTGCTGAAGAGGAAGTCCAGGGTTTCATACATTAGACAAGCACTCTACCACTGAGGTACTCCTATATCCCCTTTCATAATTTAAAAATAGACCTTTGACCTCAAATCCAATTTTAAAGTAGTTATTAATATAGCCACACAAGTTTTACTTAAATCTAGCGTGTTCTAAATAGAACACCAAAATCTGTAGCTCAGAAGCCCTGACCACAGTTCACCCCTATGCTCAACAGACAAATAGGGACTCCATGCCTACTTTGTGCTTTAGGGAAGTGATGCCAAGATAAGCATGGCCCCCTCCCTAACAGAACAGTAAAAACAATCTGGAAAAATTCATAGAGGTCCCCTGTAGTCTTTAGCTAGATACCAATATGCATAGAGAGGTGGGCTCTCTGGGACTTGGCCAAGAATACCTACTAGTTTGGTCGATATCCTTGGGAGGCCTGCCCTTTTCTGAAAGGAAAGAGAGGAGGAGTGAATGGGGGAGAGGACTGGCAGGGAAGGGGAAACTGTGGTCTGGATGTAAGAGAGAAGAAGAAATATTTTTTTTAAAAAAAGAACAACTACTAGAAAAAGAACAAACAATCAGATAAAGAAGTTCTCCCAGAACTCACAGTGGGATGGAAGATGCTCAGACTGAGATCTGTTGCAGAGGAAAAACCTCTTGAAACCTAGTATATTCAGTAAGACCCCAGAAAAGGAGAAACCTAGGGCAGAGGAGATGGCTCAGTCAATAAAGTGCTTGCCTTGTAAGCCTAAGGACCCGAGTTCTGTCCCTAGACGCCTGTGTGGTGACACACACTTGTAATCCCATTGCTGGGAAGACGACACGCAGATGCCTGCGGCTCACAGCCCAGACAGCCTGCCTTTTTGACAAGCTCCAGGCAGCGAGAGATCTTGTCTCAAACACACAGCTGAATGGGAGCCTAAGGACAACACCAGATTGTCCTCTGACTTCTACATGTGTCTGCACACACATCTACCTGCATGCACGCATACACACGCTAAACAGAGGCAGACAGATGGACAGACGGATGGACAGACAGATAGACAGAAGAGGGACTGAGACAATATGTAAGACTAATCTAGATCTAATCTCAAAGTTTAAAAATAAACCTGAAAAACAATCAAGCTGATCAAAAAGCAAACGAACCAATTACTAGGAGGAAATCCACTCTCTTTAAAGGGAGAGAAAAATCCAGAATCCAGCAGGTTCAGCATTCACGATGACTAGCTTCCCATGGCAGATTACTAGATGTGTGGGTGGGAAGGAAAACAATTAGTTTAGCAGGACAGAGTTGCTCAAACCCTAGAGTGCCAAAAGAGGCTTGTGTTCAAAAGTGGCTCTGGGAGTAACCTCTAAACTCAAAAATCTTCATGGAATTGCTGCTTGCTCACGTTTCTATACGTCTGAGGTTTTGGTTCATGTTATTTATAGTGAATATCTTTTTTTTATAACTGTGGGGCCTTGGACCATTCTATATGAGTTTACCAGAACCAGTTATCCTAACAGCATGGTTAAGGGCAAATGTTTCTTTTGATTAGGAAGGAGGTTCTGGAATTTGATCTGACTCAGCTCACGGATATGTTATATGAACCATAAGTCCTGAGTATCCAGCTAGAGAGCTTCACTTGCTAGCCACACGTGACATGCCTTACCGCACACTGGTATTGAGGGAATTGAGGGAATCCCATGTGACTCCATGGGGACAGCGCACCTCAAAGTTTGCTTCATGTGTCACATGAAGTGTTAGAATAATATCAGGTGCATCGCTTTGAAACATAACAATAGCATCATTTAGATTATACAAAATGGAAATAAAAGCAATAGTTTAAAAACATGGAATGAGGGCTAGTGAGAGGGCACAGAGAGTAAAGATGCCTTCCACCAAGCCCGATGACCTGAGTCATCGCTCAGTCACATGGTGGAAGAACTGACTCCCAAACGTTATCTTCCAACCTCCATGAGTGCACACAAGTGTGCAACACACACAATTAAATTTAACAAAATATTTTTAAAATATGCCATTATAAATGACTTATTAAAGGTATCAAGCAACCAGTTAGTCACATTATATAATATACATCAAGGCTAATATCATGAGGCACTGTCAACTCGCTGCATCTGGGAAAGCAACCCATGTCCATGGAAAGAAAGCAAGAAGCAGGCCAGATATGCAGCAGATTGGCCAACGGCATGGCACCCTTTCTAGTATCCACGAGCTGAACTTATTGCTATTTCCTTCATGGACAAGGGTCAGATGAAACAAAGAAGACTGCCTATGTGCATCTAATACCTTCTAGAGAAACTGGTGAGATAGATAGATAGATAGATAGATAGATCTCTAAAACTCACTGGTCTCCTTGACTTGATAATATGAACTCTAGCTACCTGCCAATGATTTTTTTCCCAAAAGGTTGCTAGAGTTTCCAAAAATATTTTCCAAAATAATTCCTGAAAGAAATAAAGTCTACTCCTTCTAAAGGAAGCTCAACTATCTGGGATCTGAGGAGCCCCAGAAAGCTACTAAGGACCCAGGAGAATTCTAGTGCAGGGCCAGATAACCTTACTTTCTCCCTAAAGCAATCTAGACTACAAAGAATGTTGTCCTGGATCTTTCCACAAAGAGTACCCATCACCCACCCCCACCCCCCTGCAAGACCTGAATCTGTATGTGGTAGTGAGAATGGAGTTATTTCAAGTCCCAATGTACTCAGATGCAGCAGCACTTCAGGGAAGGAGAATTATATTCTACTTGGTGCAAATGCATAAAGGAAGTAAAGGACTGGACAGAGCCCAAGCGCACTGCATGAATGGGTAGCCCTATGTTATTTTACTTCACCTTTCCTGAGCTATCTTGCTGTGCTAATGGGGGCCTCAGTAACATCTCTGAATAAGAAAGCCGTGACTAACTCTGGATTCTTCTCTGCAGCTACTAAGCATGTTCAATCAGGAAAAACATTTGACACTTTTTGTCCCATTATCCTCAATTCACTGCGTGGGAGACAACACAATGATTTTACATGTGCCAGCAGAGGACAAGAAAACCAACCAACCAAGTTATTTACATGCACAGCCCAATTCTTGATCTTCATGGAATACAGCCAAGGAATGCCAATGGCTTCGTCACTAACCCACAGTACACAGATATCTAGTCCTTCTAGTATCACAAGTCCTCACGTTAAAAAAGAAAAATTTAGAGGGGATATATATATATATATATATATATATATATATATATATACACACACACATACATATACACACACACCTCGGAGCCAACTGAGGCATTAAATAATCAGAAACTATAAGGACAAATAATAGGCATTGGGAGAAAACTTAGACCGTGACTATCAAAAGGAGACAGAAGCAAAGAAATCTCGACAGAGAGGGAAATGAACGCTTAACAAAGGTGGCCTACCAGACACCCTTCACCTGGCTGAAAACCAACATCTAAAAGCCAGCAATCCCCAAATAGCTAACAAGGAGAACCCCTTACTGGCATGCCCTTTGGCCTCCCCAAAACATTTCTACAACCATAGTGGATTTCTTTTCATGACACTATCCCTATGAGATTGCACCGTTCCCATTTTAGACAACGCTGGTAGTGTCGAGCACCTTGGATAAGGTCACAGTGCTATTTTGGGAAAGGACTGAGACTATAATTTACTACCCTCATTCTTTCCACAACATTGCACTATTTAGCTTATTGTTCTGCCCCATTTCTATTTTTAGGATTGCCCTATTGGTTACTGAAAAGTGTCTCCTGACCTAATGTTCTACTCAAAGCCTTTGTGGTGACCAAGAAACAGAAACCCACTGAGGGGAATGTGGAGAAGGAGAAGTGACCAAGAAGCAGCAGAAAATCTCACAGCATTTCAGCGACAGGAGTGAATAGGCTCATCTCTAGGGGATAGAACTGAGAAGAGGTCAGAGGCCAAGACATCTGCACCAGCGTTTAGTCTCATGGCCATGCATTTTGCTTTGCACAGCTACTGTATCGTATCACCCTTTATATACGTTTTTTGTGGCTCCTACAGGATCCAAGGTGATTATCAAGGTCTCCCAGCCCTTCCTCTGTGCTTCACAGATGATAAAAAAAAATGCATATCATCATTCTCTCTCTCAAAGAAGCTCTTCTATGTTGACGAGCTGATGATAAGGGAAGCTTCTGGCCAAATGCCCATTAATTTGATTATCTGCCGAGAAGGGTGGCAACGAGGCATGAAACTGTTCTGGTGACAGATAGCTCATATGCTGAGCCATTGAATCAACATCCTAGAGAACAGCAGAATGCTACCACTATCCAGGAACCCCACTGCATTTAACAATAATGGTGAGATTACTGACACTACACAATGATTTGTCTAAGGTGGCAAGAAGTGGTACAGCTCTCATGCCCACCATCCCTATACACTGGGTCTCAGAAGCACAGATTTCATCTTGAAACTGCCCATCGAACTTGTACAGTCAACAGCCAGTGGTATAGCTCTCCTTGTGTATCAAGCTATATTCGTTCCTTAATACATAATGGCAATTCTATCATCAACTCCAATGTGTGACCACTCATAAAATGTCTTACCTATAGAGCACAAAGCCTCACCTCCAGCTGCTCAATAGTGCCTACTTTAACCCCAATCAATCATCCAAATCTCAGACAGCGAGGTTGGATTTTGGTGGTGATGATAATGGCGGTTGTGTGTTTTTGTGTGTGGGTATATCTGTGTGTCTGTATGTGATGTACAGTCTCTCACTCAGTCTAGAACTCAAAAATTAAACTATATTTGAAGGCCAGTGAACTCTAGAGATATATCTTCCTTCCCACTGCTGTGACTACATACAGGGGCCACAACACCTGGCTTTTTGTGTGGGTTCTAGAGAATGGAAACTCAGGTCCTTGTGTTTCATTTACTGGACACTCTCCCCAGCCTGAGAGCAATGTTTTCAAAGCTCCTTTGTTTGTTTTAACATGCAAATATAAGAGGCACTAAAAGAACCTTGAAGTTAATGCAGAATATATCAATACCTACCCCACCCCCTTTTTAAGATTAGGGATTTTAAAGATTGCTTTTTAAACATGTATGTGTGTGTATCTGTATGTGAGTATGTGCACGCTAGTACAGCTACCCACAGAGGTCAGGGGATCAGATCCCTTGGAGCTGAAGTTATAAGTAGCTGTGAGTCACTGGACGTGGTGCTGGGAGCTGAACTCAGGTCCTCTGCAAGAGTGGGATGTGCTCTTAAGTGCTGAGTCATTTCTCCAGACCCACATGCTCCGACTCTGGCTCACTCTGGTTGACGTGAGGAACTAACCGCACTCACACAGAACTGCCGTAAAAGGTTTGGAAAATGCCTTCCTCTGTAAGTAATGCTACAGCAAGGCAAAGGTTCCATACTTCCTTGGAGAGATTCTGACAATTTAGCCCACACTGGCCTTAAACTCTTAATCCTCCTGCTTCCAGAGCATTGGTACATTAGGCATGTACCATCATGGGCAGCTACCAATGAGGACATTTAAGCTAAGAAAGACCCTACAAGACTTAAAGCAACATGTGCCCTTTACTGATTATAGTGTTGAAATCATGTTTTGTAGAGCTGTAAACAAGATTCACCTTTTAACCAAAGATCAAAATTGATAGGGAAAAAAAAAATACCAAACCAAACAACAAAAAACTATTCTGAATACTGGTTTCAATATTTGATTTTCAAAGGTGAGCATAATGCTGTCATATAAATCTTTGGGCTGCCAAGCTCACACTGAGCAATAATAAAATGATTCAGCTTAAGGTAAAGAGGCTGGATGGAAGTCACATATAGAATTCCATGTAAAAAGTGTCAAGAACTGAAGGGGGGAAACTCACCACACTCAGTATGAAGTGTGAGTTGGTGCTTAGTAAAGGAACGAACTGGCCAACAGAAGTCAGAGCTATCTGAACAAGGACACTTGCCAGTCCTTCTCAGGATCAAATCTTACCACAAAATGGTTTCAAACTCTGTATGAAGCTTTGGAAAATTCAGGTCAGAGGACCAAAATCAGATTAACTTGCTTACAATAAATACTCAAGTTAAATAAAAGAAAATGAAAACGGGGGGGTGGGGGGTGGGTAAAGAGATTTGGAAAAGGTTTCTAACATTCCCCAATATCCGTTCAATCAAAACAGAACACTAATGGAAACTGAATCTCTGTGTCTTATTAGGGTAGAAATGTCATCATTGGAGCAGCCAAGAGCTAAACAAAAGAAATGAAAACAAACCCATCAAAGGTTCCCTCCTTATTTAGTTAAGTACTTTTGGAAGAATGTTGAAAATATAATCTTAAGCATCTTGGACTATCAAACACCAAACTTTGTTCTCTAAAGAATATACAGAATTTTCCTTGCTAATAGAAATTTGACTTTCTTATACCACATCTGAGCTAAGACTATAGGAGACTGAAGACAGGCTTGTTAGCTATCACTAAAAGGCCATACAAACAAAGAAGGCAGAGTGAGTTCAGCAAGTCATGAAGACAGCAAACTACTACACATCTTCCTGGGGTGAACATCTGCCTTCAGACACTGCTGCTAGCCTGATACTCCACTGTAGGCTGAAGCAAAAGTCTTCACAGGCTTTACAAAAGCACCAGGTTTTAAAATATATATACTTAGCTTGGTGGTGTTTGTACATGTTCATGTGATGTTATTTTCAATACATTAGCTCTATTATATCATAGTTTAACATGAGCAACAGCCTTGTAAAAGGGTCATACGATAAACCAGTAGGATCCAGCGTCTAAGATGTACCCGATCACAAGGAAGCATCAAGGAGTTACAACCTTAACCCCCAAATGCACCAAGCTACTATTGTTTAGAAAAGTTGTTGCTCTGGCATCCTACACGACACCTTGGCCACACTGCCCAATAGACTAGGGTGGGAGAGATGGGATAAGAGATCAAGGATTCAGCAGAGCTAGCTCCAGCATACGAATTTAAGCACCTGTGGCTCTCCTCAAGAGACACATATTATTCTACAGCCACTGAATACATGGTATACAGATGCCACCTAATAACAGATAAAACTGATATTCTCTGAGAGATAGACTTCTCAAAACCTTCTCAGTCACTTGGGGACTATCACCAAAGTCCCTAGAGATACTGACTTTTGCTTGGTGCTCCCAATCCACTTATAAAATGCGCTGACTAGACATAACAGAACTTTATGTCATTAATGGAGGCCACAGAAGTTTCTCACCCCTCACATTCCTTAAAACATTCTCCCCCACACCCCGAACAGCACTAACTGTTCCCTTGCTGTGACCCCACGGTTACAGTATCCTTAAAGTCATAGGAGCCCCTCAGTCAGACTCAAAGAGGCACTTACCTCTTCTCCCCAGATGTTTGTCACACTCCCTGCTCCACTTCACACGTCTCTGCTGAGCCCTTCGCTGTACTGCAGTCCAAGTGAGCTTGTCACATAGCACTCATGTGAGTCACATCCTCCTAATCCCTGTTACTCCATAAATTCTGGAAGGACTCTCCACAGCAGGTAGGGTGAAGCTCTCGGCATTCACCTACATGGTCAAGTCCTGCACAGTGTGGACTCTCGCAGGTTTCCTAGACTCCTCCCACAACATGGATGCCCCTCCTCGGGTCACTCTAGTCTTCTTGCTGTTCAATGAAGACATCATCTTCCCCTACCATCCAAAAACTGGCTTTTGACCTTTGCTTTTTATTTTTGAAATACTCTTCCCCTAATCTTTCTCTGGATCACAATACAACATTTTGATTCTTAGGAAGATCTTTGTTAGACCATAACCAGACCAAATCCTCTTATTATATGACACATAACAGATTTTACAGCTATAAATTAAAAACTACAATCAATTACTGAGTTCATCTCTGCCTCCTTCATGGACGGAGAACTTCATAGGACAGAGGCATTGTTCATTTTCAGCACAAGTCACCATTCCTCCCACTTTTCTGTCTTCGGGTGACAGCCCAAAGCACTTATTAAGAATAGTTCATTGAATACCTGAGGCTTGAGACCATCAGGGGTTACACAGCAAGACCAGGTTTTGTTCTTCAAAGGACAGAAACAAAAGAGTATATGAAAATGATGAGCCATAGTCTCATGGACTTACCTACAGACAAAAATTTACATTTACATTTTGAAGACAATAAAGAGGCCTTGAATGGAGGAGTGTGCTGCTTAAGTCTTACAGCAGGTTGGAGACAGAGCCTGAAGGAACAGCCACTATCACCAAAATCCCAGGAATCCAGCAATGAGAGCATACCTACCAAGGGTCTAATTGAAGTCTGTACTACTCATTGGTCAACATATTGAAATCCGGTATTAATAAAATGTCCAAATAGCACACATGGTTAAAATAAAATATAAAAGGATGTTGATTGTTTGAGGTGAAAGTAAAAGAAAGCCTACTAAATCACTGGGCAATTCGGGAAATCATTTTAAATAAACAGATCACGTCATGATACAGCAAAAAAAAAAAAAAAACATAGCTCATCTGACTGATAGAAGTACCCAACTGGTCTAAAACTTAGATGTTAGTTTTATTTCATCATTGAATGCTTAGGGATAAAGCATAGCCACTATATAAAGTAGTTATAGATTAATAGTTGAGTTATTAATGAGTATAAATGTCTTAGGAAAGTATACCCTAATCTTGTTGGAGATAGGGTCTTATCTCAGGCTGGTCTTGAACTTGCTATGCAGTGAAGGGTATCATTGAACTTCTGACCCACCTCCTGCCTGCTGGGACTGAAGGTGAGCTCTACCACGTCTGAGTTATGCAGTGCTGGAGGTTAAAGCCAGGCCTTCGTGCACATCAGGCAAGAACTCTATCAACTGAGCTACGTCTCCAGCTTATACAACCTAATGTTAAACATATATTGTTCCTATCAATAAAAACAGAGATCCCCTAAGCAGCTTTTCCAGTGTCCCAGATCACTCAACAGAAAGCACTATCAAGATTGCCTCCACTCCTGCCACGATATTTGGCAATAGAATCACCGGGTTTAGCTACTAAATAAGCAGTATGTAAGACAGACTCCAAAGAAGCAACCTGGTGCCCACAGCACCACAAAATGGGTCACCAGAAGATTAGCTGCTTTGCTGAGGTCAGAACCTCAAATGCTGTGGAAAGAACCCTGGCCCAAATGAAGGAATCAATGTGGTTTATCCACCATGAAAGTTCATCATGAAGGGTTCTTGCCTAATCGCCACACTTAGTAAATGAAGATATTACCCATATGCATGCTGCTGTAGACAAGCCAGGTTTATCAAATTCAGTCAATGGAGACAGAATAAAGGAAATTACACTTTCATTTATTAATAGACTTTAATCAACATAAAAAGTCTTTGCTTACCAACTGTCCTTGAGAAAGGAAAGATAAAATTAAACAGAGGTTATGAAATCATCTGCTTTGGGCACTCGCCAGTATTTGATCATTAATTCTACCAAGCAGTGTCAGTTCGTGTGAATTATTCTTGAAGTATATGTCTGAAGTCCCTATTCATTAGACTGAAGACGAGACTAGCAAGTCGCCAAAGACTGGAAAGTACTATCCAAGTATTCCTCAGTTTGGATACAAATTTCTTAAGCTGTAGCTCACAAATCCATATGGGGTCACAAAACTGAAAGTAGAGAGTTCACAAAAATTTGACAATTGGTAAAGCATTTCTGAATGCCCCATGGGTAAACTTAATTCTAAATGAAATTCATGCTGAATACACAGTGTTTCTGGCAGAGCTTGCTGATGTTGCAACAAGTGACCGCATTACAGCCTTTGTTCTGAAACACGGTATGCGCACTTTACAGCACACCTGCCACCACCATAGGTGACACCAACAAACCCTGCCTGAAACACTAGCTCGGAGTGGAAATGACTGTGTATTATGGTTTAGACTGGACAAGTTCTGCTCTTTAGAAAGATGGCGGCATTTCACAAAACAAAGACTTTCAATGTTTTCCTACCACTGTTCCCCAGCAGTATCAAATTAGTGCATCTTCTGGATTATACTGTGTCTTAATGTCAAATGGATGAGAAACACTCAAAGAAATAAATCTTCAACGTTCTTGCCCATCAAGGAAATGCAAATCAAAATGACTCTGAGATTCTGCCTTACAGCTGTAAGAATGGCTCAGATAAAAACCACAAGTGAGAGCTCACGCTGCAGAGGCTGTGGAGCAAGGGGACACTCCTCCACTGCTGTGTGCCAACTTGTACAGCCGCTTTACAAACCAAGACAGCACTTTCTCTTAAAACTGGGAATAGATCCACCTCAAAGCCCAGCTATACTAGTCTGAGGCATATTCCTAAAGGATGCTTAATCATACCACAAGGACATTCACTCAAATATGTGCATAGCAGCTTTATGTGCAATAGCCAGAATGGAGAAACAACCTAGTTTCAACTAAAGAATAGATGAAGAAAATGGGGTACATTATACAATGGAATACTACTCAGCTGTTAAAAACAATGACATCATGAAATTCGAAGGCAAATGGATAGAACTAGAAAAGCTCATCCTGCATAAAGTAACCCAGACCCAGAAAGACAAACATGGTATGTTTATCTATAGAGTAAAGGATAACCATGCTATAATCCACAGACCCAGAGAGAATAAGTAATAAGGAGGGCTCAGGAAGGACACTTGGATCTCCCTGGTAAGGAGAAATAGATTATGTAAGTGGACTGGAGTGGGTGGGGAACATAGTGATCAGGTGGGGGTGGGATATCACAGAGAGTACTGAAAGAGCTGACCAACAAAGGGGAGCATTTAAAGGTCAGGTAGAAATCTGATGCAAGGAAAACTCCCAGGAATCTACAAGAATGACCCCAGAGAAGACCCCTAGAAATTGCAGATATGTAGACTAAATTGGCCATCTCCTGTGACCAGGCAAGACTTACAATGGAGGGATTGGGACACCAACCCAGCCACATAACCTGTGACAGTCTATCCTGCCTATGGGATGTGCTGGAGTAGGAGTGGCACAGAGATTGTGGGAGTGGTCAACCAAGGACTGGCCTGAGATTCATGCCAGAGTGAGCCCATCCCTGGCACTGCCTGGTGTGCCAGGATCCAGAGACATAAATAGAAAGGGTGTGGGAAGTCCTTCTGTATATGTGTTGCTTTTACTGGCTAATAAAAAAAGAAGCCAGCTTGGCTTGGCCTGTAACAGACCAAAGTAGAGCTAAGTGGTTGGGGGGGACTAAACTGAATGCTGGGAGAATGAAGGTGGAGTTAGGAGAAGTCATGTAGCCCCGCCAGAGACAGATGTCCCATGAAACCTTGCCAGTAAGCTAAAGCCACAGCCACGTGGCAGTACACAGATTAATAGAAATGGGTTAAATTAAGATGTAAGCTAGCCAATAAGAAGCTAGAGTTAATAGGCCATTAATACAGTTTCTATGTGGTTATTTTGGGAGTCTGGGCAGCCGGAAACAAGCAAGCAGCCTCCTACAATATAGAACCAAACACCACTAGAAAAAAATGCCAGTGCAATGATGCCTAATGGTATTCTTCTATACTCAAAGACTGGTGCCTAGACCAAAGTCATCAGAGAAACTATCCAGAAACTGGTGGAAATAAATGCAGAGACCCACAGCCAAACATTAGGCCAAGCTCAGGAAACCTTGCTGAAGAGAGGATGAAAGAATTGTAGGAACCAGAGGGGTCAAGGATATCACAAGAAAACCCACAGAATCAACTAGCCTGGGCTCATGGGAGCTAACAGGCTAACAGAGATTGAACCAACAACCAGAAAGCCTGCATGGGACTGACCTAAGCCCTCTGTATATATGTGACATTGTGTAGCTTGGTCCTCTGTGGGACTCCTAAGAGAGGGGAACAGGGGCTATCTCCAACTCTTTTACTGGATTTTGGGACCCTATTCCTCATACTGAGTCACCTTGCCCAGCCTTAATGCAAGGCAAGGTGCTTGGTCTTACTGCAACTTGACATACCATATTTTGTCAATATCCATGGGAGGCCTGCCCTTTCTGAATAAAAACAGAAACTGAAGAGCAGTGGATTGGGAAAGAGGTAGAAGGGAGATGGGGGAAGGGACTAAGAGGAGAGGAGGGAGGGAAAACTATAGTTGAGCTGTAAAATTAATTAATTAATTAAAATTTTAAAAAATTAAATAAAAATTCCCCAGTCAAAAGGAGGTTATGAACAGACAGTGTTTAAGAAACCAGGACATAGAGATGCGTCATTTCCTCCCTCCACGGCTTCAGAGTCACAGTGCATAGCAGGAATGCAGTAAGAAAGGAGGCAGGCAATACCACCACCAAGTCAAGTAAAATCATGCCAGTTAGGGGAGCATCTGGCCCGGCCAGAAATGTCCCCTTGGGGACTTCTCCAAGACAAGCAGACCACTTGACAGTTGTCCCCTGGGTTGGACACTGACAACAATCTCCACAGCCAAGATAAGAATCTTCAATGAAGAGCCAGACAGGCAAGAACGATTGCGGTCATCTTCAAAAGGAAACTGGCCATCATCATTCTCTGTGCTCCTCGTTTTATTGGCTTGCATCTTCGACTGTCTTAATTATGCATGGAATTGAACTAGCAACGACTGCCCTCCCTATTTCAAGTTCACAGACTCGCGAAGTCTTCAGGAAAAGAGTCACATCTTTGAACCATTGGAATCGTGTTGTTTGTAGGAAAGCCTCATAGAGAATGCAAGCAAGAATTAAAGGCCTTGGAGAGATAGGCTTCCCTTGATCTGCATCTGACGCTTTTGTCTTATGTCTTTGACAAGAATCTTCCCCTTCATCAACTGCTGCAAATCCAGCCTGGAAAGTAGCTGGGGGAATGTATCTGGGCTCTTCGCATATGGCTTTGATGATCTACCTATAAAGACCTGGAAAACTGTAACAAGTTACACAGACTCAAAAGGGGTTAAACGTATGATTCTGGAAAACGGAACATTCAAATTATAAATTGATTATTGATTTCCAAAGTTAAAGTTTTTCTTAGCATCAAATGGATTCCTGAACTGGTGTAGAAGGAAGCCGCTTAGCAGTGCTGTCTGGTGTATTTGAGACCCTGACTTCAAGTACTAGCACAGGGGACAGGGAGACATAAGCTAAGTCCTGACTAAAGAAAAACAAATGAACAAACAAACAACAAAGCAAAAACCTGGAACGGAGAGATGACTGGGGGTGCTTACTATTCTTCCAGAAGACCAGAGCCCAGCACCCACATGAGATGGCTCCCAAATACCTCTAAATCCAGCTCCAGGGGATCCAGCACCCTCTTCTGGCCTCAGAGGCACCTGCACACATGGTCCATACTCTCATAAATACTCTTCTTTATCTCTCTCATACACAGATACTTATACACACACATACACTCTCATAGATACACACATAAGCACACACTCAGGATACACACACACATACATAGTCTTACAGATACATACATGCACACACATTCAAATAAATCTTTTATACATAAGAAAAGAACTATTAAAAGGATGAGAAAAATGACTCAAAGTTTCATGCTACTCATATGTATACATCTAAAATTTGTGAACTAGAACTTCCTACAATCAGTCTACAATGGGAAGAATACATTATAACTCTACATATCTAGTCAGCTAAGTACCTACTTTTAATTTTCCAAGTGTATATCATGCTTTAGTGGTGAAATGCTGGGAATAATGTGACTATTCTTCCTGCCCTGAGGACACATGGAAAGAAATGACAACAAACAAATATGAAAATGATTGAAATACATGATCACATATGATCTTAATTCCCATCAAAGGAAGGAGCCAATAGCTACCTATTGATAGAGCCTCACAGCAGAGAGTTGGGGCATGGGTCATTAGTTTTTGGTATAAGAAACAAAGAACAAATCTTCAAATAATCCAGATGAGAGAGAACCATAAGGGATGAACTGAAAATATCAAACTACTACTAAAATTTTAGTTAAAATCATAATAATCATCAATATTTGGGTAACTTTAAGATTTTAGATTCCCAACCTTCCTCAAGACCCAGCAATACCACTTTTGGGTATATACCCAACTGATGCTCAATCGTACCACAAAAACATGTACTGAACTACGTTCATAGCAGCATTGTTTGTCATAGCCAGAACCTGGAAACAACCTAAATGCCCCTCGACTAAAGAATGGATAAGGAACATGTGGTACATTTACACAATGGAGTACTACATAGCAGAAAAAATAACGACATTTTGGATTTTGCAGACAAATGGGTGGAGTTAGAAAACATCATATTGAGTGAGGTAACCTAGACCCAGAAAGACAAACATATGTACTCACTTATAAGTGGCTTTTAGACATAAAGCAAAAAAGAAAAAGAAAAAAAAAACCACAGCCTACAATTCACAATCCCAGAGAACCTAGACAACAATCTACATGGGAAGTAGAAAAAAGACAAGATCTCCAGAGTAAATTGGGAGCATGGGGATCATGGGAAAGGGCTGAAGGGAAGGAAGAGGAAGGGAAGGGAGCAGAGAAAAAATGTATAGCTCAATGAAGTCCATTAAAAAAATAAAGTATTAATAACAACAAAAAAAGATTTTAGTTTCCATGTGAATAAGAACAAAAACATTACAAATGGGAAAGATGTGAAGAAAATATTCAGAAACAGGTGGCGACAGACAAATTAGTTTCTAACTTGAAATGCTTAGCTAAGAAAGCAAAAGGAAATTGTACGCCCATCAAAAAGTTACAAGGCAAAGCTACGTCACAGCACTGACTCAATTTCCTCAATAGTTTGAACAGAATAAACAGAGTCCTGTGTCATCTGCTTTTACTGAGCAGCCAGCACATGGCATCCTCGGAAGAAACAGCACACACCAGTGTAGCAAGAATGAGCCCTCCACCTGCACAATAATGTGCTTGCATGGCTTTGAGAAACAAAGCGCACTTCACAGCTTTGCAAATCAAGGGACATGGTGTGGCTTGGCAGACTCTATATCATGCCAGCCCTCTTTTCAGCAAATCACCAACACCTACACCTTCCTAGGGCTTGAGCTTCCACAGAGGACAGTCTCTGACCTTCTAGGCCCCTCTGAAAGTCTGCAGCATCCATGAAAAAGCAGGCATTGGACACAGAGCTCAGGATCAAGGGAAAAGTCTTATACATCTTCAGACCACAAATGGAAATGCACTTCTATACATGAATGTTCCAAGGTAATGGTGAAAACAAACTCAAGAGTAGTATCAAGTACTGGGGCCTACTTTAAAGAAACGCAACCCTAAGGGTGCACTGTGTGTAGCTCATGGAAGAAATACTAGACGGAAGGGAGCAACTATGAGGTGGTGCGGCATCTCATAGCAAATGCCTCCTTATTTTTACAACTTCAAAGAGTTCCAGAATTTGACTGTTCTATGAATGAAAGAATCCAACTGCTGAGATGGTGCATTTGAACTGTTTGAACCCTTCAGAGGACACAAGAGTGGCTGCAGAGACTGTGGTCTGTGCTCCAGAAGAATGTAAGTTCTTCCACAAGCACACAGGGCATAAGCAGAGCCCAGGGAAAATCTGCATCACGGGCTGTCTTTTATTCAGACAAGAATAGAAAGAAAAATGTGAATCCCAGCCCAGCTTACCCAATGATGAGTGTGCACTGCCGCGACAGGGACTTCCCGACACCCAGGAAACGGTTTACCTCTTCCTCACTGTGGGGAATTTTCTGGTTAATGAAATAACCATGAGTTATTTTGTGAACTCAACGGAGTTGAAAAAAAATAGGAAGCACAGAAGCCAGTCTTGCTTTTTCATGATTCGAAAGGAAAACTGTTGAAAGTCAAGGCCTTCGAATTATTATTCTGAGAGGTGTGTGTATATATGTGAGCTTACCTGTGATGTCTTTCTGTCGTTAAAGCGATTTCTCTCAAAACAGACACTTTAAAAAATGGGCCATTTTATTAAATCCAGTCTTTTTGTAAATTAATCCCATATGTGAAGGAAAATTGATACTTTATACTTCCTGCAAACACCACAAACCATTTCATACTGAGATAACTTCTGAACGTCAACCTGAAATCTGAGCAATCACTCACAGAAGTTTCTTTTGTTCCTAAACTTTAATCTCAATTCCAGTCCCTGAGGGACAGGTTCATCCCAGCTCCAGTTCTGCAACGGGAATCGTGAAACTATAATTACACACAACAATTCATGAAAAGACAAGGGAGACCACTGTCAGGACCAACACTGACCCTCGCAGGATAAGACCAGGACAGTTCATTGAGCAGTTGGCTGATAAAACGGAAGCTGCAAGTAAACATGGGCTAGTGTGGGCCATCGCCACTGGGGACATCCATCATGTGGGACATCCACCATGTGAGACATCTGCCACAAGGGACATGTGCCACGTGGGGTAAGTGTTCATTAAGTAAGACCTCAGAGTTAATGACCATATAATGTATCAGTGGGAGGATGGGTGATAAGTGATAATGGATGGCTGGTCCCTTGGGTGCGTCCTCTGTTTCCTCTGCTTGGCTTGTTACTTACTCTCTTTGTGACAGCGTCTCTTCATAGACAGTCAAGTCAAGGGACATTGGTGGGGAAACTTGTCAAAAACTTCCTTTATTTTACTCCTTGAGGTCTTGTGAAGAAATGTAACAGTTTCAGTGAGTCTAAGTGTATTAATGAGAAAAGATGGCTCTAGGCCAGGGTTTCTCAACCTTGGTGATACAGACAGTTGGATCCAGAAACTCTCTATTATAGAGGGCCTTACTGCATACCGTGAAATAGTCAGAAACATCCTAACCACTGCTTACCAGATGCCTACAGCGTCCTGCATCCACTGTTTCAACAACCTAAATCTGTTCAGTTATTGCCAAGTTTCTCTCAGACTAAACCTAGGTGAGATGCACCACTCCAGTCCAATCTCTCTGACTGTTTAGGCCCCATCTGTTTACATAAAAAAATGAATGTAAGACCAGTTTCCTCAAATAATAGCTATATTAATTAAATTATAAAAAACACAATCCTAACAATAATAAAGTTATTATTTCCTGAGTTCTCCTTTATGTATCAGGCAGGGAAGAGATGAATAATTAAGTTGACTTCCACCAACCTCACAACAGCAGGGACTGTGTGATGCTTCTACTATAGCATGATCTTGCCAGCAGCAACTGTCAAAGCCAAGATTCGGACTGAAAGACTTCAAGACCGTTGGTTCTTACCATACATACACACCATAGTCAACCAGCAGTGTAGTGTACCACTAAATAGACCTCGACAGACACTCCTAACTTTCCAACACTGTTCACCTAGTTCTTTTCCCTGAATAATCAGTTGAGTGTGTCTTTCTAGGCCACAAGAAATCAAGACGGATCTCTTAAAATCATCCTGCAAAAGGTATCAAAACTGTCTCTTTTCAATCTTCTAAGGATTTCCTCCTGCCAGGTATGTTAAGAACACTTCGCATCCCAATTATCCACGGGTCCCAATGATTTCAGCACCCAGCAGCATGGTGCTAGAAACCAGAACATGCATGGTATGCTCTTTACATGTTACTTCTCACGATAATAGCCTTAGGTTGTAACAAAAAAAATATATTGCCATTAATCTTAAGTTATCATTTACAATGAAAAGATCATACACAGAATGTTAGAGGGGTTAAAACAGAACTTCCACTGATGTTCTGGTTTTTTTTAAAATACTAAATTATATCTAATAACTGGAAAGAAAGAAGATCTGCCCATATTTAAACTTTTTAGCATGGAGATTTGGCCACCATGGTGCTTCATTCACTCAAAACAAAAACAAAAAAAATAGGTTAGCTATGCTTTCTACAGGGTTTCAAGGATCTCACATGACTGGTCCACACTGGGACACTCCTTGCACACTGCATAGCAACGGTGTATTTGAAATGATCATTTAAGGGTAAGAAAAAGAAAACCTTAGTAACACAGGGAAAAGGACAAAGCCACGGGGAGATGACATTTATATGACCTAGGCTTCCTTATCTTCCTATGAAGATAGACACTTATGCACTGAGATCTCCCTTAGTATCAAAAAAAAACAATTTTTAGGCAATACCTACCTTTTTCTTGTTGGTTTAGCTTCTCTAAACATGTTGGTTCTCGATAATAAATTTGTATCCTGAGGACATTTGGGGTAGTTGTGTCTGTGGTTGTTTTACTGTTTTTACTGTTTTGGGATGGAGTCTCCTTATACAGCTCAGCCTGGCCTTAAACTCAAGCTCTGTCTACCTTGGCTTTCTGAAAACTCGAAGCACAGGTGTTCACCACCATACGTGGTTCCAATACCACTTTAGAGTCCTTTGAGAAGCCTCATTTCAATAAACAGTTCCCATGAAAATGGCAAAACCAGCACACAAATTTTAAATGAAAGAGAAGAGGAATTAATTAAGATCACCAAAAAAGCACCATTAAAAATGTAAGATATATTGATCATTTCACACCCAAGAATGGAGGGGCAGAAAAGAAAATAACAAGTGTTGACAAAGATTTAGAAAAGCTGGAACCTAGACTTCTAAGACATCATTATAGAAAATGAAATGATAAGCTCTTAGGAAAGTATCCAGCTGCTTCTCAGATGGTTGAACGGCAAGTTACCATAGGACTCGTTATTTAGGTTCAGAGCAAAAGTTACATATAATTTTGGGCATAGCAGCATTATTCATGATAGCTAAAATAACAGAAGCATCAAACTTGTCGTCCAATGAATATAAAGAGTGTCCTCTACCTTAGCACAGGGCTTCTACTTGCCCAGCAAAGGAGAAAGCAAATGCTGCAAAAACTATGCCCCAGTGTGCCATATGGGAAATATGCTGCATGAAAGAAGACAAGCACATAAGATCACAAATTGTATTATTTCGGATACCTGAAATATTTACTAGGCATATCTACAGAAAGTAGAGAATACAAGGAGGGGAAACAAGACTAACTGCTAAGAGCAGCGGGCCTTGTCTCCCAGGGTAGTTATTCTGGAATCAGATAGCAGGGATGGCACCACAGCCTAGCAGACATACTAGAGAGAGCCACTTTAAAATGATAAATTAATGTTGTGTGAATTGTATCTCAGTTTAAAATGATGTGAAAGTTGGGTGTGGTGGCACATGCCTGTCATCCCAGCATTCCAATGTGGTGGCAGGAGGATCAAGTTTTCAAGGCCAGCTTTGGTTAATGAGACCCTGGTGGAGGGAAGGGGAAGGGAGAGAAGGAAGAGAGGAGAAAAAGGGAGGGAGGGGAGGAATGAGAAAATATGAAGAACTAAACAAGAAAACACACAACACAGACATCCAGTAGCTCTTTGCTCTGGGAGAACCTGACAGCACAGATTTCCCCTATGAAAACCATATCCCTGCTGCTTTAGGTGCCAGGCACAGGAAGCAAGAAACTAGTGAGGGAAATCCTATACAACAGAATACTAAGCAAAAGAGATTACGCCATTAGGTGCAAAGAACCACAAGAAAGACCTACTGGGCTTTTGATTGAACAAGTAACAAGACTGTCAAACAGAAGGGAGGAAAGAAAAGCAAGCCCTGGGAAAGAAAGACAAAGGCCAGATAAATGTTCTCCCTCAACTACTGTTGGTTCTTTGATCACCATGGAGCATTAATACAATCATAAAATGGATTCTGCACCCCCGGGTGAAGAAAACACTATAAGTCAGGATTATAAACAAGCAAAACTCCCCAGGTCACAGACATTCAGGCCAGAGAAATTCAGAACCACAGCAAAGGAAAACAATCAGTCATTTCTTAGCCATTTCCTATTTCCGGCGATCCACGGCTATGTCCTGCTGATCTTCCCACCTTGGGACCTGTAGGCCTTCACTTCATAGCCCCACCTCCACATAAGCACACCATGAGTTTTCCCATGGAGCCTCAAACAGAGTGGATATGTGATTTCTTCAAGTGCATCCTCTCCAGGACAGGTCTCACCTATGGGCTCTCTGTTCTTCAATGTTGCCTAGAAAGGTCCTATCATCCATAAAATCAGTCATTCCTTGATTCCCTCATTCCCTCACCAAATGAAAATTTCAGAGACTCACTGAGGACATGGTGGCAATCCAAATCTGCCATCTCTGCTATAAGACAGTCTAGGATCAGACCCAGAACTCATCACACAGCCAATGGACACAGAATAACAAAAGACCTGACTTAGGACAAGGCACAATCCAAGTAATGTACAAAGACACATGAGAGCTCTAAAAGAGGGGATGTTGGAGAGTGGGTAGAAAAGTGGATGGGAAAGAAATTAGGACTGCTCCAATGAGGAAAACAGTGTTTAAAGCAGGACATGGAGAGCCCAGTACAAGAAAGAAACACGGTGCATTTGAAGGAGTAAATGAAATCTGTTGTGCCAAAGGACAAAGAAACCTGAAAGGAGGCAATGTGAGGGATGGGAGAGAGGGGAAAGGCCAGATGCTTCAGGATCTTTCTACCACTGTAGGGCCAAGAGTTAGGAGGTGGTCACACTTATCCAGAGGGAGTGATAGCAGTTGGCCTATGAGAATAAAAACAATTATTGACATGTGGATAAGACAGTCAAATCACAAGAAAAATGACAAGAGCAACCAACACCGTCATTATACCAGCATCTATTATTTGATGGAAGCTTATCGAATGCCAAGAACAGCGCTGTTTAAATGTTACTTCTCACAACAACCTTGGGTGATGCACACGTGAGGTCTTCTGTTTGCATGTGAGGAAACTGAGACTCATGGGAGGTTAAGCCATTCAGTGCATACTTAGTCACACCATGCAGCTGGCATGTGTACACGATAGGAGCTCAGGAGACACTCCCTGCCCTTCTGTGATGGCTAGCTATCCCTGGTGGTCAATCTGACGACCTCTGAGATTACCCATGGCACAAGAGGATGTATACACCTGTGAGGGATTTTTCTTGATTTTAATTATTTGAAGTGGAAAGACTCATCCTAAACCTTATCTTTTGAGATGGGAAGATCCACCTTCAATCTGAGTCATACCTTCTGGTAGCAGCCTATATCAAGGGCATGAAAGAAGCTCTCTCTCGCTTACATATCTTAGTCCATTCTTTCACTGCTATGAGAGCCGTCTTCCGCGCGATTCCCATATTTACTAAAAACCAGCTGAGACATCCAACCTTGTGGACTATACAACTACTGGATTCTTGGACTGTCTGTTGGGAGACAGTCATTGTCAAACTAGCTGGACCATAGTCTGTAGGCCACTCTAATAAAACTATATACATACATATCCAATGTTTACTTATATAATATGCATGTGTGTATATGTATATCTTCTATGCTATATGTATATTTCTATATATGTGTATATAGCTATCTGTGAATAGACAGACAGTCAGACAGACAGACAGACAGTTGTTCTATGAGTTTATTCCTCGAGGGAACCTTGACTGATACACCTGCCTAGTCCTACTCGTTTCCTGCCCACACCAAGTATGAGAACTTCAGCTTTGTGGAACTAAAAGCTGCGTGAGCCCTGTTTATACCCATTGTGTTGTTAAGTCTTCTCAACAGCTGTGTGATATGACGTTCCCTCTTTACAGATGAGGAAACTGAGGCAGAGACAATTATAAACATAAAAGTCCCAAGTTTTAAAAGTCACAGGACTGGAATTTGAGCCACCTAAACCAATAAAGTCATAGATGGTTCTTCCTCATCTGTCTGGATGATTATTAATTCGAAACTAAAGCGAAGAGTCACCGTTCTATCTGTGATCAGTTTAAAGCCTTCTGAAAAATCATAAACTGATGATCCTTCTGCAACCATCACTCTTCATCTCTACCCCACAGCGCTGGGAGCTGCTGATTCATATCACTGCTACCTCCCACTGACATAAAGACCAAGACAGCTTCAGCGACAAAGAAATGGGGACAACTTCTACCAAAATGGTCAGAAGAAACGGCAATCAAGTAATCCGTGTGTAGTCTGAAGTCCTCCCAAAACACAAGCTGAACAGAGCAGCGCCTGAAGACTGAAAACAAATGCCATTTTTGATCAAAGAGGTCTATCCTGAATTCAAGACCACAGGACTGGCGATGTAAGTAACTCGGGGGTAAAGCACTCTCTGAGCATGTGCAAGGCTCATCCTAGATTCAAGGCCCAGAACTGCACAAACATAAACAAACAAACAGCACAGAGAGAATTTATAGAAATGTAAGAAAGTGAACTACACTCCTGAATTTCTCATTACTCCCCCATGACCCCTTCAACACCTTCACACAGCAACAAAACTTGAATGCTTTTTATGTTTTCCACGGAACCTACCAAAGGAGAAAAAGCTTTTCTGTTAAGCCAAGGAAACTTCTTTCCCTGTAATCGATTCACTCCCCCAAATCATTAATGAATGATCCTTAGTATGAGGTAACA
Source organism: Microtus oregoni (assembly GCF_018167655.1). Lineage (NCBI taxonomy): Eukaryota > Metazoa > Chordata > Mammalia > Rodentia > Cricetidae > Microtus > Microtus oregoni. Next base: position 38,948,846 of record NW_024543061.1, on the reverse strand, counting down.
CAGATGTTTCAATAACCCATCATGTATGAGTCGTAGATATAGCCTCCCAAGCAAAACAAACAACTTCTCTAAGAATGTACAGTGTGTACAGGTTTAAAAACCAAACCACCACAGAAACCTACTTGGACGAAAAGAATGCTATCTGAGATCTCCCTGTGGGCTCAGGGACACACCCACGTGATGGGACAAGTGTGACACATAGATGTGCCAGCAAGTTGGGCTGAAGAAATTCATCATTAGAGATGCTTTGTTTGAACTGCAATACCCTACAAATTCCTGCATACTACCTTTAAAAAAAAAATCAGCTTACACAGATGGTTTTCTCTCCGCTACTGCAGTTCTCAGGTCTGAGACTCAGATTCAAAAAAAAAAAAAAAACAAAAACAAAAAAAAAAACCTGAGTTTGTGGTTCCTGCAGCCTGTGCCTAGATGGTCTCGGTCTCTCTGCTTTAACCATGCAGTTCATGGCATCACTTGCTTGGCAACTCAAAAAGGTGGACGCGTAGCTTGTTGTCAGGCAACAGATGTGGTCTAAATAAAAAGTCAGCCTGCCCTGGGGTTTGTTTCGGGAGGATTCTAAAGAGACCATGTGCTCAGGTGGGCCAGAGGCTTGAACACCAAACCCATCTCAAGACACTAAAAACTAACAAATGAACAACAGCAGCAAGACCTTCAGATTAGGTTCTTTTTAAACCAAGAATGATATACCATACACCATAGCCTCAACTACGCTGGCATAAAACCCAATCTTCAAAATTGTTTTTCCATAACAATGCATTTGATTTATGATGTATATGATTCCTGCTCTATATAAATGGGCATGGTATGTGTGTGGACAAAAACACTAGAGAACACAGATATTCTAAAAATAGGTACTGTGGGGCTAGAGAGATATCTCAGTGGTTAAGAGCACTGGGTACTCTTGCAGAGGACCTGAATTCCATTTCCAGCACCCACAAGGTGGCTCACAAGCCCCTGTAACTCCGGTTCCAGGGAATAATCTGGTGGCTTCTTCTTGCCTCTGCAGGAACTAGGGATGCACACGGTGTCCAGAATACACGCAGGCTAAATGCTCATACACGTAAAAAATCAGTCATAAATTCTGATTTAAAATGTGTGTTGTGTTCTTATATTTTAATATACTCATTTAAAATAAAACTTATTTACTATACTAGCCATTATGGGGAAATTATTTTTTAAAATAAATGAGATCTTTTGTAACATAAAGAGCAAACTTACGATACTCTATATTTTATTTAATAATCATAATGTCCTACATTAAGCTTCCTTTAAAAGAGGTAGATATTTCAATGTATACTAAATGACATCTATTAAATTATACTAAGGTATGGAAGTGAAAAATGTGTTACTGGGGGAGAGTAGAGAACAAACTATGCAGAATAATACCAAAGAGCTCAAGACACTAAGAATAAATGTAAACAAAAAATGAACCAAATAGTCTGTCTATTCCTAGGCAGTCTCCAAATCAGAAGTGTCCATCATCCAGGAACGCTACGCACACACATGCTCAGAGCAGCAAGAAAGCCAACGCCCAACGCAGAGAGTAAAGAGATTAAGTAGAATGTGTGTGCTCATTCCTACATGGCTTCCTGCACCCACAGCAGGAGAACTCACAGTCTGTGGGTACATTCTCCAGCACAGGCAACCCTCACAGATGCTCCGGCTAGGTTGAGGAAGCCACTGAGCCAAGAACCAATGCCATGGAGTTCAAAACAGGGCGGAACTACGTCAGAGGGACAGAGGATCACCTGCCGTTTCTTCCTGACTGAGAGGCATCTAAAGGAGTCTTGCACAGCGGTGGGATCCGCCCGTTGTTGATTTGAGCAGTAGCTGCATGGGTTCCAGGGTGACGCAAATAAACTATCAGAGGTACACACTGGTCCAGATGACACTGCTATTTTTTCAGACGCAGATGGACCTTCAAGCTTGGCTGTTACTTGGACAACCGAACGCACGGAACTGAAAGACCAACCAAAGACACAACACATGGCTCTCAATCATCCTCGATCACCAACCACGAAGACAAGTCCCAGAGTATCAGGGACTCTTTATAGGAGGCTAGCTGACAAGGGCACGAAGTCAGTGAGCCACCTAGCCACCTGGCCTATTGTAAAAACAAACAAAGCTTTAATAAGAGGTCACACTTTTAATTATAGGCCCGATGCCAGATTTGTTAGATATAACACACACCCTCTTTTAATTAAACAAATCACCTAAATAGCCACTTGTAAAAAATGAAGACGCTTCAAGGCTGCTCCAGTGCATTCTCACAGGAATAAGAGTATGCGGAGGGGGCAGATTCCCCGGGTCCTCTCAGGTACGGCTACTTCAGCTGGGGAGACTGTGGAATGAAGTAACGAGAGGTGGGACAGAGGTGACAGCTGCCTGCCATCACTGCATCCCACACACTTCAGGTGTCCACAGTGACCTGGGCAGGGCAACGAGAATGGCTTGAATCCCCATTTGGATACAAGTGTTGTGGATAAAATGACAGAGTTCCCGTGCTGTTTCTATGGTTACGTGACTAGGTAGGCGTTGCCTCAACAACAACCAGAAGTTACTCAAATTCCTGATAATGACACTGAGAGTTTTATGAACGAAAACGCTGTTCCCAAACACAACATATAAACTGAATTACTTTTAGTGTCAAGTCTACCACAGAGCTAACTGGAGGACATTATTCTGAACACAATACTGAGATTTATTTCCAGGGCAGTCACATGGTTTTTAATGATAGGAAATTGCTCTGAGAAATATATCGCAAGGTGATTTCACCCTGCTCTAAGTATCATTGCTACACATTCTGGAATTAAGATGGCTCCAGTGTCACCGGGTGATACAATCTTACAGGACCACTGTCGTGTATGTGGCCCATTACTGATCAAAGTGTCCTTGTATATGACGTGGCTCTAATGTGTGGAATGAGGCTCACATTCTCAGGTGAAGACAGATACATAAGAAGAGTAATTTCTGCTATGTATCTAGTTCTGTTGTAATACACGCTGGATACACATTCCACAGGAAGATGTTTCTCCTCAACCAGGGTCATCACCAACCCCAGAGAATAGGTTGGCATATATAGAGAGACATTTTGGGTCATCCCAACTGTATGGGATTAAGATACACACTATATAGGGATGCTCTGTGGGACCCTCTGACACACAAGACAGCCACCACCACCAAATAACTATCTAGGGCAAAGAATAAAAATGTTCAGGTCAAGAAATGCTGTATGATAGCCCAGATGGGCAAAATGCAAGGATTTAAGAAGGTACATTAGCAAGTTCGAAGTTTTAAAGACTTTAGTGACTGTGGGGAGGGAACAAAATGAGAAAACGGTGCATAAAAAAACAAAAAACACATACAAAACCCATTAGGCCTCCTTTAAATGCAGTTGAAATAGGCAGCACTATTTATTTCAGCAGCTGGAAAAACTCAGCCATCTGAGTCTGTCAGTGGGAACTTACATAAATAAACCATAATCAAATCACACTGTGAAACATTTTGCAGCCAGAAAAAATGATGATTTTTTTTAAATTTTAATTGATATATAATTACATCACTTCCACCCTTTCCTTTACTCCCTCCAAGCCCTCCCTTGCTTCTCTCAACCCCTCTCAAATTGATGACCTTTTCTTCCCTTGATATATATTATATTGTAATATAATATAACATTATATGTTATAAGTATATAAGTATAATATATAACTTATAATATGTGATAAAAATATAATTATATATTATACAATATTATAAAATATGTTATATATATATATATATCACTGTATTGGCAACATTGCTGCCCTGAACATCTGTGTGCATAGTCCATTGATTATTATTGATACATATACATTATATATATATATATGTGTGTATATATATACACACACAGATGCATATAAACATAAATATATATACAACTGGCTAGTCGGTTTGGTGTTGTTTGTGTGTTTATCATCTCATGGCTGACCACACTGTATTATATCCCTGCATCTAAAGCTCAGGGAACATCATGGGATAGAGGCCAAAAAAGATGTAAGAGTCAGAGATCTGGGAAGTCTGCTGGGCGATGTCCCTGAGATAAGAGCATCCCTGTGTACAGCCTGAGCCCACTACCCTAGACATCCAAACAAATGAAATTCTAGAGCAACACTGTTCACATGGGGAGGAACTGTTGGGACAAACCAATTGTTAATGCTGATTCCTTTAAAAACCAGGATCTGGGATGAGAGGGAAGGTAGATACCTTACTTATCTATTAGTATTCTCTTGGGAGCTCCAGGCCCTAGGAAGTAAACTCAAGCTGAAGAAAGGGAGAGATGTAACAAGAAGAGAAGGCAGCACATGAGAGTGTTGTTGTTCCTGTTTTCACCAGCCAGTGCTGCTGTTGGTCAAGCCAGTGCAGACAGTCAGGGAAATAAAACCAGGAACAGGGCGCCAAACATCTGGCCAGAGGCTCAGGCCCCACAGCAGAACAGGGCGGCCCAGCGCAGGCTTGCTTCGTCTTGCTGACTTTTGTTTTCTTCTGCTACTGGTTTGACAGTTCTTCACTAGACACTGGTGAGATCGAGGGCAGTCCCGTCAACAGAGACGCTGCCTGCTCTGAATAACAGGCCAGCACAGGCCTGTCTCTCCTCTAAGGTCTACTCTCAGCACACACGATCCTCCTGAGCCAAGGCTCGCTTCCAAACGTTTTCTTGTTCACCCAGCCTGGAAACGAAGGCCTCCTCCAGGTTTGCTGACTATGGCTCACATCATTAGGTCATGTTTCTAATGCACAAATAAAGGAGTGTTGGCATACAACACACAGGCATTTCTAATGTTTTATGCACACATGTGAATATTGTGGTGGGTGTAGCTTTAATTAAAGATTAACACATGGCTGCTATGTTTCCTACATGCACTGGATACAGGAAGCCTATCTTAGGGCAATAGAATAATCATGTTTACAAGAGTAAAGATTTGAAAACTTGGGCCAGTTTCAACTCTGAAACAGCCAAGGTACTCATGTGTGTATGTTTCTTAGCATGTATATGCAAGTGCACATGCCTGTATACCCACATATGTGGAGGCCAAAGGAAGATAGCAAGTGTCCTGCTCGATTGCACTCTGTCTTATTCCTCTGAGAAAAGGTCTCTGCACGTGGAACTAGACGGCCAGCCAGCAGGCCGCAGTAATCCTCATATCTCCACTCCACTGGGGTTACACTGCGGGTCAGGAATTTAGGTAGTAGCTAAGGATTTGAATGCAGATTCTCAGGCTAGAAGACCAAGTGTTCTTATTCGCTGCGTTAGTTCCTTTCCTGTTGCTATGAAAAAGCACCATGACAAAGGCAACTTTTAACATGAAGAGTTTATTTGGGATAATAGTTCCGGAGAGCCGGAGTCCATAACGACCAGGCAGAGGCAGCAGGCATATGCAGTAGATGGAGCAAGCTTAAGAGAGCTCACATCTTGAACCATAAGCACAAAACAGACAGAGCAAACTGGGAACAGGGCAAGGCAAAGCCAGTCCCTAGTAACGTACTTCTTCCAGCAAGGCTACACCACCAGACCTTCCTACACACACAGCACCGCCACCTGGGGACCAAGTATTCAAATGTCCTAGACTCTAGGGGACAGCTCTCATTCAAATCACCACACCCACTAAACCACCCCCACCCCAGCCCCTAGCCAAGACCTTTACAGGTTTGCTTCATAACCATTCTCGGTTTACCTGAAGAGGTCACCCCTGGGTCTCTGGATCCCTTACTATACAGAATTAGATTTAGATAGTTCCCTTACTATACAGAATTAGATTTAGATTGTTCCCTTACCACACAGAATTACATTTAGATTGTTCCCTTACCATACAGAATTACATTTAGACCGTCCTCTTACTATACAGAATTACATTCAGATCGTTCCCTTACTATACAGAATTATATTTAGAACATTTGCACGTGAAAGACTCATGAAACATAAATTGTTTACAGGATTATTTATTTATATAATTATATACTATTATATTATATATAATAGTATATATTAATTATATACTATTAATCCAGTGCCGGTAAAAGATACCAGGAAAACATATTTATCTTTTCTAAATTATAATCTCAAAGAACTAAACCCACTACCCTGCGAGAAGATGAACAGCTTGGGGAGCCCTGGGGTGGCTCTGGAGCCTTCTCTCATATCAGAGCCGAATGGCAGTTGTGGAAACTGGCCAGTCTTTCACAGTCCACCACCCCCCCCCGGCCCCTGCCCCCAGCCAGGGCAGGTGCTAATCACAGCACTTCCCCTTCTTTGCTGACTGACTTCAGACCCACCAAAAGTACATCTGAAAGCTAACCCATCCACATTTAGGATGTGACTCACAAAACAGTATTTGTTGCCTGCCAGACGGTAAAGGGAACAGGGAGTGTCAGGCCGTGTTTGTTCCTATAGAGACCTGCGGTCACATTATAGTAAGACCTAAGACAGACCAGAACACCCAGAGCTCCGGGATGCTAAAATGTGGGGAGTGCAGAACCAGCAGAGTACTTGCCATCATGGTGGGGACATTAGGAACAAAAGGGTTTGATATGTCAAACATACAGATACTGAGGCCAATGAGAGAGAGAGAGAGAGAGAGAGCAGGAACGGAGGGGAAAACAATCAAATACCAGCAGTGTGTCATACACATGTGTGTATAACACAAAAAGCAGACGAAGGAATATTATCGGGGGAGCAGTGAGAACAGTGGGGGATGGAAGAGAGATGGGAGGCAAATATGAGGAAAATGCACTGATACAGAACAGACGAGGATCCTCATGCGGCAGGCTGACAAAAAGTTAAATTTTTAAACTTACTAAAGCCAGCACATGAGGACTGGGCCCAGAAAAGAAATTAGCCAGCGAGAACTGTGGTCGGAGCTTTTCGTACTCCATCTTTTTAAGTTCCATGCAGTCATAAGTTGTCAGTAGCCGACTGTAGGTTCATGTGTGTCTGTGAAACATGAATACTATGTGAGTTCAGGGTGCACAACTCCAAATAAGATGTCCCAATTTCTAATAAGACACTTACATTAGTACCAGGGGATGAAGATAAGTATTTAAATTTATTTAAATATGATTTAAAAGAATTAGGCAGCAGAAAATTTTACTATCTTTGCCAGTTTTTGTTTTCCTGTGTGTGTGTGTGTGTGTGTGTTTGTATGTGTGTGTTTGGTATGTATGCACATGTATACACAGGTACATAAACCCACAAGCACACAAAGACCAAAGAATGTAAGTTATCTTCCTCTACCCTTCCCCACCTTGCTTTCTTGAAACAGGTCTCTCACTGAACCTGGAGTGAGGTCAGAAAGCCCTGCTGATACTCCTGTCTCCATCACACTGAGTGCCAGGGTCACAGGCATGCATAGCAATGCTGGGCTTTTTATGTGGGTGATGAGGATTTGAACTCAGATCCTCATGTTTTCAAAACAAGCACTGGTATCTATGGAACCATGTGCCCTGCCCTGCCCTGCCCTGCCCGCCTGTTGGCCATTTTTAAGACTACTGCTCACCAATATTAAGAAGATCCATAACACAACCGTGGATCTAGAACCTTTTCCTCTTGCAAATTTAAATGACATCCATTAATTATTGACTTCAGTAGAGAGCACAGCAATAAATGGCATCATACAGTATCTGTCTTTCACGATCAACTCATTTCATCAGCACAATGTCCTCGGGATGCTTCCATGCCATAGTTCATATCAGAATTTCCTCTATTTTTTTTAAGACTGACTAATATCCTACAGTATATATAACATATTTCCCTCATCCAATCATCTTTTGGTTGCTTCTGCCTGATGGCTATTGTGATCAAGAAAATGGGTGTGAGATCTCCCTCTGACTCGCTGGTTTCGATTCACTTGGATTTGTGCCCAGAACTGAAGTTGCTGGATCATGTGGCCATTCTATATTTAGTCTTTGAGGAATCTTGATACTGTTTTCTATGGCAGTTGCTCCATCAAGGGATCCATTAGCAGTTCACGGGGTCCCAACTTCTCCACAGCCCCACCAACGCCTTTTCCTTTCTGAAAGCAGTAATCATCCTGCTAGCCACGAGGCGGTTCATCACTATGGCTTTGACTTATGCTTCTCTGTGGCTGTTTCTAGATCATCTCTGGATATTCTAGTTTTGTTTTCCATTTTTGGTAGGATTGTTTTGTTTCCTTGTTATGGCTTTCAAGTTGTAGGTGCCACTTTTCACACGGGAATGCATGTTCACAGACATGTATGAGTGCATACGTGGATGGAGCCCAGAGGTTGATGTTGGAGTCTTCCTTCATTGCTCTCCACCTCCTGTTGAGGTAAGGTCTCTCACTAGCGCCTAGAGCCCCCTGATTTGGCTAGTTTAAGCAACCAGCTTGATACCAGGACCCTCTGTGTCTGCTTCCCAATTACTGTTATTGCAAGTGGCCACCTTGCTTACCCAGCAAACACTCTAGCTAATGAAGTGTCTTCCCAACCTCTTCATGGAGACTTGATCATAGCTCTTCATCCAGCAAATGCTTTGTACAAATTTTCTGTGGTCCCCTTGTAGTCTATGAATTATGTCCTTTATGAATACAGTTTACAGGAAGTCACTGGCAACCTCAGCTTCATTTAAGGTTCTCCTTAATGTTTTCTTGGATTCTTATCATTTTGGTCCTTATAACTTTTGTGCATGATGTAAGGAAAGGATCTACCTTCAAGTTTTTGCATGTGGATACACAGTTTCTCAACCCATTCACTGAGTAAATGGTCATTTTTTTTTCCAAGTGGCCTGGGCACCAGCGTGAAGGCACACTTAACTGCTGACCTCTCAAGTTTTTTGGTCTGACTGTGTCTTCACATCAGCTCCACACAGCACTGGCTCCTTGATATCCATAATGTGCTTTGAAATCATGACATGTGCACCCTCCAACTCTGTGCTTCATTTTTCAAAACTGTTCTGTCTCTTCTGTAAAACACGGTTTTATGCTACAGTATTTCAGAGTCAGATTTTTTTCCTGTGTCCAAGCTGGTAGCTGTCCTCTTTCCATCGTCCATGTGACTAGAAGGCAGAGGCAGGAGCATCAGAAGAAGTCACCAGCAGAGCAGAGTCCGAGAACTTCCTGATTCGGCATTAGGTGAAGACACTGGAGCATCATGGCTTTGCAAGTCGAAGGAGCTGAGGTTAAGGGCACAGATCCTAGAGTCAAACAAAATGGGGTTCAGGGCTTAGTGTGTAAAAGAGCTTGCCACGAAGTCTGAAGATCTGAGTCTGATCACTTGAACCCCTTGTAGGTGAAAGGAGAGAAGCAACTCCCGAAAGTTGTCCTCTGACTGCCACACATGTGCTGGGAGATTTGTGTAGCTCGTCACATCATATACATACATGTCGTTGTTGTCATCATTATCATCATCATTAATACATACACAAGCTGCTTTTTCTTCAAGTTGAAAGATGGGCTTAAGTTTTGGCTCTGCCAGTTTCTGTCCACATAGCCTTGTACACCTTGGTCAACATTAGTTTTCTCACAATGCTTGCCTAGAGCACAATCAGCACCTGGGGACTTGGACCACCATCTCATTACTGGTGCCTTTCAGTAATCATTTATTTGAATTTGATCAGTAGTTCAATTATCAGAGAATAAAATGTAATGCCATGAAGGCCCATCCAGATACAAGGAACATTCCTGAGATTAGAAAGACAAAGGGAGTCTCCTGGGGGAATTTACACTGCCTTGGCAAAAACTTGGGTTCACTGGCACAGAAAGCACAGGGAGGGGAGAGAAGAAGCAGAGGTCAGACACACACTCAGTGTAGTGCTGTACAAATTCAAAAGCCAAACCTCAGAGACTTTATAAGGAGCAAACATGAAGAGAACAGACTGCTGCCAGCAGTCAGGCCCTTTCACCATTGAATCTTGAGCTGGCCTTTCACTCATCAAAGGCCAGCTCTATCAATAATCACTGACATGAGAGAAACCCACCAGGTCACCGCTCAGAACTGTACCCACGTTCGCTGACTTTGCAAACAGCCTGCCCTCTTCTAACAGCCGCTTCTTTGAGTGAAGCTCATTCCACCAGAGAATCTGCAAATAGAACATCTGTACTCTGAGACCTGAGTCTCTTCTCCCAGCAAAGAAAGTGACTGAAGACTGGGAACAGGACTCCTGGCTGACAGCAAAGAACAATCTGGCATGCTTCTTTGCTGTTTGATAGGTCTTACAGAGCCCCCCCCCCTCTCTCTCTCTCTCTCCATCATTCTCTCTTAACCCTCTAAATAAATGAGCAGTCTTAGAAGTGTTCAATATACATCCTGACTGGAAGCAAAGTCAACAGCAGAAAGTGGATCAGAATACCAGGTCCAGTAACCTTTGGCTAGAACCAAGTACTCAGGACTGGATGGACTGAGCACCTAAATGAACTAACAAACCTCTGCTGTTTCAAATTGCCTTTGTCTCTTACAACAGAATTGCTTTTAACCTGACCAAGCCCTAATTCTAAAATAAAACTTGCAAATAATACATATTTTTCAGGATGGGGTACTAGATGAATTTTAGACTTCAAATGGATAAGATCATACCTATAAGAAACAATACCATTCAAGGTAGGTCTGTGGTAGTAGAAACAACTGTTACAAAAAATTCAAGATTTGGCTCCTAGGAGCAGTCAACATTGCTTAGATGCATTTCTTCTCTGTGTGAACTAAAACCACATCATCCATCCCGCTTGGATATAAAATCAATTATGAAATAACTCTTGGCATTTGATGAGACATAACGCAGACCTTAGATTCAAAGAACGTATTTCTTATAAGGAGCCCAAAGAGCTCCTTTGCAGCAATAGCCCATAAAGCATTAAAAGCAGGTACATGTGCATCTAAAGACAGACAGCAAGGTAAAGCCATGCCACTGGCCAAGGTCAGCAGACAATAGACAGACGCAGACAAAGGCAGGTTCTTAGGTTCCCTGCCACATTCTGCTCTGCTCTGAAAATCACTCACATTGTGAACCTATAGTCGGTAAGGAGCAATGTCAGAATAAGATGGTCCCCCTTTTCCACATTTCCCAAAGTGCACTGGTCGACTTCCTCCATCGACTCTCCTCCACTTCTGAAAATACTAAGAGTCTGGAGTCAAATGCATTTGAGACACAAAAATATCCAGATTTGATAATCAGTCAATGGGCATCTCAGAACTCTACACGGTAATTGTAGAGAAGGCTGGTTGAAAAGTCACCAATACAAGTGAAGGACTTTCTGGTGGTTTGAAAGAAAATGGTTCCCAAAGGGAGTGGCACTATTAGGAGCTATGACCTTGTTGGAGGAAGTGTGTCACTGTGGAGGTGGGCTGTGAGGTCTCTTTTGCCAAGCTTCCCTTAGTATGACAGTCAACTTCCTGTTACCTGCAAAGATGTAGCACTCTCAGCTCCAGTACCACATCTGCCTGCATGCCACCATGCTCCCCATCATGATGGTAACATACTAACCTCTGAAACTATTAGCAAGCCCCCCCCCCATTATATGTTTTCCTTAAAAGAGTTGCCATGGTCATGGTATCTCTTCATGGCAATAGGAAGGCCTAACTAAGGCAGGCATTTCTGGGCCTGGTATGCAGAAGGAGTTCATTACCCTTGTTAATCACAGTTAGCATCCCGGCCTTCGTGACCATCCTACCTCACCCACAGTAGCCTGCAAGCTGTCCTCACCTGTGAATGGGAATCAAGACAACACTGACTTCGTCCAGTTAGTAAATACAAACACTTAAGTAGAAGCACGGAGTGAGCACTCAAACAGGGCTGGGTGCTGTGGTGCTTACACGCCTGATCTCTGTGGCTATGAGGATGCACAGTTTCCCACATTTGCATGAGGCCAGAACTTCAGCTTTCATCGAATGTGCACAGCACTTACTGTGCAGCGGACAGACCTCTAACCTGCATTCTGACAACTCTAGAAGCCACGCCCTCTCTTGTGTAAAAGTAGAAATGCCTCTGGATTGGTCCACCTGGCTCCTTTTCCCCCTTGCCCAAGCATCATTTCATTTTTAGGTGTGAGGCATGGTCTGGGACCCTAAGCACCTGTGTGTGTGCACATGAGGGCGCTAGTAGTCAACCCCGAGTGCTGCTTTCTAGAAGCTATCCACTCTGTTTGTTGAGACAGGGTCCCTCATTGTGACCTTGAAGCTCATCGGTTAGACTGACTGGCTAGATCCCAGGGAGGGTCCCATCTGTCTCCGTCTTCCCAATCAATGCAGGTGTTATGTGTGCATATCAACACATCTGGCCTTTTCATGTGGGCTCTCTGTAACAGACTTGGTCTCTATGCTTGGTCAGCAAACACTTTTCTGACTGGCTGTCTCTTCAGCCCCTCACTTCCCAAGAATGCTCTTGTCTTTGACCATGCAATAATGAACATGGTGTCAATCGAAAGTTTTGCCTAGTTCCCAAACCTGGCCTCCCCACAATGTATTTTTCTCACTTACAAACCTCCACTCATAAAAAGTTAGGGGAAAACTTTTTTTCCTATCACTAGAGCTTAAATTACAAGGTGAAAACTGGTTGTGATGTGATTTAAGGGGGAAAAATCCATAACATGACATGTCTCTCTTTCTACATAATTTTTAATCACATTTATTGAGGGTATACATGTGGGCCACATATGTGTGTGGAGATCAGAGGACAGCTTATGGGAATAGGTTCTCTTCTTCCATCTCATGGGTCTTGGGAAATTGAACTCAGGTTGTCAGGCTTAGTGGCAAACACCTCTATCCCACTAAGCCATCTCACCAGCCTGTTCCCACCCCTCCCTTTTTGGTACAGACGTGGTACTATTGCTAAATGCAGGAATTCTTGGGTCCTAGAGATCAAAGTTCATGATCCCACTCCTACTTCCTAGCAGTCACGTGACTTTGAGATCATTATCTACAAGGCTGACACAAGAGATGCTCTTGGTCTATGAAACTGTTCCGATTTAAATGAGATAATGTAGGGAAGGCATTTAGCAGAGGGCCAAGCACCCTGGAAGCTTCCATAAATTCTGGCTGCTGCCAATAAAGGGCTTCTGTGGCTGCTGCCACTGCCACTGTTATTATTCCAGGAACACCACTGCCCCAGCACGCTGTGACTCACGGCTCCACTCAGCCTGCCCTGCTCAGCCCTCCTAAGGAATGTTCCAGGCCCTCATTGCTAAACACCCTGAAATATACTCTACAATACAGCTCTGCAGTCAAAGGTTCTCAGCCAATATGAAGTTTTTGGGGAAGAAGCAAGACAGGAAGACTGTACTATTAAGCAAAACAAAACTACCAGCACAGCCCAAACAGATGGCAACCCCTCCCCATAATCCAAGGTCAAAGGGTTAGGAACCAGGGCCCCTGGATGAGACACTTTGGAAGAAATCACAGCACACAGTCCTTGAACTTGATAACACCCAAACTGGCATTTTCTTCGTTATGGAGCCCTCTGTAAACAAAGAACCTACCTCTGTAATGTTGTCTACATTCACGCATCTTTAGCGAGTCCCAAATCACCCAGAATCACTCATCTCTAAGGATCCAACTAGTGAGTTCCATGGACTGAAATGGGGACCAGCTTCTACTGCAGAACCTTCAATCAGGGGCTTTCTTCAGCTGAAGGGATTCCACCCTACCAGAACACTTTCAGTTCAGACCTTAATCCACTGAAGTGTGACTCTGAGGCACCAAAGATGCCTCTCCAAGAGTTCTGATTCCTCTAAAGGTTCCCTCTGGAAATGGAGATGTTTTCAGTGAGTTCTCTGACTTATGGCAAGAAAGACTAGCAAGCCACGGTCAGGCCTTCATGACAATACCCACTAGCCAAGAAAGGCAGGGTTCATCCTGAGAGACAAACAGCGTGTTGTTCTTTACTGTGGATCTGAGAAAAATAAGAGTGGGTACAAATAAAGAGAAAGAAGAGAAAGGGGGAGGGGGAGAGAAATCTTCTGCCCAATGGCTCCTTTTGTATGGACCACAAAGGAAAGGAAGGAATTGAAATGCCATTCTAGTAATGCAACAAAAGCCTTTCATTAACAGTAACAACAGACGCCTCTAGATAAACCCTTGCCGTCACTTCCTCTACTTTGGGGGGGGGGGGGGAATTGCATAGTGAAAATAGGAAGAAAAAAAATGGACAAACGTGCAGTCCATTTTTGTCCTCATTCTGATAACACCAGGCTACTCTCTCCAACCCTGGGAAAGAGTCACAGAGAAACTGGGGCAACATTAGCTACCCGCAGCCTTCAGGTCCAGACAATTGGAGTCTGAAACCCAGGAATTCAGGATTGCCACTGCACCACAGGCCATTTTGACATAGTGGCTCTCAAACTATGCTTTGGACGGTGCTGTATTTGGATCTCCAAAATAAATACCACAGATGATTTAAACTGGGAACTCTGTGGGTGGGTGTAATAAAACATCCTGCAGCTCCGCCAGGCAGGGCGACACAGGCCACAATCTCAGCATTTTGAGAACTGAAGGCAGGAGGATCAGAAATTCAAGGTCTTCCTCAGCTACCAGGCAAGTGTGAGGCCAACCTGAACTATAAGAGACCCTGTCTCACAAAAACCTAACTAAATAAATAATAAATATAATATATAATGTAAATATAATAAATAATAAAAATAGAGTATCCCATATTCCTTAGGCAAGTGAGAGGGCAGGACCTCAGCCATTCTTTATGTTATCGAAAACAATAAAACAAAACAACATTTTTCAAAGGACATATCCACACATGCACGCAAGCACACGCACGCATAGACACACACATCTTTGCATATATTTATCTTTGACTAAACAACTGAAGAACCAAGCAAGGACCCCACCTTCTTCTCTACCCATCCAATAAAAAGAAACTGCCAGCCAGTAGTAACCAAGTCATCAGCACACTGCTCCTCTCACATTGTGGGAAATGTAATACAGAAGGATGGTTCAGAGAGGCAAGAAGCATGTCAGCTTCCTTCTTCTGCATCTGGAATTCCCTAGGATGCCCAAGTGACCCCTGGGTCTCTGCTTCTAAGCCAGAATTGTTCTCGCATCTGGGAAGACAACCATGAATTTAAGTGAACGTCCCTAAGATGGGTAAAGAATATTCTGACATCTACCTGGGAAAGAAGAAATACTAGTCTCTTTCCTCTCCCCCAAAGCATATACCAGGTGAGGGACATTTGGTTCTGGGTCAAGGCAGTGAGTTAGTGTCCATGGTTTCTTAAGAACGTGCGAAATTCACTTGGAGTGGAATCTCCTTAAGCATTTACCATTTTAATTGTAGCTAGATGATAGTAAATAGTCCTACATTCACTCAAGGAGATAGCAATAAAGGAAAGCAAAAGCCTACTTGAAGTACTGACGGTTACTTGACAAAGGGTCAAAGGTACTGAAAAAGCAAAATAGGCTGAGAGTACTCAATAGGGGAATGATGTGGAAACAAGGGATGGTCGACAAGAAAAGAAACTTGGCACAATGAATACTCTGACATACCATCATACCCTAATACTGCACGGCACATGCTCAGACTTAAAAAATGAGGAAGTCCTGAATTCGAGTCACACAGCCCCAGTGAGCCTCAGTGCCTTTGCTTGTTCAATAGAAGAATAACAGTCACTAATGGGGTTGTTGTGAAGATCAAACTGGATAATGCACACAGGCTGCTTGACGCATAATAAGTACTCAATAAAAGCTAGCTACCATTATTCCAGCACGAGGGTCAAGTGTGTGGGTGTAAACGTCATTTGGCCTTGCCATCTACTGATTAATACCCACTTAAAAAATTAAGAGCTGGTGATGCTACAGGCGAGGGTTCACAGAAGAAATTCAGAGGGGCTCATGCGTTCTTCTTAAAAATCAGGCCCATAAACAATTCTGTAGATTATTCTAGCAGACTGATAATCTTCCACGTCTGGGCCTTCATGCATGGCTTACTCAGGTTGTGCACTGAACAGTCTGTGCCGTTCCCTGACATGTCCCCCCTAACCCCAAAGTCCTGCACTATGGTAACCTGTCTGAAGTCTACCAACTGCTTTTTAGGGGTGATGCACACATCCCTGAAGTAAAGAAAACTGTGTTAGTTTTCATGTTACTGTAATAGGAAGCCTTCAATGAAATCGGCAATCCAGTGTGTGCCTCAGAAACCAGCTGCTCTCAGCATCCCCAGGGCTCTGCCAGACCCTGAGGCAACTCCTTAAATAGCCACTGCCATTGTCACTGTCTCAGGCCACCTTGGACGACTGCAGCAGCCCAGAAGGGCATCCCTGCGTCCGTGTTATCCCATGGTTTCCATTTCATCCCAGGCATGAATCCCAGGAACAAACAATAGCACAGCTGTTGACAAACCATGGGCTTCCCTCAACAGCCATCGGCTCATTTCCAGGTTGCAATACACTCAATGTTACCATGGGAGGAACTGGATGAAGGGCGCATGGGTGTCCCAGTAACTTTGTTTTTGAGACAGGGTGTGCTAGTTAGTTTTATGTCAACTTGACAGAAGCTAGACTCATCCAAAAGGAGAGAACCTCAACTGAGAAAATGTGTCCACATGATCCAACTGTGGAAAGCCATGTTGCAACAGGGCCAAAGATGCATCTTAAATAAGCAGCCTAATTTAGCAGTGTATTAGAGTCTCTCTTGTGTGACACTGATTCCAGAGGCATGGAAGTTACAAGACTGAAGAGGTCATGAAAAGAAAATGAGGCTTAGAACCATGTGGTAGGGTGAGAGTCCCTGAAGAAAGCCAGAAAATGAGATTGGTGAAGGCGAAGTCTCATAATATTGTAGATGCCAGGGCTGTGGTTTAACCACCAAGAGCAGTGACAGATGGAATGGAGTCGTCCGGAGCCTAGCTGTGTGTGCTTCAGGTCTCCAGGCAACAGAAATGGAGTTCTTCAAGCCCTTTGGAGCCAGAAGATCGTGAGAAAGTCCCAGATGCCAATGCCGAACCAACTATACTACTAGAGTTTGGTTTTACTTAAATCTGATTAGCACTGCCCCTGGTTCTTCCACTTTGGAATTAGTATGCAATTTAGTTTTGGATTTTACAGGAACCCATAAGTAAGAGGCTTTGGGTTTTTAAACACATTCTGAACGTTTAAAGTGTTGAAACTTTTAAAGACCATGGAACTTTTGAAGTTGTGCTGTGTTTTACATTGTTATGTTAACATGTGATCTTGGTAAAAAAAAGTAAAGGATGTAGTTTAAAAGAAAAAGTAAGATCCAACCATGGGACATTTTCTTAATTAGTGATTAATGGGAAAGGACCCAGCCCAGTGTGGGTGGTACCATTCCTGGGCTAGTGGTCCCGGTTCTATAAGAAAGAAGGCTGAGTAAGCCATGATGAGCAAGCCAGTAAGCAGTACCCATCCATGACCTCTGCATCAGCCTTGTTTGAGTTCCTATCTTAATGTCCTTCTGTGATAGACTAAGATGTGGATGTGTAAGCCAAATAAATCCTTTCCTCGCCAGCTTGCTTTTAGACATGGTTGTTTCCTCATCGCAATAGGAACCCTAACGGATCTCAATACGTAGATCTTGCTGGCCTGGAAATTGCTATATAGAGCAGGCTGGCCTCCAGCTCAGAGATCTATATCCTCTACACCTTGAGTGCTGGTGTCAAAAGTGTGCACCACCATGCCCAGCTTCATTACCTCTTACAACTGCATGTAAAATCGATGGTTATCTCAAAGTATCTATGGAAGTATCAAAAGCCTGTAACTTCAGATTCATGAATTCCATTTTCCTCCAAAATTAAATTTATAAGAACCTTCTTAAAGTCCTCAGTTGTTTCACCTTACTGAGAGAACAAGGTTCCAAGTCCCTCAGACAGACATTCTGTCAAGTCTCTCATTTAACCCTTACTGAAAACAAATCCCTGGAGCCTTCATACTCTGCTCATATTGCACATCAGCACACTGGGGTTGAAGCCTTCACACTCTGCTCACATTGCACATCTGCACACTGGGGTTGAAGCCTTCATACACTGTTCACACTGTGTACCAGCATACCAGGGATGTGTACAGTTGCACTGCAACTCCCCTCCACCATCCAAAAGACAGTTTTAAATTCCCTCTGTACAATATCTTGTACATTACTCTTTCCTCCTTTTACTTACACTCTCAGTGTGTCCCACACATCCTTGCCTCCAAGGCGCTGCTGGATATAGCCATCTATATATCAGTGGTGCTGAAAAATTGTCTGTATTTTGTCAATCATATTTTAAATAAACACTGATTGGCCAGGCAGGAAGTATAAGTGGGTCAACCAGACAGGAAATAGAGGCAGGGCAATGACAAAAGGAGAATGCTGGGAAGGAGGAAGCCCATTCCTTCATCAGTCCAGCCCAGGCCACCGAAGAAGCAAGATGTGACCTGCCCCTCTGAGAAAGGTACCGAGCAGAACATTCCCAAACCTACTTAGTGTAAACAGTAGAGTCTTAGTTCTAACTGTCTGCTGTTTCTGCTGTTCTTCTGGGACTAGACAGTGGGTATCTTCAGAATCACGGTTACCTAAAATAGTCACTTTCAGAACTCTGGGTCTGTTCACTGATGAGATAGTCTTGAATCAAAGTGGAGACGAGAACAAATATTCACGCCTTACAATGCTGACATAACATTAAATAATACTACCTTCAGAACAAATAAACAAGCACTTCATTCTCTACTTTTAAACACAGAATAATTCTAGTCCTCACAGAGACAAAAGTCAAGGGTATGACATTTTTCATCTTGCGTCCCCTGCTTTGACTTGCATATCACTTGGTGAACACCCAGTGGAATTTTCCACATTCGCTCTGGACTTAGGTCTGCGGAGGACTGAAGACTATGGAAGATTTGGGAATATCTTTGAGGGAAAAGGCATGTCTTTTGTAGGTCAAGATTATTATCATATTGAGAAAGGCTGTATTTAACATTTGTAAAGACAATTCAGAGCTGATTGTGTCTGAAGGTTCTAAGAAAAGTATCGTCACACTTTATACAAACTCCATCACTTACATATTAATGGGAAACTGTAACGTGGGATTTACAGTGGAGTTGAGAGCAAATGTGTTTCACGGAAACTGCTCGCCCAGATGACTAAGTTCTAAATTCTCAAACGTTACATTTCCCTCCATCTCTTGACCAGAACCTGGCTGAGGAAAACACGAGTAACTGCACGTGCCATCTGCATGTCTCTTGCTTCACACTAACAAGGACCACAGTTTGCTCAGGATACCAAGAAGGCCATGAAGGCATGACCTCCTGGCAGTTTCTGGAAGCAGTTTTTGGAAGTTTGGTTTCCTGGCTACTAATCTTATCTCTTTGGTGTTTTCCCTCTTCTTAAAGTAAATGGGATGTCACATTACCATCACCAGGTAACAAACATTAGCTAAAAGCCAAGAAAGATCAATGCTGGTTCTGATCTGATGGAGTGACCAAAGTAATTGCTGTGGTCATGGACTCTGGAGCTTCTTGTACAGAGAAAACTGAGCTCCTTTTTACTTAGACAGCTGTTAACTGGCTATTACACTTCACAGATGAAAATGAAAACCAGATTAAGGCAGGTCTTCTCTTACAGCCGCCTCAGTAACAACTGTTCCATCACCTACATGATCAAAGAATGTCTGCCCTCCCCAACCTGCCTCTCCCAACAGCCATCACCATGAACAGTGCCATTGTTCTTCTCACTTGCTCACGTGAGAAATCTAACTACATCCTTTCTTCCCCTTGTCCCACCATTGCACGTACTGTCAGTCATCCTAGCTATGACCCTGTCTCCCTGGTACCTCTCCCTCTCTCCCACTGTTCTCCATCTCCCTGGCCACTGTGAGTCCTCTGTCTGCACTTCCTCTGACAGGTTCCATTGCCACTGCCTGCAATTGGTCTCCTCAATTCTGTCACAGAGACCTTTCAGAAACATGAAGGTCTTCCATTTTGCCTACTCAAAACTTTCCCGTGCCCGCTTATTAGCCTTGGAATAAAGCCCAACACTCCTATCATGGCTTTAAAGGTGCTACAATTTTGGGGCCCAATCTCAATAAACCCATGTTCATCTTTACCCTACATTCTAGCCTTCAATTAAGAACACATTCTAAAGATATCTTCATAAGCCTAAAGGAAGATCTCTCATTTTAAAAGATTTATTAATTTTATTGGATACATGTGGGTGTTTTGACTCAATGTTTATCTGTGTAATACATGTGTGCCTGGTGCCCACAAAGTCAAGAGAGGGTGTTGGATCTTCTGGAACTAGAGTTACAGACTGTTGTGAGCTGCCATGTGGTGCTGGGAATTGAACCCTAGTCCTCTGGAAGAGCAGTCAGTGCTCTTAACCACTGAGCTATCTCTTTAGCCCTCTTCAGTTGCCATGTCCCTACAAGACTCCTAATTTAGGAACTTTATCAACCCTTCCATGTTGTAACGTAGGTATCTAGTCCTTAGAGATTCGTACTCTTCCATTTCTTTGCCTATTTAATGGCTGAATGCAAGTCTCCCCCTTTCACGAAAGCACAGGTGACTGACTCCCAGTCAAATGCTAGTCAAGAGGTTCTCTGTCTTCCCAATGCTGTGATCCCTTAATACGGTTCCTCATGCTATGATGACCTCCAAGCCTAAAAGTATTTTCATTGCTACTTTATAACTGTAATTTTGCTATAATTATGAATTGTAATGTATATATCTGATGTGCAAATGGTCTTAGATGACCCCTGTAAAAGGGTTGTTTGACTCCCCCAAAAGGAATTGTGATCTACAGGTTTGACCTACAGTCAAAGTTCTAGATTTCCCAATCACCATTCATCACTCTGAATTCTATTTGGTGTGTCATTGCCTTATATTCTTACTAAAATAAAAGGGGAAGCTGAACTTAAGGACATATTGCAAAATAATGCAAAGGTCTAAATATAGTGGTTGTAGTGACAATGACCCAAATGACTAGCATGGAAAATGCTAACAACACTGGAATTGGTAGTTATTTACTCCCTGAAGAAGCATGACTATCAACCATAGACAGGATTTGACATTGGAAACTTAAGCTATGTCCTTATGAGCTCAACCCTAGTCAACACAGGAAATAGATAGACTTGACTTAAAGATTATGTGTTCACTTTTTATTGCTCTTTTTGGAAATTTTATTTCCCATTGTTTTCTATATCATTTTCCATGACTAGATAGCTTTATACCTAACATGGACCTGTTGTAAGGAGGTTGCTTATTTGGTTCCCAGCCGCCTGGCTAGCTAAGACCCAAAATAATCCCACAGAAACTGTATTAATTAAAACACTGCTTGGCCCATTAGCTCTAGCTTCTTATTAACTAACTCTTACATCTTAATTTAGCCCATCTCCATTAATCTGAGTATCACCATGTGGCAGTGGCTTACCAGCAAAGTTTCAGCATGTCTAACTCTGGCAGCTCCACGGCATCTCTCCAACTCCACCTTCCTTCTCCCATGCTATAGGCCAAGCCAGTTCTTTATTCATTAATCAATAGAAGTAACACATAGACAGAAGGACTTCCCACACCATTGACCCTCTGATCTTTTGTGACATAAAATCATACATGCTTGATTATAAGTCTTTTACTAGATACTTTTCAATGTGCCAATGGGATTTATTTGGGTAACTATGCCATGAGTTACAGGAAGAAGCAAACCTCAATATTAATGTTCATTTCATCATATTCATTTTAATATCATGTTGGGGAAATCTATCTTGAAATGCAAAGCTGAATATAACATGGTAGCCACAGCAATACAAACAATGGAAGCTAAAATAGTAATAGTAGAAACAATTATAAGAAAAGTCTTAGACACGCTCGTGCAGGGTGATTGTGAAAAGCCGCGTGAGAAGCCCGTGAGATGTGCTAACTGTTTAGCCAAGGGTTAGAACATGGACTACTCTGTGTGTTCATTCGTTTTCTGTTCATTCTAAGGCATATTTAATGTGAGGGTTAATCTTCATTGTCAGCTTGATGGGATTCAGAGTCACCTAGGAGATACACCTCTGGACTTGAGGTTTAGCAGAGGAGGGAAGACCCACCATGAACGTGGGCAGCACTATCCTATACTGGATCAAAAGCAGAAACAGGTAAAGCACAGTGTCCATCTCTCTCTGCTTTGTCATTGCTAAGGTTCAAGCTCCTGCTACCATACCATCCCTGCCATGATGAGGACCCTTTTTCTCTGTTTAAAATTAAGCTCTCTCAGGTTTTACGTGGAGTTCATTGCCACATTGGGTGCCACTCTGTAGTGAGAGCTGCGGGCAGTGTTCCCAGCACCCAGCCGCCCGCATGGTTAGCTTTACCCAAAATAATGACACGGAAACTGTATTCATTTAAAAATGCCTGGCCCATTAGTTCCAGCCTCTTATTGGCTAGCTCTTACATATTGATCTAACCCATTTCTAATATCTGTATAGCCCCACGAGGTGTGGCTTACCAGGAAAGATCTTAACCTGCGTCTGTCTGGAGTGGGAGAATCATGGCGACTGCCTGACTCGGCTTCTTTCTCCCAGCATTCTGTTCTGTCTACTCGGCCTACCTAATTTTCTGTCCTATTAAAGGGCCAAGGCAGTTTCTTTATTTAACACAAAACAGAAATTAACACGAAACAGAAGACTCTCCCCCATCACTCCACAAACCATGGACCCAAATAACCTCTGCCTTTACTACATTCTTTGCCGGATGTTTTATGACAGGAGAAGAAGAATGAACACACAGAGTAGTCCATGTTCTAACCCTGGGCTAAACAGTTAGCATATCTCACTGATTTCTCATGTGGATTTTCACAGTCACTCAGCATTATAAAATGATGCTGAGGCTCACAGAGCCTCTTCTTCCTGGCTCCAGTGTGGTGAGGGAGCCAAGCTCAGGCCTCTCAACCATAATGAAAACACTTGCACAGCACTTAGCAGAGACCAGGAGCTGCTCTGAGCACTTGACAACTTCTAATTCAGTTCATCTGCTGGAAAACCCCATGTAGCTATCTTATTATTCCTCTACACAGGAAAACGATTCATGGTACTGGCTAGTGTTAATGAAAGGTGGCTAATCCAGTGAGCCACAGAGGCAGGACTTAAACCTAGGGGAATGCCCCCTCCAAAGTCCATTACTTAACTACCCACTACCCTATCCAGTGCACTGTCCCCTTACAAAATAATAACATTGAGAGGGGGTATGCTGATCCCATTCACTAATTCATGAAATCATCACAAAATCTGAAGGCAAATGATTTTTTTTAAATCTCCATTCCATTTTATGGGGCTCAAAGAAGCAAACTAAGTAACTGAGGGTCACCAGCTAACAAATGTCACCTGAGTAAACACAAAACAGCAACATCTAGTTTTCACTCTGATCCCAAGCGTGAATGGCTGGAAAACAGCATACATCAGATTTTCCAGCTCTTTAAACAAGCTCAGTTCATGCACTTTAGGCTGTGACTATTTATATATCCCACTGAGCTGATCTCCTGTGATCTAACACACCTCAATGCCCTGTAAAACAATGCACATTTTCTCTATGCATCAGACATGCCCACTCCATTAGGAGGAAGCCATCTTGTTTCCATCAATAAATGAGGCATTTAGTTTCAGAAATGAAGTCCACAGCTGTTATTTTTTTATAGATACAGTCAAAAATCCTGATTTTTCTTCTGGAGAAATAATTGTTTAGTTTTCTATTTCTGCCTGATGTGGGATTTCCCTCTATATGTTATGAATATGTTTTATTAGCAATGGTTAATAAAGAACCTGCTTTGGCCTATGGCAAGGCAGAATATAGTTAGGTGGGAAAACTAAGCTGAATGCAGGGAGAAAGGCGGCAGAATCAGGCAGACGCCATGTAGCTGACAAAGGGAAAAGACTTTACTGGTAAGCCACAGCCTCACAGCGATACACAGGTTAATAGAAATGGGTTAATTTAAGATATAAGAGCTAGCTAGGAATACGCTTGAGCCATTGGCCAAAGCATGCTGTAATTAATATAGTTCCTAGGTGATAATTTGGGTCTGGGTGGCCAGGAAACAAAAGTGCAGTCTCTGTTTACACCTACCTCTTAAATGTTTCAATCTACAATCAAAACAACCTCCCATTCTCAAAAAAGAAACCCTCCGTGGAGCCTGGAAAGCACAAGCAATGCTTTTTCTATTGTTTTTAGTTCAGTACAATAGGGTGCCCAAACTGCACTAAAGCCCACAGAAGAAAGGAGAAAAAACACAACTGTAGTTAAATAAATAGATAAATCATAGCCTGGCGTGTCAGGCCACACCAATTAAAGAATGCAGATTTGTATGATTTCACTAAGTTCTGGTTTGTGCCAAGACGATCTTAATAAAAATGCCACAAAGCCACAGACTGAGTCATACTAGGGACAGAAATCACATCTCCTATATCCTTGGATAATATCCAAATGGTTAACAGTTGTTAGTCTAAGCTAGAGTAGGCACAGTCATTTCATGTACATAAGTAAGAGAAAACAGGAAGCTTGCCTTTCCACCATCTAATCCCCTGCTTATGGAAGGATTGATTTAACCCACAAATATTTCTACAGTGTCTATCTGTGCCCTTGTCTGGTCTAGCCTCTGGAAATAGAATCGTAAACAAGATAGCTATGAGTTCTGGCCTCATGGAGGTAGAAACCAGACTCTGAATACACAGATGAACACAGAAATAAAAAGATCAGGTTCCATAAAGGAAGGGCATGGCAGCCCAAGTCAGTGGAGGGGGACAGGAAGCGAAGAAGCAGCCTTTACACTGAGGATGCTATAGGACTCAAACAGAGGAGTGGTGGGCAGGTGTGGGAGGCGGCAGCAAGGAGGCCTACCACGGCCTGCAGTTTAGAGGAGAAAGAATAGGAAGCCATGGTGGAGACAAGGACTCCTGCATGTGAGACTCATCTAGATCTCCAGCTCCAGCAGACCCCTCACCTCTTCTGCGCTCAGTTTCCCACCCACTCTGTGACAGTACTGAGAAATAGAGTTAGTTGCCCCCAAAGCATTACCACAGGGGCGGCTCCCAAGCCTCACCCTTTTGAGAGTGGAAGCCCTCCCTGTAGCATTGATCACTGTCCTCATCCATGCCTCACTCCACAGTATCAACCAGGAATCAGTCAAAAGGCCAGCCTGGCAGAACGGCAGACCTCTTATCTCTTAGAAAGCTGTTCCAGAATTCTTGACCTAGAAACTTAGTTCTGGACTTCCCGAGAAAAACCCAATCCACAGAAGAGGAGAAACGGGTTGAATCCAACCATTGGTGACATGACTGGGACCCACAGGCCCCTGACAGTTCACACAGAGGCCTGAAGACATGGCAAGGAGAAGGAAGGACTTCTCCACTTGGCCCCAGAACAGCAAAGAAAGCAGAAGAAATGTTCTGAGAGGAGGGAGAGGGCTGAGATTCCCCAAGGATAGTCTAGAGTACTAAAAGATGGCCCCTATACAGCCTCTAGAGAGGGTTAATTACAGCCCTTGATGTGCTAAACAGCATGATGCCAGTTTGGGGAGGAGCCAAAGTGCTCAAGGCTACAGAAGAATCTGCCAGGTCCTGGCACCTCTTACCTTGTGTGGCACTGGGGCTCAGTGGATGTTGCAAACAGCCTCTCGAATACTGGTGGGAAGAAATATCTAAACATCAACTATGGTTCCGGATCTCACAGGCCTCCACTTAGCCAGCCCTTCTTTCCTTCTCTTCTGAGATGACTAGGGTTCTGCCTTAACCCAGACCATCTCCTCTTACTCAACTTTTGAGAACTTTTGTCCTGTTTATTACTGTGCCCCAGGTGATAGCTCAGTGTAACAAAAAAACAAAAACAAAAACTTGAAATTATCTTCTGTGCTCCATAAACCATTAAGGTTACAGATAATGGCTAAGATCTGCGATTCCTCACAAATTTCACCCGCAAGCAAGCTTTAAGATCAACATATAAACCTCCTTCATAATTTGTAAGGTTTTCAATGTGAGATAGTTATAGGAATATTTTTCAAAAATTAAAAGGGGTAATAAGATCATTTACACATTAGTGATCCAGCTTTGTATGCACAAAGTGAAACACAATCAGCCATGTATACGGAACAATCAGCCATGCATATGGAACATTCAGCATCCCTGAGACTGAGGATGCTAATCCAGCGGGGCTAGAAGGCCACTAAAAAGGAACTGTAAGTGGCGGTTTTAATTTTAACTAAAGGTGGTAACCCACACCTTTAATCCCAGCACGTGGGAGGCAGAGGCAGGCAGATCTCTGTAAGTTCAAGGCCAGACTGGTCTACAAAGAGAATTCCAGGACAGTCAGGACTTCTACAACAGGACTTTTTTATCTAGGAAAACAAAACAAACAAAAAAAAAAAAACCCCAAGCAAACAAAAAAAGAGTACTGTGTTGCAAGAAGAGAAAAATCAAAGAATGCTGAATATTGTTGCCTCTAATGGGGACAAAGCCATGGCTTAGCTGATCTCCAGATTCTTGTTGGGGGTGGAGGGGGCATAGTCACAAGCATGTGCCACAGCATAAGTTTGCACCGTAGGATAATTGTGGGCATTGGTGCTCTCCTTTCATGACATGGGTCCTGAAGATCAATCTAGAGTAATGGAGCTTGATAGCAAGTACCTCTTCTCACTGAGCCATCTTGCTGGCTCCTGATCTCCAAATTCTTTTACTATTGTGTCCACTACACTGGACCACTGTCTACATTATCAACCCTGCTACTCCTCTGGCGAGAAGTTTACGTTGGTTTTCCATTTACAGTAAGAAAAATGCTAAGGCATCACAGACCCCATGGGCCTGCCTTTGGCCAGATCACATTTCTTCTCTAACCACCCCTGACCATCGTCTCTACTTCCAGCACTTTTCATTTTGCTCAGCTTGTCCCAGGCTGCTTGGTCACGACATTCATCCTGAATGAGTCGCATCTGTTCAGGGACCATGTACCCACCCCTGCTGTATGTTATACTTGGCCCTCAGTGCCTCCATGCCTCATTTTGACCTTTTTGAGGCCTTTCCTCAATTGTCATTTTCTTATCAGGTCTTTCCTTGTCCACTCAGTTTTAAATTACAAATCACTGTAAACCTACCCACGCTTTCTCTTTTTCCCAAACATTTATTGACATTTAGTACACATGTATAATTCACATATATAGTTGTTTCCATGGGTACAAATATTCCACCAATTTAGCATCTCACTGTATTTCTATCAGGACTGAGACACTCTTCCACATATCCACACGCACCAAAGCTGTAGTGCCTTTCTGCGCAGTCACAGCCTGAAAGGAAGAGAGATGGACCGCTTTGATTGAACACCCTCGAGAAAGAGCCAGATTTCAGAAACTTTCTGGCACAAGCCAACGTTTGCCGTTAAGTCTGAATGGCTGGCACAGCTCAATTTCCATGCATCACTGTAAATATAAAACATGAACCTTCAATTATAACTTAATGATGGATATGTAAAGGGAGAGATTAAGCATGGCCAAAAATAAAGCAGTAAAAACCATGAGCAGATATTTAAACTACCTAATATTTGGCCTGGCCATCAAGGGGAAAAAAACAATAACAGTCAAGCCAGGCCCTAACTTACATAAGCAGTTATGTTCTTTCATGCTTAAAAAGCCAATAAAGGTTTGATCCAGGCCTCATCTCACCACACTTGTACCTGAAATAGCCAAAACATCCACTACAAATAACCTGCCTGGACTTGAGACCCACACACCAGTCCTAATGGACAAAAATATACACCAGAGACCCCCAGTGCTTTGCTAATTTCCATTCTAGCTTAGAGCTTGCCAATCCAAAACATGTCACCTGAAAACTGGTACAGTTTCTTATGCCCATTCCCAGCCTTCCCAGCAGCCCCACTCAAGCAGAGCGCAGGCTATCCAGCCCAGTTCCCTATACCACATCTAACCAAGATGAGCTCTCTGCCACGCTATTTCATTCTTTTGCTAGAGGAGTAGGGCTGCTCACAGTAAGTTCTAAAGACGGGTCATTTTTAAATGGCATTAACTTCACATGGAATAGTTGCTGTTGTTGTTGTTAAGTAACAAAAGAGTTGTTGGACATATGTTAGCATTGACTGCAATTTCAATGCTTTATTTCCAGACTCTTGTTTTCTGTAGTGAGGTCTAGGATGGTGAGAGGCCCTTTTAGGCATCTCTGTATGCCCCGTGCCCCATTTGGGGAATCCTCCCTGGTTACAAATGGCACTCTGATAGAGAGTTAGTTATTTGGGACCATTCAAAACCATTAAGCCTATTAACTGTGACTTAGCCCAAGTCTAATAAACAACTGCCCTCCCAACAGGAAATGAGGTAAGCTGGCTTTCAAAGTTATTTAAACAAACACTTCAAGCAAGGATGCCTCACAAGAGGCCTCTCGTGGCATCTTCCTGCCCAATTTAAACCCGAGGTCACTTTATGCATTTTAGTGGGATGAAGTAACCAAGTAAGAGTCCCTAAACATTGTCAAAGTCTCTCCAGCCATTTCAGACCTGAAAACAGCAGGTCCACAATGAATATTTAGAAACACAGCATGGAATACATCCAGCTCCACCTATCTCGGGTCGAGTGAGGGTATCATATACCATCAGCAGCTACACATGAGAGGAAGTGTGCAGGAGACACTGGGTGCTGGATGTATTTTTGTAGCATTTAAGTAACATGTTTACCTCAAACTGTGGACACTTCCAGGTATTCGTTAATGCTAACTCGATACATAGAACATTTCATTTCCCAAATGAAATTATTCTCATCTTTTGTCTAGTTCTCTCATATAGTACCCTCCAAGAATCCACATCTAATTTAAACTGTTTCTAATCTATTTGGTGTCTACAATTAGTTACTGCCTACATTCAACCGTTGGGACATGGCTTGACCTGCCATAGACTATGACCTTATTTTTTTCTGCCTTTTGTTAATATCATTTCTTACTCTAGTGCCATCAAATACGAAAGTTGAAAACATTCATCTCTCCAGTGTGCACAATAACGCATGGGGAACAATGAATTCAAAGGCTCTCAATCTTGGATGCAACCTCTTTCAAAGTCGCCAACTAGTCTAATAGCTTCAGGGCCAAAGCTACTCAAAACATTAGCTTCGGGTGTAAATACAATGATCATTCCAAGATATTAACCTAACCACTGGATGTGTTTATTCTTCTACTTGGAAAACCAGACCAGCCCTAAGGAATGACCTTCTTCCTCAGCTAGATGACTCTGAATAATGAAATAATTTCCTCCAATGGTGAGGAGACCATCAGGATTCTCTGGAATGTGCATTACCCAGCAGGCTATCATTATCATTAGCAGTACCTTTTAGGTTAAAACTATGTCAAAACATTTCAGAATTTCATGCAATATGGTATGTATGTATATGTGTAAACATATATATTATAAAAACACTAGCCTGTTTTCATAATAAACATTATTATGACAAAAATAATATATACGTCCCTCTATGTGTTACATATGCAAATATGTGTGTATACAATATAAACATCTACATATATATTACAGACATAGGAATGAAAGTGCAGGGTTAGGTTTTACTTGTTCCCAAACTAGGTTTCCAGATTTAGCAAATAAAAGTATAGGCTATCTGTCCATTTAAATTTAAAGAAGCAATTTTTTATTCTAAGCATGCCATAAAACACTTGGCACAAATGTACACTAAAAAAATTTCTCTGTTAAAAATTAAAATGTAACTGGACATACATTATTTAGAATGGGGAAATGTATCCCTCACCCAGAAATTCTATTAAATCTTAAATTTAAAAGGGAAAAAAAAAGCCAGGCATAAGGAACACAGTATAATCCCACATAGTCAGAAAGCTGAAGCAAGAGAATTGTCAGTTGTCACAAGTTCCAGGCCAGCCTGGTCTGTGAGTTCCAGTCTAGCCAAGGCTACATAACAGGATCCTATCACACACCGCACACCAAGAAAAGCACAGAGCAGCAAGTGCATTTTATACAACACTAGTTTTCAGATAGAACAAAATACCAGTCAGAAGATAGTGCTACAGCACATTCTAGAAAGCACAACACAACGAGACTGGAGAAGATGGCTGAGTAAGGAATACTGAGGGAAAATTAAGTGCCTGGTATTGTGCTAACCCCTCTGTACATATAATCTCACATAAGTCTTAACACATCCTTACGAGGGAAGAATTACTATTATCATCTTTATCGTTATCACTGTACAGATAAGACAGTTAAGACACACAGACAGCACACTGCCCATTGTAGTGCAGCAGCAACAGAGCGGGCACACAAACCCCGGCAAGTTGAACGAAAGGTTTTATGTACTTAACCACTACTCCCTCCACAGGGGAAGGAACAGAGGGCCCTAATCATCCACCTAGACTCACCCAGCTACTTAGCAACATGGCTGAGATTCAAACCTAGAATAAGCTGACGCCACAGCTCCTACAGCAGCGGTCGACAGCCTCTGTCAATCATGCGAAATAGGAAAGGCAGGCTCCTGGGTCAAAGCCGCAATCCCGACCTGAAGTGATGAGCTCTCATGCTTTATCTTCTTAGGAATTTATATCGCTTGGTCAGCTGAACCTTGACTCTGCATTATTATGGACAGTGCTGGCCTGGATGAGGACCTTAGGGGAACATTTCTATTTAATGGAGGAACTGATTGCCATTTCTATACGACGACATCTCTTTACCACATGCCACTTCTCGACCTCTGACAGCCTTGCTGCCTTAAGGCCAGTTCTTAACTCCTCAATGCAAATCCCAAGCACTGGCAACAAGAAGAACACAGACAGGAAAGTGGCCATGAAGGCCACCTTCAAGCTCCACGAGACCTGAGACTTTTCTTCTTGGATTACGGGTTAAAGAACCAGGGTTATTCCATTGAAAGTATAAGAAATGTCTGAAACATTGCCTGCAACAGATCTGCCTATGAGAATCCCCACATGCTTCACTGCAGATCCTGTGCATGCATGCAAGCATATGCAAGGGCAAGGCACGGGCCTTATCTGCATATCGAACATCACCTTCCAACTCTTGTCACAGGAGCATGTCATCAGTCTATAAATTAGCTGGAAGAAAGACATGAGTGTGGACAAGGTGGACAAACAGAATGTTGATGGCTTACCCAGCCGAGAATACAAAGACTGTTCTCTACTTGGAGCAGAGGCTTCCAGAGAGGAGAGACCATGTCTGCCTTACTCACGATACTGAGTCCAGAAGATGCTCCTGACTAGGTGATGAAGGACTTGAGAGATGAATGAACGCACAATCACTTTCCTGTCACCAGTAAGTCGTATGCCAGACTCACTTTTGTCCTCACTGCCCTCAAGATCTGTACTGGAGGTTTTTCTCCCTCTTGCAAGAACCACACATCTTCACTGTGGCACAACACACGTCATTTCTCACAAAGAAGGTTCACCTAGAACAGTGGTTCTCAACCTGTAGGTCATGACACCTTTGTGGGGGGAGTGGTCAAAGGGCCCTTTCACAGGGGTTGCATATCAGATAACCTGCGTATGAGATATTCTCATTACAATTCATAACAGTAGCAAAATTACAGTTATGAAGTAGCAATGAAATAGTTTTATGGTTGGGGGTCACCACAACACAAGGAACTGTATTAAAGGGTCACGTGTTAAGAAGGCTGAGAACCACTGATCTAGAACCTTCCTAACCAGGACAAGAGATGTGGCCATGTTCCACATCATCCTCCAAGTGGCAACTCCAGTGTTGTCCCTCACCTACACAGATCCAGACACGTTCCCTGGAGCTCCAAGCACACCCTGCTGAGCTTCCACCTGGAAGGCTTTTCTCTCATTTCTTCTGCACTGCCCTCCCTGGGATAAAGTCAAGTTCATTCTGGCTAGGAGACTTTTCTTCACATGCCATGGTCCTCCAGAAGAACTAGCCTTTCTGTCTTTTAGACTCATGGCAAGTGTTATAGATTTAGTCTCATATTTGTGCCACAGTGAGCTGCAAGAAGACAGATCCGGTGTCTTGCCCCTTTTATCCCCAGCACAGACAGTCCAGAATGCAGTAGGTGTCAATAACCTCAGGCTGCATGTATAGAAGGGACTCACAGGACAAAGGGAAGAAACTGTGGATCTCATCATCTCTTCATATCTTACTCCACTAGAGGAATGCTGACTGGGCCTATTGATTAATTGTACATGTATGTGCTGATATATCAAAACATTCTGAAAGAAAGGCCAGTGGTGCATGCTGCTGCCATCGCTATGAGTTAGGTCAACACCTGCTGACCAACAAGCGTCACAGAATGTCGCTGACTTGAGACAAACAAAGCCTCAAAGGCAAAGAAGCAGAGTAAGAAGGCTGCTGAGATAGCACCACAGTGAGTGGTGGAAGAAGAAGCCTGACCTCCCGGAGTTTTGAAGGACCCCAGGCAGGCAAGAAAGAGGTTCGCATTTCCTACCAAGGAACAGCAAGCACCCTGCCCAGTCAGCCCCTAATCTATACTTCCCCTTCCCTGGACAAAAGAAGAGACAGACCCCCTCATAAACAGTAACTCGGGTACTACAATTAGCTACTGCACAGCTGATCCTACAACCAGGATTTCCAATGCATTCGTGCATGCATGCATGCATGCGTGCATTCGCTCAATATGAACTAAGGAATTGCTAATTCTACCGTGGTGCTACTTGTGGGGATAAAATCACGCTTGCACAATCACCAATCTAGTGAAATTTATAGTTCGCTTAATGCTTAATCTACAGCTCCTCCTATGACATTCCAAAGTCTCAACTCAAACATCTCTGGCACTATCAGAGGAAATGTCAGCTAACTATATACAGATCTCAAAGCAAAAAGAGGTTCAACAAAGATACCTCTTTCAAAGAATATGGAATCAATGTTTAATAGTTTATCAAATAATCAAATACTACTCCATACTCCTAAACTAAATCTTTTATCTTAAAATTAAACTAAATTGACTCAGTGAAAGCCAACAGCAACGTTCCCACTGCCACGTCACATCCAACACTCAAGATGCACACATGATTTCTATCTATAAGTTTGCTGTTAAATCTTGCTTTTCTCTCAAAAAAATCAATTAGTGAGGAAATGAACAGTGAAAGCGAATGCTCTGTAATCTGAAAATGTTTTAATCAAGAGAAATTTTTCAAAGAAAGCAAATGTCCCAAGATAGAAATATTTACATATCTATAATTTTCACTTTAGAGTTTCTATTTCAACTCTGTGAAATAAACATTATATTTCAAATGCACGTTGGTTTGCAAAATTCCAGAGCACCAAGGAACACTTGTTTCTATAAGGTAAAAAAAAAAAAAAAAAAAAAAAAAGCCACATTCTGGTCTTACACAGGACACCAGAAAACAAAACTAAAAAACTAATACCATAGACAAACAAATCTTAGCTAAAAGTCATTGAAATAATTCAAATCGTTTCCATTCCAGGGAAAATAGTAAGTCAGCAGTTTGCCAATGGATGCTTTTTCTAAATACACGAAATAAGCAAAATCCTCTGCACAGGAAAGTGCGAATGCTGAACCCTTCTATTTCTGCTTCCATGGAGCTCAGTTCAATCAGTAGAGCCAAAGAGGGCATGGTCATCGTGATGCCCATGCCAGGTGGCAGCCACACTGGCCTATCCAAAGCCTGGGGGATTCCCAGGTCAGGTTCTCGGCCATCTTTCAAACCAACCAACAAGAGGGAGCCTGAGGCCCAGTCATCCAGCTACTAGAGACAGGAGCAGAGACAGAACAAATGCCTGAGGCCAGCAAACAGTCTAAACAGGAGAAGGAGGGGGTCAGAAGAGAGCACTCCTCAAAGAGCAAAAGCTCTGAAAAAAATTAGCAAATGAGTCAGAACCTTTCACCTCATACGAAGAGGAGTCTGGAGCTGGCAAGAGCCTGTTGAGTAAATATCCTTTATGTAAGGAAACTTACTTCAGGGAAGTTGTTGGAAACTCTTCACCAAGAAGACGGGTCCGACAGCCCAACCTCTAAGATCCTGAGAGAAGCCAGTCTGGGGTTACTGGGGGTCACACCAGAGCTCCATCCTAAGGGTGACCTTATCTCTAGAGTCACAGAAAAAGAAACTTGAGAACTGCCTTTTAAACTCAATGACAGAGAATTTGCTTCCAAGTCCCCAACTTCCCAGAGGACTTGAAAGGACAGTAATTAGTCCAGAAAGAAGCAAAATGAGGAAGTGGTACACTTTTACGATTTCTGTTAATTCCTACCAGCTGTAATTGAAGAAATCCAAGTGACATCAGCATTTCTGTCTGAGCCAGCAAAGCTGACAGCAGTGTAAGTCCAGAGTCATGGGGGGGGGGGGGGGGAGAGAAACAGGGGCAACTGGGGAACGCATCAGAAAACGTGGAAAATTAATTCACTTTGCCGTGAATCACTCCCACAGCTTCCAACACCAGCGGTGCCAAAAATAACATGAAAAAGGGGGAAAGGAAGCGTAAGCACTCCAGCCCTGATCAAACAAGCCCTAGAAACTTCTAAAAAAGTGCTCACTGAACAAGTGAACTCAACGTGTCTGAACACAAACAAAAGCAATCCAGCCACTTCTGAGCAATGAGAGAGTCAATGAGCAAGAGTCAATATTAAATAAAGAACATCCCCCCCCCGACACACACACACACACACACACACACACAGTACACTAGAAGCAGTAGCTGGAATGCACCAGTCAACATCTGCATTATTATGCACTGGTTAACATCCATATTATTACCTTCGGGAAGAGAGGCATAGAGTCAATTCCATGGTCTCCTCTTCACTCCTCACCGGGAGAGGAAGCAGCTGGTGGGAAAATCACTTACATGGTTTCAAGCTGCCTCATTTTTAGTTCAAGAACAGACTGGAAATAGGTCTAAGTTCTCAAGGTAAAGGCCAGCCCTTGGCTCTTACTCAGGTCGGAATCAGAAGGAGAAAACCAAGCACACCAAACCTGACCAACCAAGCAACCTAGACAAGAAAAGATAAGAACACTCACCAGGGCCACACTGGCCCTTTGGCTGAACATAGAGTCCACACAACCGGTTCAGAAAGATTGTTATGGAGATGCCATTGCAGCCACTCCGAAGAAGGCGTACATGTGTGTGCCTTCTCTCAACACTGGGAAGGCCGAATTAGAGATACAGTGATAATTAATAGGATCCTTGGCAGCAGAAGCCAGCTTCTTTAGCAAACCTGTAATTGCTGCCTCCTTAAATGACAGGGAACCCTGCCAGGAAGGAGGGAGGTGCTAACGATGATAATCATAAAAGGTAAAAGATACCACATCAACAGGTTCCTGGGCTCCCATTCAAAAGTGTGTCCTTATCTATGGATTCATGGAATGGTGAAGACAAAGAAATGTAATGTCTTATACAGGGGGACAAGAGATCAATAATACTTATAAGGGAAAAAGACACAAAGGAAAACAACGAGGACAGATCTCCCTTCTAGAAAGCCTCCAGTACCGGAAATGTCAATTGCCTATTAGATCATGAAAACAGTGATCAATATGTACAAGATGCCATACTCCAAGAGAAAATGATTTCGAGAAGTGATATACTTTGACTTGAACTTCTGTGAAAACATCAAGTGATGAGATACCTTAAAGGCAGCCCCAGCCGCTGCTCAGACAAGAAAACAACCCCCTAGTTTGCAAACTCTCTAGGAAGAAAAAGGTACTTAGCTCTGAGCTTGTTTGACAGAACAACTGAAGATCTCTGGCAAGGAAAGAAAGGTAGCTCACGACCCCATTTACAACTCCCAACCGAAGAACAAGACAGCCCACCATTTTAACAAACCAATTTAGTAGTTGAGTGTTTTAGTAAACACTATCTAGACAATATTTCCAGTCCAGTGCCCACGATGCACTCCCCAGAAAGGACCAAAGCAATGTACCTCAACCATCTTCAGATGCCCAGAGACACGGAGAGACAAGTAGTCAACCTTCTGCCGTGGACTGATGTCTGTGGAGATAAACCAGGGCAACAGGAACATAGTTTCATAGTGAGTAACGCTGCCCAAAACTCTTCATAAAGCCAACTTGGTAGGGGCAGGCGCTCTCATTCGCTCACGAAGACTCCAGCTTTTCCAAAGCGCTGTCGAGAACTCTCTGGTGGCTCTCCAACACTGACTGATCATTATTACAGAGCTAAGGGGCTTTAATGAGGCTAAAGACACAGCCCAGGAGTCCCTATTGATAATGTCTCCAAGAAGGCTTGAACATTTCCTGTGGGAGTTAGAGATACGTGACAGATAAAGACTTAGGAGCAAGAGCTCTGGAAACCTGAACAGTTGGTGTTTTTCTTCATGTGTGGCAACGAAATCCCTTTGAACTGTCCATCCCTCTCCTCTCTCTCTATGCAGAGTAAGGTCTGCGCATCTATGCTATGGATCCTAACTCGCTTGGGGAACCCACTAAGTACATGGCTCACCATTAAAGCCACCAACTGGGAGGTTTATAGCTTCTTTCCTCTCTGTTAGATCATTGCAGCCCTTTATTGAAAATATTTAACTCAATACTTTACAATGACTAACGCTCTTAACACCCACATGTCAAGGCAGAAGTTATTACACAACATTATGATGTTTCAAGAGCTCTGGCATGTCAAAGATAAACAGTCCAAAAGGGAACACACTGGCTACTACTTTATGAAGGCACACAAGAAAAGCAATTAACAAGTTGGGGAGGGGAGGGGTAAGAGAAATTAGCGAAAAACATCAAGACGTTAAGGAGTACATGTTCAGCGGAGGAACACGACGCTGGGTGTGTCAATAAGAAGACTGTTCGAAGCTATCAGGAAGCAAGATTCAAGGAACAGCTTTAATAACCAGGGAAACCTACAACATACCCACCATGCCCTTGAGAATGGTTAAGGAGCCAACGTCCTGTCTTCTGTGGGAGCCATCACAACCTATCTCCCCTTCTTCCTTCAGAAGCAACTTGGAAAACAAAAGGCTTTTTATCCAGGTACGCTACGAGCACCTTTAATACATAGGTCTATTTATCTTGGATCCAAACTTTCAGCCACACCCTGAGTCCTTGGTCTTTACTTCATCAGAAACCTAGTCCTTTTTCCATACCAAAAACAATGAGTTGTCACCCTTGCTCACACCTGCCACACCCTCCGAACCACAACATAGCCAGCACCCACCGAGGAGTGACAGAGAAAGACATGAGCGGCCAAGCTGGACAGCCCTACGTTTAAATCTTG
Source organism: Microtus oregoni (assembly GCF_018167655.1). NCBI lineage: Eukaryota > Metazoa > Chordata > Mammalia > Rodentia > Cricetidae > Microtus > Microtus oregoni. The sequence continues at coordinate 38,911,701 of NW_024543061.1, read as the reverse complement.
GTGTCATCTTTATTTGAGTGGCCTAACATATCCAAGGAGAAGAAGACAGGCAAGCCTCCATTTCTTCATCTATAAAATGGGAGCCAGCCAATCTCATGGGAGAATGATATTATAAAAACGTTTTAAACAGCTCACACCATACCTGTTGGATAGCAGATGCCTTGGTGTGGTTAAAATTCACCGAGGTACAAATTATTCATTCCTGGCAGTTTAATTTCTAACACAGAAAAGAGAAGAAGAAAATTACACAGGTAATCTTTTTTAGGACTAAAGGTACGCGTGCATGTGCGCATGTGCACGTACAACACACACTTTTTATAGTACTACAGTACTCAAACACACAAGAAAAGTAAGTCAAACTACAGCCTAAGACATGGGCCATAATAAGGGTTTTTACAATGCTAGATGTGGTTGCTGTTGCTATTACTGTTGGCTTTTTGTGTTTTCTTGTCTTAGTAAATTGTGCGTCTGAAACTAGTTCCTCTCTGCTTCCTTCTAGAAGAATTCCAAGCACCAATAACAAGCACTCAGCCAACATTTACAGTAATGGCTGCTGTCTATAATATACTGATTTCCAGTACAGGAGGAAATCAAAACCACCACCTGTAAACTCCAGGCCCTGAGTGAGCCGGACCTGGCTACTTCAGAACATTTCCATGCCATCTGCTTTCTCCTGGATTCTTCAGGAAAGACCTCATAGTTTCTCTGTCTTTTTTCCCCCCACAAGGCTTAACTCTCGTATCCCATCTTCCTAAAAAATGAACAAAAGAAACTATACCAAAGTCAAAAATACCATGCCCGAACAGTGAAGCCCGGAGAGTATGAACAATCTGGCAGTGATGGGTCATGTTTAGAGCAGACAACAAACAGGCCCAATGAAGACTACAGTCCTTCATTAGCACGGCTGAGGTGCAACCCACCACATTGGAGCTATAGGCGCATAGCAGCTAGAAGACCATTTTCAGCAAAGTCAATTTCCATTATTTATGGGCTCCCCATTTTCAAATCAGAATCTGTAATCCCAAATATCAACATCTATGGCTTTCTTGTAGTTAAAGGTGGACATGTTTAGAATAGCAAGAAATCCAAGTGGCCCCATGCACACGCTCCCCACCGACTCACACTCATACCCTCCTGTAGACAAGCATCCTTTCACAGTCTGTCAGTGCGTCTTTGTGTCTTGTGTTGGTGACCCCGCTACTTAAACAGTTCCCGGCACAGTGCTGAGCCACTGCCTCTCATGCTGCTACATGCTAAGATGTTGTTGAGTGGGGAGACAGCACAGGTAGTGAAATAAGCATTCCTCACACATGAGATACAGCGTGACTGGTCAGTTCAGTGTGAACTGGTCAATAATACCCATAAAATACAGTGCCTTCAACAGGAACCACACTTAAGACAGTTAGGCATTCAGTGGTTAACAAAAAAGGTTGAGACTAGGGGCTCTCGGGAAACTACTTCGTTATTATCCTGGGAATAATGCAGTATTCACAAATTTGGTGGTTTTAGTGGTGTTATAGAGCATAACCACCGAAAATACGGTGTGCTGGCTATAGTTTATTGCCCCCCCCCCTTGGCAACAAGAGCAACAGCAATCCCCTGCCTACTCATTTACTGTATTGAGGGCTGTCGATACTGGGTACCTTACATGCCACTGCCCTGTCCCAAGACGGAAATTCTACCATAGTCTATTATACAAGAGAGAAAACTTGAGCTCAGAAAAACCTAACAAGGGGGATAGCTAATAAGGGGAAAGTCTAAAACCATTTCCTGCCCATTTCCCAGAAGAGCTTTTGAACACACTAAAAACAAACAAACAAACAAAAAACCCTTTTATCCAATTCTTATTTGAAATGTTCTTGTATTTTTAGTTTTTGAAATGAATTCTTGTGCATCCCAGGCTACACTGAGGATGACCTTGGCTTTCTGATCCTTCAGCCTTCACCTGGAATGGGGAGAAGTGGGAGCAAAGGTGTATAGCACACAGCTGGCTTTAGCTGGTGCTGGACACAGGCCCCGGTGTTGTGTAGTGTGTAAGGTACATGCTAAGCAAACACTCTAATAACCAAGCTACATCCCCGGCACATTCTGGTTATTCTTTCCTTCAAAACCATTTGGGGGTCACTCAGTGTCCTGGGCATTTGATATGCCCAACAAACTACCAAATTTTCTGTCCTCTTGGGGACTCACTGACAGTAAACTAAGTGTTACCGCTGTCCTATTTATAAATACAAGGAGCTTGATTAATTTTAAAGTAAGGGCAGATGAAGGGTGCCCTCAGTGACTACCATTTAAAGTGTATTTATTCCTAGAGGAGCAGATGTAACCACTAATCAGGTTCATTTCTTCTAAGAAGACCTCCTCTGACCCTTGATTGAGTTATGACCCAGCAAGCTACCCTTCCCCTGGCCAAGGGCAGCAATGTCGTTCAGTTTGACTCTCTTACTCATCCGTACTTCCTGACTCCACAGTGGGCTCAATACCTGTGAGACTGACCCTCACCTGGAAGAGCAAAATAAATATGCTGACGTTGCTACAAATTAACTCCCAGGCCAAGACTCAGAAAAATCAGAGCAGGAGGCAGACCTCTTCATGTCCACCCAGATAGATGCCAAATAAAGAAAGAAAGAAATCCATTTACTCTGTCAACTTTCCCATCAAGCTGTGCCCCTGGCTCTCCTACCTCTCCACAGAGTCACCCATTCCTCTCTCTGAAGTTCAGGGTTCAGATACCCATTAGGTATGATGGGTCTAAGCAGCCCTCAGGCTCCATCCTCTCTGGCCCTGAAGAACCTGGCTCTGTATGTCATCGCTTAAACAACAAGGAAGGAAGAAAATTTTCATGCTGCTTGTTTCTTATAACCCTCAGGAGAGAAGCTGTTTCCCTCAGAAAGACACAACAAGATTGCAACTACCCTGGGGGGGGGGGGGGGACAAAAACACTATCTATGTTTTTATGTTTATACAGCTGCATTCAGGTAGAAGGTGTGTGTGTGTGGGCGCGTGCTTGTGTGTGTATACGTGTGCATGTGTGTGAGTGTGTGTGTGTAAGCACACACATGTGCAATTAACCGGTTGTTTATTGTTGGAACTCAGTCAATAGCATTTTAGATATCAGCCCATTAGGGCGTGGTTTGAGGTACTATACGCACAGACAGGAAGCATGCTCAGCCCTTTTCTTCTTTCACTTGGTTGGTAGTCAGAGTTCAGTTTGCAGCTCCCAGCGCCCCCAGAGCAGAGAAACATAGTGACTTTCTTATTATGAGGGTTCCCCAATAAACATTTGTTATCCTTTCTCATGGGCTCTCAGGGACTTCCTTTAATTATGCTACAGCTGGTAAATCTGTTCCCATTCTGACGTACACAAGATCAAATAGTTGTGGGGAAAGGTGGGAAAGACGCTCCAATTCATTCAGGACGAGTCTGGACTCAAAAGTTTGCTGTACATCCCCATACACATGTGAAGATCAACCATATGGTCAGAGTGTTTAGCCACAGAAAATCTGATTATGACTTAGGCACAATGAAAAATCCCCACTCCTTTAGATGAACATTTCTATGACTTCCCATTTCTTCCATCTTCATCCAGACCCTACACTTGCGTTGCAAAGACATGGCCAGTGGCACAGACAATACCGACTGCCACAGTGGGCAAGGATGGTGAACAACCAGCACAGAGTGAGTAACATCGCAGTTATACCCGGCATAGCAGCTGACATGCAATTCAGTCTTTGGTTCTGTTTTGGCTTGCTCTGGTATAGTTTTCTGAGACAGGGTCTTGCTATGTTGTCCAAGTGGCCTAGAATTCAAGATTTTCCTGCCTTAACCTCCAGCGTTCTGGGGTCCCAGGTATGCACCACCATGCCTGGATCTGTTGTAACCTTTCTCCAGCCATCCTTTCATTAAATCAAAAATTAAAGAGGTGAGCATGCTGGTACCCAGGCACATTGCTGAATACTTACTGAGGAAGGCCTGTACAGATACCTAGCATATAATGAATCTGTTCTCCCAGAAAAGACAGTTACTATTCAGGTTAACTCCTTTCCATTTTTTTAAGATTTATTTATTATGTATACAGTGTTCTATACAGCAGGTATGTCTGCAGGCCAGAGGAGGGCACCAGATCTCATTATGGGTGATTGTGAGCCACCACGTGGTTTCTAGGAATTGAACTCAAGACCTCTGAAAGAGGCTGGGCAGTGGTGGCGCATGCCTTTAATCCCAGCACTCAGGAGGCAGAGGCAGGAGGATCTCTGTGAGTTCAAGACCAACCTGGTCTACAAGAGCTAGTTCCAGGACAGGCTCCAAAACCACAGAGAAACCCTGTCTCGAAAAAAACAAAACAAACAAACAAACAAAAAAAAAAAAACAAACAAAAAAGACCTCTGGAAGAGCAGCCAGTGTTTTTAACCTCTGAGCCATCTCTCCAGTCCCCTTTCTTTTCTATTTTCTAAACACTAGGTTAACTACCACTTCCAGGAGAGAAAAGTTGCAATGGCCAAGAAATGCAATCATACTGGTGTCAGAGGAGACCATTTCAAACTTCCTAACGTACAGGAAGACAGAAAGACCCTGAAGTTCGGGCAGATGAGGTCTCCTGACTGATACTGGATGAATATGACTACGTAAAAGGATGACGGTGTAACATGTGTGACCAGAGAGCAGGAGGTCAACATGGACAAGGCTGCATGGGGACAGTTAGCAATCACAGGAGCCTGTACAGACACAACAGTGGCACTGAGCTGCCACGAGATTGCACAACTCCAATTAGTGCCTCTTCTTATGCGTTCTCCGCCCAGCCATGCTCTGTAATTACGATGAAAGGAAACACGTTGATAAGACAAAGACTGCTGGCCACAAAGGGTAACGCCTCGCGTGTAAGCAGCTCGTGCCAGCCTTAAATATCTCCCTCTAAGGCACCCCACCATTCCCCACTATTTGACCCGGATCAACTCTCAAAGATTCCAATGCTGATTGCCCAACTTGGCAATTATTTGGGGCCTTTTCTGTGGACCTACTTCTTATCCTGCCTGCCCTTGAGTCCTTCCCTCCTTACTATGGCATCAAAAAGAAAAGTCTATTTCACATCAGGAACCTAATGGATGACGTGTATGGAGGTTAACTGGGATGACAGGTATGAAGGTTAACTGGGATGACAGGTATGGAGGTTAACTGGAATGACGTGTATGAAGGTTAACTGGGATGATGTGCATGAAGGTTAACTGGGATGACAGGTACGAAGGTTAACTGGGATGACAGGTACGAAGGTTAACTGGGATGACAGGTACGAAGGTTAACTGGGATGACAGGTATGAAGGTTAACTGGGATGACGTGTACGAAGGTTAACTGGGATGACGTGAACGAAGGTTAACTGGGATGACAGGTATGAAGGTTAACTGGGATGACATGTACGAAGGTTAACTGGGATGACGTGTACAAAGGTTAGCTGGGATGACGTGTATGAAGGTTAACTGGGATGACAGGTACGAAGGTTAACTGGGATGACGTGTATGGAGGTTAACTGGGATGACAGGTACGAAGGTTAACTGGGATGACATGTACGAAGGTTAACTGGGATGACGTGTACGAAGGTTAACTGGGATGACAGGTATGGAGGTTAACTGGGATGACGTGTATGGAGGTTAACTGGGATGACAGGTACGAAGGTTAACTGGGATAACAGGTACGAAGGTTAACTGGGATGACAGGTACGAAGGTTAACTGGGATGACAGGTATGAAGGTTAACTGGGATGACAGGTACGAAGGTTAACTGGGATAACAGGTACGAAGGTTAACTGGGATGACAGGTACGAAGGTTAGCTGGGATGACGTGTATGAAGGTTAACTGGGATGACAGGTACGAAGGTTAACTGGGATGACATGTACGAAGGTTAACTGGGATGACGTGTACGAAGGTTAACTGGGATGACAGGTATGGAGGTTAACTGGGATGACGTGTATGGAGGTTAACTGGGATGACAGGTACGAAGGTTAACTGGGATAACAGGTACGAAGGTTAACTGGGATGACAGGTACGAAGGTTAACTGGGATGACAGGTATGAAGGTTAACTGGGATGACAGGTACGAAGGTTAACTGGGATGACAGGTACGAAGGTTAACTGGGATGACAGGTATGAAGGTTAACTGGGATGACAGGTATGAAGGTTAACTGGGATGACAGGTACGAAGGTTAACTGGGATGATGTGTATGAAGGTTAACTGGGATGATGTGTATGAAGGTTAACTGGGATGACAGGTACGAAAGTTAACTGGGATGACAGGTACGAAGGTTAACTGGGATGACATGTATGAAGGTTAACTGGGATGACAGGTATGAAGGTTAACTGGGATGACGTGTACGAAGGTTAACTGGGATGACGTGTACGAAGGTTAACTGGGATGACGTGTATGAAGGTTAACTGGGATGACGTGTATGAAGGTTAACTGGGATGACGTGTACGGAGGTTAACTGGGATGACAGGTACGGAGGTTAACTGGGATGACGTGTACGAAGGTTAACTGGGATGACAGGTATGAAGGTTAACTGGGATGACGTGTACGAAGGTTAACTGGGATGACAGGTATGAAGGTTAACTGGGATGACGTGTACGAAGGTTAACTGGGATGACGTGTACGAAGGTTAACTGGGATGACGTGTATGAAGGTTAACTGGGATGACGTGTATGAAGGTTGACAGGTACGGAGGTTAACTGGGATGACGTGTATGGAGGTTAACTGGGATGACAGGTACGAAGGTTAACTGGGATGACAGATAGTACGAAGGTTAACTGGGATGACGTGTACGAAGGTTAACTGGGATGACAGGTATGGAGGTTAACTGGGATGACGTGTATGGAGGTTAACTGGGATGACAGGTACGAAGGTTAACTGGGATAACAGGTACGAAGGTTAACTGGGATGACAGGTACGAAGGTTAACTGGGATGACAGGTATGAAGGTTAACTGGGATGACAGGTATGAAGGTTAACTGGGATGACAGGTATGGAGGTTAACTGGGATGACAGGTATGAAGGTTAACTGGGATGACGTGTACGAAGGTTAACTGGGATGACAGGTATGAAGGTTAACTGGGATGACAGGTATGAAGGCTAACTGGGATGACAGGTACGAAGGTTAACTGGGATGACAGGTATGAAAGTTAACTGGGATGACAGGTATGAAGGTTAACTGGGATGACAGGTATAAAGGTTAACTGGGATGACATGTATGAAGGTTAACTGGGATGACGTGTATGAAGGTTAGTTAACTGGAAAGGAGTAACAGCCAGGATTTGTGCAGATGACTACATTCACATATTCCTCCACATTTCTCTATGTGTATGTGAGAAAGTTCATATATGTACAGATACTGTTGGGGGCGGGGGTATATATGTGTGTGTGTACAAGTTCATATAGAAGCCAGGGGTCAATTTCAGATGTGGTTCCTCAGGTGCTACCCACCTGTATATATGGGGGCAGGGGTGGTTCTTACTGGCCTGAAGCTCACTAAGTAGATTGAATTCTCTAGCAAGCAAGCCCCTGGCTCCGCCTATTTTCATCTCTTAAGCCCTCGTTACAAACACACGCCCACCACACTCTACTTTCTTACAAGGGTCCTGGGGACCAAACTCAGATTCCTCACGCTTGCACAGCAAGCATTTACTGCCTGAGTTATGTCCCCAGCCCTACACATCTCTGTCAATTCACAAAATTACCCTAGAACTCCATACTGTGTGGTGACCCATTCATTCCCTCCTGTCAGCCCTACACTGAAACTGGGCTCCCCGGGACCACAGGCTGGGGGTACTCAGCTAAAGGGTGACAAAAGTGGAATTTAAGTTCAATTCCACCTTCTCCTAAATTTAGACTTCCTGAACTGGTGGTGAAAGCTCTTAGCCAGTTTATGGTCAGAACAGATGAGGGTTCTTTCTCTGGAGAAGTTCGTTGGGCAACAACAGCAAAAACACATAATTCAAAACATTTGTGTCTAAGTGGATTAAACATGGGCAGGTTGCATTTCTGGTAAATCCAAAGTCTGGAACTTTCTTCTGAACTTAATTTGTCTGGCCCTGACCTTCCTTCTCATAGCCCCCGCCCCATCCCGCTCTACCCCCATCAGGGGAACGAGCCGTGTGCTGAGGCTGAGAACAAAGAGGAAGAGGCAGCCTTGTGTGTGACAGAGCAAATACTGGCTCAACCCAATCTTCCGCCCCTCTGTTTTGGACGCTCCCACACTCTACAAACTGTCTGGAATTCATTAGAGATGGGAAAACAGGCCGACAGTCGTATTTCAAGTTTTATTCAGCAGAAGTTTTGTGGAAAACAATTTGGTCATGTGGACGTGCCCCAAACCACCATCACCCTGTTTCTCAACCCAATCTCTCAGTCAAGTGACTTCAGCCTGCTTCCAGTTCCACCCTCGCAGAGTTGGGAAGAAACTACCCCCAGTTCCAGATTTGAGCCAGTCCGTCAGCCACTCAAACGGCAAACTCTCGGGCAACCCTGCCATCCATAATCTTGGACTTCTGTGTCACTTAGCCATCAATTTCTTTTTATAATTAATTCGAATATTCTGTCGCCTGACAGGGGCCAACCTTGTCGCGATACATGATTTATAACCAACATCTTTGCAATTTCAAGTTCATTGAGAAAAATCACCCTCGACCACCTTTCCAGGTGTGACGCCGCCCTCCAGCCAGAGTAACAGTCACAAATTTGTTAGAAATATGATTTCTCTAAACTTATGCTGGGCTACTATATCAGAAATGGAGGCGGAGCATCCCAGAAGTTCTCCAGGGCTGGTAGACCTGAATATGCACACTTACTGAACACCGCTGTTCAAATACAGTTCCATAAACCCCAGGCCTCTCTCTTTGTTAAATCATTCTTGGAGTGATGTTTTAGAAGGAACACCTCCCTGACACAGAATACTTTCAGTAAAAATCCTGCAGAGTTGCTCATATTGTCATGTCAGAGGTAAAGAATAATCACTGATAAAAACTGTCACCAGTTTGTTTATTTAAGGGAGGAGGGTAATTCTGTCTAGAAAGCTCTTCAGGGGAACTACATGAGGGATGTGGTAGGACCCAAGGAACTCTTGGGGTCCGCTTAGGGTGCAGCACATCCCCGAAACCAACTCCTGTGAGAAGGACATGGGACCAGGCATCTATCACATGAGACTCAACTACAAGGACCAGGCATGTGAAATAGACTGAACTTGGGAAAGAGATTGTTCAGAAGTGAAACGAAACTATCCAGTAGGAGACATGTGTAAGGGAAAAGATGCTGGCTGCCAGTGAGAATGAACCAGAATGCTGTCAGGTGTGTGGAATCAACAGAGACAAAAAGGGGTTAAAGGAAAAGACTCTCCAAAGTGAATGGAGTACCCTAAAGTATTGCTGAATCCCACCCCCTCAAAAAAAAAACCACAACTAATTGTCTCTGTCACTCAGCTTTCGCTAAACTGTACATACAGTTCATGCCTTTGCTGTGATGACCAAGCAAGCCCAATCAGTCCTCTCATTCACTTCTAACTCACAGCTGTAAAGCATCCATCTGCAGCCTGCATCCTCGGGACTGCATTCCACGCTCCCATCATTGGCCATTTACTCACCCAGCAGTTACCTAGATAAAATATTATTAGTGAGATGACGGGGGAAATTACCATGCTATGATGAATGATGCAAGGTGTGGTTCCAAAAAGTCTGCAGTCTGATTGTCCAGGACACTCCAGTCAGTGGCCAACCTCGCAAATTACTCTCCACGTGTGTTTCCTTGCAGCAAACGGGCAGAATTGCATTTGGCTTGTCGCAAGGAATTGTGCCAGCTGCTCATATTTGTTGGGTTTGCTTCACCTAGGCTATTAGAAATGCTGACTTTAAAAATAAATAGACGTTTCCAGAAGGCGCAGCTGAAGTTACCCTTTGCAAATAAAGGATTCTAACTGCTCATACGATCGTCATGGTTATTCTCGGTCATTCTCAACCAAAAGCATGATGAATTGTTTCCAAAGGATTCTACTGACCAGTGTACAAAGTTTGCATGGTGCCATTCTGCAGGCTCAGAAATGCAAGCAGAGAAAGCTGCCACTGGGGTAACTCACTGCCCTTCAACAGAGAACTGGGAGATAAAGTGTACCCAGTCCTTTGGATGGAAAGGTAGCTGAGACTTGACCACACACGTACCCTCGTGTGGTTTCGCCAACTTAACTGTGGAGTGCTGTATCTGCTAATTCTGGAGAGACCTTGGTCAGATCAAAAGAACAATGGGGTCATGCATCACCTAGGTCCTCTGGAAGACTTTACCTCTATGGTTCTGGTGCCTGACTTAAATAAGAATGCCATGTTTGTGATTTCCATGTAAAAAGGGACCAAAGAAAACACAGCGCCTTCATCTGACTGTCACTTTGTGAATTCATATATAACCCCATAAATAAATCTTTTTGGCCTCACAACTTCTAGACAGGCAAGCTTTGCCCAGTGAAAATATATAATCTGCTAATACGAGCTGGGCATAGTCTATTGGGCAGGAAACCACTTTTTCAATGATGTCTTTGATCAGATGGAAAGTGAGGGAATGTGTGTGAATGATTCAGCAAATGACTCACGCTGATGAAGGGGCAGAGGAGGGACGGCGAAGCCCACACACGCCTTCCTGAAATTGCTCAATGAGCCACAGCTTCTTATAGAAGAACTGGAGTCCATCAATGCTTCCCCTAGACCTGAACTCGCTGGTTTAGATGGAAAAGATTTGCTTTCTCACTGATATTGCCTTCTGAAAGATACCATTCCACAGGTATGTGAAGGAGAGACCGCAGCTATTGACATCCAAATGGATTTTTAAAAAAAAAAATCAGTTTTCAAAGAGGTCGTGTTAAAAGCTACCATCTATGGAAGTCAAGGCTGGCAGAGCTGGGTGGAGCTTCTCCTCTTCACTTCTGCACCAACGCTAACACTTCCCATCAAGGGGCCTGATCCACTGCAGAGACCAGGGCTGGGAGGCAGGAGGATGCACCTGTTTTGGGAAATTTGCTGGTGAATCCTCATTTACTCAGACCTTACCTTTACATCCAAAAAAGTAACCCCAAGTCCCACCCAAAGCCCATTCCCAAGCCAGTTAGAGTCAGATATGACATCAGTGAGGACACAGCGGGACTACAGGGAGCCAGACTATTCTGAAGGAAATAAGAGATAATAAAAAGAAAGACCCATCTCCGTTCTTAGTCCACGGTTAATTTTACAAAGACAAGCGTGAAACTTGACTCATCCAATACTAAGAAGAAAAAAAAAAACCACAAAACCAAACTATAAATGCTCACAACCAAGATAGGTTAACATCTATTCTTTCTCCAGTTTTCACGTCTTACCTTCAATACGTTTCACTGCCAAACTGATGCTAGCTGCTTTCTATACATTAGACCTTTTATTTTTGTCGAAATTTTGCAAATCAGTTCTTTGACTCAAGAGGGCTCTCAAGTTCAGAGAGGCTGGGTAACTTGTTTAAAGTCACAGAGCTAGTGAGTAGTAGCACCAAGGTGTGTTCCTTTACGTCAGACATTCTTCATTTTGTCAGGTCTTACTTCAGAAGCTCTTATCTCCCCATGCCCTCCCTGGCCTGCCGACCTCAGCCAGCCGGCTTCTTTTCCAGTCACACTCCACCGCAGGGACCACAAATCACCTAGCTCATTTCTTTGGTTCAGTATTAACTCAGAAGTCCCTACCTCCAAGATGGAAGTGTACAAGTGCTAGAAAAAAAAAGAAAGGAAAAAAAACCTCAGGCTATCTAATTTATATTTCATTCTCTGCAGCCAGCAAGAGCCAGACACCATAGAAATGCTTAATATATAACTGTTGTAAACAGGGAAAGAAATGGGGGTGGGGTAAGAAGAACAACAAATACATGCAGGTCCTTCTGACCTCAGAGCATAACATGACTGAGAGACTGAGCGAGGCAGGGATGGGGAGCCATGACAGGGCCCTCATGAAGTTGAGGTATAACATGCAGCCCTATGATTCTTTTTTTTTCACCAGTTACCATTATTCCCCTCCCCCAGGGCTCTGCTGTTCAGTCCAGCCTGCCTCAGTTTCCAGCTGGGGTAGAAAACCACCGGTAAGGTCACATCTCTTATGCCTTGTGTGCCTGGACCATAGCACCCAGCTCTTGAGAAGAACTGGGAAGTGATGGTGAAGGACAAGAGTCTAATTGCAAAAATTTCAAGACAAGGGTCTCATGTGACCACCTCAAAGGGTCACCCCTTTATCCTCCACAACATGCTTGACCCAACACAAGAGGGAACAACAGCACAAAGAGACAAAGAAGCCATACTTAAGAAGCAACCTAGAGAACTGGATTTACCAATCAGAAGCCAGAGTAGGCCTTGGGAAATGCTGGTACCAGAAACAGGGAGGGGGATTTCCAGTGAAGAGCCCAGCCCTCCGGGAGAGAGAGGTGCAGACTTTGTGTTTTGGTATAGTTTTGGTATAACTTTGTTCCTCCAGGCACAGTATTTAGACACAGAAAACCCTCTAGATGAACTGTAAAGTCATCGTGCTAATACCGAAAGCTTGGGATGACCACAGTTACTGTCTCCGACCTGCCTTCTTGATTTGTTTCCTCCAAACAACCCACACTTGGAGAGTGCTTACACATATTTTTATGATTTACTTTGATTGGACAAACCTAACAGTACAGCACATTTTATACTTGCTACTCACACAAGCGCATACACAAAAACAAACCGAACTCTTTCTTGCTGTCCTTGACAGATGACCAAAAGAAGAATAGTAACCCAGGATATTTTTTTTTCCTGTTATTTATCCTAATACTGCCAGTTCTGAAACAAAGCAGTTGGAGGGAGAAATTTAGTAATTTTGATTTGTCCCGAGATATATTTTTCTACACTGAGGTCCTATTCCTGACAGCAAGCACATGTGACCTGTTCTAAAAAAAGGGTATTTTCCACTTCTTGCACAACTGGAGCAGATCTAAACATCAGCTTGTGCAAACTGCACTGCAGAACTCAAAGGGAATCAAACATACGCACACTTAAAGAAACTATAAATAGCGGCACTCGGGAAGAGGAAATCTCCAATAACAGACAAAGCCAACACTTAGAATCCCACTTTAATCAAGTGTTCCACCTAATCATATCGCAAAGCTCATCTGCATAATGGGGACAGAACATCTGCCAGGTTGAGACACCTCAGTCTTGTCTAGTTTGCTCCTGAGCCTGGAAGAGCTGACTTGTTAAGAGGAGACAAGTGCAATTCTACCAGAAAAAAAAAGATCTACTATCAATTACCAAAGGTCTATGCTAAGCTTATAGTCATCTTTTTGCCTCTATTTTAAAACTCATACCAATCTCAAGAATATAAACTCTATTGGTTCCATCTTAAAGGTAGATTGAGATTCCATGACATCAGGCATCTTGAAGCCAGAGGCACTGGGTAAGTGACCAAGACATGGTCACAACATAGTGTGGCTCCCTAAGCCTTCCAGCTGTGTCCAGCGTCTGCTAGCTTTGAGGAGCAAGCCCTCCACGCCACCTCCTGCCTTCACAACTGTTTGAATATCACTTCACTTTGAAGGTCAAATTCAAATTCCCTCATTCTCTCACAGAACCACTGCCCGACACCATGCCCATTCTGGTTCCTTTAATAAACGCCCACTGCTGATGCCCACAGCAGGCCACACTCTGACTTGTATGGTCACTGAGTGGACAAGTTCTCTGCCCCTCGTCCTACTGGGAGTTTGGGTTGCAGCTGTGCATTCTGCATGATCACGCACATTGCCTTGTGCAGGGCAGTGCACACTAGCTGACAAGAGCCTGGTGTCCAACTGGACCACCTGGGTTTAAATCTGGGCCCTAACTAGTACTTGGTATGCCTCAGTTTCCCCCTCTGTAAAAAAATGGAAACTAAAAATGCTGATGCCCAAGGCTTAGGTGAGAATTAGTTATTCTGTTCGAAAGAGCGCCCGGAATACAGTCAGAACTAGAGAGTTTTAACATCGTAATTAGTACCACCTTTGTTCCTAGTGCCTGTTTGGGCTTTGCAAAGATGAAATATATCTTTTCTTTTTGGTTTTGAGCCTTAGCCTTCAACAGCTGAGTCATCTCATAAGCCTGAGATTAAGTATATCCTGCTCATGTAAAAACGCTCCGAACAGGGACTGGCACCTACTAAACACCTGTTAGCCAATTAATTTTGGTGTACTCAGACTTGAAAATGCATGCTGATTATAAATTTTTTTGTGTGTGCCGATGCCACACTTGCCAGTGTTTAACCCGCAGAAATAAACCATTATCTGATGGCTCAACGATATAAAATGCAAAAATACATTTCTGAACACTTGTTAGAGGGAAAGTAAAAACGAATTTGCAAGATTGAGGAAGTTTTGTTACATAACAAGACTTGCCTTAGAGAAGTGAGCCACAGTGTACTAAACACAAACACATTCCAGAATGTCGGAGCTCACTAAGAAAAAGGAAAACAAGAGCCACATGTACTCGCGTTTGCTGAGCGATGGCTGTGTGCCAGCCCCATCCCCAAAGTCAGTATCACTGTTCATTTTCTTAGTCTCTGGGAAGAAGCCCCTGGTTAGCGACCACCAGGCCTGCCCAGGATCACCCCACTAGTTAGGGACGATACAATGACAGAGTGAAGCTTCCAGGCTTTAAGCCAATGCAGATCTGACAGATCAGAAAAATTAAAAATTAAAAAAAAAATAAAGAAAATGTCCAAAGACCAACAAACCAGCAGTGTGGCAGGTTGGGGGAGGAGAGAAGGAAAAAGAGGGAGGGAGGGGGAGAGATTGAGATTGACTTGACAGTTTTGTTTTGCCACACATGGATTATTATTTCCTAAGATAAAAGGGCAGTTTTTAGCATGAAAACTGAAGGGGAAGCCTCAGGAAAAGCCCGTGGGCTTGTGACGTGTGGGAACAGATCAGCCTATGTTTTTCGTCTCACCACACGCATGCAAACTCCGCACGCCTCTCTTTGAATCTGCACTTGGCACCACTGCAGCAGCCCATCTTGCCATGATTAACTTAGCACTAGCTTACATTGCCATTTCTAATCTGCAGGAAATTTAATACTGTCTGAAGCAGTACTAAAATTTGTAGGAGGAAACGGGGGCCAAATGAAGCCAGTTCCTAGGTCTGCTCAGGAAAAGAGCATCGGCAACTACAAAGGTGTAGGCTTCTCCAGAGTAAACCCATCGGAAGGCCACAAGCCACACCACTGGGTTCTGCAATTCAGATCAAAAGACCTTCCGGGCTTTGCCCACTTGTACCCAAGTGCTCAAGGACATTTCCCTGGTGTGACTTGCCAGTGAATAAATCTGGATCCACTGTGATTGTTTCTTCTGTGACCCATCGCAGAGAAGTCATTCTCAAGAAGACACCATGCATCCCGAGAACTTTTGCTCCTACTGCATCTCTTCCTATGGCACTTCATCAGTCAGTGAGACCAAGACGAGGTTCAGCAACATTTGGAATATATGAATATCTGGGCTGAGCCCCAGTGAAGAATATGGAACTTCATCCTTGAAGAAGGACTTCTGGGAATGTATTTGTAAAAGAATAGTGAATACAAAAATGAAAGTTAAACATGATACCTCTGTGGCACACATGTCCAAATACATACTACCAGACATTAATCTGCACATCCGACAGCCCTGTACAGTAAAGAAGCATCTATCTCGAAACATCAAGAGCTCTGAGGCTGAGTGACTGTTCTCGGTTCTGGAGACTCCAGAGTAAAGAAACCATGGAGAGAAAACCTTGACATCATGGAGCCCTGAGGTCTGATATATACATATACATACACACACATACACATACACATTTATATATGTGTGTTATGTGTGTATCTATATATCTATATGAGATTATATATATATATATGTACATATCTCCAACGTATTGTCGAATTGGATTGTAAATTATAAGACTATGAAGGAGACACAGCTGGAAAAGGAAGCCTGAGAGTTGGGGGGGGGGGCATAATTATGAACAAGACAGCCACAGGAGGTCACACTATCATAAGATGAGAATCAGGGGAACGTGAGAATGACACCGGGAGGAAAGTTAGGAGTTGGTGGGGTAGAGCGTACTGTGTCTGTCTGGACAAAGGATGCTCCAAGCAGAGGCCAGTGCAACGTACAAAGATCCAGCGGTAGAAGAGCCTGGGCTCTTCATGGAATGATAAGTGTCAAGACGTAAAGTCAGAGCTGGTCGGCAGCCTGACTACGTGGGCTGCCTTGTGCCATGGGAAGGAATGAGGAAAAATAAGAGCCACGGAGGGCTTTGACTAGAGAGACCAGCATGATCCAGCTTGAGTTTTAGCACAGGGCCCAGGTAGTCCTTTGCTGGGGAAGCTGTCCTGGGTACCGCAGAGAGGCGACCGCATCCCTGGAATCCACCTGCTGAGGATTAATCACAGCTCTCTTCCACAGTGACAACCAAGGGTCTCCACAAGGAAGCAGATTTGACCTCCTACTGAAAATCATGTGGGTATTTTTTATATATGTGCATACGTATATGTGTATACATGTTCACATGTATGTGCACTGTGTACAGGGGTGTGCGTCTATGTGTATGGACATACATGTAAAGACAAGAGGTCAACTCCAGGTGGCCTCCTCAGTCACTCTTCACCTTAGTTTCTGAGACAATCTCTCACTTTTATCAATTCAGACAGACTGGCTTGCCAGCAGGCTCATCTCCACCTCCCTAGCGCTGGGATTACAACTGCCAGTCACCACCGCTGGCGTCTTCATGTGGGTACCTGGAATAAAACTCAGGTCCTCATGTTTGTGTGGCAAGCACTTTACTGACTGAACCATGGTCTCAGTCCTAATAAAAACAAAAATCAGTTTAACAAGAATATTGTGGCTGCTAAATTAAAAATCTAAAAGTGGCCAAGGCTGAGAAAGTTAAGAGATTGCTGCAATAACCCAGGCAAAGACTGACACTGTCTTGGTCAAAGACACAGCAGAGAAAAAGAAAAGAAACAAGTGAGTTTGGAAACAAAGCTAGATCATTGGGTCTCAATTTTCCTACTGTTTAAGCCCTTTAACACAGTTCATCATGTCATAGTGACCCCAACCATAAAATTAACCTCATGGCTACTTCATAACTGTAATTTTGCTATTGTTATGAATCATAATATAATTATCTGAAATGAAGGATGTCTGATTTGCATCCCCCGTGAAAGTGTAGAGACCCACAGGTTGAGAAGCACTGATCTAAACAATCCAGTGGATAAATGGCCTTGTTACAAGAGTCCGCCACTTTCCTTACAACTTTTTCCCAGACAGGACTTAAAGGGTGCCTCAGTAAAGAGCATCAATTAAACACAAAGAGAAGACCCTGAACCACATGAAGCCCACTTAAAGTCACACAACATATGTAAATGACAGTATCATCAGGACAACTGTCAAAAACAGTATAAGGAAATGTCACCTACTCCAGATACTTACTCACTGATTTTATTTAACTGGTTTATTTCAAAGAGCATGTGTCTCCTCCATCCTACCACACACCTGCTTCTAGCACCAAGGTGTGAAGGTGTTTATGCCCACACACCCACATTTTCCTCCCCCATGCTAGCTAGCTACAGAGGACATGTGCTCCTGCATGCCATTCTTGCTGACTGTACAAAGAACAGAACCAGATCCTTCCACGTAAGTGTCAGGGCCCTCATTGGTCTTCTCCAGAGCATACTTTCCCCACTCCCTCAAACTCATTAAATGTATCAACCACCATCAAAACATTCTCAACAGTCCAGCTAATTCATTTCTTTCAGGAACATACAAACACACACACACACATACACACACACACACACACACACACACACAGTCCCTCATTCCAGCTATGTAAGCATTTGCTTATAGAAGCAAAAGCAGGGACGGCCCAGTAAAACACTGGTCCCTTCAGCCACATGCAGATAAAGCCCTAATGAGCATAACCAACAATACCCCTTACACAGCATCACTCAGAGCACCCAATACACACAATCTATGGTCACATACAAAATAGCCATTATGAAAAGCAGCCACCAGTGAAAGGACAAGTTTACACATCTCAATGCCTAACACATTTCCTTCCACTCTGCCACAAGCATGTGCAAAAAGCCTGCTTTTTGCAAGGGCAGCCAGGGACATCTGCTCTTCTCAGAGTTTGTTCTCCTCACTGGATGCAAGGTCTAGCCCCAGCCCCGAAGGAAAGTAACCTGGCTCCTTTTTCCAGTAGAGTTAAGACTCAGCCTCCTTCTCTCCAAAAACAAGGATACTTCCACCCATGACTTCTACCTCCCTGGCCCTTCATTCCCCTAAAAGCGAGGCCCTCTGCCCCTCTGCCCCTCTGCCAGGGGCACCTCACTCATCTAGGCCCTAGTGACAAGGTGATGAAGCTTCCAGTCTCACCCTCATCTCATCTCACTATGGAAAGAGGTGGAAGTAATGCCTTTCTTTGGCTAGCAAGGATTCCAGCGACCATCCCCCTCTCTGTAAACATTGCAAAGAAGAAGTGCTTCAGACCCAGAGTGACCAAGGAGAGTGAAAAGGGAAGATAACCGATTCTGTGATGCAAAGGATAAGGGTGCTGCAAATGTACAGAGTTGGGAGGAACCAGAGGGCATCTTCACTCCAGTCCCGAAGTTTTTGAAGTGCCTGGAGAATTAAACGTGTGTAGTAGGGAAAAGATCATTCCCAACTACCACAGGCCTCTGAACTAGCTTATCTATCTATCTATTTATCTATCTTTCTCCCTCCCTCCCTTCCTTCTTCCCTTCTTCCTTTCCTCCCTTTCTTCCTTCCTTTTTTTTTTTTTTTCTTTTTTACATTTGCTAGAAACTCTATTCCTAAGAACTTGCCCAGCTGGGGAGACACGCCCACTCGCTGCCACCACCCCCTCAGGGGACTCAGGTGCTCCCGGGTGGCAGGTGGGAGAAAAAGCCCCAGTGGACTTCAGCTTAATCTCGGGGCCACCTGGAGCAGTCTCTCCCAGAGAGTCTGAACTACCAGGAGACTCCCCAGGCCAGTTTATTGCTTCCCTGGAGCATCGGATCTCCACCACCCCAAGCTCTTCCTCTCTGAGCCCTCAGCCTCCTAGAATCTTAAGAAAAACTCCTCCGCCGGTACCACCAGATCACGGTCCCCGTCCGGTGCTCCTCTTACACCACCGGGTACCGCCCCAGCCCCCATTCAACTCAGCATCTGGCTTGTGCAGCCGAGGGTCCCCGCGCCTGGATGAGCCATCCCAAGAGACCCTTGGTACCCGAAGTGTCTCTGTCAGACACCCTAGAAGATGCAAGCAAGTCATCTGAGAGCAGAACCCCAGATGCCAGGGGCCAGTTCGCCCTGTACCCCAAGGCAAGGGCACGGGGTCCTTGTCCCACTGCTAGTCAGACTGGCTGTTCTCGCCCCCAGGTAGCAAGTGCGGGGACCCTCGGCCTCCCGCCGCACCGCCCTCCAGCTGTCACCACTCACCTGCTCTTCAGAGGTTGACTTTTGAGTTCATAATAGGTTTTGGGTTCTTCGTGAAACTCCTCCCCGACTTCGAAATCCGCCACGATCCCAGATTCTGACTGCATGGCTCTCGCTTGCCCGCCTTCCACTGCTTGGAAGCACCTGCCGAAGATGGGGGGACTTGGGTCCCCCAGCCACTCGCCCCGCGCAGAGCCGCTAAGCCCGCTAGCCGGCCGCCCGCCCCGGCGCGGTGAGTTTACACTCACACCAGGGCGGGAGGGGCCGATCCCGATGCGTCCTGGGATTTGTAGTACCTTTGGGGCAGAGCATATAAGATCTCTAGGAAAGCAGCGCCTGCAAAGACTACAATTCCCAGAAGGCCAATTCGGGGAGCGGCAACGTGGTAGATACAGATAGTGCAAGTCCTGTTTGGATTCCTTGTCAATGTCAGCAGCTCCTCTCCGTCTCTCCCTTTAGCCCCAAGGGTACAGACCTGGCTGTTTAATATTAATAAGAACGTAAGAACGGACTCAGCCTGGTCTCCTACTGTCCCCACCAGTTCAGACATCTATGAGAGCATCCCGAGTGTCCATTTAAAAAAATAAAACACTAAAGGGTTTGGCACTAGAAAGTTTCAGAGTTAAAGCCCATTTTAAAATCAAAGGACTTTCTATTCTCTCCCAAGCTTCTCCGGGCTGCAGCGACGTATCATCTCGTCCTCAATTGGAACGGAGTGTTGGACGCTTACTTCACTTTTGTAATGAAAACATTATTGGAGAAGTTGTTCTTGTGTGTTCCTTTTCTGGAACTAACAGTCTGGGCTCTTAAAATACTCTTCATCCGCTGAAAGACTCCTTCCCTTTTATCCAATTAGTCACCTCCAATCTAAAGCAGCACTTGGAGGACTCGGTTAATTTTAAAAGGCGCCAAGTTACCAAACAGCTTCCCCAACCGTCTGCTTTCAATTTCTCAACTGGCTGGGAGTTCAAAAGACATCGTCTTAACATTGCAAAGTGGTGCAGCTCCAAGGCACTGAGCTAGGTGATGTATTAAATGACAGCACTTAAACTCGTTTGCACTTCCAGACTTGTCTTCTGATTAGTTCCAGCAGGACTCTTCCTTCCCTGTACAACAAGTGCTTTTGAGATATCAGTGTTAAGAATGGCTTTTAAGATTGTAGACATTCCTATTTTTTTTCTAAGAAATCCTGTGCAATCTTAGACGTGTCAGTTTGATTCCTAGAAGCCTCAATTTCCTCATCTATAAAAGAAGTGATTAGGAAACCTGTTGGAGATGGTGTTGCAAGGTCAAAAGTAAGAAAAAATTGACTGGCAATCTACGGCTGGGTAGGCAGGACGGCTCAGTTAGAAAATGTGACTGCCCATGAGCGTGACAACCTGAGACTGGTCCTTCCACGTTGGAAGCAGGTAGCTATTAACTGCTGAAAGCCCACATGCAGGCACCCCCACCCATGCCCGCATGAAAGCATACACAATTAATAGATTAATTAATTAATTAATTAAAATGCTACTCAAGGATCATTAATTTTGGCTGTTTCTTTTGACCATCTTCAGACATTCTTTTCAAACTAGCATCTCTTTGTGTGTTTTCACTTCGAGAGGAATAAATTAAATGGTTGTCTGTTCTGATGGCTGGGAACAACCCAGGGGTTACCCATTCTCACCTCTTCCCCCAGCAAAGCGTTTTTTTAAATTTTGTATCAGTAAAATCACCAATAGGAGTGGGTCATTGATAACCAAGGATCTGGGGAAAGTGCACACTGCACTGAGGTAGTAATTCTCAAAATTTTGTAGCTAAAGATAGTTTCCAAAATGCTTCTTTTGGTCCTTCACAATAACAGTAACATGACGGGATATCAGGAATCACCCCAACCGCTTCAAGGTGTTCTTTGATATGTGAACTACTAGAAACTAGATCTCAGCAGTGAGGTAATGGGAAAAGTATAGCAACAAGAGAGCACTTGTTCGATTCCTAGTCTCATCCAGGTCCCCCATTATCAGTGGCAGAACTGGAAAGGAGGAACTGATGGGCTTGGAGCAATTCCAGGAATTTGGAGGGGTGTGAACTGTAAATGCTAAACAGTGTGCAGGACTGCAAGCTTTCTAGCCCAACGGCGTCGGTGCCCACATTGAGAGACATCGGGCCTCTTTGTTGTCTGAATCTCTTGGCCCACCAGGAGTTTTTAAGCTGAAGAAAGCTATGCACCTCCTTTTTACGATACATAAATAGAAGCAAATTATGTTTAATTGTGGTCTGTTGACCCTTGGAAGGCTGTCACAGACTTGTGTCAGAATTGAAGTTTAGAACTATAATAAGACGTGGGACATAGTGTAGTTAAGTAGAGTCTTTGCCTATCATGAATGAGGTCTTGGGTTCAGTTTTCGACAATGAATCAAACAGTGGGGTGGCACACACACACCTACAATCACAGCTGTTGGAAGGGGTGGATTCAAGAGGTTCAAGGTTGTCCTTGGCTACATTGGGAGTCTAAAATCTGTAATGAAACAGTTTATTATGTCAGTCATTACGTAGGCCAGTGAGTGATACTCCAGAACTAAAAGGTTATCCTTAAAGTGAAAGAAAAAATGAGAAAATTCAAGATTTCTGGGGATTTTTTTCCATTGATGTACAGTTTCCAGAGAGATCTCTAGGGTGTGGCCTGAGCTAGAGCTGTCTTAAGACTACACACATAGCTGCTGTTTCCCCCTCCTCCATCTTTTCGTTGGACTCATTCTGCTTTCTGTTCATAAAACCTTCACAGGGTTACCAGTTACACTGCCACCTCCCACCCTGTGGGAGTGGGTATGTGACTTTTTCCTCACCATTATAGAATCCCATCTTTTCAAATAAGTTTTGATTTACTATTTGACAATTTTATATGGATATATAACGTATTTTGATGAGGATCAACCCTGATTTCCCCCTCTGATTTCCTCCCACATCCCCCAGAAACCCTCTTCTTCCCAACACAGCTCCTTGCTACTTCCACATCTGTTTTTTTAAATAGCTCATAGCATTTAATTGGGATTGTTTGCATGTGGCTGGACGTGAGGTGATTTTCTGAATCTTTAGCAGTTTACCAGTGGCTCTGCCCCTTACAATATCATGTTTTAGCCATAGTGATTCCTTTAGGAATTGACGAGGGACCCTAACATCGCTGTTAAGTCCTCCTTGAAAATATTCTGCTAAGGTAATTCTGGTGCTCTTAACCACTGAGGCATCCCTCCGGACCCAATATTTACACAGTCTTATATATTGAACAAATACCATGAAACAAAGGGGAAAGAATATCTGTCATCAGTTGTTGGAGATATAATAAACATGTGACTCACACTTCAGTTTTTAAAAATAGAGAAAAAGAAGTATATCCCTGAAACATACTGTGTGGAATGCATTTGGACCTTCCCTAAAACAAACTCAAAACTCATGGACCCAAACTGAATCACGCTATTAGATCTGATAGTGCTAACATGCTTTTGTTGTTGATATGTTTGGCTTTTGTTGGGGATGGAACCCAGGGCCTCCCTCATCAGAGGCACACTTTCTACCAGTGAATCATGCTCCCACCACCTCTGTATGTTTTTAAACTTATCTCAGAGACACACGCGAATACTCGTAAGTGAGGTATCTTAATCAGTTTCCTCGCTTTCTAATCACCAAACGCCTGGGAAAAGAGACAATGAGAAATTAATGGTGATGTGTTGAAGTTAGTGATGGGAAACAAGAATTTATCACACACGCATGCACTCACATACAAACATTCTGTTTATGCTCACATGTGTAAGGGTGAATGTGTGTGTCGAGGGTCAGAATCAAGCTTGGACATCATCCCTCAGGTGATCCCACATTGTTTATGAGATGTCTTATTATCCTGGAGTTCACCATTTCGGCTAGAGTTCTTGGCCCATGAACCCCAGAGATTTACCTGCCTCGCCAGCACTGGAGTGATGAGCACATCCCATCTAGCCCAGTTCTTTTTTGGTTGTGGAGATTGAACTCGGGACCTTTTGCTTGCATGGCAAGCATTTTACCAAGTGAGCTTTCTCCCGAGTCACCATGACCAAATATTTCTAAATAAGAAAGAAGACTCCATCACAGTGACTTTTTAACTGCTTCCACTTTGTTACTACTGGGGGAAGTACACCGCACAATGGTGCATATGTAGAGGTCAGAGGACAATTCCCTGGCATCACTTGTATTTTCACTCTCGGGCAAGTGCTACGGATCAAACTCAGCCCATCAAAGCTTGTGTGACAAGCACTTTTTATGAGCTAAAGCATCTCTATAGCCACTCATAATGATGTTTAAATGAATTACAGTCTGATAAAACAATTGAAAGTATATCAAGCCAAGGTAAAATAAAAGGGGACACAAGGAAGGGGTGGAAACAGATTTGTACATGGTGTGTTTGAAGAAAAGAGTCGGTGGAAACTTACTAACTTACTAAGGTTGATTCAGCAGAAGTGCAGAGGCTCTCTGGACCTTCAAGGAATGCAGCAGAGCCCAGCATGGAAGTCTGCCTGTAAGAGCAGCTGGGTACTTACGCCTTGATAGAACTGGGTTACGGAGCCACCATGCAGGCCACCATGGGACAGTAAACATCATTTTGTACCCCAAACACTAGACACTGTCACTATCACATTGGAGACAGAAAATGGCCACAACCACCACCATCATTTCAGCACAGTCCCCGCTACTTCCCCTCTCTACTGTTGACTCCAAGGTCAATGCTAGATTTCATTGGTAGATCTAGGTTTTGTGTCCAAGTTCAAATTTGAAAGGAAGCTCACTATCTCAAGTTTCCAGTACCTGCTTTCTTTCACAGCTTCAGAGAATATAAAATATTTTAATTATTTTGCAGCCTCTCTGATAGCAATAAACTCAATACACTAAACCCCACAAATCTGCCCAAACTCCACTCCTTTTTAACCAGAATTTAATCTTTTGTTGTTTTGTTTTGGTTTGGTTTGGTTTTGGTTTTCAACACAGGATTTCTCTGTGTGGCTCTGGCTGTCCTGAAACTTGCTCTGTAGACCAGGCTGGCCTGCCTCTGCCTCCCAAGTGCTAGGATTAAAGGGGAGCGACACCACTGCCCACCCAGAATTTAATCTTATTCTGCCTTTGAAAAACTTACGTTCCTGGACACAGGAGTGAGCAGGAGGGTGTCCAGTTGCCCAAGAAGAGTCCCACATAACAAACAATGTAAATAACAGAGCCAAGGAACGTGGCTGCCAGGGGATGGGGAGGGGTCAGCAGGCATGATTTCCACATCTCCCAGCATATGCTATTCCTCTGTTTTCCAAGGCAAAAGAGTCTGTGCCAAGATGTGGGTCATGCCCTAGGAAAACAAGAGAAGCTGCACAATGTTCAGAGAAAGAGCATAATAAAACGTGTAGGAAAGTAAGTTCCAAAATCTAAGTTTGTCCCATGGCTTTTAGGTCTGCTAAATAACACATCCAGTACATTACACATCTACATCATGTAGAGTTTTATCAAAGGTTTAGATCTTATTTAAAAAAAAAATTATCAACTATCCACTCCAAATGTCATCTGCAAGCTCAAAGGTACTGAGGACAACCTGGTGATCATCTATCACAAAGGAATCTGTGAGGATCCCGCCCTCCCGGCTTCCAGAGGAGTTGTGCTGGCAGATGCAGTGTGGTAGAGTTTTCTAGATCTGCTGGAGGGGGAGATTCGAGGAACAGGGAACAAGAATTGTACTGTGCAGAGCAAGAGCAGAAAATATGACTATTTCCTCAAAGTGCTATCACAAGCAGATATCACCAGAGTTACTGGGGCACGCCAATCAAACTGCAGAGCAGGGGTGGGGACTGAGAACCTGCACCTATAGCAAGCTTCCCGACAAATTCTTTTGGTGTTTTTGTTTGGTTGTTTGTTTTTGAGATAGGGTCTCCCCGTAAAGCTCTGCCTGTCCTGGAATTCACTACATAGACAAGGCTGGCATCAAATTTACAGAGCTCCGCCTGCCTCTGCCTTCTGAATGCTGGACCCAGGGGCCTACACCACCATACCTAACTTGATTTAAAAACAAACTCAAGTCTCGTGGCCAGGCTTGGCCGCAAGCACCCTTAACCACTGAGTTAGCTCCCAATGAGTTTCTTTATGTGAAAACTTTAGAAGCATTTTCAACACAATGTTTTATTCCTTGAAAATTTCATACAATGTATTTTGATCTTAGTCAGACCCAATATCTCCCAAATTCCTAAATCTACTCTCACCTCCCCACCTCCTCCCAACTTCACATCCTTTTCTTCTTAACCTGTCAAGCCCAGTTTGTGCTGCCCGTAAACTCGTGGGTGTGAGACCACCCCCTGGGGTGTGGTTGACCTAATAGGTACCACACCCTTAAAGAAAAATTGTTCTTCCTCCCCTAGAAGCCGTCTACTGTCCGAAGTTTCTCAGTAAGGGGTGGGAGTACCTGAGCCCCTCCTCTTTCCATGCTAATATGTTGAGTGACTTGATCTCAGTGTCACCATAGCGACAAGTCAGCCTGGAAGAAAATACAGTCCTAAACAAGGCACCAGCATGAGCCTAGAAGAAAGGCTAGTGGAAGATGGCTCGAACAGAATACTGGAACATTACGTAGGCTGAGCAGGTTATATTAAGAATATATGTGTGTGTACATATACATATGTGCATGTAACAGCAATTAATGGAAAAAGGTATGAATTTGGGAAAGAGCAAGGAAGGGTATATGGGGGGAAGGAAAAGAGGAAATGATGTATTTACTATGCTATAAAAATAAAAGAAAAAAGAAAAATTATACAATAACAAAAGAATACAATGTGAAATCTGAGCAACATGGGTCTGAACAAAGTTGACAGAAGGAAGTTAGGAGAGGCTTTGCTGAGATCTGGGCGAGCTTAAATGACTTCAGAATAAGAGCCTCAAGGGCCCCAGGAGTTGCTGACTCTTTGCCGCTGATCCTTTCAGAAGAGCTAACTGGGCTGAGAGCTGGGCATGGAGTTAGGGGAGGATTTTTACCTTCTATAAGGCAAGTAAGAGCCTTTGATGGTTTATGAACCCAGAGGCAGGCAGGCAGGCAGGAACAGGTAGTTGCCATCCCAGGGCTCTTCAAGCAGGAGTCAGATGAGGTTACTCCAAACCCAGTGCTCAACAGTCCTTAAGGTTATGGTTTTAACTCTTGTCTGAGGCCGCAGGACTTAAAGCAAGCAGGAAAACACAGAACATGTCACTGGGTAACACAGCGAAAGAAGACAAATCCCAAAGCCAGTGTTTCTGCCTTTCTGTCTTCCTTAACTACCTATCACTCTCAGGTGGGAGTTTCTGGTTGCTTGTTTGGCTTTCATTCCTTTGTGTGAGACAGGGCCTTGTATAGCCCAGGCTAGCCTCAAACTCACTACCTAGCCAAAATTGACCTTGGACTTCTGAGCTTCCAGTTTCTTTCTCCCAGTGGTGAGCTGTAACGTATTTTTTTTTTTTTTTGGTTTTTCGAGACAGGGTTTTTCTGTGGCTTTGGAGCCTGTCCTGGAACTAGCTCTTGTAGACTAGGCTGGTCTTGAACTACAGAGATCCGCCTGCCTCTGCCTCCCAAGTGCTGGGATTAAAGGCGTGTGCCACCACCGCCCAGCTTGTAACATATTTTTTAAACATAATTTTTTATTGATTCTTTGGGAATCTTGCATTATGCACTCTAGTCCCACTCATTTCCCAGTCCCTCCCTATCCGCCTTTCACCCTTGCAGTGGCCCCTCCCAAAAAGAAAATTAAAAAATAAAAATAATAATCAAAAAACAAAACAACACTTCGCTCCTCCATCTTTCCACCTCTCCATTTTCTCCTCATTCATCTTAGTGGCACTGGGAGCTGCAGTGTGTCACACAGTCTATCCTTTTGTCCAAGCAGCTTCATTTGCAATTGTTCATTGTAATAAGCTGTCCGTCAGGTTCAAGGCCTCTCGTATGCGATCAACACTGGACCTCACCAAAGCTCCTCTCAGATACCCTGCTGCTGCTCTAAGTCATGGCGATCCTGTTGCCCTGGTTCCATAAGACCAGATCCCAGCTGTAGTAGATATTGGGGTGGGCCAACTCAAAGCATTGGATGTAGGTCTGGGTGTGAGCTGTGTGCCCCTCAGGAAAGGGCAGAGCCAGCTCTCCTGCACCCATGCCACCTGGGGCTCAGCATTACTGCACAGGGGGTGAAGGGTTTGGCCAGTTCTCCCAGGGCCGGGGCATGGGAGCCAGATTTTACATGTGGGGTGGGGCCATGCCAGCCTTCCCACTGCATAGCGAGCAGCCAGCAGTCCTAGATTCTCCCAGGGCCAGGGAAGGGAGGGGCTGGCTCAGCACAACCCTCTGATTTCAACAGGCAAGGTTTGCATGGCCCCCCGTGGTAACATGAGCCATGGATGTCAACACAGATGGACCCCAGCTGCAGCAGGACCAGGGACTCAGACATGGCCCTTGGTAGCAGCTCAGGCCTGGATGTCACCATGGTCCTGGGCAGCAGTCCATCCGTGTGGCCTTTGATGGCGACATGGGCCCTGTACACCAACACAGATGCTGGCTGTGTAAGGACCATTGACCCAAACATGGCCCAAACGTGGTCCTCAGAGCAGCCCAGGCTGGATGCCACTGGATGGTACCTGATATTAATGCAGGATTCGCAGAACGGCACAGCCCTGTGACAGCATGGCCACTGCGCACCAACATGGTCTTAAAGGGTACCGCAGACCCCAGGCACCCAAATAGCCCTTAGCAGTAACAGAAACCATGACTATCAACACAGACCCCAGCTGCTATAGGGTCACGAACCCAGACATGAACCTAAGCAGTAGCCCCATGGCCGCGGGTAGCATTCCATCAGCCTCTTTCTTCCTTGCCACCTTTGCTTCTTTACTTGTGCCTCTCTCCACAGCACATGAACCGCTCAGATTCTCTTTCTCTCCCATTTTTCTACTATGCAGCTGCTCGTTGTAATAGTTCCCAGCAGGCCTGTGGATGTCTTTCACCTGCCCAGGCCCAGCATGGCTGAGTAGGCCTGTTGATGTAATGTAATTTTATGTATTTACTTTCTTGATGGAAAAGTAATATTGCTCATTATTTAAATTTATAAGTTGTAAGTAAATTAAAAGAAAAATATCTATAATCTCATTGTTGAGAGCTATTCATACTTAAATATATGTCATTGAGCATGTTTTTATAGATATATGTGAAGAAATATTTGAAAGGTCAAAATATATACTGTCTTATCTCTAACATTTCCCTTTTGTGTAGTTATTATGGGTAATTTATATTGGCTACAAATTATTTTCATGTTTTAAAATATCTAATGGTCATTAATCATATAAATTTACTAAAATTCATTCTTCAAACCTCTGCCTTAATAGACCTTAGATGGCTTCTTTGGTTACAGTTAAAGAAAATCTCATGAATTCTCTACCAATAATGTAATTTCCTAGACATTAAATCACTATGTCAAAAAGCATCCATGTTTGTGAGACTTTAGTCAAAGAATTTTTTTTCCTAAACACTAGTATTACTTTGATATTTTGCCTGATTTCAGTTCTTTCCAGATTCCCATTGATTATTACAGCAACAAAAGCCAAGCTCTATAACACTGACCACCCATCTCTTCCTGCCCTGCATTCCTGGCCCCTCTCACGACTGCTCATATCATTCCTGGGTTGCAATGGCTAAAAATACTTGAAGTTCTTAGACCAGTGGTTCTTGAATGACCCTTTTTACAGGGGCCTCTAAAACCATTGGGAAACACAGATACTTATGTTTGTAATGGTAGCAAAATTACAGCAATGAATTAGCAATAAAAATAATTGTATGCTTGGGGGGGGGGGTCACCACAACTTGAGGAACTGTATTAAAGGGTTGCACCATTAGGTAGATTGAGAACCACTGTCTTAGATAACTCCAGCCTGTCTCTGTTCTTTTCTTTTTCTGGCTCTTTTGTTCAACACCACTATTTAGATGTTAACACTCAGCTCAATCATTAAAGGAAGCCTTGTCTGACCCTACCCACACTCAGTACATCCTCAGATCAGTTCAGCAACCCATTCCCAAACACAACGCAATAGACAGTGATGTGCTGTATTCTGATTATCTGCTTAACTTTCCACATTTCCACCAGCACCAGAAGCTACACATGTATCTACCTTTGCTCCAAACTTTGCTCAGTCTATGGACATTCAGAGAACTGGGACCATGTTTGAGGCTGATTTTGAATAAATGTCTCTGTAATGCATGGATGAATTGACCATGAGTAAAAGTCAGTCTGCTTTCCAAGATCATGTCAACATGTCTGAGACAGACAGCTTATAAGGAAAGAAGGGGGGTTACTTTGACCTGAGATGTCAGAATGTTCAGTCTGTGGTCACGTGACGTTGTGAATCTGAGCCTGTAGAACTATAGGAGCAAGCAGCAGAGGCAGCTTCTTCATCTTATGGTGACTTCAGAGCAAGTTAAAAAAAATAGGAAGAGAATGGAATCCCCCAAACCCCTTCAAGAAACACCCCAATGGTTTAAATTCCTAGGCCCCATCTGATAATAAAGGTCTCTGATATGTGGATCTTAAGGGACACTTATCCAAACCACAGCGGTTATAGTTGTTCCTTTCTGCAATGCCAACATTGAGAGTACAAACGGAAGTGTGAGTTATTTTACTAGGCGGTCTGTCATATTCATGTGCACACCAGACCAATATTGATGGAACAAAACAACTGACTTTTCCATCACCAGGACTCTCTCCCAGTCTAAATTGATTTATCAGGATAGAAATTAGCCCGTGTCCCCAGGGCACACTGCAGACGAAGAGGCTGAAACCTTTTCATTAAAACAAGAGACGGACGTGTTAGCACATGCTACTGGGTGATTTGAAGAAAGGCACTGGAAAATAACTGGACGAAGCCTACTTAGCACTTATTAAAGGAACTAAAATCAGAGGCAGAAATAAACCGAGATGCCGGCATGCTTCCTGCCGTAAAGGCCAGCAGAGGCAACCCTCAGGAGAGGTGATGTTCCCATCCACGCTCACCCAGAAAGCTGTCGGGAAGTTTTAAAAGCTATGGCTGCATTTGCTAGGTCACAGATGAAAATCTATTTATTTTTCTTTCCCCATAGAATCCAGTGTACGAATGGGTGCTCTATGTCCTGCTGCTGAATTAATCTTTGGGAATAGGATGCTAAAATAGCAGGATCCTGGGGCCAAAGGTCAAGAACATTGGAAGATAGAGTGTTTCCTGCCTAGCAATAAATGAGGAAGGAAGTTAGCCAGGGGCTTTTACTGTTAAGAGTCATAACATGTGTACTGGTCAGGGAGTGATATGCTCGTCAATACTTGTGAGATACACAAATACTTCTTGGCATTTTGAATAGCATTGCCCAAGAGTTTTGCAAATGGAGGATATTTTTTATCCATTTAAAAACATATCTGTCCAGTATTTACATGACACTAGTCATCTTCTGAGAAAGCCTGGCAGATTCAGTTTGTTCCATTTGACCAAATGCAGAGAGACTTTTAAACAGACACCAATAGTCTGGCTTCGTTTTCTGCTTCACTAGGGCACATCAGCTGTGTTTGAACCCTGACTCTACTTACAAGACATTGATCAAGATATATAAATCACTTTCAACCTGAGTTGTTGGTTTTTATTTTTTTAATTTGTAAATCAAGATCGATTAACTGTTTGGAGGAACAAGTAAATTATAATATTAAATGAAGCCACCCTGTTGGCAGATTTTATATATCACCATCTGTGGAGGTTTGAATGAGAATGGCTGCCACAGGTTCTTATGTCTGAATAGTTGGTTCCCAGCTAGTGGACTGTTTAGGAGTGATTAGGAGGTCAGGCCTTGGAAGAGGAGGTGTATCCCTGGGGATGAGCTTTTTGAGGTTTCCAAAACCTAGTCCAGGCTACTCTCTCTTCCTCCTAGCTATAATTTCCCATTGACTACTCCAGCTCCATGCCAGCCTGCCTGCCTAGTGCCATACTCCTTGCCATGAAGATCATGGGCTAACCCCCGACACTCTAAGAAAGCCCCTAATTAAATGCTTTCTTAGTGTCTCTTTACAGTAAAAAAGTAACTAAGACAGCTGATGGAGGAAGGTCATTGGCTAATAAAGGAACTGCCCTGGCCCATTTTATTGGTTAGAGGATAGGTGGGAGGAGTAAACAGAACAGAACGCTGGGAGGAAGAGGAAGTGAGCTCAGAGACTTGACAGCTCTGCTCTCCAGAGCAGACGCCTCAGCAGAGATGCCATGCCCTGCTCCCTGGCAGACACACGCGATGAAGGTCCGACCCAGGATGGACATAGGCTAGAATCTTCCCGGTAAGACCGGTGCTCACCGATTATTAGAGGTGGGTTGATGGGGATATCAGAATTAGCCAGTAAGGGCTAGGGCAGAAGGGCCAAGCAGTGATTAAATGAATACAGTGTCCGTGTAATTATTTCGGGGCATAAGCCCCGCCGCCCTTATTACTTCAGACAGCATCAGTGGTTATAGGGTTATTATTCTACTTTTTCTCGTATTTTAAGTTTTAAATGAAGAAGAGACTGCTGCAAACAATGTATCCCAATCTCCTTTCATTTTTAAAAGACTTATTCATTTTATGTATGTGGGCGCTCTATCTGCATGTTCCACTTTCTATCAGAAGAGGGCATCAAATCCCTCTACAGATGGTTGTGAGTCACCATGTGGTTGCTGGGAATAGAACTCAGGACCACTGGAAGAGCAGCCAGTGCTCTTTAACCACTTTGCCATCTCTCCAGACCTGTCAACTCTCCTTTCACTTCAGGAAAACTGTGTTATGCATGTGTTAATAGTGTACATCGATTAAGTCATTATCTATGCTATTATTGGGTTGATGATGTAATTTTTTTTTATTTCAAAGTCTCCTGTTTTCATTGTTGTGATTGTTGGTCTGATAAAGGGTATGGCATAGCACAGGCTGACCTCAATCGCAATATGTGGCGGTGACTGGCCTTGAATTCCTGATTCTCCTCTCTCCCTCTTAAGTGCTGGGAATAAATGTGTGCGAGACCATACTAGACCGTTTCGAAGTCACATTGTATGCAAGTTTATTTCATTAAAAATTTACATATACCTTTTAAAACCAGGGAGAAAACAATGACATTTAATCTCTCACTTAAGTCAGCAATAATGGCAAGAGTTACATGAGAAAAGTTGATGAACTTAATTCTGAGGATACTCTTTAGTGCTTGATAGGTAGAATTGTCTCCTATGCCTCAAAGAGCCATAAAAACTATATAACAGCAGAAGAAGGCTGAGCATTAGGTGTGTGTTTGTCTCCAAATTAATCAAAATCTATGGCTTTTTTTTAAAACAAAAGATGTTTTTATTTTTACATGTGTGTGTGTGTGTGTGTGTAAGTGTTTGCCTGAACGTATGTATGTGTACCACTTATATGCTTGCTGCTCAGGGTGACCAGAAGACAACATCCAGTTCCCTGGAACTGGAGTTACAGACAGTTGTGAGTCACCATGTGGACACTGGGACACTGAACCTGGGCCCTCTGCAAACTCAGAAAGTTCTTTGAACTGCTAAGGCATCTCTCTAGCCCCAAATCCTACAGCTTTTCCTGTGACCACAATATCAAGTGTTTGCTTAATAATGAATGGGAGAGAGAGAGAGAGAGAGAGAGAGAGAGAGAGAGAGAGAATACATAAATTTTAAAATATTTTTTAAAATTAAAAAAAGTAAGAAATGAGGAGGGAGGGAGGGAGGGAGGGAGGGAGGGAAAGAGGGAGGGAGGGAAGGAAGAAAAGAAAAAAATAAAATCTGGAAAATTCCTAATAGAAGTCAAACATGAGGGAGATACAGAAATGAAAAATAAAATGAAACAAAAATCAGGACACTGTCTGGAGTTGGTTCAATCACTGTTCCTTTCCTAGTGGTGAACTGCTGCCCAGGCTCCGTTCCAGGTGTCAATCAGAATCTAATATCCTCTGGTTAGAGAAACAAGCTGCTGACCCAAGCTGGATCAGTCAGCCTTCTATCCCTGTAAGCTGAATCTCCCGTGGAGGAACCCTAGGAGAGAAGGCCACTGGTGCAAAGTCAGCCAACAGTGCCCCCCTGTAGAACAGACCCAGAAGTTCCTGCTGAGACTTTGGTCAAGAACCCCTGCTTCCTGCTCTCCCCTACAGGGAATTATCCAACTGTGCCGTCTGGACTCTGAGCTACACAATATTCTTCCAATTAATTCCTCTTCTTGCTTAACTTCATGAGAGTCAGTGTTTGTTGCCTGAACACCAACAACAAAATCTTAGGACACTTGAAAGTGTATCCATGGATTCAGCGGACATCTAGGGTCCACCCCTTGATATCTTTCAAAACACAGATACATACACAGGCCCAATAGTGTCAAAACAGCTGGCTAAGCTCTAGGGGCTCTTTATGAGAGTAGGAGAATCCAAAACCCATCTTTCCTATATAATACAAAATTCCTAACAAGCAGAAAGTGCTCTCTTGTGAATCAGTAAATACCCCACCCCTAAAACAGGACCACAACATAAGTTCAGTGAACGGGACTTGTTAATGTTTTTGGTTAAAAAACAAACAATCAAGCGAATAAAACATGGAAGTTACCTAAGACATGCATTAAAGTTTTAAAGTTGCAAAATACTGTCTACTCTGTGATCCGTTGTTAAACTGTCTTAAATCTGAATGTTTTTTTTAAATATTTTTATTTATTATGTACACAATATTCTGTCTGCATGTATGCCTGCAGGCCAGAAGAGGGCACCAGACCTCATTACAGATGGTTGTGAGCCACCATGTGGTTGCTGGGAATTGAACTCAGGACCTTTGGAAGAGCAGGCAATGCTCTTAACCACTGAGCCATCTCTCCAGCCCTTAAATCTGAATGTTTATGCCCATCCATCAGCACTGCTCTCAGCTTTGACCATCGTCTTGTGGAGCAGCTAACAGTTCGTACAGTGGTTCATAATTGCTCG
Organism: Microtus oregoni; assembly: GCF_018167655.1. Lineage (NCBI taxonomy): Eukaryota > Metazoa > Chordata > Mammalia > Rodentia > Cricetidae > Microtus > Microtus oregoni. The sequence continues at coordinate 38,877,231 of NW_024543061.1, read as the reverse complement.
AGGTGGACATAGAGAACCAGCCCTTTTTTTTTTTTTTTTTTTTTTTTTTGGTTTTTCGAGACAGGGTTTCTCTGTGGTTTTGGAGCCTGTCCTGGAACTAGCTCTTGTAGACCAGGCTGGTCTCGAACTCACAGAGATCTGCCTGCCTCTGCCTCCCGAGTGCTGGGATTAAAGGCGTGTGCCACCACCGCCCGGCTGAGGACCCAGCCCTTAATGGAACATTTATATTAACCCCAGGGAGGCCCAGGGAATATCTCAGAAAAGGGGGTGGAAAGAATATAGGAGCTGGAGGATGGGGAGGGGGCTTGATGCTACCTCTTAGATGTAACTCACTAAACTCAGGAACTCCCTGTTGTTAGAGTTGTACACAAGACCTGTAAGCAAGCAAAATCAGTCAATATTCTAGCAGACAACATGACTCGGAACGTGGGAATGGGATGGGGTGGGGGGTATTTGGAGCTGGGGAGAGAAAGAGTGAAGTGAGGGTAGAAAAGATATCAAAACACATTATATAATCTATTAGAATTTCAATAAATAAAAGATCAAAAATGAATTAAAATGCACTCTTATGTGAAATGTACTATCATGTCTTTATGTGAAAAATGACCCGGAACTATGCTCCTCAAGCCATGTCTTCAATAGAGGAGGAGACATAGGCAAATGTTTTTAAGAAACATTTCAATGTTATCTGAAAATTTTGGGGGCTTAAATGTGTCGTTTTCAGTGGATACCTGAAGAGGGCATACTGGGGGAAGGTACCATTGAGCACTCAGATTCTGCTGGGAGGAGACAGGAAGTTCCTCTGTGCTGCTGCAGGGCAGGGTGACTGTTAGCAACATCCAGGAAGTAAAAGAGTTTAATGCTTTTATCATAAAAAGTACAGTGTTTGAGGAAATAGATACTTTCACCCAACTTAAACAATATACAATGTAATGTGTATATTTATCAAGATAGCACATGGTACCCCATAAACAGAATTTTTGTGGTTTGTGTATCAATTAAAAATAAATTTAATTAATAAAATACAATGATTTTTTTTTTTATATTTTTAAGGTAGAGTCTCATTATGTAGCCCTGGCTGGCCTGGAACTCTCTATGTAGACCAGACTAGTCTGAAATTCACAGAGTTTTGCTTCTGCCTCCCTCCAGGGGACTGTGTGTTCCCCACACCTGGCTAAAATAAATAATTTTAAAATGCTTAATATCTCAAATTACCAGAGAAATGCAAGTTAAAACCAAATGAGCTAGCTTCTCACACCAGTAGGAAGGATTGTCAGCAAAAAGACTAAAGATAGCAAGTGTTGTAGATGTGGAGAAATGAAACAGTCATCAGGAATATCGCCATGACATAGCATGGAGGATTCTCTAAAAATTTTAAATGAACTACCTTAAAAATTCTACAATCCCGCTTCTGGATTGATATATATTCAAAGTGTGGACAACAGTGTAAATTAAGAACTTCACTCTCGTGTTTATTATAACACTATTCTTAAGAGTCCAGATTTCAAAGCAATCTGTGTCTATTCCCAAGATCAATGGATAAGTAAAAATGTACATTTAAGAAGGACATGGTACCACATGCCCACAATCCTGTCAGTCAGGAATACCATAAGGTCAAGGCTAGCTTGGGCTACATACTGAGACACTCCTCCACCAAAATAAAATAAAATAAAATAAAATAAAATAAAATAAAAAGCCTAGTTTGCAAGGTATAATAGCTCAGTGGTATAGCACTTACCTAACACACACAGGTCCTGGGTTTGGGCCCAATACCACAAGATAAGGTGGCATATATACACAAAGAAACACTATTCAGCTTGAAAAAGAAATGGAATTCTGTCGTTCAGGAATTCATGTCAGTCTAGATAAACTTGAATGCACCGTGCCAAGTGAAGTAAGCCAGGCATGGAAGGAAAATGTTACATATCCTAGATACTTAAATGACCAAAGATAAAAGTCTGACTTCTGTAGAAAAGAGAGTGAACAGTTGGTCACCAGAGCCTGAGGGCTGGACCAAAAGCAGATAAAGAGATGTGGATCAAAAGGGTTAGCCTTTTATTTCTTCAACCCCTCGTAATATTTGTTTTGTCAAGTCCTCTCTCTATAAGCAATATCGCTTTAAAGCCACATCCTTATTCAAAGTGGCTGCGTAAATCTTACACCCCCCTGGGTTCAAGGTGCAAGGCTACTCTGAAGAGTCATCCATGCCTCAGTTCCAAAATCACTGTAGGGAGAAAACCCATGACTACTGAGTGTGAGTGTATCATGTGACTGGTGGTAGTTTCCATCCTTGTAGGAGGAAGTCAAGTGGTATAAACATGGCCACTGTGGTTCCCTCCTGTGTGCATTTGGGGAAAGAGAGTTATCATGGGCCCAGAAGGCAGCCCCATAGTAAGTACCCAAGTCTACACACCAAGAATACCTAACAGAAAAAGATTGGCCAGGACCTCCATGTTCTAGACCCAGTGAGACAGGAAGTATGGAGAAGTGGAAGGCATTCTCAGTGTCTTCTAAATCATGCCCAAACTATGGTTCTGTGGCTGGAATGATTCCTCCCAGACGTGACAGGAAGGAGAACATTTCGAGAAAGGGTTACTTCAGCAGGCAGATGTGTGAAATGTAGCAAGTTATGTTACAAACCAGGAAATCCATTCACAGATGGGTAACGCCAGGTTCCACAGACATCCAGGGATATTTTCAACCTGACATCCAGGCAGCCTTTGATTTGTTCGTCAGTAAGGTGATAGCTCTTGCAATGACTGATTTAAAAATAAACACACCATGGGTGAGCTCCTTGAAGCAAGGCCTGGCCAAGGGAACAAGTGTGAGGCACGAATGGGAGGCTGGGAAGGGGTTGCATCAGGGTTTTTGGATGGTGAAACCTAGCTCACTTTTCTAGCTGGCATCCAGCAACAGGAAAATGTTAGACATGGCCCGTCGTGTTGAAATCTACCTCAATGCCATGAAGCAAAATCTGTGTCGCCAAGGAAAATTTTGTAAGTGGGTCCTCTGATTTTTAGTTGCATTGATTTTCCATTGATACGCAATGATATGCACAGTATTGAGTGACTTTATACAATGCAATAAAATCATCATATATAATAGATAATGTATATATACATAAAATAGCAAAAAGAAAAAGAGAAAGGAAGGAAGCGATGGAGGGAGGAAGGAAGGAAGGAAGGAAGGAAAGAAAGAAAGAAAGAACCATCACCACATTTTTGGAGCATTTGCAAACATTTATTTGAATACTGTTTCAAATGTTCTTGAGATTGAGGATACAAAAATGAATTCTTGTCAGTTGCAGTTGTCTAGATAATATCACAGTGAGCCACCCCTAATCATTCCCCCCAGGTCCTGGAGGGAAGACTGATCACACTGATAATCAAGATTTTCTGAAATTTAACTCAAAAAAGTTTTTCTGAGTCATCTGGGGGTAGCTAAAAACTTTAGCTATGAGCTATATAATTCTACAAGTTTGAAACTTTTTTCTTTCTTTCTTTCTTTCTTTCTTTCTTTTTCAGCATGTTCTCTTGAATTCTACTGTGAAATTTCCAGGTCCCTCCTCTTGGAGTTCTTATAATTAGATAGAAACTCACTGCTGGCAACCATGCCTGTCACAGGAATCATGCAAGCCCTGACCATCTCCAGAGACCAACATGCAGTTGCTCCTTTTATGGTTAGGCTGGCTGCTCTGTGTCTTCACACTCTCAGCTCCATCCTGAAGACAGCTCCATACCCCAGGCTCTGTTGCCCTCTGGCTGCTGGGTAGTTTGGCCAAAGGATGCACTGGTGCAAACAACAAATGCCAAGAAGAGGAATGACGTCAGAGGACGTCTCTCCATCCCTTTCTGGGACGCCTTTCTGCCTCGGGTGCATCTCTCTGTAGCTCCAGTTTTACAGGATGGCCCTTTTCCTTTTCATCTTCTTTCCTGCAACTTACTGTGATTTCAGCTTCCAAGACATACTATTGTCTCCTTCTGCATTGGTACTAACCTTCTGCTTTTCTGCCTCTCACCTCCCTCATTCACTTCTCTGTTCTTTCTCTGCCTGTATTAGCAGTTCCTATATTGACTTCCCTCTGCTGGAGACATCTGGAGTCATTACTCTTGTCTTTCCTGAACTCTTAGTGGTACAAAGACATACACACAAATAAACATAGAAGTCAAACGGAACAAATAACCACAATTTACTGAGTAAATCTGATATGAGCATCCACCCAGGGTTTGTAGAATGGAAAGGTCAGAAAAGCCTAAACATAGAGCTCACATGCGACTCGTCACGGCTTCCAGGAACTGCTTTTTTCTGGCCCTACCTTCCAGCTTCAGGGTTCTCACACACGGCCACTGTTGGGATTTCCTAGTCAAAATGTTCAGGAGAAGTCATTCCATTTTAAATTATGGCATTCTCCCCACTGTTTGTCTCTCAGAGGTGGGGTCTAATGTATCCCAAACTAGCCTCAAACTTGATGGCCTTGAACTCCACCCAAGTGCTAGGATTACAGACAAACATCAAAGTGCCACCAGGCAGTGGTGGCCTACGCTTTTTATCCCAGCACTCGGGAGATGAAGGCAGGCAGATCTCTGTGAGTTTGAGGCCAGCCTAGTCTACAAGGTGAGTTCCAGGATAATCAGAACTAAACAAAAACAAAATTCCTAGTATGTTCAGTGCTAGGCACAAGTTATATCCCCAGTCCAACCTATATTCTTTTTGATATAGAATACTTGCTAGTCTGTTTGCTGGTTTCTCTCACTAGACCAGTCAGGTCTAGCAAGAAATTACTGAAGAAAGCAGTGGTAGCTAGGGTTAATACAGCATTACCTCTGCGGTAAAAGTCTTCTGATCCATTATAGCATTCAATTTATAAAACATCCTTACGGGCTGCACACTATCATCACCTCCACTTTGAAGTGTTGAACCTGAAGCTTGGAAATGCAATATTCTGTCTGAAAGCACAGGTGAGCACTACACTAGCTGCTTCATCTTCCATGGGATCACAACTTCAGAAGCATTGTACCTCCTGGAAGAGGTGGGCGTAGGTAGCCAGAATCGACAACTTCCATAGAAACCGAGAACTATAGCAGGAAGAAGACAGGATATGGAAAATATTCCAAACTTGGGCCAGGAGAAACTTATAAACGTCGATGGGAATGATATTAACATAAAGTATAGTCCTTTCTGTCATTTGGAAATGATTGAATTACCAGCTTTGACCCAGTGATCTTGTGTCTGAATAAAGGCAGTATCAGGAGTGCTGTTAGCATGAGCCCCGTTAGTTGAGGCCCATTTATGATTCTCATTATTTTTAAAAAGAAGACTTCCTATTTAGACAATGAATAAGCCATAATCATTCACAGTACACACCATCACCATCTACCTCTGTCTGCACATGAAACAGCCCCACTGTGTTTTGATGGGAAGCCTGACATGGAGCGACTATTGCAGCGATGCTGCCCATGAGGTCTGCTGAGGAGAGGAAATCACCAGCTCGCCAGGAGGTGGTGAGTGAGACTGTTTTTTTTTTTCCACAGCTCTCATGAGGTTTGGTTTTGACTTGACTTTGATTTTTCTAATTGCACCTGTTCAAAGTTAAGACACTATGCTGAGTCAGCAAAAGGCATTGTTGATGCTATTAATTCTTCATCCCTCCTACCTACCCATACCCACACCGTATACAGAGGTGGGGAGGAGAGACTTCAGCTTGACGTCCTTGTTAGAAGTCAGACAGAAACTACCACCTCTACCCAGGGATCTCTTCTGAAGAGTGGATGATGCAATGGAAGAAAATTAGGACCCTTTACCCACTGTCTTTGTTAGGGTTCCTGTTGCTGTGAAGAGACACCATGACCACTCTGAGAAGGGAAACATTCCATTGAAGGGGCTGGCCTGCAGTTTCAGAGGTTTGGTTCATTATCATTCTGGTGGGGAGCATGTGACTGCACGCTGGCAGATGTGGTGCCGGAGTAGTCGCTAAGAGTCCTCCATCTTGCAGGTAACAGGAAGTCTACGGAAGCCCTAGGCTTTATCCTGAGAATAGGGAACCTCACAGCCCGCCCCCCACAGTGACACACTTCCTTCAACAAGGCCATACCCACTCTGACAAAGCCATACCTCCTAATAGTGTCACTCCCTTTGAAATTATGAGGGCCAATTGCATTTAAACTACCACACACACACACATGTCGCTAGTCTCACGGTTAGCCCACTTCCACAGCTGACAGGAACCTAAGGGAAGAGATGAAGGAAGAGAAAGGTATGGGCCACTGATGGCATCAACTTGAAGCATGGTTGTTCTACAGGATGGAGTCCTAGATGGAAAAAAGGGTATTTTTATACCACATGTACATTTAAATTATCACAGCAAAAATGTCTTCCCTTTCTCCTATAAGCATACATGGGTTTGTGTGTATGTGCACATGTGTGTATATGTGCGTTGTGCTGCATACATACACAGAAGAAATTACTGAACACCTATATTTACAAAGACTGTCTTAGAAAAGGGCTGCTTATTTGTGCAAACTCACACACTTTTTTTTGTTAAGTCAGAGGTACAGTCTGGACTTTTCGCTTCCAGCCCAATGACATCTATAGACAAGAGATTTTCTATTCTGCGATTCAAAGCAAATACTGTCCCTGGAGGTTGAAGTCACTCTGAGGTGAGTCTAGAAAGGAGGCATGAGCCAAGCTAAAACAGTGGCCAAGGTAGAACTGTTTGGGCAGCAGAACAAATAACAATGCCCTTAGATTATAACTCAAAGAATAGAGAACTATTTATTTCTCAATACTGCTAAGCATCATTTACGTGATAGAACGCATAGGCAGATGGGAATGAGGGATACAGTCCCTCACTTGAGTCATCATAAGAAATGCTTATAGGGGCTGGAGAGATGGCTCAGTGATTAAGAGCATTGCCTGCTCTTCCAAATTTTCTGAGTTCAATTCCCAGCAACCACATGGTGGCTCACAACCATCTGTAATGAGGTCTGGTGCCCTCTTCTGGCCTGCAGACACACATACAGATAGACTATTGTATGCATAATAAATAAATATTTTTAAAAAAGAAATGCTTATAGAAATCGCTCCCTATTACCTAACACCTCTCAAGTGAATGCTCTACTTTGGAGGCTATTTCGCTAAAGGCTTGGCAGAGCCAGCCTGCAAAACTATCACTCAGAAGGCTGATACAAGAGGATTGTGATCACCAGACTTGCCCAAGCTGCATAGTTTTCAAGTCAGGTTGGGTTAGACCTGAATTACATAGCAGGAATATATCTTGAACTAAACAAAGACTACTCCAGGATATGTGATGTTTGAGGGCTTGTGTGACTATGCAATATGTGAAGGCCTCTATGGGTAAGTTATATTAAGGTAAGTTATACTAAAGTGTGTGCATGTGTCTGCACACACGAGCACATGATGCTGGACATTGCGAATATATTTTAGAGAAAAATTGACATGGCAAGTCTCACAGTAATCCCTAAAATAAAATGTTACTTGATTTGCCAATTTCTTCCTGAATATCGCTTGTCAGGTGAATGCTTTAATTTTTAAATATTATATATATATATATATGTGTGTGTGTGTGTGTGTGTGTGTGTACACACACATATATGTACATGATTCTGTATATTCTCATAAATTTGGTCAAATTAATACAGCAAAGACTAACAATGGGCAATATTAGGGAGTAGCCATTTGAGAAAAGTAATAATTAAGATGCATGTATTAAACATTAAACTTCCTTGTATTTCATGGTTAGAATGATGTGGTATCTTTGGGAAGTGGGTTTATGCCAGTTTCCCTCTTAATTTTCATATTTAGATGAAGGGCCAAGGGCACTGTCACTTTCCCCACAAATTTTGAATCATCCCCTCAAGGCAACATGTTATTAATGCACCCACTTTTTGTACTCCAAATGAGACATTAGGAAGCTGCTCCCAGAGGATGGAAGTACTTTGAACTTCCAGTGTGGTTTATACGTGCACATGATGGGATGTGGTCCAGCAAGCCCCGGAGATGTTCTTTAGTGGTAGTGGAAAGGATGTGGCCAAGGGACTTAATACACACAAACCTTTCAAGTGGTTGGAGCATTTGGAGGTGGGGCCAGTGAGCATCTCAGTAATGAGTACTCAGTGTTTGTCATTTGGAGAGCTCTTTTCATGTTTAGTTCATCAACCGGCTACCTGGGAAAGCAGAACTAATTTCTTTGGATAAATGGATAAAACTGTACATTAAGTGTTTTGATGTGATTGCCCAGCTAGGGGAAAGATTTTTCTCATTTTTAATTTTTAGAAATCAGTCTTAGTGTGTAAATATGGGTGTGGTGGGGGTGTAACTGCATGGCCTGTGTGTCTGTGGAGGTCACATGGCAATTTTTTCTGGAATGATCCTCTCCTTCTCTCTTGTTGAGGTAGGGCTTCCATGCTCCAGGCTAGCTAGCCCATGAGTCTTCAAGAGATTCTTCTGCCCCACCTCCAAGTTGTATCATAGAGATGTTGGGATTACAGATGTGTTCCACATCTGTTTTTTTTTTTTTGTTGTTGTTGTTGTTTGGTTGGTTGGTTGGGTTTTTTTTGTTTTATTTTTGTTTTAATGTAGATTCTGGGTATCAAACAGCTTATACTGCAATCACTTTAACCCAATGAACCATCTGGGTGACCTCTAGGGTTTTTGTTGATGTTTGTTTGGGCTGTTTTTTCCTCCCCCTCTTCTTCTTCTCCTTTTTTCTCTTTGAGACAGAGTCTTTCTATGTAACACAGACCAGCTTGAATCCAAGATATTTCTGTCTCATCTTCCCATGTGGCTGGGATTATAGGTTTGCGCCACCCTGCTCACCAGGGAGATATTAAGTCCTTCCCTTGTTTTTATATTCAAAAGGTAGTTTTGTTCTAAAAAGAAGCAGCATGCGGTGCCATTTAATAATCAATAACAGAATCACTCGGATTTTGATTTAGAGAGCAGATGACAAGGATGGCTCTTCTGCCAAGTCCTCGGATAGATAGATCACTGGAGCTGGGATTTGGTGAAGACTACTCTTGGCAGCATGATCCTGGACCAGCTGCAACGATGATCAGACACAAAAGCACAGATGAAGCCAAGTGTCCATGTTCTGATAGGGTCCCATGACTCACAGTGCAACCTCAGATAACTTCATTGTGATAATGTCCTTATCAGTTCAATGGGTAACAAAGTCATACTATGGCATAGCTTTAAAAACTGACTTTAAATCATCTTTGTGACATCGATGACTCAGATATGAAGTAGGGAAGCATTTAGCTCAGTGTGTATAGTGAGAGGACAGAAAGTCTTCAGTATGTTTTATAAGTATTTCAGGTGGAGTTGCTATCCATTCTCCTAAGTTTTGACAACCCTTTTGATAGCACTAATCTTTAACAGGAATCAACTTTAACAAATGTATCCTTGTGGCTGATGTTTACCCAAGTTGGAATCAATGGTGTTTTTCCTTAGCTATTACATGGCCATTGTTACCACAGCTCAGGGGGTTGGTGTGGTGAACTAGAACTTACCCCAATGGTCACGATAGTGCCATAAACAGAATAGCACAATAATTGGTATGTCTATGGTTATGCTAACGAGGTTAATAACACTCTCTAGAAGAAGGAGACAGGATAGAATCATTCCATCGTCTTCCTGCCACTATGCTCTTGGGAGGAACTAGAACATGAAGGCGGTAGAAAGTCAACTAAAAATGGGGACTCCAGTAATGTGGTTTCCACTATGTGGTCACCATACTTGGGTGGGACTCTCAGTCATGCACCTGTGTTAGTGTCACCCATACTCCTATAAGAAAGCCAGATACACTTTTGGGTACATATCCAAAGGATGCTCAATCATGCCACGAGGACATGTGCTCAACTGTGTTCATAGCAGCATTGTTTGACGTAGCCAGAACCTGGAAAAAACCTAAATGCCCCTTGGTCAAAGAATGGATAAGGAAAATGTGGTGCATTTACACAATGGAGTACTACACAGCAGAAAAAATAATGACATCTTGAACTTTGCAGGCAAATAGACAGAGCTAGAAAACATCATTTTGAGTGAGGTAACCCAGACACAGAAAAACAATTATCACATGTACTCACTCATAGGTGGTTTTTAAACATAAAACAAAGAAAACCAGCCTACAAACCACAATCCCAGAGAACTTAGACAACAATGAGGACACTAAGAGAGACTTACATAGATCTAATCTACATGGGAAGTAGAGAAAGACGTGATCACCTGACTAAATTGGGAGCATTGGGACCTTGGGGGATGGTTGAAGAGGGGAAGGGAGAGGCAGGGAGGGGAGCAGAGAAAAATGTAGAGCTCAATAAAAATCAATAAAAAAGGAAAAAAGTAAGCAATAACATTATGTAGAGGAGAAAAAGAAAGAAAGAAAAAAGAGGAAGGAAGGAAGGAAGGAAGAAAGGAAGAAAGGAAGGAAGAAAGGAAGGAAGGAAGAAAGCCAGGTAAACTCATTGGTTCACCAAGCTGGACTTGGCTGACCTTTCTTCAGCCTGTCACTGGTGCTCTATGTGGGGCAGAGATGACTGTCCACATCTCCCTTAAAAATGAACACAACAAATGACTTTTACTGATCTAAGTGCAGTTGGGGGAGGGGACTTTAAACATGGTGTCACAAATGAATTTACACCCTTGTTTGTGGGAAAATATTAACTAGAGCCTACAACTATACTACCCAACATTGGAAGCATGCCTGTTTCTCTAAAAGGATACTAGGGGAAGTGACTGACTTTTAATGACCATTTTGGACAAATGCCTTAAGTGAATGAGATGACTTATCTGGAGGGGGAAGGTGATATCACATACATTAGTTGAATTTGGTAAGGTTAAATAAAACTCTTCCACAAGCACCTAAAGGTTAAGGTTAAGGATTATATTCATTCATAAATTCAAGAAAACTATGTGTGTGTGTGTGTGTGTTTATATAGTTTTCTTGGTGTTCAATGCGTAAAAACAAGCATTTAATGGGTTAATGGCTTTTGTCAGTTTAGTAGCTAATTGTAGCTCTTAATGTAATTAAATCACTGATCAAAACAGGTTCATCTGAGCCACTGAAGAAAAAGATGTTGTATCATTCATCCCAACATAGCAATGGCTGTTTGTGAATTAGGTCCCTTGACCACATCCTTCTCAATAGCACGAGAGTTTTTGTGATGTGTGCAATTGCATGAATGTGAACATGCATATAAAGGTCAGAGGACAATGTCAAGCATTTTTCTACTGGAGCTGTCCACCTTGCTGTTGAGAGGTTTTTAATTAAGAAATTAAAATTATTTGTGTATACATATGAGTATTTTGCCTGCCTGCATGTCTGCATACCATGTGCATTCCTAGTGCCTACAAAAGCCAGAAGAGGGCATCAGATCCTTTGGGACTGGAGTTGAAGATGGTTTTGAGCCACCATGTAAGCACTAGGAATTGCACCAGGAGTCCTCTGAAAAGCAGCCAGTGCTCTTAACCATTGAGCAGTCTCTCTGGCCTCCACTTTGTGTTTTGCAACAGAGTTTCTCACTGGTCTGAAGTTCACCATGTATACTAGACTGGCTACCTACCCAGCCCCAAGAATCCTCCTATCTCCACCTTCGTAGAGCTGGGATTAGAACATGCACTGTCCCCCTTTACTGAGTTTTATGTCTTGAAGCCTTGATTCTGATTCCTCCCATTAATCTCACTGCTCAATTCAGATTAAGAACATCTCCACCATCCCCTCCCTCCCATATCTACCCATAGGCCACGTGAACCTCTTAGGAGCAGATGACCAATTACACCAGCCTGTCTGATGCTGCCTGAGATCTGGACCTGACACTCTCTGGGTCTTCTGTAACACTGTGGTCATATCTGCTCCACCATAGGCATGTCCGAAACCTTCTTCAACCCCTTCCATTTCCCTAGGTGGAATGTGGCCGTCCTGGGAAACAGAGCTACAGACCTCCAGCTGCAGGAAGTACAACTCACAAAGATCCCCAGTTGCAGGGTTCGGCAATGTGCCACCGTGCTCGGGCCAAGGATCACTTCCCAGTGAGCATGGTTACCACTGAGGCAGGCTCACTCCTGGGGAGCACAGAGCTCCAAAGTAGCCTTTTTCATCTCTTATTAGGACTGCACTCAGACCTTCTCCCTGCTCATGGAGAGCTTGTAATGAGGTCTGATGGCTCTCTAAACTTCTCCATTTCCCCTGATAAACATATATATGCTCAACTACTCATATCTTAGCATTTGCTTCTCCAAGGACTCAAACAGTGCGGGGAACATGGGCCTTCAAGACTCAAACAATGCCGGGAACATGGGCCTTCAAGACTCAAACAATGCGGGGAACATGGGCCTTCAAGACTCAAACAATGCCGGGAACATGGGCCTTCAAGACTCAAACAATGCGGGGAACATGGGCCTTCAAGCTAAGCAAAGCAAGCTGCGTAAAAGAAGGCCAAACTCATCAGGTCTTTTGGAACTGGAAGAAGTCACTGTCTAGTTATCTGAGCCTCAGAGACTCCCTTGGGGGATTTTAATATGCTGTCATTTCTTGCGTTTGTGTCCTTGATGGACGTTATGTAGGAAGCATGGCTGTGCTGAGTTAGCAGTGTCTTCCACAGCACAGGCCGTCAGGGCAGAGTAGACGATTTGCTGTCACTCTTCAAACCTGTCTGCAGGAACTAGGAGTAAAAGGGTTGTAATGAGGCCAGGGATACAGCTCAGCTGCTAGAGTGCTTGCCTGGCACCCACACGGCCTTGTGTTCCATTCTCAGCACTGCATAAACAAACAAGCAAGCAAACGAGGAACAAAAACAGCCATAGTGGAGCACATCTGAATTCCTAACACTTGGGGGACAAAAACAAGAGGATCAGAAATTTAAGATCTTGTCTCAAAATGAGTATAATGCCAGCCTAGGCTGTATGAGACCATGTCTCAACAAAACAAATCTAAAGAGAAATGTGTTGATCAGGATTTCTGTCTTGCCCAGTCCCATATCCATTTAGTCCCAAATAAACACACAGAGGCCTACATTAATTATAAACTGATTGGCCTATTATCTCAGGCTTCATATTGACTCTTATAACTTATATTAGCCCATAATTCTTGTCTGTGTTAGTCATGTGACTTGGTACCTTTTCAGTGAGGCAGTCATATCTTGTTTGCTCTCTGTCTGGCTTCCTCTATGTCTGAGTGACGACTGCAGACTGAAACTTTTCCCAGAATTCCCATTGCCCTGCCTCTACTTCTTGCCTGGTTACTCCACCTATACTTCCTGCCTGGCTACTGGCCAATCAATGTTTATTTAAAATACAAGTGACAGGGTACAGGCCACTGTCCCACAGCAGAAAGGATCACGATGGTTTTAGGAAAGCCACTGATTTCTAAGACTACTTTGTCCTAAGGCAAGTTATGTGTTCTTGTGGAGCAAGGCTGTTTACTCTCCTGACTAGTCAACCTGCCCAGTATCCTCCCTTCTTGCACTTGCCACCCTCACTACAAAGCAGACATTGTTTATCAGTTCTAACTTTTTATTAGATAAAAATTTTAATGGCTTGTTAAGGAGATGCAGGTACATGACTTTACAAGTTCAATCAGGCAGTTCATGAAGTGTTATCAAGACCAACTCAATCTTCACCTACCCCTCCGAAGTAGCCTGGCTTTAATTCTCCATTTACCTCCTCTAGGTATCATATTTTACACAGACTGATGACTCTTGACTCAGTTTTTCAGACTTCACTGCCTGCTGCACAAGAATTCATTGTATCACTGTTTCTGCCATTTTTTTCCTCCACATTTCAGCATAGACTTCATTTCCCTGAGTCAATGTTGACATTGGTATAGAGATGAAAACAAGACTCTGTTCAACGGAATCATGTCTCCTTTTGTTTACAAATACACAGCCCCGCTGAAGTTAACAGACACTACATATTACTAGTATATTATAAGTAATATTGATTTTCTTTGTTCCTGGAGCCCTCAAGGTTTAGGCAATTTGATCTTCTGGTGCCATTCGAGGCAAACTATTCCCCTAGCTGTCTGAGATGCATTCTTAGGCTGTTGCTCTGTCAGTCTTTGAGATAACACTCTATATTCTAACATCCCATGTTTCCTGCCTTCTCAGTCTTCTCTTACAGCCTGATCACTCTTATTTGGTAATGATCATTGGTCACTACCATTATTTCTTGCTTCACTTTCTTCCAGTTGCTTCTAAAGATAAGACTAGGGAAGGCACAGATTCATTGGGTAATAACTAGCCTATGAGAAAAGGCTTTTGGTCCATCTTTTCATTTGCTGCAGTAGTATGTCAGTCAACTTCCCATCATTGTAGGAAAACCCTGAAATAATAAATTTATAAAGAGAAAGGCTGTATTTTGGCTTTGGAGAGTTTAGTCCATGATTACTTGGTGTTATTACCTTTGGGCCTGTGGGTAGGCAACCATCACACCAGGTAGTGTGTGATGGGTCAAAGCCACTCATTCCAGGACCAAGAAACAAGTAAAAATGAGAAGGAAGGTCTGGTATTTTGTTATGCTATTCATATTCATGGCCCAGATGGTCTAAAAATGCCCCATTAGATGTAACCCCTAAAGATTCACACACATGGTCCCGAAGGCCTAAAGAGTCTCCTCATTAGAGGCTACCTGTAAATCCTCTGCTGTGTCCCAGAAATAGCACCCAGGCCTTAGGGACAGTCCAGACTCAGATCACAGATGAAAACTGCATATTTCTGTAGAGAACTCTACAATCCAGGACTATATCTAAACCTAGGGAGAAAAATACTTTCTGCTCATTATTTAAAATGTCTTTTTCTAAGGTTGCTGTTGAAAAATCTAATGTTATTTCCTTTCCTGTTTTTTTTTTTCTTTCATGAAAGCTTTAGGGATCCTTTTCTTGTTGCTTGATGCTTGGAATTTCCTACCCTCTTCCTCGGTGTGGTGTTAACTTGGATTCTGAGACAGACAGCTATACAGAAGTTTAGTGGGAAAAATTCTTACTTGTTTTTATGTATTCATCGGTAATTCCATACATGAACACAATGTATTTAGATAGTACCCACCCCCGGCCCCTCCAACGCCTCCCCATTTCCCAACTTCAAGTTCTTCTCCTCCCCTCTTTCCTTTTCTTTCCCCACCTTCTTCTTTTTTTCCCCCCTTTTCCTTTCAAGGGGGCAACTTTTAAAAAATATTCTAAAAAAATGTTTCATCAATTCTATTTCTGTATAAAACACAACAAAGAAACCTAGCCAATCAACACACGACTATGATCATAGGGAAAGGGACTTATCAAATTTCATGAGTCTAAAAACATACAAATGTTTTTTTTTATCTTGTCTATAGAAATTGTGATTTTTCCATTGAACTGTTCTTAAAGATTCCACACATCCCCACTGGTGTCCTTTGTCCCAGTTACAGACAGTGAAGAGCAGGCTGGCTAAATCATTTTCTAAACAGTTTTTTGCTCTCCCTTCTTTCCAATCAGAGATTTGTGGTGTATAAGATCTCACTGACTCCAGCTATGGTAGCCTTGATAAGTGACTCCAAATCTTCATCACCTTGGATAGAAAACTGCAAGGGACATGGAGTCATGTGCTTTACTTTGAGAACCTTGGAAGCATTACCTGCCAACTCAAGCACCTCAGCTGTGAAGTTCTCCAGAATTACGTCACTGTACCCAGCAGCATGGCACCCACCTGTTCATGGCTTGTGGTGTGAGTCTTCAGATGTCTGTGGATGTCGCTCACAGGAAAACTATAGCCCAGCTCTGTGTGACTGAAACACCACCATAGCTTTGGCCCTTTCCACTGCCTTTTCTAGTTCTGCCTCCAGCCATGGTCTTGGCCATGTAATACCCACTCAAGGGTGCACCTCTTAACATTAACACTTGTAATGGGTTAAAAAGAAAAAAGAAAACAGGACTAGGTTGAATTATGGCTGCAACAGAAACATTAGCCCATTGCATGGTTGTAAGCAGAGTCTGTGCTTTAATTTCCCAACTGTCCAGACCCAAATAATCACACAGAAACAATATTAATTATAATACTGTTTGGCCAATGACTCAGCCATATTCCTAGCTAAACCTTACATCTTAACTCATTTTTATTAATCTATATATCACCACGAAGCTGTGGCTTACTGGTAATGTTCTGGCATCTTTCTCCTTTGGCAGCTATATGGCGTCTCTTTGACTCTGCTTACTCTCTGTATCATCTCTTCAGATTTCCTGCCTGGCTTTATTCTGCTAAACTATTGATTGAAACAGCTTTCTTCATAAACTAATAAAAGCAACACATATACAGAAGGACATCCCACATCACATGGTAAATCTCAGAAGGGAAAAGCACTCGTGGGAGAAATGCAGGGCCTTCATGCCCTGGACATGCACCCATGTCCAATCCAGAGATTGGACAGCAGTTGGTTCTCCATTCTCTGTTGACAGAAGGCTGTTTGTTTGTTCCTGGCTGCTCAGACCACAAAATAATCACACAAAAACTATATTATTTGCAATACTGTTTGGTCAATAGCTTAAGCATACTTCTGGCTAACTCTTATATTTTAAATTAACCCATTTCTATTAATCTGTGTATTGCCACATGGCTGTGGCCTACTAGCAAGGTTTTGGCTGGCGGCTCACATCTTTCTCCTCTGGCGTCTCCATGATTTCTCTCTGACTCCGCCTTCTTTCTCCTGGCATTCAGTTAAGTTTTTTTGCCTAGCTCTAGTCTGGTAAGCCACTGGCCAAAACAGCTTTATCCATTAACCAGTAAAAGCAACACATACAGAAGGACTTCCCACACCAGATCTCTACAACAGAGCCTGAACCCGGGTGGAGAGTTGCCTTCGGGTCATCCGTCATTAACCCCGCTCTGATAGAAAGGAAATAAGCATCTTGGTCCTGAGGAGAAATGGTGTTACCCAACTACATTTACTCTGATATGGGTCTTATTTTAACCTCTGTGCTTTTGCTTTCTTTGTTCTGAGTAGTTATGACTTGGAGATTTTTTTTTTTTTGGTGTGTTGTTCTTTATTTCCTCTCCTTCCATCTCCTTCCATTTGTTTTGTTCAAATTAGGTCTTGCTCCCCACCCCAGGACTGAACTATTCCTACTTCTTCTATTGGCTATTTCTTGATTAGTTTAGGTTACAATTTGAGATATTTCCTCAATTTCTTTTTTCAATACACCTGCTATGGTTGTGCAGTAGCTTGGTAACTCCTAAAGATACTAGAGAAGTGCCAGCTATATCTGCTTTTCTGATTAATCAAATACGCATCCTTTGTTGTTCTTTTGTGAGATTTTGGAGGAAGGATATGTAATAAAAATATGTGGTCTATCTGCCGTGTGACTCATGAGCCATCAGTGGTTATGGGTCCACTACTGCCTCCCTTTAGAACACTCACATCAAGTGTAATCAGACAACCCCATTAGCTCAAAGTGAAAGCAGGCAAGGCCATGATGTTTAACAAGACTCTCAAGACCTTGGGCTAATGGAATGCATTATAAGCTGAGAAATCTAGAAACAGATGATAAAGCTGAATGCTTTCAGAGGCCATAGGTCCGGTTCATTACAAGATGCATCAGATGAGTCTTCCATCGATTCTGACTTACTTGTGTGTTTCAGGGGACTGCTAGCATCCCCATTTCAGAACCCCTGGGGTACATCTTCTCTGCTTGCGTCTAAAAGAACAAGAGACCTGCAGAAGGTCTCTTTTCCTCTCCAATGTTTTGTCTTTTCCCCTCTTTCCTTCTTCCTCTCTCTTCCCAGATGAATGGAGATTAGGATTTCTGTTCTCTCCATAGCTCCAAGTCCTCTCAATATATCCAGGTATTTCCCCAGGTTAATCTCAAGGGGCCCTCATGCTCACTAAACAGACAATCTATACTGTTCCTAAGGCAATCCTTTACCTGCATTAAAACCTACTTCTTCGGGATTCCAACACAGACGGACAATCAGCATCTCCCCAGGAATCCTCCAGAACTCCAGTCTCAGATTAGGACTGTAGAGGCATCCTTTCTCCTGAACTGAACAATTGAATTCTTGGCCTGTTTGTCATGAGATGGCCACTGCTACCCAAACCACAGCCAGTAAGTCAAGTTAATCACTCTCCTTCCTTCTCCTTTTCCTCTTCCTCCTCCAGCTCCCTCTGCCTCCTAGCCTTTAGAGAATCCTGTCTCACACACATGTGCACACAAATACATCCAATTGTACATATATTTTCCAATTGTTCACACACACACATACACACGAAAGACAGAGAAAAAGAACGGAGTTTCCTTTTCAGCTTTGGTTACAGCATGGTGAGTGATTTATGTATTAAACAGACATGAATAATGTAACTTGAAATTTTAGGCTCTTATATGGAGACAGTGACTAAAAGCTCTTGGAGCTCACACTTCACAACAGAACTTTAGCTCCAAATATTCAAATGACCTGTTTCTGTGCATTCAAGTGAGGGACCCCCACGACTCTGCGGCTTTGTTATCTTCCTGACCCAAAGGACAGGCTTTAGGAATGCTGGAACAATTGGTGGTTTGATCAATTTGTGACTGACAATGGCTTTCTAGTTTGTAGGGTTCAAAAGATGAGTGATAACGAGGAACCTTCTAATCACCATGGCTTCGGCCTTGTCACATTGCGACTCTTTCCATGAGACATAGCTAATCGCTTCTCTCAAGGAGAGAAATTTAGAAAGACCCAGAAAAGAAGACACTGAACTCAGCTAAGAGTATTTTTTAGCCGGGCGGTGGTGGCACACGCCTTTAATCCCAGCACTCGGGAGGCAGAGGCAGGCGGATCTCTGTGAGTTCGAGGCCAGCCTGTTCTACAGAGCTAATTCCAGGACAGGCTCCAAAGCCACAGAGAAACCCTGTCTTGAAAAACCAAAAAAAAAAAAAAAAAAAAAGAGTATTTTTTTAAAACTATTTCTGTTCATGGCACTCTTACATTTAAACCTTCTGCTTCTCTATTCATGTGTTAGATGGAAGGGGTCTTTGTTCTTCCTCTTCTTGACCACTAAGCCATCTCTCTCCAGCCCCAACATTCACTCACCTATTACCTAATCACCTTCCTTTAGGCCTTATTGCTTAAGGTTTCCAGCACAGCAACACCAGTTTAGGGACCAAGCTTCCAAGACATAAACCTTCACCTTCGGAGAACACATTCAAGTCATGTCAACCCACAGCATACGCTGATGATGCAGTTTAATGTAAAGCTCAGATCTCCAAAGGCGCCTGCCATCGAGGACCACTGTATTTGTTACTAGTTTCTGTCACTGCCAGCCAAATGTCCAAAGCATATTAGCCCAAAGCAAAGATGATTTCTTACTCCTCACCAATTCTTGAATCCACTAAGACTACCTTACCACATGCAAGGCAGCCCTTCCTACTCTGCCTCTGCCCACAGCCAACAAGAGTCTAGCTGAGCTGCCTCACAGGGTAACCTGACTCCAAGAGGCCACGCCTCAATTTCAAGCCTCCACCTGCACAGTATTAATGTCTCATCGGCTGAGCAAATTACATGATTATTAAACATACTCAATGTGTGTGGTGAGAACCATGTAATGGGGGGAGGACCAGAGCAATGGACAGGTAAAACAGAACACCTACTAGCACCGAACCCCAAGTCTTTGACTATGTCACCTTGTAACCAATTCACGTTACTATTTTTTTTAATAATTTATTTTTCTTTTTTCTCTCTTTCTCTCTCTCTTTTCTTTTCTTTTCTTTTTTTGTCAAGACAGGATTTCAACGTGTAACAGCACTGGTTATCCTGGAACTTGCTTCATAGACCAGGCTGGCCTCTAACTCAGCTTCATAGACCAGGCTGGCCTCTAACTCACAGAGATCTGCCTGCCTCTGCCTCTCGTGTGCCAGGATTAAGGGCACGTGCCTCCACTGCCTGCTAATTTGTTTATTTTTAGTTTCTGTGCATTGGTGTTTTGCCTGCAGGTATGTCTGTGTGAGAATGCTGAGTCCCCTGAATTACAGACAGTTGTAAGCTGCCTCGTGGGCACTGGGAATTGAACCTGGGTCCTCTGGAAGAGCAGGCAGTGCTCTTAAACCACAAAGACTTCCCTCCAACCCCTCATGCTGCTATTTTTATTTTGGGCATCACTATTTTCAAAATTAGAAGTAAAACTTTACCTCAGCTATCTCTAATCATTTTCTAATTACTTACCTAAAATATTTCACCCTGTGCCCTTCCTTTTTCATAAACACTCCTACCTAGTTCATGCAGGACAGTCTGCTAGCTTAGGAGAGCTGGGCCTTGAGCCAGGACTGAGGGTTTAACAAGCTGAAGACCTTTGCTTGGATATTGAGAGGGGAATACCCAGGGCATCCAAAGTCCCTGGGCCATGTTTACTGTCCAGGAGCCTTGTTCCTCTGCCCAGGGAGTCACTTGCATCTTGTTTCATGGGTAAAACAGCATGAACAATCCAATCAAAGCCAAGGTCCTTGACTTCACCTACCTCACCCTCAATTACAGGTGTTGAGCCCAGAGTCTGGACCCCCTCCCCCTCAAACCACCAAGAGACCAAATCTGATACAAAACAATCGATGTAATTACAAGTTAACTCGGGTACCCCTAACAACACAGATGGTGAAATAGGGGAAACCCGAGGCTGCAGTGGGGCAGGGCATTTATTGGAGTAACTGGGGGGAGGGGGAGCAGGGGGGAGTCTGAAGTGCAGTCTCAGGACTGGAGACTTCCAGGCTGGGGGAACCTGTCCTGTGCTGATGGATCAACTGGGGCTGCTGAAAAGTTGCTATCCATGGAGGCCAGGGGGCAGGGGAGAGGGTTACTGCATTCCAGTAATCCAGAGCCTGCCAGCTAACTTCTGATTAGTTCCTTACCATAATGATTCAGGCAGTTTCTTCTCAGTCGTCAGGGCAAGGTGGGGGTGGGGGTGGGGAACTCAGCAAGTCCTGCTGAGTCGGGGAGGGGGGAGGGTAGTGTACATTTTGTTGGGTCTTTTCTGCAGCCTGTTGTGGCTGCCAAAGAAGGAGGGAATAGGTGAGGGCCTGGGCTCTTCAAAGGGTTAATTGCTTTCCTGAGTGTCCTTTCCAAGTTTACTCCGTGTTCAATTCTTCAAGTTGCTGGTTGTTTAGCTGACATTAAACAATTCCTGCTTCCTGACTTGTACCTACTTTTCAGCTTTTGCTCTTTCTTCCAAAAAAAACAAAAAACAAACAAACAAACAAACAAAAAACTACTTCTGCAAGCCTGGGCTAAATAGCTCTCCCTAAACTCCCTAAATAAGAATACCTGCTTCCCCCCCCCCCCCTTTGATTTCCTTTCCTTTCCGGTCCTTACATTTTATTTTAGCTTAACATTTCAGATGGGGTCTTTCTTGCTGTGTAGTACTTGCTGGTCTTGAAGTTATGATCCTCTTGCCTCAACCTTCCAAGTGCTGGGATTAAACACTATCCCAGGCTTCTGGTTCCCTGTCATAGAGCAAATCCACTCTCCTTCGGATCCATTTTAAGTTCCCAGTTCCCACGAAGGCTGTGTGCTCACAGGCTCTAGTTCTCTGCTTTGTCTCTGACTTCCAGGAACACATTGCCAAGAAGATACTATCTAGCTTCACAAGGGCCCAATAGTAGTCAAATCCTCATGTGCCTGTTTACATTTAAATTAATTAAATTTAAATAAAAATGTGAAATTTACTTTCTCAGTCCCAAGTGGCCAAGGGTCTGAAAAGTGACGCAGAGAAGATAATTGCAAGTTTCCTCCCTGCAGAAGATCTCCCTGGCGTCTAGGTGCCTGGCTATTCTTAGGGTTAATCATTGCTTCTGATTTTTGATTGACTTTTCTATCACTCATTCTCAGCCCCCTTAGTTCTTAAGCCTGATCCCAAGCCATACAATCACTTCCCATTCTAGAATCCTTTGAAGCTGGTCTTGTTCTTGTGACCTGAGTTGATCAAAATGATTCCAGGGTAGCTTTATTGGAAGGGCTTCTGGACAAAAGAACTCTTGTACAGGATGTGTTCACGGAGTGATCAAGACCTGCTCTTGGGCCACATGCCTCTTTGCCTGTGCTAACAGGAACTTGCAGAAGTCTTGTCTAAGTCAACAGTGGCCATCTTGTTTAAATCTGTGGCAGCCATCTTGTACTATGAAGGAAATGCAGTGACTGTCTTAAACGACTACTCAGAATATTTAAATGTCTAAATGACCCTGCCTATCTCTAAGAAACTTCTATGTGGTTAATTGCATTATTTTATGATTTAACAATCTACTGTCTAACTTTATTTGTTATATAGCCCTTAAGCATTATTGATAATAAAATCATACTGGTCTCCCCCCGAAACAGTACTCAATATTATTTCTGTGAAAATATATGTGTGTGTGTGTGTGTGTGTGTATGTATATGTATATAATAAAAAGAAAATTTGAGTCCTTTTTGAGTGTTCGAGAAGCTGCAGTGGAATTGTGTCTCCAGCATTGTGTCTTCTAATGAGAGTCTTTTCAATTCTGCACTTATGAGATGCTAATTATCCATACATCATGACTGAGGATTTGGAGTCAGAGATTTACCTGCAATATTTACTATCCAGTGGAGCGCCATATCAACATGGAATTTACACAGCAGCTGGTGCCAGTCACAGCTAAGGTTGAAATTTTAGTTTAATAGAGAGACCTCTGACTGAGTACAACAATCTTGAAGGAAGTACAAGTATCAAACAGCTTTCCATCAGTTCAAGAGAGGCGCCTTAGCTGGAAGGAGGGAGAATCGCACAGCACTTTGTCACCATGCCAGTTTCACATGAATAGCGTCCCCCTGCTCTCTGGTTCACATAGCCTTGCCTTATGTCATTAACCAGATATACATCTTGTACATTGAGATGAGATCTTTGTTCAGTTGATAGAATGTGGTGTGACCCCCTTCTCATTCACTCATTTCATTATAATACACACGAATAAGATGTAGACATCTAATCATTAACGAAACCATATTGCTAGTGTGAGGAGGACAGACTGACTTTCTGGACACAGCCTGGCTTCGCCTGGCATACATGGTCACAGCGACTGTTCCCCTAGTGGTGGTCTTGTCTTGTATAGTGTGACCTTGGCATGCCAGCTCAGGACTGGACGTGAAATAAAACTGAGTAATAAACCCTAAGTTTGGCATTCAGGCTCAGAAATGGCAACACACGTTCATCTTTGCTCCTGAGAAGGAGTCGCTTCATGGCTCTAATTGGCAAGCCCAGGACGTGTGTCCTGGGAATTAGAGAAAGCTAAAGCTAAACCAAGATTAGGATGCAGAAAAGTGAGTCGCTCCCAGCTAAAGCTTTGCAAGGTTGGGTTTGATTGCTCTGAGTCTAATGAGTTCAGTCCTACTGTTCTAGTAAATTCCTCCATTACAGACCAGTGGTTCTTATAACTTTCCCAGTCTAGATTCTGAGGCACTGGCTGACTGATTGGTAAAATTTCCTCTACAGATGCCTTCCTTCTCCAAAATGTCAAAAACACAGTAAGCAGGGATGTTGCCATGATATCTCCCTGTCTCACCTGTAGCACATAGTAGGTAATTAGCAAACTTGGGTGTCTTAGTCGATTTTATTTTAGTGTATGGAAAAGCAGGGTGGGGGCTCCCAAGCTGGACCACAGCCTTGCGAGTTCCTCTCCTGAACGAGTCTAATCTTAGCCTCTGTGAAAGTGTGTCATGTTAGCGGCAACAGCACTTCCGTCTATATTTGTACCTGAAAGTTACACTAGAGAGGTGAGAAGGGAAGAGATACTGTTCCCCGCTTTTTAGCTCCAAGATGCACCCAAGACCGATCAATTCAAAAACTAATCTGCTGGTGTGATGCCAGTGACAATTGCAAAGGAAGTCCTGAGAGTCATCGAAAGCTCTGTCCGGTACCCTGCTCACATTTAGACCTGAGAATCATTCATCAAGCCTGGTGTGTGGGGGGTGATGAGTCGACACGTATGTGAATGAGTATTTCCCTGGACGGCTTATTATCAAAGATGTTAAAACTAAGTAGGAGAATGCTGATTTATTTTCACTTGCTTTTTTTTTTAACAGCATTTGCCAATGTACCCGATCTTGACCCAACAAGTGTTCCCATTATATTCATGTATTGAATGTTTGTGGCTGAATAACCAGTAGACAGCAAAGATTCAAAATAGTGATGAATAAGTTATGTATACAGATAATATACACATTAACATTTTTTTTAGTGTACCATTCAGATAATTATCTCCTTCAACTGGCTCCTTGATCGTGAGAGATAAGACCTGCTATGCCCTGTTGTTTCTGGTTCTTGGGCTAGATCTAAAAACAACTCACCCACAATGCACAGTGAAGACCAGCAGAGTATGCCCCAGAGCCAAGAGCATCCTTTTTCTAAACCCTAGCCTTGACTCTCTTCTCTGCTTAGAGACAGAACTGATGTGGGATTGCCCTCTGTATGCTGGGATTACCGTTGGTTAATAAAGGAACTGCTTTGGGCCTATATCAGAGCTTTAGGGAAACAGAGCAAGGTGGGGAAAACTAAACTGATTGCTGGGAAAAAGAAGGCTGGAGTTAGAGAGAAGCTGTGTAGACAGACACCGGAACTTTACCCAGTAAGTCACAGCCACATGGCGATACACAGATGAATAGAGATGGGTTGCTTTAGGATATGAGTTAGCCAGAAATACGCTTAGGCTATTGGCCAAACAGTATTGCAAATAATATGGCTACTGTGTGATCATTTCTGGGTTGAGCATTCGGGAAACAAACAAGCGGCCTTATTGCAACACAGGACTAGGTTAGGCTGTGGAATGATGCGTCAGAGATAGGTTCCCTAACCAGCTGTGTGTTAGGTGCATGGCAGGACTGAAATTCACAGCTACTTTGAGACTCCACTCCCTTCTTTAAACACTGGAACAGTAATGTGCCTATCCTACAGTGTCAAGTCAACAGTCTCATACAAGAGTACATCTTTGGGATGAGCCTTTCATAAGTGCCCGATGAATGGCAGGCCATAAAGTAGACTTTCCCATAGATCCAGTTCATAGAAATTCAGGTGTGTATGGTATAATAGGCAAAGACATAGAGGTGACCCTCTACCTTTACTCCAGACAGACTGACATAGGTTAGCACGGATCAAGCCAGACTGGCACTTTCTTCAACAAGAAAGTTTGCACAGGGCTCTTACAAGAAAGGTGGCCATAGGCCACAAATTCCAGGCTTCTAGACACTGGGCATCTGGGACTATCAGAAAACAGCGTATGAGCTCACCTCCAAGTGGAGGCTGCCCTATGCCCCAAATCCCATGATTGCCCTCTGTAGAAGGAAGCATGGCCTATGCTGGTATGAACAGTGAGAGGATGGGGAACACCAGGTCATGCCTCCCCTGGCTGGTCTTGTATGTATTTCCTATCTCCAGCAAAGCATGTTTTCTAAACCACAGAGTTTAGCCAAGCATTCAGTTGCATGACACATGGAGGTTCTGAATTCACCCACATTGTCTAACAAGTAGAGAGAGCACGGATACTATCAGATCAGAGTAGGTAACTGAGGCACAGAGCCCTGTCATTGTCATCATTATTAAAAGATTCAAGCCATGTTGGGCAAAGGTCTCAACCACTGAGCTACCCTACCCAGCAATGATAGAGAACACTTATATTTGTGGCACTGAACTTCTTTCTTAAATGGAATCCTCCATTTGGGTAGTGGTAGCACATGCCTTTATTACTAGCACTTAGGAGGCAGAGGCAGGCAGATCTCTGTGAGTTCCAGGATAGCCTGGTCTAAAGTGAGTTCTAAGACAGCTTGAGCTGTTACACAGAGAAACTCTGTCTCAAAAAAACTAAACAAAGGAGTCCTCCAACTTGCACATGTTTTTGGGCTCCTCGAACTTGACAAGAAGAGAGAGAGAGAGCCTGCTACAACCCAATTGATTTGTATGAAATGAACAAACCACGATCTGTGGGGAGGAAACTCGCTCTCACTTCACAACCAGCCACGCTGGTGGGAATTTTAACGTTCAGCTCTCCTTTCCTCCCTTCCTGGGCTCTTCCTAGAGCAACAGATCACATTCATGAGTAGTTTAGTGATTGGTTAAGTGCAAGTCCTTAGAGCCAGGCTAGACACATGTCAGGTTCACTACTCAATGGCAAAGTACAGCCGTCTTTCTCCTCAGATGCAAGAGTGGGGTATGATAACTAGCTGGTGGCGCCCATTGCTGCAGGATTATGGACATTCATAAAAATATAAATAGTTTAAAAGTAATAAAGTCTTTAAAGAGATAATAAAGTAATATTAAAAAATAAGCCATGTAATGGGATGGGAAATACCATAACACAGAGAATGTGTATCATATATAGTGCTTTGTTAACTTTAAATATTTTAAATGCTAATGAGAAAAGAATGACAGCTAAGAAGAGACAATGGATAGCAGAAAAATACTGTTGAATTAAATCAGCTGGTATACTTTAAGGATGTGTTGACCTCAGAATGGAAACCAGGATATGTTTTACATTGGGGAAGAGGTTTTGCTTTTGTTTCCACAAATTAGAAGTACCATGGTTACCATCAAAATAATAAGGATTAGATTCAAACCTCTTGATTAGGAGACATAGCAGTTAATCAAACAGCATGGTCATTCAATCTAAACTAATTTATAAGACTAACAAATGTCTTTCATTTGATCAGATATAGCCTGCCAAAAAGAAAAATTACCCAAAGTTAGGGTTGGGGCAGGATTTTGTTTTTGTCTTTCCAAGAGAATAAAGGCATCCTACTAAGGAATCTAAAGACCACTGGACAAAAGAAACATCTGAAGAACAACATACAAATCACCCAGAGAAAATATACCAAGAAAAGGAATAAATTGGCCTAATGGTATAGCACATTTCCAACATGACAAAAATCTCATAAATCTTCCCAAATATTTGTTTCTGCTGTCCTCTATAGCCGTATAAGGGAAATGGTCTTTTTGTAGTCCCAATTCAATTACAAATTAAAGCTGGTTGTGGAGTTGGAGTGTGACTCTAAACCAAAGCACGTTAGTTAAAGAAAAATCTAAAATCTCTGTCTCATGTCAGAAGAGCCTCCTGATATGGGACAGAAGGAACCCACTCATAATCCTTTGGTTTTATCTTGATGCTTTAAAACTTTTCTTAAGGTATAAATATTATCCCAAAATTTGTAAGATTAATACATATTATATATAATATTTCTGTCATGATATTAATGGTCATATAAAGTATTAACTGATTCTAGAAATAGGCTTCATCTAGTTTCCTGTACATGATTTCATGCTTGATTCTGAAGCTAGTAACTAGATATTAAGCTTGGGCACCCTGGATGTATTTAATAGATTATGGTCTTTTAATCTCTCTGAGATCTGCTGCATATGATTTTTAAATTGTTTAAGTTTTCTGCAGTGAAGCATGATCATTCCTAATAGCAACCTTTGAATTAAATAAAAGGATAATGGGGCCCCACAATGATGATTCCACCTGGATTATGGTAATGCCACTAAACTGACACACAGCACCCAAAAATCAGATTTTGACTATAAACTGCTCAGGATAATTTCAAGGCAGTTAGCTCTGATGGTCTAGTTTCAAAGACTAGTCAGGATAAGCTCTGCAATTTTCCATCACACCAAGAGTGGACAACAGTTAGTTCTCGCGGAATTTGATCATTATCTCAATTTTCTCAGAATCCTTTAAAGAAGCTTTAGACCCCAGACAACAGGAAGTAATTTTAAGAACATGATATCCACATTTGCAAGAGGTGGGGTGGGTAGTTTTTGGTCATTTGGTGGATTATGGATGTCTGTCATTGTTTGTGGGGACAGAGGGTAGTTACAAGTTGTTTTTAGCCATGGTTAGGGAAGAAACTAAGCAAAGGAGATTAGATTTCAGGATCCTGTTCTGAAAAAATAAAGGATGGGGATATATGAATGATAGGATAAAAGGGTAGATTATTGAATCTACTTTTAAACTAAAAAAGAAATACTAGTCACAAGAATTATACATTGGTATGGGTTTTTATATATTGATACAAATTTAAGGCTATTTTTGTTATACTGTAAATATGCTTCTCCTCTTGTTTAAGGCATTATACCTATGCAATTCATTTAACAATATAATATAAATTTTTAGTCCTTGAAAGTTATTATTACAAAGTATTTGGGATAATTAAGAAATATAGTAGTTAGTAGTTAATCATAACAATCAAATTTGTGGCCATATTATATATGTTTTCATGTTCAAACAGATATATTTTAGATAGACAGGTGGTCTTCAAACACTTTAGAGACCTACAGAATATGGCATTTAAGGTGTTTTAATAAAATAAGTCTTTTATGATAGTGAGACATGTCTGCTCCTGGCAGTACCAATTTACCTAATAAAAAGACAATGACCATTGAAAAACTTCCATATGAAGTTTGCTTTCACTGTGGTAAAGTTAGCTACCAGGCAACTTGCCTTTACTGTTGACAGTATGTTGTTTAAATTGGACAAGCAGGACACAAAATAAGGTGACTGCCAAACTTTGCCAAGACAAAGTAGGACAGTCCTTCAAAATTCTTGATTCACAGAAAAATTTGTTAGATATTCTAAGCCTATATAAGTCAAAGAAGGATGCACCAACTGCTGGTGGCCTTGTCAGAGGAGAAGCATGGCAATTGAAGTTCAAGGTGTTGGCCCACCAGGCAGCAAATTCTGGATGCATGAATCTTAGATAGACAAGGCTCCAGACCACAGACTCCAGAACATCTTTTGCTTTTGCTGTGCCTTTACATGTTTGACTTCTCTTTTACTCTAGTATCTGGCATGATGTGAATGGGTGTGGGGAGATCCTTACTGCCTGTAATGTAGTGTGTTTATCTCATGCAAACATCCCATCCTACTGGGCATTTTATCTGTGGATTACTATAAAGATGATTTATTCTTATGCTGTACTATCTAACTGACAATAATAATGTTAGTTTAAATAAAGTTTTGATGATAAAAAATAAAAAACAAGAAAGTGTCACACAGCTGGAACACATGAGTTTTTTGGAGGAGCCGTATAGACTATGGCTTAGGTAAATGATTAAGAAAAACAATTGTGTCTCAGTAGTCCAACTAGTTTAAGTTCTTTTAACCTTAATGTGGGAGATGTGTTCACAGGTTTCAGGGTGCATAAAAGTTGAAACAAAACTTTGAAAATAACTTAAAATTAGACTAAGATGTTTTTGTCAAATAGCTTTGCAGTGAAAAACCCAAGAAGACAATCAAAGTTTTAGAAAAGTAGATAGTTAAATAAGGAACTTGTTAAGATTAGGAAATAAGAACAAAGCAGCCCACTTATCATTAGCTGATGTGCCTTTCTTGATAGTATAGATTGATGACCAAAGGTGATGGTTAATTCCTTTTACCCATTTCTGCCCCCAATCTCCTGATATAAGAAACTATTGATGAGTGGGTATGTACCTTAAAGATTTAAAGTAGAACTGACTGATTTCTTTCATATATAAAAGTTTAGATTTCTGATTCTTTTAAGATTTCTTATAAGAATACCTTTTAAGATAAGTAATAAAGTAATTGGTACTTTCTTTGCAACCACAAAACACAGTCCGCTAGTAAAAGAATATCTTGTTTGCTTACACACTGTTAATCTATTCAGCATGTTTGACCTGGCGGCTTGCTTCATCGCGTGTGTCTGCCCCAGAGAGCAGAGCTATCGCATCTGCCTGGGAGAGGGGAGCATGGCGTCTCTGAGCTCACTTCCTCTTCCTCCCAGCATTCTGTTCTGTTTACTCCACCCACCTATGTTCTAACCTATCAGGGCAAGCAGTTTCTTTATTTAATTAACCAATGACCTTCCTCCATCAAATGGATAAGAAAAATGTGGTACATTTACACAATGGAATACTACATAGCAGAAAAAAGTAATAACATCTTGCAATTTGCAGGCAAATGGATAGAGCTAGAAAACATCATTTTGAGTGAGGTAACCCAGACACAGAAAGACAATTATCACATGTACTTACTTATAGGTGGTTTTTAAATATAAAACAAAGAAAACAAGCCTACAAAACACAATCCCAGAGAACTTAGACAACAATGAAGACACTAAAAGAGACATACACAGATCTAATCTACATGGGAAGTAGAAAAAGACAAGATTTCCTGAGTAAATCGGGAGCATGGGGACATTGGGAGAAGGTTGAAGTGGGGAGGGGACAAAAAGGAAGGGGAGCAGAGAAAACTGTAGAGCTCAATAAAGAAAAAAATTATTGCTGTTGTGTCACCCCCGCATTGAGCATGTGTGTGGTGTATGTGTATGTGTACTGTATACCTGTGACTATTCAGGCAGAGGCCAAAGGAAGACATTGGATCTGTAGATTGGCTTTACTGTCTTGAGACAGGGTCTCTCACTGAGCCAGAAGCTGGACACTTTAGCCCAGCTTGCCAGGGGCCTTCCAGGATCCACTTGTCCCTCTGTCCCTAGTGCTGGGGTTATAGGCATTTACAGCCACACCTGGCTTTTTACATGGGCGCCAGAAATTTAAATTCAGCTCTTTCTGCTCTCATGGGGCTCTTACCTTCCGAGCTAACACCAGGTTTTAGAGACTTGGTTCCTGTTTCCTTCATTCTTTTTTCCCCTGCACGAGTTTGGGAAAATCACCATTTCTTTGCTCTGATTGTTTCTCATTTTGAGAAACAGAAGTAATGCCATCTGTTGCTCCGATGTCCTGGGTGAGCTGTGAAAGGTAGGATGAGGTATGTCAGAGCTCTAAAAAAGCTTAAGTAAGTGTGAGCTGCAGTAGCCCGGGAAGGGAGGCTGGCTCACTCTGTGTGCAGATTTTTGTTTCAGAGTGCCCATGGGTATTTAATGATTGTTGGTCCCTTCTTTCAGAACCAAACACACAAGACTCAGGTCAGATTGCTTTGGGGTTTTCATGCCACAGTGCACAGCCACAGTTTCAGGTGTGCAAGAAATGACACATTTATCTCAGAAAATCTTTACGTGGTGAACAGAAGCAAAAGCAAATGAAATAACAAATGGTTCTCTTTGTATATCTCATCCTTCTTTAAAAAAAAAAAAACCAGCCAGCTCAGAGCCAATTACGTTTCACCTATACTCTCATCTGAAATGATCTGTTTCTAAAAACAAATGTGTGTGGTGGAGATGGGCTCTATGTGAGTGGTAGGAGGAGGGAGGCTGGCGTTGTCTCCCGCGAGGTGTCATGACACACTATCTCTACCTTGCAGACCCCTTGTTTCCTGGAGTAAGACGCCCACAGAGACAGAGAGATTAGGTTAAATCTCACATTCAGCACATTTTCACAGTGAAACCAAGTTGAAGTCCTTCCTAGCTCCGTGCTTCAGTCTGGACTGGTTACTTTTCTCATGGCTGTGACTAAATACTGTACAAGAAGTGGCTTAAGGGATGAGGAGTTTGTTTGGGCTCACAACTGGAAGGTAGAGCCCATTGTGGTTGGGAAGCGACAGCGGCAGTGGCAGGAGATTGGGGCAGCTTGTCACATTTCATCCAGAGTCAGGAAGCTGGGAGGAAGAGGAAGGCTGCTGCTCAGCTGGCTTTCTCTAGTTTGGGTTTTTGTTTTTCAGTCTGGGAACCCTAACCTACAGAGGGAAATGGCCCAAATTTATGATGACTCTTCCTGTCCCAGCTAACCTACTCTAGAAACTTCTTTTTTAAAAAAAAAATATTTATTTATTTATTATGCATACAATATTCTGTCTGTGTGTATGTCTGCAGGCCAGAAGAGGGCACCAGACCTCATTACAGATGGATGTGAGCCACCATGTGGTTGCTGGGAATTGAACTCAGGACCTCTGGAAGAGCAGGCAGTGCTCTTAACCACTGAGCCATCTCTCCAGCCCCTTCTAGGAACTTCTTAAAGACTCACCCAGAGGTGATCCTAAATCCCATGAAGTTGGCAATCAAGACTGAGCATCAAACAAACACAAAGACTGAGCATCCTGGTCTCTCCATTTGGGGATTGCCTTAGGTGAGACCTAATAGAACTGCAGCAAGGAAACCAAGTTGAAATACACAAAGCATGTGGGACTTGGAGCTCGGCCAATGGCTGATTATTGTTGGTCAATCCTCACGAATCCCAAGAGGAAACATTATAGTGTTAATTTTATAGGCTGGTGTAAGGCTCCACGGTCACCCTGGGAATGGAGTAGACACTGGCTTCATTCATATCAGAGCATATTCCCTTTGGGGATTTTAGGCAATATCCAGGTTTATTTATAAAGCTAGGGCACATTATTCTCCGAGTATAATTAAGCACTTTAAAAAGCCCAAATAGGAAACAATTAGTCATTAGTAAATGGTAATCTTAATAATTCCAGATAATTAAATAGGAACTTCCTGTGGTTCATCCTTGGGGAGAAACAGCTTTTTCATGCATCCAGGGGATAATCTGTAAATCACAGGTAGCATTACTCCAGTGCCTTATTGTTTATTTGCATGCAGGATGGTATGGAGCAGAGGCACGGGCCAACCTTCACTATGAATGTCAACACTTCCAACATCTCTATCCTGGTGAAAGTTCCCCACATCACTCTTAAGACCATATGACATTCTTTCCTGAATCATAAAATTATCTCTTAAGGAAACATCAGCACTAGCATGTTACTTCCCAGATTGCCACAGGCCCCCATAAAGAACACTGTCATCTTTCTGGCATCGTGTATGCATGAGATTTGACTTCAAAGTTATCCTCTCAAGTACCAAAGGTAGCAAAGATGCTAACGTTAGGAGCATGACCACAAAGGTGTCTCCAAGTGAGGATAAAAGCCCAGGTTCTGGAACCTGAAACCCCTGCATGCGATCCTTGTTAGGTTTTCAGTTTCAATTGTACTTTGAGTATTTGTTTCCCAACCTGGGTGTACCATTTTGGGAAATGTTGGAATTTTGTAGGTGGGGCCTAAAGTGGGTCACTAAGGGTTGGCATGTGAAGGGTGTACCTGGCCCCCACTTCCTGCCTTTTTTTCTACTTTTTGGTCTGCTGTGATGTGAACAGCCCCCCTTACCTGCTGCTCCCAGTTCCACTAATGGAGCTGCTCCTCCATGTCTTCACCTCTGAGACAGACTGAAGCCAGAAGCCAAGAACACACCTTTCCACACTGAAGCAACATCTGTAAAGTGCACATTACAACAACACAAATCCAGTCCTTAACCAGCCACTCTATGTGGGCACCATAGGCAATGTGCTTTGCAGCTCAGTGAAAACTGTAGGTGTCTACTATTTACTTCTTTTGTTCCTAAGGCTTATTGTTTTTTGTAAATTTTGTATGTGTTTGTGCTGGTCCATGCATGTGCAGGTGTACATGTGTGTAAACACATGCATAAGAGGCCAGAAGACAACTTTAGTATTGTTCCTAAGGACCTAGCCACCTTTGTGTTTTAAAAACGAAAGACAGGGTGTCTCACTGGGGCCTGGGGTTCACACGTTAAATTAGGCTGGCTTTCCAGTGGACCCCAAGGATGTGCTGGTTTCTACGCTCCCAGGGCTGGAATTACAAGCATGTGCCATCATGCCTAGCCTTTGCTCATTTGTTTGTTTTTGAGATATCATCTAGTAATGTCAGAAGCTACAATCATAAAGTTTCATCAACATGACCACCTAAACAGGAGTTGAGCATGACAATGCCACCAGACATGCCAAAGCAGAGGGGGGAAACCCAAGAAGCCTCAACCCCAATCTTTACACATGGATTCTAGGAACTCAACTCAGGTCCTTCTTGTTCTTGCAAGGAGAGCACTTTGCTAACTGAGCTGTCTCCTCTAATTCTATTTTAAAGTGAAATACCCAGGTTTATCTGCAGACTAGAAGCAAAATCAATCTGTCAGCCAGTTGCTTGGTCAGTTAGTCAGTCAGCCAGTCACTCACTCAGCATTTCCCTCTCAGGCTGAGTTAGGTGTTCCCTCTGAGAAAAGGCTGCTGTGTAGCTGGGATACACAGGCTTCTACAGTGTCCCCTCTACTTGGGCTAGGCAAAGCTATGCTTTCTACCCATGCTCATTCAATGTTGAGTTATAAATATTTTACAACCTCCAATCTTCCCGTCGCCTCACTGCCCCTAAAGAGTGGACTCCAAGGTCAGAGACCTGAGTGTGAATGCTGGCTGTATGTTCTTAGGAAAGTCACTAAAACTAAAATTCCATGGCCTTAACATTCCAACTTATAAGGGCTGGTGAGGTGGCTCAGGGATCAAGAACACTGACTACTCTTACAGATGTCCTGAGTTCAAGTCCCAGCACCCACATGGTGGCTCATAACTATCTACAATTATAGTCCCATGGGATGATCTGATTCCATTTCCTCATATACAAACAGAAAAAGAAAACCACTCATATAATTAAATAAACGAATAAATCTAAAAAAGAATGTAAGGGGAAAAACCTTCCTGTTTTATAAAGTGGGAACATAGTAGATACAACTAGGAACTTAGGAGGTACAACTGAGCAGCCATTGCTGAACATCGAGATTTAATGTGGTAGAATGCATGCACCAGTAAATGTTCATTATTAGCTTTACAGTGTGAGCAAACAGTCACAGAGCTTTTAAGTAGAAATGCAGATAACGACTCTTATCTAAAGATAGGATTGAAGACAAACACAACTACTGGAAATTTTATAAAAAGGAAAGGTGTACAGAGAAAGTGGGAAAGAGAGAGAAGAGAAGAAAAGAAAAGAGAAGAGAAGAGAAGAGAGAAACCTAAGCAAAACTAACTGCCGCGGGAGCTCCTTCTGCTCCTTCAGCCATTAGCCGTTAAGATACCAGATGACTTGGGTGTGGTCTCTTAGACTACAAATGCAGCTGTAAAGCCTGTAGTTGCTCTCTTGCATCTGGCTCTCACTTCCAGCTGCTAGACTGTTCCTGTTCCCCATTCATGAAGAGGATTGTGATCTAGGACAGTGATCTGCAAATCTCCCCCCTAAATAAACAACCCTTTATTATACGTAATTCTGAACTAGTGTGGGATTATTTTGTATCTTCCTCCATCAACTAACCATCTGTCTCATCTCCGAATATGTGCTTGATCATATTAGTTTCGAGAAGGTAAGTTTAGCAGAACAGTGATAGAACTGTTGAGAAGGCAAGTGAAGGGGGAAAGATATTTTTAAGGTGATGAAAGGTTCTACCCTGTGGATGGATTAATGTTGATCTTGGAAATGTATTGGATCTTACAGCATTGAGTTAGTCTTCATGAGAGCAGGGTATAAAGTGAGGCCACCCTACACGTACCTCCTTTTGCATACAAGCAGCTCTCATTAGTGGTGTGGGACAATGGTCTGTATTCTGTCAATTATATTTTAAATAAATGCTGATTGGCCAGTAGCCAGGCAGGAAGTATAGGTGGGACAACCAGACAGGAAGTAGAGGCCGGTCAATGAGAACAGGATTCTGGGAAGAGGAAAGCCCATTCCTCTGTAGTCCTGGCCCAGCCACAGAAGAAGCGAGATGTGACAGCCCTGCTGAATAAGATACCAAGCCACATGGTTAATACAGATAAGAATAATGGGCTAATATAAGTTATAAGTGTCAATAAGAAGTCTGAGCTAATGGGTCAATCAGTTTATAACTAATGAGGACCTCTGTATGATTTCTTTGGGACTTAATGACTGCAGTGACCAGACAGGACAGAAACTGAAACCCCGACAACACTTGTTCCACTTCTTTGTCATGTTGTCTTTGCCAGGACTCTGGTGCCATGAGTTTGCATGGAAGAAGGACTTTTGTCTCGTTCGCTTCAGTGTACACAGTTTATAAATAAGTCCCTTGGAGACTGTGGTTGTGAATCTCCATGGGATTTAGACTTACCTAGGAAACACACTTCTGTGCATGTGTATGAGGATATATCCCTGATGGCAAAAACCTACTCATCATGTGGATGCATGATCCTCTAGCCTGGGGTTCCAGATTGAAGAAAAAGGGGAAAGAGAAAAAGCTGGACAGCAGCATCAGTCTCTTGGGGCTTCCCAACTGTAGATACACTGTGTCAGCTACCTCATGTTCCCACTGCCATGAGTTCCCTCAAACCACAAAGCAAGTCAGTTCTCCCCCGATTAAATTGCTTTCTTCAGATATTTGGTCACAGTACCGAGCACAATAACCAGCATAGGGAAGAACACAGATTAAAACCAGAACATATCCAATGCCTGCTTGCACCCAGCACCCAACTCCCTCGAGGCAGTTGGCACAGTGATTGGGGATTAAATGACTTGACACTTAAAGTCCTTGACATTATGCCTGGCACTGCTTTCAAATGCCGGCTACCACCCTCTGGCTGCTGACCTTCCAAATTCCCATCTAAACCATAAGTGTGGATTTCACAAAACCAGTCTGACAAGACCCCCTTCCTATCACCTCAGGGTCCAGAGATTTTTCCAAAGAAATCATGGCAAATCGGGGTTTCCAGGTCACATGGGACATGACTCTGAGCCTTAGTGTCCTTGGGTGAGAAATGATGACAGGCCACTAGATGTTGCTCAGGGACTGCCATGAGGTTAAATGACATAAAGTGTCAGATATGCGGTATCCAGCCAGTTCCCAGTGTGGAAACAGTGGCATTGCTGTCTTAGCTGCACAAAACTCTGCTCCCCAACATCCAGCTATACTTTGAAATGATGGAAGAGAAGGATCTGTATGTACATATGGGTCCAAGATTCCTAGAGCTCTTCTGCTGCCACTAGAAGCCAAAGTCAGCATCCCAAGTCCCTCAAAGATACAGTCACCATGAGGCTATGCTGCCTCCCTGTGGAATTTCACAGACACAGGTCTGTGGCAGCCAAGTCTTCCAGTGCAGACATTCAATGCCAAACTAGTCTTGGGACAATTCCCTGAGCTTCCTAACTGCTTTGTTCACATATTACTGCTGTTCAAATCCCACTGGCTGGGTTTCAGTGTTGCCCTGCTTAATACAGCAAATCACAGCGTACCTGCTCCACTCATGGTGGCTCTAGGTTTCCCTTTGCTCATTGAATTAACTGGCAGTGGTGTGTGAGAGAGAGCGGGGTGGAGGGAGATTCTGAAGATAAATAAAGCGGGGAAGGAAGAATTCATCTTCTCTGGTGACAGATACCTGAAGGAAACGACTTAAGAGGAGGCAGCTCCCGGTTGAGAGAGTGCATCACAAAAGGGGAGGCCTGGCAGGGGGAGTGGCCCCAAGCAGGGGCTGAGACAATCACTTGGCTTCAAGCTGAGAGCAGCATCTATGCTGACCAGACGGGTAAAAGACTGAATGTCACTATCAGTGGCTTCATATTGCTTTATTGAAAACTCAGCTCGGCTGGTTCGTTTAACCATTTATTTTCTGTCCTGGCAAAGGAGAAGGAGCGCCATCTACTGTTAACACTCGTCGCACGGCACAAAGCCCCCCCCCCCCCCCCCCCCGAGACTTCCCAGGGATTCTTTATCAGCTCTGTTCCCTGTGCAGAAGGCTGTAATTTTCCTTCACTTTCAGACAAGAGAACTAAGACCGAAAGGAGATGCGCAAGGTCACTCAGTCACAGAGGGAAACAGCTGGGCTCGGAGTCCGGGGTTCTCAGATGCTCACGCAAGAGGGAAGGAGAATGCAGTCACAAATGAACAAAAAAGGGCCACACTTCTAGTAGAATATTCCAGCTCAGGGGATTCAGAGGTCACTCAAAAGGGCTCAAGGGTTGTTGATACACCCTGCAGAGCCTGTCCTTCAGCCCTTGCTCTTTCTCTAAGGACCCTATTCAGATCTCCATCCCATCTGTGCTATTGGCAACAGCTGCAGCTGAGAAGCAGGTTTATTTACTTGAAGCCCACAGAGAACTGATGCTCTCTACACTGTGGGTACCCAGGGAGAGTCCATTAAACATACAGAACGGGGCCTGGGAGTCAGGGGGGCTGTGAGTTGGGGGGGACTGTGAGTGAGGGGGGCTGGGAGTTGGAGGGGCTGGGAGTCAGGGGACTGGGAGTTAGAGAATACTTTTTTTAAAAAAAAATTTATTTATTATGTATACAATATTCTGTCTGCATGTATGCCTGAAAGCCAGAAGAGGGCACCAGACCCCATTACAGATGGTTGTGAGCCACCATGTGGTTGCTGGGAATTGAACTCAGGACCTTTGGAAGAGCAGGCGATGCTCTTAACCTCTGAGCCATCTCTCCAGCCCCCTAGAGAATACTTTTACTAACCTCTAAGTAACTCATTAATCTTGCTCAATTCTGCACACATTCACACACACACATACACACACACCACACTACACACCTGTCTTACCTTCCCATCCCAAAGGAGGGTGACCTGCTGGAAGCCATATTTGCCATTTGCTTTTAGTGTCTATGACTTGAGAGACCACAAGAAGCCTTCTGCTGGAACAAACCCTAATTAGATATAGATGACTCTGCGTGTGTGTGTGTGTGTGTGTGTGTGTGTGTGTGTGAAACAATGACCCTTACTTCATAAGAATATTGAAATATTCTGAAAGGGAAGCAGTTTATGACCTTGAAAACTCAGATGTCAGTCTAGAGAAAGGGCAGAGGTGACCAGGGCAGGGATTTTGGCATATATAAACATATGTCCCAAACTGCATTTCTCTGCCTTGTTTAGTTCTCACTGGCTGAGTTCCTTAGGGAGTACAATATTCCCAATGTATAGCATTGCCTAGTCCTAAAGTCCCATCCTATAAGTTCAGGACACACAGCCTCCTCTAGGAGGACCTGTGATTTTTTTCCTTTTCTGATACAAGCACTCAGTCCTGTCACAGACTGCCTTTACAAGCCTGGGATGAACTGGGAGAGCCTAGACAAGCAGCTGCCAGCTGCAGAAGACAGGGCGCCAGTGTCTCTTGCTTCCCGGTAATTATTTGATGAGTTCTAAATACTTAAAATTAAAAATAATTTATTCACTTCTAACAGTTTGGGTATTCATATGTGCATAAGTGTACATCTATGTATGTGCACATGCTTAAACATGTCAGAGGTCAACCTCAGGTGCTGTTCACCTTGTTTTTGGAGACAGGGTCTCAGATTTATCGAAGCTGGCTAGCTAGCAAGCCTCAAGAATCTGCCTGCCTCTACTGCCCCAGGGCTGAGCTTACAATTGCATTCAAGCACTCCCACCTTTTAAACATTGGTTCTTGGGCTCGAACTCAGGTCCTTGATCTTGCAGCGCACGCCCTTAACTGGCTGGATCATCTCCCTAGCGCAGCAAGTGGTTTTTTATTTGTATGGTTTGTTTGCTTCTCAGTTAACTTGTCTCCTCTGAAGTTCTATTCGTGAGTCATCTGCTGGCCCCCTCTTGAGTCATCTGATCTCCATTAAGACCTCGCTTCCACTTGGAAGTGGATTTTCTTTTCCAGTCATCGGGCTTCATTGGTCTAGCACAGACTCTCCCTGGAGTTTTATGTTCCTGCTTGTGTGACAGGTCCCGGGGTTTTTTTGCGGCCCATTTGTTTGGCTGGATTTATATTTTCTCTTGTTGTTTCTGGCCTTTCACTCCTTCCTCCCCTATTACATTTTGCAATCAACTGATTTTAATCTGTTTCACTTGGCTTGGCTGGGCTCTGGTGGGTTTTCTCTGTTGAAGGGTTTATTTCTCAACATGTTTTTGCCTCTTCTCCCTTGCTGTCAGATGTTGCTGAGAAGTGAGGGCTTTCAGCCGTCCAGCAAGAGCTGGACAAGGAGAGCAGCCATGGGTCTGGGTCCCCATTGTCTCACACAGCCTCTGTTTGGCTTGCTAGTCTTATGTCCAGTTCAAGAACTGTTTGGAACGTTTTCTCTCAGACGATAAGACCTATTTAAAAGTGTATTTGCGTAGAGCTGGGGAGATGGCTCGGTCAATCATGAAGTCCTTGCTTCACAAGCACGAAGACCTGAGTTCCGATCCCCAGCACTCCAGTAAAATGCCAGGCACAGTGGACTAGAATCCTAGCATTGAGAAGGTGGAGATAGATAGTCATGAGACCCAATGAGAGACGTGATCTCAGGAAAACAAACAAATGCATAAACACGGAGAGCAATAGAGGAAGACTCCTCACAGTGACCTCTGGCCTCTGCCTGCACACACATGACAGTGTGCTCATACCTCTTAAGCCAGCAAGCTGTGATTTAACACACTTGGACGTCATGGGTTCTGGGACAGGAAGCACAGTCTAGCATGTGTTGCTCTCTGAGTCGACCTATAGCCTGGGAAAGGCCTCTGCTTTGCAGTTCTTTTCCTGAGGCTGTGTTTAACAGTGTTGTTGACTTCCCTTCTCGTTCATCCCCAGCTTGTGACTAGGCATCCACATGGACTGCTCCTTAGGGAAGGACACAAATAGGTTGGAGGTGAGGAATGAGAAGTGCGGGGGAGAGATACAGCACCATGCCCATTCATTTACTTAGACGAATGTTATGAAATTCAAATTGCAAAGTCCTAAGTGTTGACTCAATATTTTCCATAAAAACAGGGAATGAATCCTGGAGTTCTCCCCCCTCCCCTCAAGTTCTTCCAAGAGCTTCAGATGGCTCACGTGAATCTGATCAGAGCTCCAACATTATTTATCCAACCTTAAACAAGTCGCTGGAAAGTTCTTGCAGGTCTCCTTCTGACACTGGGAAAACGTACGTAAGTATTTGCTCTCTTGGGATAAAGAAGAGATGATGGCTCTGCAAAGCTGAACTTACCAGACACCACCAAGAACAGACATTACAATGGTTACTTTGATGTTTTCCAAACATCGGGCTGCCAGACTCTAGGACACTGGAGGGATATAGATGATGGGGAAATCAGTTCTTGCCCATAATGGATACACCTTAACTCATGAGCCTTTATTATTCCCCTTGTCCTGCTGCCCAGGGAACCAAGAGACAGTCTGACTATATAGCACCCTGCGCTTTCTCTGAGGGCTGTAAGAAGGATCCCCCACTCTACCTCAAGGGCTTGAGTCTCCTCTGAGACCCTGCCCTGCTGCTAGCTGCCTGTGTCTTTGTCCATGGGCAGAATAACTCTTCTAATAAACCTCTCCCAAAAGGACAATCTACCTCAGTGTCTTCTTTGAACCTTTGTGCATGTACAAAGTTGTTGAATCGATTTACATATTCATGAGAAAGATAAGCAAGATGCTGTTGCCATTGGGAAGTCCTCTTGATGGAGTGAACAGCCATCCCAGTCTACCTAGGACAGAGGACCTCTTGGGAAAGCAGGACTTTGAGATTGAACATGGCCACGTGCTAGGCAAATAGAGATGAGCTGGTCTTTCTCTCCCAGGATGGTGATGGACTTGAGGCAGGGAGAGACTGACAGGTCAGGTAAAATGGGATCCGCCACTTCCTTATTGACTCTAGGAGTCATGGGGGATGACACACATATGGATTAGGGAATGTAACCTCCTGGCAACTGAGAAGTTGGGTGATCTTCAAGAGATGCTTCCAGACTCTGCACATGGGGCACCCATCAGCTGAGGCAGGATAGTCACAATAGCTATCATTATGCAAATCAAAGAACTGGATGTCTCAGTGTGCTTAGACTATTACCCAGCGCATAGTGGGTATTCCCCGTGGCAGGCATTATCATGTTTCTGTGCTTGGTAAAACTTTTATATTGGTGTTGACTAATTATGTCATTGAAATAACAAGGCTGTTATTTTTAATATGAGGGAAATAAGTCATAAAAATGGATGCCAGGCATTGGGTGGTATACCTTTAATCCAAATACAAGGGAGGCTGAGCAGGAGGATGGTGAGTACCAAGCCAGTCTGGGCTACAGAACAAGACTTATTCTTTTTTTTTTTTTAAAAGGGAGGGGGTGAGGGAAGAGATTCAGAGCATATGTCAGTGACAGAGTTCAGGCATGTATGAAACCAGGGTAGGCTCAGCATATGTACACACATGGGTGTGTGCACGCTCACACATTTAAAACGTGTCATCCCATAACTTAGTACCACTTTTACATCTTTGCTGTCTGTCTCTCTCTCCCTCCCCTACCCCATCTCTGATTTTTCTATGCTATTAAGTAAATATGTTTGAGTTCAGAAAATCTCAGCAGTAAAAAATAGAGCCTGGGACCTCTCTTCTGTCATATGGAGGAATGGGTCTTACTCCCCACCACAGCCTTCCTTTTAACTACTTATTTAAACAATGTCCGTCTGTCTCCTTTCATCAATAGAATGGGATGTCTGACAAGGGGAGGGGTAGCAGAATTCACTTTATCTGCAAGCTGTGACACTTTCTTTGCGGGGAAACACGTTCTCTCTGAGAGTCGCTTTGGTGATGCCCAACAACCGGGGGATGGAAGGCAGTTAAGTCAGTCATGCCTTGGGTCACGTTTACCTTCTCATTGTGAAAGAAAATGACGTGTCTGTGAAGGCCCAGAGCCCTGGAAGCCTGTCAGCAAGGTGCCTGTTTGAAGACAAGAAATTAGTGAGAACTGTTAGTCTTGGAAGCCCTCGAAGAGTCCTGTTTCCAAGAGGCATACAGTTTTAAACGGAACCGAGGCATCTGGGCGTAGGACGGTGTGATCGTTTCTTCAGGCTGACAAGCATTACTTTTCCCAGAGAGACTGCAGACAGCATTATTTCGTGAGCTTACTTTACTGCTGGCTATCAGGCAGAATCTGTCATGTTCTTGGACTGTTGAGACAAAACAGTGCTGTTTCGTTTGAATCAACACAAATGCCACCTGGGAAAACAGTCCACCTCCCCCGCTTCTCTTATCCTCGGCTTGCTTTTAACTGCTGCTATGGAGAAGGCAACGGGGACGAGGGATGCGAACGCTGTCTTTAGAGATGGGCACCCTGAACTCACACTCGGGTCCTACAGGCCAGCTCCCAGTCTCCCTGTGCGGTGGTTGTCAAGGTTTCTGGAATCACAGATGCCATGGATGACAGTGAAGACTGAGAACATTGCTTGTCACACTGAGCGAGAACCCTCACCTACTGGTGTGGGTGGATTTCTCTCCAAGAGGGTGGGATTTGGAAGCTTTCGGAGCAGTGACGGGTGGATGCGGAGCCCTCTAAGTTGTATGTACCCTCACTCCTATCCTGGCATGCTTCATTCTTTGTGAGAACTGTCTCAAGTGACTGTGCCTACCAGAGTTCCCCATCACAGGAGAATCCATTGGGCCATGCCTGGCCAATCAAATCATGCCATTAGATTTTATTTTATTTCAATTTTTTTATTGCATCCATGTAATAATATTTTTAATGTTTATTTCATTTTTTAAAAAAATTGAGATGCATTTCTTTGGATATTTTATGCATGTAGATGTTTTGCCTACATGGATGTTCACCACAAGCATCAATACAGCCAGTGTTCATGGAGGCCAGAAGCGGGCATTGGATGTAAGGGAACTGGAGTTCCAGACCCCTGCGAGCCATGTGGGTTTCTGAGAACTGAACCTGGGTTCTCTGAAAGGGGAGTCAGTGATCTTAACCACTGAGACAACTCTCTAGCCTCAAATATTCATATTTTATATAATCTACTATGATTTTTATGGATTTTTTTGAGACTATCACGACTCCCAGTAAAGGCCTCAGAATGAGTCACACTGAATTTGCAGGCAAGGACTTATTAAACACTTTCAGGGAAGTTTGCTCTGGGAAGTGTGTGCTTTATTTATCTGTATCCCCTTTTCTCAGAGGGGTGGGAAAACAATCAAAATGTAAAAGAAGTCATTTGGGGGTAGTCTATTATAGTACTGATACATTGGAATACAGAAAATTTCTCCCTGTTGTCTCCTTGATATTTTTCTGTGTACCAAGCTCTGGACATTGGCTCCTTGACTCAACCTTCATCGCAGTGTAAGGAGAATCCATGACTTAATCCTCCCCCTTCACAGATGAACCACTTAATGGAAGCTCACAGTTTCAACTAAGCTGTCCCACATTGGAGATGGAACTCCAGCATCCGCCTGTCTTCATCCCCAATACTGGGGTGCAGCTACTGAAACCATGCCTGGCTTTTTACATAGGTGCTAGGAATTTGAATTCAGCTTCTCATGCTTACACAGCAAGTACACTTACTTACTGGGCTGGTGTGTGTGTGTGTGTGTGTGTGTGTGCACATGCTCCAAAGTTCACTAGTGGAGGTCAGAGGACAATGGGTGTGAGTTGGTTCTCTCCTAACATGTGGGTCCTGGGGATCAATCCCAGTCATCTGGTTTGAAAGCAAGTCCCTTTACCACTAAACCAATTGCCACCCCACCCCATGCTTTTAAACCGTGGATTCTGGGGACTGAGCTTAGGTCCTCATGCTCTTCAGACAAGCACGCTACTGGCTAAGTGTCCCCAGCACAGAGGGTCCAGCTTTCCCTGAACAGAGGTCCCTAAGCAGAAGTTTGGCAGCTCTGGTAGCTGTGTTAGACAAGGTCTCCTGCTACTGACAGCCCTAGCCCAAGGTGCTGTGTTCAGAGGGAAAATTCGCTACTCTGAGCCCTCATAAAGAAACCCTTAGAGGAGTTTCTCACACTGGAGTGCCTCAAGGGAGTGTGTGAGCGCCTCGACAAGAGGAGAAGCAGACACTGGCGGTTTGACAGTGACGGCTCTGGTGTGGGCAGCTGAATGAAGTAATTTAGACAGCAAACAGTCACCTGCCAACTCGTCTCTGCACTCTGGAATAACAGCATGAAAAACAAGGGTTACATCACAATTTGGGGAGGAGACAAGACGTCTTACTACAAGGCAAGGGATGGCATAGTCCTCCAAAAACATCAATCAACACAGACAAAATCTCAGAAAAGCACCAGCCAGTTAACAACTGTTTAGAAGCAGCCTTCTCTTTCAGCCCTTGCTAGATCCTGGGGCTATCACAGGGAGAAAATAGGTAATATGTGGGGCTTGAAATCCAGTGAGGAAGACAGACGCAGAACAAAGGATCACACAAATGATTAAGTTAGTATACATAAGCACAAGGCCGCATACGATTTATCCTTGTTGTATTTTGCTAATGTCAGGCCCCAAAGTGCAATCGATCATCATTGATATGAGTAATTAAGCTGTTATCTCTCGTGTCTAAATCCAGCTCTGTCTCTTCTGTCCTGTGGTTATGTACAAAATAAATTTCCCAA
This sequence comes from Microtus oregoni, assembly GCF_018167655.1. NCBI lineage: Eukaryota > Metazoa > Chordata > Mammalia > Rodentia > Cricetidae > Microtus > Microtus oregoni. Next base: position 38,832,241 of record NW_024543061.1, on the reverse strand, counting down.
TCGACTTTGTTGGGGGTTTCCCTGCAGGGTTCTATTCACGGGACGCCTAGGACGGGCTTAAAGGGTAGGTAGGAGTGAAAAGCAGAAGGCTTCGGAGCAAAGGCTTCTGACTGCCTGCTTCTGGCTCCTGTGATTAGATCCCAGCATTGACATTTTAGCCAAGCAACAGGAGCCAGCTCCACTGCTCAGCACTGGCATTCCTGGTGCTAACCCTGGGCTTCCCGAGAAAGTCCTATCAAGACTCCTGCCATGTGCTATCCTCGACGTTGAGGACCTCCAGCTCCTCCTGCCACGTGCTCTCCTCGACGTTGAGGACCTCCAGCTCCTCCTGCCACGTGCTCTTCTCGACGTTGAGGACCTCCAGCTCCTCCTGCCACGTGCTCTCCTCAACGTTGAGGACCTCCAGCTCCTCCTGCCACATGCTCTCCTCGACGTTGAGGACCTCCAGCTCCTCCTGCCACGTGCTCTTCTCGACGTTGAGGACCTCCAGCTCCTCCTGCCACGTGCTCTTCTCGACGTTGAGGACCTCCAGCTCCTCCTGCCACGTGCTCTCCTCAACGTTGAGGACCTCCAGCTCCTCCTGCCACGTGCTCTCCTCAACGTTGAGGACCTCCAGCTCCCTCCTTTTCTTTCATTACTGTCAGGCAAAGCCTGGAGAGTGTGTTTATGGGTGATAATTTGCATAAGCCCTCCTGTCTGTGTGTACTAAATCTCTCCACTAAACCTTTGTTTAAATGCCTAGGAGGGTTTCTATGTTTCCCCCATCCCAACTCCACCCTGTGTATCTTGACTCTGAGCCAAGCTCTGCCCACAAAGAGAAGGCCAGTGATTCTATCAGCCAACCAAAGCAAACAACCCAGTAGGGTCTGGCCCTTCTCTTTAGGGTGGCCACCTCAGAAGTCAGAATCTGGGGGGACTGGCTATAGTATCTGGAGAGAGAGCAGAGATCTCCTCGGAGTCCCTGCCTAGAGAGAGCTTCTTGTCTAGTAGGAGGATGGGAACACAGGCAAACAGGAAGCAGGCAGCTGGGCAGGGTGGGTCTGCATCCTATGGCTACTACAATGACTTATCACACGTTGATAATGACTTATCATCACCAACAAAAAAGATTCTTGTAGTCAGGAGGCTGAAGGTCTGAAATGTCACTGAAGCATCACTTCAATCTCTAGAAGAAAGTCAGTTCTTGCCTCCTTTATCGACTCAAGGCATCATTTGGTTCTGGCTATGCAGCTCCAACCACTGTTTCATCTTTATGTCAAGTTTTTTTTGTTGTTGTTTTTGTTTTTTGTGTGCCTCTTATAACAAACAAGACTCGTGACTGCAGTTAGGCTCCCCTGATTAACACAGGAGAACCTTGTTTCAAGAGTCTACAGTCACTGAATCTGGAAGAATCCCCTTTTGAGAGAGAGAGAAATATAGAGAGATTATAATCTAGATTCTAGGGGTTACAATGAGTGTTTTTTAACAATCGGTTAATAAAGAAGCTGCTTTGGGCCTATGGCAGTGCAGAATAGAGCAAGGCAGGAATTCCAAGCAGAGACAGAGGAGAAAGGAAGGGGGAGAGAGCTAGACACCATGTGACTGCGGAAGGAGACAGACACATTGAACCTTAGGGGTAAACCACGAGCCTCATGGTAAAATACAAAATATAGGAAAGGGTTAACTTAAGATGTAAACGTTAGTTAATAAGGAGCCTGAGCTAATAGGCCAAGCAGTGTTGTAATTAATATAGTTTCTGTGGATTATTTGCATCCAGGCAGCCAAGAAATGAAGGAGCAGTCACTGCCTACAAATTGGCATGCTAACATAGGGCACTTACATCCACATAAAACATAAGAGAGCTTGAAAAAAAATATTTGTACACACACACACACACACACACACACACAGAGTATAGTGTAACTTCATGGTAGCCACAGGTTTGTTTGTTTGTTTTTTTTTTCACATGGGCTCTGTTTGCTGGCAACAACCAGGGGTGCCGAGGCTCCTTAAAGAGAGGTCTTCCCAACTCGGCATTGCCAACAAAGGCTGCATGGCCTCTTTAGGGGAGGGCTTCCTGGTTAGTGCTAGTTGTATGAATAGCTCTGGCTCTTTCAGGAGGCTGAGCACTTAAATGGGGTCTGTAAGCAGCATGTTACAAATTGTTTAATAGTGACATAGACCCAGTGTGACCCTGGAGCTGGGGCAGTGTGCATGACTCTCAGAGGCAGTGAACATGTCTCTGCCATGTTGGACTGGGTGGAGCCAACAGGCAGGGCCATGGAGTTGGTCCTAGCCACACCCGCTTAGCATTTTTTTTAAAAGCCCTCCTGGTCAAAAAATAAGTACAGATATGCAATAAAGACAGATTCAGAGGAAAAAGGCCTCTAAATGGGTCATGATGTTGGATAAATGGATATAGGCTTTAGAGAGAGAGAAAATAGTTATAAAAAAGTAAAGTTTTTAAAGAGACAAAGTACAGATAGTCATAGATTAAAGGAGTAAAGAAAAATACACCTTGTAAAGATGAAAAATACACAGAGAGTCTGGATTATGTTTATTATTTTGTTTTCTCTGAATTTTTTGACTGTTGAATGAACTAAGTACAGAAAGAAATTTCATTGTACAGGCTGCTAAGATAAACCAACACATATTTTAAAGGTATCTTGATTTCAAAATTTGGGTCTAAGGATATGTTACTTTGGAAAAGAGGTTCTGCTTTTGTTTCCACAGAAGATAGAAAGTTATGGCTTCCTTACCAACTATTATGGTTTAATCAAACAAGACCCCCTGATGCAATGGCCCAGAGGTCCAACAGCTTCAGAACTGCTGGCTGAGAAGGAGCTACCACACAGGCTACCTCATGAAAGACCTGATTAACAGTACCTACAATCAGTAGGAAATAGTCTAAGGAACAATGCCCAAATTCCCTAAATGATTGTTTATGAATTTTTTTCATTTAAAGGTGGATATAATATAGAGATGAATACTTTACATTGGTATGAATCTTGGTCTGTCGATACAAATTTAAGCTCAATTTTGTTATATGTATTTCTGCTCTTATTTAAAGTATTGTGTTTGTGCAGCTCATTTAAACATGTAATGTATAATTAAGAAATACAGGTTAATAAATAATCATCTATAATAGTCAAGCTTGTAGTCATGTTTTTTAAGTTTTCTAGATGTACAGAGATATATTTCAGATGGATAAGTATTCTTTAAACCTTTCAAAGGTTTACAGAATATGGCATTTAAAATGTTTAAGAACTTAGACTTTTCTTGACAGTAAGACATGTCTTCTAGCAGTACCAATCTACTTCAAGAGGATTATGGGCATCAAAGAGCCTCCTTATGAGTTTGCTAGCTATTTGGGCAAGAAACTGCTCTTGTCTGGATTGCTTTATGGTATGTTATATGAACTGGACATGTAGAACCCACAGAAAAATGACTGCTAAACTTGCCTAAAGGTGAGACAGTCAGTCCTTCAGAGTTCCTGCTTCATGAAAGAGTCTGCCAGACATTCTGCAGGATACAGATGAAAGTGACTGCCAATATAGGAGGAACTGTCTTTGAAATTTCCTGCTTCATTGCAAAATCTGCCTAATACTATGGGCCTGTAGGCTGAAGATGGATGTCTCAATGTTACAAAAGAACTTTGAGTGACTGTCCAGGCAGTGAGATGTCTCTGTCAATTCTAGAGTTTTGGAAGTTGCTTACAATGCACTTCCTGTTAACTTTGGTAATATTATATCCTTCTGAAGTCTTTGATGGAGTTAAAGAATAGGTAGTTATAGTTTTCTTTAGTTATGATAAAAGATAAAACAGATATAAATATTGCAATTGTAATTTTTGCTTAATACCTGCTTTGTTATATGTAATTTTACTATTTTAAAGTTAAAACCTTCCTTTTCATTTAGACAGAAAAGGGGAGACGATCTGGGATTCCCTTCTGTTTGCTGTGAATATGTTTTATTACCATTGGTTAATAAAGAAGCTGCTTTGGGCCTATTGCAATGCAGAATAGAGCAAGGCAGGAATTTCAAGCAGAGACAGAGGAGAAAAGAAAGCAAAGTCAGACAGACATCATGTTGCAGCCAAAGGAGAAAGATGCCCACCTGCTGGTAAACCACGAGCCTCATGGTAAAATATATATAAATATATAATAGAGATAGGTTAATTTGAGATATAAGGGTTAGTTAATAAAAAGCCCAAGTTAATAGGCCAACCAGTGTTTTAATTAATATAGTTTCTGTGTGATTATTTTGGGTCTGGGTGGCCAGGAACAAACAAGCAGCCTCCTACTACAGGTCTGTCTTTAGAGAGTGACCATCCAATCCTTTCTCACAGTAAAAGATGGATGCGCGCAGTATTGGGCCATTTTAGATAGACAATTGAGAAAGGTCTCCATGACCAAGGAACAGACCTGGAGCTTACAGCATCCTGTCCCAGGTTCAGATTGTTCCACTTCTGTCTAGCTCAGAGCTGTCTCCTTTGGTCCACACCAGTGTAAGTGCCATGAGGCAAGACCCTTTTCCTACTTCACAGAATGCTCTTGGTTACTTCGACACCTCTCTCAACAAAGCCAGGGTTAAAATTGGAATATCACATAATAAAAATGGGAATTTTCAGCATATCTTTAATTCTCTAAGATCATACCATAAGATCACTCAAGAAAATATTGCAAATATTACAAAGACTTGCAGGTTTTCAGGCCTGTTAAATACATGCTTTACGGAATAAAAGGGTTTGAGATTAGAAGGCAACTAAAGTCTAATTAGCTCAGGGTGGGAATGTGAGTCAGTTGGTAAGTCTTGCCTAACATGCCGGAGATCTTGAGTTTGATCCCCAGAACCAGACAAGTTGTGTATGCTGTCTCATGCCTGTAACTCTGGCATTCAGGATGTAGAATCAAACTCATCCTCAACTCTAGCGAGTTCAAGGCCAGCCTGGGATGTATAGGACCCAGACTCAAGAAAGCCTAGGTAGCTCAGCAAAGGCATGCTTTTTTTTTCTTTTAAAAACGTGTTTATTAGTATATAATAATCATGCATAATAATGGATTTCATTGTGCATCTTCAGCATATGTATTTGGCCATATCCACCCTATTCTGAATTTCTTTTTCGTGAAACTACTTTCCAGGGTTAAAGAAATGGATGCGAAGGAGCGCGTCTGTATTTCCCCACCTGTTACTCTTCTAAACCCTACTGTGAGCTCAAGTCCTGGATAGACACAGAAGCTTTTCATTCTGCTGGTAGTGAAGACTGCTGGCAAACACTTGACCTCCAGACGGTCACAGCCTGGTTCCCCTCAGGCAAATGAAGCCCAGTCTCCACGTCAGCAAGAGCAATGGCAGACCAATTACAGGGGCTAGTGGAGACCAGTTGAGAAAGAGGCTGCCAGCTGCTAAGTGGACCACAGCTAGCCCATTCACGGATCCAGACTGCATTCACCATCTTGTTTCAGGAATACTTTCGACCTCTATTCTGATCCTTTCATTGAAATTAGCATCTGTGTGCCCCAGGCGCTCTGCACCCGCAACTGTGCCCCACCTTAATTCGCCCGAACAACCGTGCCGTGAATTGTGAGCCATCCCTTTTGAATTTTTATTAATTTGTGTGTATATGTGTGTATGGTGTGTGTGTGTGTGTGTGTGTGTGTGTGTGCAAACATGTCCAGGCTAGAGGACAAATTGGGTATCATCCTCTTCTGTGCTGGGGCTACAAGCTTGCCCCACCATGTGGAGTAATTTTATGTGGGTTCTGGGGAATAGACTTCAGGTCTTTGTGTCTACAATGCAAATACCTCACTGACTGAGCCCCATCTCCAGCCTCTGAAAATCCCATGAAAGTTTTGGGAAGTTTTGGGAACAAAAATGTATATAGCCACACGACACACACAATCATATACTATCAAGGAAGCTCGCAGAAATGTTAGTCTGTGGGAAGAAACCCACAGGGAGCCAACAGCCTCATTGATGTCCTGTATAGAGAAGCTGGGCGCAATGAAACTCAAATAACTGAACCACATAGCTTGCTCCCAACACCTGTCCTTCCTCACGAGGCCAGTGCACATCCAAGAACGCTAGACTGAGCGAGAAGGCTGTTTGTGAACACATTGTGAACTATTAACTCCAGGGGTGACAGCACACATGGGGTTCGTGAAGCCGTGAGGAGAGAGTTTGCTTTCTAACGCAGGGACGACAGGAAAGTGGTAGTTCTGGGAACTCACATGGCTTTTCCCAAAGAAGAGCCATCTGCAAGGTCCTTCATGACAATCCTAGGTTCTGGCCTCCAGTCTGTACACCCGTGGGGATGAAGTTCACAGTTTCCTGCTTGATGATATCCACAAAGCCCTGAGCCGCCAATGACAGCATCCAAACACCCGACTCTACCATCAGCAACGCCTCTCTGACTGAGCAGCTGCTGCTGCTCCTATCTCACTTGTCAGCTTCGATTACATCCACACGGAGTGAAGGACGAGCCCTGTGAGGGGCACTTGACCAAGAAAATTAAAGTAATTTAGCCCTCATCTAGTAAGCTGCGGGGAGGGCAGCTCTCCAGGCTGTTTCATTTGCTGATTTAACCCCATGCAGATGGTTAAATGATAGGGATAATCATTTTTTAATGGAGACATTTAAAAAAAAAAATCTGGAAATGGCATTTCTTTTGCACTGCAGAGAATTCATCCAACAATTTTAATTTTATGTACAACTAGTTAATATTCAAATGTAATCCTGATTTCAGGTTTCACAGGAGTTTTAATAACTGGAAATTTCAGCAAAGAAATTAGTTTCACTCACGAGCCTGAACTTGCACTTTGAATATTGGCCAGTAGGTGGCAGTGTCTGACAAAGGGTTTTGTACTTTTCTGCTTTCTCCCTTCCCCGCCCTCCTCAAATTCAAGTTTAAAAAATCAATAGGCAGCGCTTATTTCTTACTATTAGAGAAACAGCTGGTTTCAAGCATTTGGAAAAGAAAAAAATTATTTTAAACAAATTCTCTAAACATCCCAAATTGATTTCAGTAAGCCAGTATTATAATTACAAATTAAATTTTTGGTAATTTAAATGAATTTATACCAATGAGAATAATTTTATTTTTAGGGGTGTGTGTGTGTGTGTGTGTGTGTGAGACAGTTCAAGTGTGTCTTCTATCACTCTCCCCTTCCTTTCTGAGTCAGACTCTCTCACTGAGCTGGATTTGGTTAGACTAGCTGAGCTGCAAGCTCCAGGCATTTTGTTTTGTCTTCCCCCATGCTGAGGTTACAGGCACACACTGCTGTACCCAGCTTGTATATTGGGTTCTGGGGATCGAATTCAGGTCCTCGTGGTTCTGTGACAATCACTTTACCAGCACAACCAGCTCCCAACCCTAAGAATAGCTTTTGTTTGTTTTTAAACTGAATTGACAGAGGCACATTCCTTCAGTTCTCTCTTGCAGCATAAATTTCCAATAACATCACCATTAGATCTTGCTATTATTTCAATTCATTTGACTGTTGACATTTGCCAAAGAGAAATTACAGTGTTTCTGCCATAAAACCTCTCATCTTCCTTTCATGTAAGAACTAACAGCCTGGTGTGGTGGTACACGCCTTTAATCCCAGCACTCGAGAGGCAGAGGCAGGCGAATCTCTGTGAGTTCAAGGCCAGCCTGGTCTACAGAGTGATTTCCTGGACAGTCAAGATTATACACAGAAACCCCATCTTGACACCCCTCTCCCCACAAAAAACATGTTAAGTACTAACAAACAGGGGGAAAAAAATTAAAACTGAGGTGAGATCCAGGCAGTGGTGGTGCTTGCCTTTAATCCCAGCATTCAGGAGGCAGAGGCGGGTGGGTCTCTGTGAATTCAAAGCCAGCCTGGTCTACAGAGATAGTTCCCAGGACAGGCTCCAAAGCTCCAGAGAAACCCTGTCTCGAAAAACAACCACCACCACCACCACAACAACCACCAAACTGAGGTGAAGTGCATCTGCCTGCAATTACAGTACTTAGGAGGCAGAGGCAGAGGCAGGGGGATGACTGCAAATTCAAGGCGAACCTCATCTGCATAGAGTCCCAGACCAGCCATGGCTACAGACTGGGATCCTGCCTACAGTCAATGTTTTCTTCTTCTTCTTCTTCTTCTTCTTCTTCTTCTTCTTCTTCTTCTTCTTCTCCTCCTCCTCCTCCTCCTCCTCCTCCTCCTCCTCTTTCTTTTTTTTTAAAAGAAAAATAAGAAAGAAAAAAATGGGGAAAATGTTTTTGTTAAAAGAGAATTCAGAATATGCATTAATTCTGAATTAATTAAATCTGTTAATTTTGTCTGGAACCTTAGCTGTATTTACTTTGAATATTACAATGTTTTGATTTTTTTTCTAACTGCCCTCTGTCTGTCTGGTTTAGACCATGTCTCAGAAACTGCCTTTGGGACAATGTTGCATTTCCCGTGTACATGCATGTTACAAAACCACACCATTTTTTTTTTTCAGCAAACATATCAGGCAGGGAGTGTGGAAAGTAACTAAGCAAGGTCTCTGGTTTCCGGAAGCTGGCAACCCGGCTGAGGACATGAGAAGAAATGTGTACGTGTCCTTCTGAAAAGACCAGGATGATCTCAGTGGCAGAGCAAAGAAGGCAGGTGATGGCTGTCACAGTACAGAGCATAGAGGTTTGGAAGGACATTGCTAACCTTTGAGTGAGTCTCACTTGTTGCACAGAGGGCTGCATGCTGTTTCCTGGCTGCCCTGTCACGGCCACCCTCCTCCCGCAAGGATGACCCGACCACTGGAGCTCTTCTCACTGCAGTTTATTTCAGGACTTTTTACACTTCTCTTTCTCTCCCCCCCCCCCCCCCCGCCTCTCTCTCCCTTTTCTCGGGCAAACCTCTCTCTCCCTTCCACTCTCCTTGACCTCTCTCCTCGGGCAAACCTCTCCCAGCCCTTAAGTAGGCATGGGCTGCCAACCCTGCACTGCCAGGTGGGCACTGCCCATAGGTTCACGCATATGCAGGCAGCTGATGATCATTGCGTGATCATAGCATAGGTCAGGCCTTAGCCATCTCAGGAGTTGATTATACATCTCCATCAGGTGTGATTCCACGCAGCTCGCTACACTGCCCCTCTAGCTTAGACCCAAAATAATCACAGAGAAAGTGTATTAATTAGATCACTACTTAGCCCATTAGCTCTAGCTTCTTATTGGCTAACTCTTATATATTAATTTAACCCATTTCTGTATATCACCACAGGTCATGGCCTACCAGCAAAGTTTCAGCACCTCTATTTCCGGCTGCAGCTCCATGGCATCTTTCTGACTCTATCTTTCTTCCTTCCAGAATTCCATTTAGTTTTCTCTGCCTACCTAATTTCTGCCCTGCTATAGGTCGATAGCAGTTTCTTTATTCATTAATGGTAGTCACAGCAGACAGAGGGGAATCCCACATCACTCGCTCAAGGAGGACTCGTGGGTCAAGGGATCTACAGACACAGTTCATCTAGGGCACAGCAAAAACATACACAATGAGAAGCAGTGGGTGAAGTCAGGGCGGTGGGGTCCATGCAGCTGGGCATGTTCAGTGGAAAGAGCAAGTGGAAGGAAAAGCAGAACAGTCTTGCTAGGCCTAGAGACCCTGAGAAAAGAATTAAAATCCCTATCAGAACATGGAGAGCCACTGAGGGCTTAATTTCTTAAGCTTAGCCCCAATATTGCATGTGAAGACACCAAAGTTTAATGCAATGAAGCCATTTGCCAAAGGCTGCCCAGGCAGGAAGGCGTGGCTCCATGTAGGTCAGCCATTGACTCAAGTCCACCACAGGCATAAACCAGGGCCTACCTTGAGACTCACAGACATGGCTATAAAGAATGCCAGACAATGCAATTCTTACTTTTCTATTTTAGGATGTGGAGATGGGAGAAACTGAGCAAGAAGGTGTGATCTAACTTTTAAAATAGATAACTAATAAAGTGAAACTATCATTATTAGTGAGGTGGCTTAGTTAATGAAGGGTTTTCTTCTCAGGCACAAGGACCTGAGTTAAGAACCCAGTTACAAGCTCCGGGATGCCACATGTGGATGTAACCCCAGTGTTGGGGAGGGGAGCGGATCCAGGCTCATTCCTTGAGTTGCTTGGCCAGCTGGCCACATCCATGAGCTTCAGGTAAAGGGAGAAACCTGCCTCAAAAAATAATCCGGAGAGCAATAAAAGACATTCAGTGTCAGATCTGTAGCCACGTGTGTGATGACCAAGCTTGGTTGTCAATTTGACGACAGCTGGAACTAACTAAAACCCCAAAATGTCTGGCACACTTGTGAGGTATAGATAGAGGGAGAGAGATTCATTTGATAAGTTGTGTTACTCTAGAGATTACCCTGACTAATACACCATGTGTGTACATGCCTACATGAACATGTACGTGAACCCCCTCCCACAAAAGTTAGTGCGCATCCCTGACACACAGATAAACGAAATGGCTGAGTTAATCTGAATTCAGTTCTGTTAAAAAAAAAAAAAAGGCACGCCCCAGTTGGGATTGTTAAAAAAAAAAAATCCTGTCGTAGATACACCTTTACATCTTTAAAGGGTCCCAAGAGCCACACCTAATATAATTGCCTCTTTGTGAGCAAGTCTGGGATGTGTGACCAGCTTGTGTGTGACATTTCAAATCCACAGAAATGTCAAAAGTCACGGGTTGCCACTCTTGTGACTATAGTGTGTTATGCAAGCAGCCACTTAGCCGCTTGGGGAGAGATCCTGGCAGCTGGAAGGCGTGAGCTGCTAGCATGTTCACCCCGGAGCTGCTCTCACATTCCCACACGGCTACAAGGAAGTGAATCTAGTGTTCCACCTTTTCTGGTGCAAGATATGTTCCAATAGATCTGTGAGACAACAGGGAGTGCCATGATCTGTATAGTGTGTCCCTCATACACACATGACAATGATAGTAACCAAATAAGACACCTACAATAATATCCTGCGTGGTGGTTTTAATAGTTATGGCCCCCATAGATTCGTATGTCTGAATGCTTGACCCATGGCGGAGTGGCACTATTAGAAGATGTGGCCTTGTTGGAGTGGAGGTGGTCTTGTTGGAAAAAAAATGTGTCACTGTGGAGATGGGCTTTGAGGTCTATATGTTTAAGCCATGCCTAGTGTGACAGCTCACTTATGTCGCCTGCCAATCCAGATGCTCAAGCCACACCTAGTGTGGATCACTGTCCCCTTCCTGTTGCCTGCAGATCAAGATGTAGAACTTTGAGCTCCTCCCCACAGCACCATGTCTGCCTGCACACTGCCGTGCTTCCTGCCATGATGATAACGGACTCAACCTCTGAACTGTAAGCCAGTCCCATTGAAATGCTGTGTTTTATAAGAGTTGCTATGGTCATGGTGTCCCTTTACAGCAATAGAGACCCTAACTAAGACATCCTGTAAGGAAGTGGACAGCATCTCTATTCTGGAACATGGGGTCATTATGAAGTAAAACACGGTTTATTTAACAGACACACCTTGGTATCTTAAGTCAGTCTGTTAAGAGGGATAGCAAGGTTCACAGACAGAGAGGAGCATATACAGTATCGATACACTGACAAAGAGGTGTGTCTGGTGGGATACAACAAGATGACATGCAGTTTCTTCATGCTGATTACAATGACACATAATTAGAATGCATACATTGTTTATTTCTGGAATTTCATATTTAAATTTGTTCGGATTATAGGGAACCCAAATCACCAAAAGTAAAACTCTGGATTGGGAGGGGCAACTCTACTGCCTGCACAGCTTAAAGCCAGGTTTTTTTTTTGGTTTTTTCATGTTTGTTTGTTTGTGTTTTTTCCCCAGTTGAGCCTCTGAGGAGAACTCTACCCTGGATTGCACAAAAACCAGAGAACCCAGGTAAGTCACACTTTTAGAAACTTCAAGACTTAAAGGTGCTTTCGTCTGGAGCTATTTGGAGTAATTCATTACACAGCAATAAAATGAATATATGTTCTAATGCATTAAAATGTTCAGGGAATCCAACCTGGCCTTCTCTTCGTCTCTATCTCTGGTTGCTTATGAACCATGAGAGCACCATCCTCAGGTAGGAAGGCCCAGATGCCAGTTAACAAACAGAATCATTTGCATTTCAGGGAGGAAAACATTGGGAAAGAATTTTCAAAAACAGTTACAAAAACAAGGAAACCTAAAAATTTTCTGCTAAGGTCTTAGATCAGCAAGCCCTCAAATACCATTATCCCTTTGTTTCCAAAGGATTATGTCACTGAAACTGCTATACACAGTATAACACAGGGCTCGCCAAGATATAGTAGACACCACACTAGTGCCTTGAGTTCTGAATACCCTTTGCTGGAAACTGGGGTGCATGTCAGTCTACTAAAGACCCAGGCAAAATAAGTTTCGGTACATTTTTAATATCAAGATTTCCCAGTAGGCCGTGGTGGTGCACACCTGTAACTACAACACTTGGGAAGCTGACACAGGAGGATCACTATAATAAGTTCAAGACTAGCCTGGACTACACGGGGACTTGGAGCCAAACCTGGGCTATATAGTGAGATCCTAGTTTAAAAACAGCAACAAAAGGTTTTTCCAAATTGAACCTTCTCTTTCGCACATACTGCCTGCCGATACTCACCCTGGCTAGTGCTTTTAGGAAGAATTCCCAGGCAGTGTAGGGAACCACAGTGGGATAGCTCTCTAATTGTTAGTCAGAGCTCAGCATCTCTGGGAACTGGATAAAATGTATACTTCTCTTTGGACTGTGCTCTGCTCCTTGGAAGGTCAAGTAGTTATTAGGGTACTTGGTGCTACAATATCCAATTCATTCCAAGTAAGACAGAGTGGCTTCCACAAAGATGATTTTTCAAACACGTACATCAAGCTTACCACAGGCAAGACATCACTTTGTGGACTTTTGAAAAGTCTCTAAGATGCATATATTATGTGACTCATCTTGCAACATTCTTTTAAAATTTTAAATATAGAAGCAATGGTTAGACTTACAGAATTCTCTCAAGACACAGCACAACTGTGGCGTGAACCTGGGAGGGACAGGTATAAAATCCAGCCCTGCACCGCCTCCATGAGACTGTCTCCTAGGAGACCAATCAACGGAGGTTCTGAGCAAATGATCTATATGCATGGAAAGTGCTGGAAGGATAAGAGGGCTGGGAGGGAGGAGGAAGTCCTGTACAAGTTTTATGTTCATTCAATACTTTCTTTCCTAAACAGACTGGCCTTGGATTTGTCTCTCTGTTGTGGGAATTCTGTCCGATAAGCCTGATAAGCCAATGTATTGGGGTGAAGAAGCCTTATGGGCATAGTCTTTTCTGGTACATTACCCGATAAGAACTGAGGACCAAGTGTCCCGCATTCTCTGGGACAGTGTGGGACTGACAGAGCTACGGCTTGGAGCTTCCTTTGGCCCTTCAGGAAAGAGGAGAATTGGTTCTCTGGCAGGACAGTGAGCCGCTGGAGATGTGACCTGGATTCCTCTTCTGTTTCGTAGTCATTGTACATGGGTTTGATTTAATAAAAGGTAAAACAGTCCCCAGATTTCCCTCTTTGCCCCACAGTCTCATGAGTGCTGAGAGTGTAGGTGTAGATGTTTGCACCATGCCTGGCTAGTAAAACTTATTGATTTTTTTTGCCTTTATTTATTTGATTATTTATTACCATTAATTTAGTTTTGTGGTGCTAGGGATACCACCCAGAGCTATGTATATAGTCAGTGAGCATTCTGTCACTACGCCACATCCCTAGGCCTGGATCTAGTTTTACTTATCAATGAATGTATCCATATGTTCCATATGTGTATACTAGCTCTCTCATCTACACAACCAAAGCACCTTTGGTTCAATTTGTCTCTTCAGTTCCTCTTCATCAGAAAAGAAAGGGGAGAGAGAGAAAAAGGAGGGGGGGGGGAGATGAAAATACAGATATATATATAGAGGGAGACAGATAGAGGAGCCCCATTCCGTGACTTCAGATCTGCCTTCATTAATATGACTCTGGGCTTCACTGGGTCTGTGTGGCTGATCCAGAAAGCTCTGAGGCTGAAACCTTCCAAACACCTAACAGACTTACAAAGCCTCATATGCCCTGTGCTTTCAGCCTAAAACCACATCCCTCCCAATCTACAGCTGGGGTTCAGGGCCTCTGGCAGACCAGAAAGGCGTGTGAACTGTAGAAAGCACAGCAGTTTCTCAGTGGGTCTGAGCACAGGGTTCTCATGGCCTCTTTCTTGCTACTCTCCCAGCACAGGAACCCACTGGCAGGGAAGGCTGGAGCTCGGTTCACCAACCCAGGGCATTATCAGGATTTAGGCTTCCTGCCATTCTCACTGCTTCCTCTCCACACCCAAGGGACTTCCTGCAGTGCCCATGGACAGGGCAGGGGATGGCTAAAGCTCCTTCCTGATGCTGTCCCCATTTCCCAGGAGCCAGCTGCAGCAAGTGCCCCCTTGCTGTCTGTGATGCTCGCTCTGGGATGCTCCCCAGAGAGCTCCATCTCCATTAAGTCCCTGCAGCTGCCAGGCTGCTGACTGTCTCACTTAGACTCAATGCAATAAACACTTCACGCTTGACAGCCTTCACAAGCACACTGTGACTGAGCACACCAGTGACTTCCAGGCTGGGATTGAGAACAGACACTCTGTTACTCAATAACAAGTTGGGGGCAAAAATGAAGCACAAGATGATTAATTTTTCAAGTATTAGAGCATTGAAAACATTGTGCTTTGTTTTTTCTTTTATTTTTTTTTTTTTTTTTTTTTTTTTTTTTTAAGAAAGAAAGGGTGTTTATTTCAGCCCTCAATTCCAGGTTACAGTCCATCATTGTGGGGTAGTCAAGGCAGGAAGTTCAACCAGCCAGTTGCACTGTATTCGTAGTCAAGAGCACAGAGAAATGAGTGCATACATGTTTGCTTGCTTGCACTTAGCTCCATTTCTCCACTCGTGTGGAGTTCTACATCTCCTGCAGAGGGAATGGTATTGCCCACGGTAGGCTGGATCTTCCCATATCAATTAACTTAAGATAGCCTCCCACAGACGAGTCTGCAGGCCAAGCCCAAGAAGACAGTTCCTCACTAAGACTCTCTTCCTAGGGAATTCTAGATTGTGTCTCGTTGACAGAAAGCTAACCATCACAATCACCCAGAAGGTCTTTGGGGATTCAGGCCCTGGTTTAGTGTTTTTTCTTTTAAAAAAACAGTAAAATCCTTTGGGGTAAGGGATAGCATACCTGACAGAAGTAACTTAAGGGAGGAAGGATTCACTTTGGCTCGCTGTTCAAGGGGATACAGTTCAGTGCAGCAGGAAAGACATGGCAGAGGGAACTTGGGATTTTGCTTGTTAAATCGTCATGGATTGAGAAGCAGAGAGAGATTCAGCAAAAGCTGGCATGAACAAATCCTCCACCCCATCACCATTTCCCATGACTCACTTCCTCCAGTTAGGTGCCAACTCCTAAAGTTTCTACACCCTCTCCAAATAGAGCCCCCACCAGGGACCAAGAATTAAAACACAGGAAACTGCAGGGAGCAGTTTACATTTAAAGCCCAACAACTTTAGTTTATGAAGTGATAGTCATGAGAAATAGCATGCATTGTGTACTTAACATCTTCACCCAACAGTCTCACATCTGCAGATGCAGAGAATTTGCATAACTGGTCTAGGCACAAATGCCTGGGAATCTGGACCAAGATGACACTGAGTTTCAGTTCCCATGACTTAGTGCTATAAGGTCTCTACATCTTGCTGTAGAGATAATTGATCATCTATGCTCATTGCTGCTCTATTCAGAACAGTCAAAAACTGGAAACATCCAGCTTCATCAACTAACAAATGGATAATGAAAATGTGGTACATTTATATAATGGAATATTATTTAGCTCTTAAAAAATTGAAATTATTGCTGGTTGTGGTGGCTCATGCTGGGAGGATTTGCTCAAGAAGATGGAGGGAGGAGGATCACAAGTTTGAGGCTAGCCTGGGCTACACATTCATAGGCCAGTGAATGGTAGCACATGCCTTAATTCCATCACTCAGGAGGCAGAGGCAGGTAGATCTCTGTGAGTTTGAAGCCAACCTAGTTTACAGAACGAGTCCCAGTACAGGCTTCAATGTTATACAAAGATACCCTGTCTTGAAAAAAAAAAAGAATTTATGAAACTTGCAGGTGATGGGATGGACCAGGAGACAATCATCCTGAGTGAGGTAATCCAGACCCAGAAATAAACATTGTACATTTTCCTTATACATGGTCTTTATGCTGTAGATATATGTAGAAGGAACAGTGGGCTGCGTTCCTGCTGCCCTGCTCCTGGCCGCCTGGCTAGCTTATGCCCCTAAATAACAACACACAAATTGTATTCATTTAAACACTACCTGGCCCATTAGTTCTAACCTCTTACTGACTAGTTCTCACATCTTGATTAACCCATTTCTAATAACCTGTGTAGCACCACGAGGTGGTAGCTTACTGGGAAAGATTCAGCATGTCTGACCTGGTGGCTGGCTCCATCACATCTGCTTGACTCAGCTTTCTTTCTCCCAGAATTCTGTTCTGTCTACTCCACCCACCTATCTTCTGACCTATCAGGCCAAGCAGTTTCTTTATTAACCAATGAAAGTATGACCCTCCTCCATCAGATATATGTGTTTCATTTAAAGTAACCACAGACACTAGGGAGCTAGAAAGGGAGGGTTGGAGTTGGAGAGAGGTAGGGAATCTCATAAAAAAGGGGAAAATAGAATATAGTATTAGAAATGGGAAAAGGAGAAACTAGAGTAGGAGGGTTAAATAGGGAGGGGACGAGAGAGCAGGGTAGAGGGGGGATATAGGGAGTAATAACTGACATAAAAAAGTCAAAGTTAAATGGAAGCCTACTACTGTAGAAGTTTCATATATATATATATATATATATATATATATATATATATATATATGTAAAAGGAATCTAAATGGAGTCACCACATACTGAGGAGACAATACCCCAAATAGACAAGTCCGTGAAGGTTTTCTGTAACAAAGAAAAACTCCTAAGTTTTCACAAGAGCATCACCCAACTCTTACAAATAGAAATCACCTTCCCCTCCCTACCACTTCGTCCCCAGATGTCTAATACACTGACAGGCACAGAAGTCTCTTTGTAAAGATGAAGACTTGGTCTGTAGCAGCAATAATTGCCAATGCTGTAGTTACATATGGTTATGAGTCACAATGTTGATACTGGGCTAGCTGGTCATCCCAGAGATCCTCCTGCCTCCACCTCTTATCTTGCCATTGTTGGAATCATAAGCATGAGAAGACAAGTCTAATCTCCGGAATTCATGTGCAAAAGTCAAGTGGTAATCCCAGTGCTGGGGAAGTAGAGGCAGACGGATTCCTGGGGCACACAGGTCAGCCAGTCTAGACTATTGGGCAAGTTCCAGGCCAGTGAGAAACCCTACTTCAAAAACCAAGATAGATCTAGAGAGAAGACCCATGGATAAAATGTTTGCATAAAAGCATGAAGACCACAGTTTGGATCTCTGGAGTCACAGAAAAGCCAAGCATCCACCTGGTAGTTCCAGCATTCCAGAGGTAAAGACATGGACTCTTTAAGCCAAGCTAACTAGCCAGACAAGCTGAATCCACAAGCTTCAGGTTCAGAGAGACCCTGCCTCAATCATAGAAAGTAATTGAGGAAAGCATCCAACCTCAACTTTGGGCTTCTACATACATGTGCATACATTTTCACATGAACCTGCACACACATTCATGACTGTACACATGCAAAACACCACACACACACATATTCACACACATAAATTCATAAATTTTGACATTGCATGATATCATCTTTCACAAAGATCAAAAGATCTGTCGGAAAGTAATGAATGATGCCAAAAACCCAACTAAGAGGCCATCTGCCACTACAGGAGCCCCACGATTCCCTTTATCTTGCTGTTACTTTGAGATGTGATTTTTAATATCCCTTCCCTGAGGGTTGAGTGTTTTTTTTCCCTGTGTGGCTAATCCCCTCCCATTTCTTGAAGTCAACACAATTACAATCTGCCTTTCAGTTAATCTCATATAATGCAATCTGTCTTATGTGCCCCATCCACAGTTTAGAGCTGTCCATTTGTTGAGTATGGCCTGCATGTTCATCAACTGAGACTCGTTCTCATTGTTACTGATTGTGTGTATGTGTCTGTTGCAGAAGTATGTGTGTGTACACATAAGAGTGTATCCATGTGTGTGCATGTGGAAGCCAGAGACCATTAACTTCAGGTGTCATTCTTGAGGCAGTGACCACCCTGCTTTTTGAGAGAGTGTGTCTCAGTGGGGCCTGGGTTTGCCAATTAGTTCGGGCTGGCTGTCTAGAGAACTCTAGAAACCCACCTGCCTCTATCTTCCCGGTGCTGGGAGCACAAACATGTGTCACTGTGCTTGTGTTTTAACCAGGATACTGGGGGTCACACTCAGCTCTTCATGATTATACATCATAAGTGATCTTGCTCCTCTCTCTTGACAGGCCTTCCAATGTTCTGTCTTAACCTCTGGAGCTGAATTTAAATCTGAAGCCCAGCAACACTCC
Organism: Microtus oregoni; assembly: GCF_018167655.1. Lineage (NCBI taxonomy): Eukaryota > Metazoa > Chordata > Mammalia > Rodentia > Cricetidae > Microtus > Microtus oregoni. The sequence continues at coordinate 38,813,695 of NW_024543061.1, read as the reverse complement.
AGGGAAGGCCATGAGTGACAAGTCTTTTGTTTTGGGATATGTAAGGTGAAAGGGTAAGCTAAACACAGAAGTTCTCCTTGAAAGTGACCCACCCTGGCTGCTCACCCTTCCAGAAGCCAGCTCTTATCAGTGCCTGAGAGCCAGACCTTCGCAGCCTATTACCTAGCTCAAGTAGGATCTACCAGATCCTCGGCAATTCTTTTATCTCTGAGGATGCTTTCCCAGTTCCATCACACACACACACACACACACACACACACACACACACACACACACACAGAGAGAGAGAGAGAGAGAGAGAGAGAGAGAGAGAGAGAGAGAGACAGAGAGAGAGAGAGAGAGAGAGAGAGAGAGAGAGAGAGAGAGAAATACAGAGAGACAGAGACAGAGAGAGCATTTTCATCACTACCACCACGGTCTTTTTTTCGAGCATCTTCAAAATAGGAGAAAAATAAAGCCTCATGAGTCTTAGGACAAGGAAGTCCTTGCTAACATTGAAGCTAAGCAGCAGCCTGGATCCTTCAAGCTATTAATTTTAGGGATACCTTTTAGACAGCTTTGTCTTCTGGTAATGAACATTTCTACCAGGAAGACACAGGATGAAGTAAGCAAAATGTTAGGCTTCAGAGCCAAGGAGGCCAGGCTTAAATGTTGCACCTGTTGTCTGGGGAACTTGGGCGAGTCACTTATACTTTTTCTGAGCTTCAGTTTCCTCCTGTACAAAGTAAGACGAACAAGACTGGCTTTCAAGGAAAACAGCATTGACCCGTCCATGAGAGAAGGTAATGTCAGTTTCAAGGAGCTCCAGAAATAAAGCCCTCAGCATACGACAGCTTTTGTTACATCTGTTGGAACCCCGTTGTTTTACAATGACTCTTTAAAGCAAACCCAGAAATCGTTACTCCTAAAACATTTGTGTCATGATCATATCCAGGGGAAACCCTATGAGACCAGTTATTATCCTAGCTCACAGAGTGCATAGCTGGGTGAGACTGCTGACAGCCTTTCTCCCTCAGTAGTGTGTCCAGAACTTTCCAGCACTATAAAAGCCAGCCAGTGAGAATGAATGAATGAATGAATGAATGAATACCAGCTTGATTTTTCCATGTCCTGAGACTTAAGAGTGTGGGGTATTCAGTAATAAGGTGTTATGGTCAAGCCGGTCTTTGGAACCTCACTGACTATGGTAGTTTGAATGGAATTGGGCCCCAGAAGTCACAAGGAGTTGCACTATTGGGAGGCGTGGCCTTGTTGAAGTAGGTGTGGCCTTGTTGGAGGAAGCATGTCACTGTGGGGGTGTGCTCTGAGGTTTTCTTTGTTTAAGCTTCACTCAGTGACACAGTCCACTTCCTGTTGCCTGCAAGATGTAGAACTCTCAGTGACTTCTCTAGTACCAGGTCTGCCTGTGTGTCACCATGCTCCCTGCCATGATGATAATGGACAGACTCTCTGAACTGTAAGCCACCCCAGTGAAATGTTTTCTTTTATAATAGGTGCCATGGTCATGGTGTCTCTTCAGAGCAATAGAAACCCTAGCTAAGACACTGACCAACAAGTGGAGAAGAGGTAATCCACACCTAATCTTAGGTTTTTTGTTTGTTATCCTATGCATCTGGGAAAGAACCCCCCCCCATAGGATAACTCCATCTAAACTCTATATATACTCTTTATGTATATGTGTGTGTATGTTTTAAGAAGCTCCTAAAATACTTAGCTTCCAAGTGGCTTTTTCAAAGGTCTTTAGTGTTGGTGTCTGTCTCCTACATTTCCTCTTCCATCGTTCCCTCTCATCTACTTAACTCTCTGCCCCATTATCCTCCCCTGCTCCATTTTAAACTGCAATCTGTGTTCTACTCTCCCCCCTTGTATGATGCCCCCCTTTCTCACTGCTCTTTTCTAGTTTCCTGACTTTGACAAGTGCTCCAACTTTAACACACCATCTAAAGATTCAAAAGGTGGTATCCATATATGAAAGCAAACATGCAGTTTTTGTCTTTCTGGGTCTGGGTCACTTCACTCAAAGATTATTCCCAGTTCCATCTATTTACCTGCAAATTTCATAGTTTTATTTTTTAACAGCTGAATAATATTCCATTGTGTAAGCATCGCCCATTTTCATTATCCATTCATCAGCTGATGCACATCTAAACTGTTTTCATTTTCTAGAAACAGTTGTTATGAACAGAGCAGCAATGAACATGAACAAGCAATTGCTTTGTTCCCCCCTCCCCCAGTTTTCAAGACAGGGTTTCTCTGGAGCTTTGGAGGCTGTCCTGGAACTAGCCCTTGTAGACCAGTTTGCTCCAAACTCACAGAGATCTTCCTGCCTCTGCTTCCTGAGTGCTGGAATTAAAGGTGTGCACCACCATTGCCTGGCTACGAGCAGGCATATTTTTATAGTAAGAGATATATACTCCTTTGGGTTTTGTCCAGCATTAGTATAACCATTACAGGTTTATTGTTTGTTTGCTTGTTTTGTTTCTTTGTACTTGTGTGAGTTTATGTGCACCACATGTGTGCAGATGCCCAAGAAGGCCAGAAGGACACCCTGGATCCCCTGGAACTTGAGTTAAAGGCAGTTGTGAGCTGCCAGATAGCTACTGTGAGCAAACCCAGGTCATTTGCTGAAGCAGCAACTATGCTTACCTGCTAAACCGTCTCCCCAAGCACACTGGGAAATGGTATTAAGTTTCCCCCTAAATGCTCACCTTTATCTTCCACTAGTGCAGCTCTCCAGCCAAGAGAAGCCTGCTTGTGAAGTGGAGGACAAACAATACAGACCCTCACAGCTGATGGATGTGTAGCAAGAGACCATGTGCTTCTCAGCTCTAAATGGAACAGCCATGTCACGCATCCTCCCACCTCCAAGACTCAGGCATTGTTGCAGAAGAGGAGGCAAATGATTGTAAAAGCCAGAGGTCGGAGAGGACTGCTGTCAGACAGACTTCTGGACACAACAGGGCCACTGCACATGGGAAGTCCCAGCAGCTGGAGCTGCATCTGGAAGACCTGCACAAGGTCAAGCCAGTCAAGTTTCCAGGATGACAGGAGGTAGACTCATGGAGTCCTGCTCCTGGCTAAGGAATGTTGGCAATTAATAGTTTTTGGGGGAGGGGTATCAATTTTTTTTTTTAAGGAATATGACTTCTGGTACGCTGCCCATGCTCCAGTGGACAGTCTTGCACCCATGCACATCCTGGTAGCATTAAGCTTATCTGGTGAATTTAAAAAAAGAATATATGCAGTATCCAGGGAGAGAAGCATGGGGGGAGGGGGCTGGATGGAAGCAGTCGGAGGGGAGGGAGTGTGGATTTGATCAAAACACATTATACATATATATGAAACTCTCATATAATACATTTTTAAAAACCTTTAAATTGATATTGTTTTCTTAGCACATCTGTAGCATCCTCAGGGGATACTCTTATTAAAATATGAGGCTTTAGGGAGCGAGGAGACAGCTTGGACAGTGAAGTGCTTGCAGTTCCCATAAAGACTTGAATCTGAACCTCAGAACCCATGTGCAAAAGCCAGGTGTGGTGGCGTTGACTTGTAATTCCAGAGATGGTGATAGGGGGACAACAGAACCTCGGGGGCTAACTGACCAGGCAGAAGGCCCACTTGGCAAGTTCCAGGCCAGCAACAGAGCCTGTCTCAGAACACAACAAAACCGACAAGTACACAACACTGGGGGAAAGACAGTCAAGGTTGTCCTTTGTCCTCCTGACCTTCGTGGCCTTGTGCACACACATGGATATGCACACACCTGAACACACACCCATGGAAACGTGAATAGGTACACACGTGTTACTAAAATATAAGGCTTCAAGATCTGTCAATCCTGGGTTTAAGTGCCTGGGTGACATGGGTTCTGGGTGATAACATTGTTTATCCAGACTTCCTCAGGGGCTACTGGAGGCAAATGGCAACTTTTTTTAGTACCAGCCACATAGTAAAGATTCAATAGAGTCCCGCTGCTGTTGCTGCTGCTGCTGACAATGATGACAATGATGATGACGATGATGATGATGATGATGATGATGATGATGACGATGATGATGACGATGATGATGATGACGATGATGATGATGATGATGATGACGATGACGATGATGATGATGATGATGATGACGATGATGATGATGACGATGATGACGATGATGACAATGATGACGATGATGATGATGATGACGATGATGACGATGATGATGATGACGATGATGATGATGATGATGACGATGACGATGATGACGATGATGATGACGATGATGACGATGATGATGATGATGACGATGATGACGATGAGGAGGAGTAGGAATAGTGATGTCACTGAGAAGGAGTAAGATGACAAAAAATACCCCTGCTGATGGTTTTATAAAACAAAGACATTTTATTTCATATTATATCTAGCCTATTTACTACCGACAAGGGCTTGGAGTCTGGCACAATATTTATATTATCCTTTATTCGTGTACTTAATAGCGAATAATCTTTTAGTAAGTGTTCAATAAATTTTACCAGATGAAATTGTTGGTGAACGGATGATTCGACAGCAGAAAAAGAAATGACTTCACGTGCCCACGACTCTAGCTTTGGAATCAACCAAATGTGTTTTTATATCTGAAACCACCCATTTACCATGTGAACTGGCTTACTAACTTCCCTTCCCTCTGTAAAGTTGGAATGCAGATGAACTCTGCCCCAGCAGCAGGAAACTGGAGCGATGAAATATGTGTAAAGAATTCAGTGCTGGCTTGGGCATCTGGGAGCCACTCTAGGTTCAAGTCTCAGATGGAAAAAAAAAAATAAGAATTCAGTGCTGCACCAGAATTAGGCTTAGTGTTCAACAGAAATCAGTTCCTCGGCACAGAAAACCACCATTTGACATGAACTAACAGGAGAAGGTGGCTGGTGGGACTCAGCTCGCTGGTACTGGTGCCAAGTTCTCCTAAACTGTTGACAGGCTCTCCCTGCTAGGAAGCTCACAAATGTTCAGAAAGCCTCGCTGTTTGCTACTCCCCATCAAGACTGAAAGTAACTGTGAGGATCAATTACCTTCCTGATGAGTCTGTATCCCTGCTCAGTCATTGAGTCTGGATTCACCATGACAATAAAACATGCAAACGGTAGCTCTGTTGATTCTTATCAGTCTGCTAAGGCCAGATAATTTCTATTTGGCTTCATTTGCATCCATTTAGATAATGGTGGTGGTACCAACAGATCTTTTCTCTTCCCCTCTGTCTTTTGTTCAAGAATCTGGTCGGGAGGTGCTTCATAGACCACACTAATAGATTAATTCTATCATTACTGCCACACTGGAGTCCCTGGGGCAGCCAGAACGCATATTAACTTTTGCCTGCGATGCTGCACAAACACCAGATTGGGAAACGGTGAATAACTCACTCTGGCTGCAAACATAAGGGAAATTTATGAGGCTAGAAACGAAAAGCCACAACGAGCTGGGCTGTGATGTAGCTTCCAATTTCAGACAACAAGCTATCCACAAATTAAGGTCACTTCCTTCAGCTGGAGCCATGACTCAACAGGAAGCAAGAAGAATCTACCTCGCTTGCCACTGCCCACACCCCCTGTCCTTTGATGGCTCCACACGGGACAGGGACGACATGGGAGGAGATGAGCTCGGCTCTAGACGTGCAAGATGACCCTGTAAGGCACTTAAGCCAAGTCCTTTAGAGCTCTGCTATTTTTCCTCTATATTTGTTTTAATCATGTGACAGAGAAATGAAAGCTTTAGGTTTTTGAAGAGACTGAATTATACCGGGGACTTATAAGCTGCAGTATAAATTCCCTTGGGAAAATTGATAGACGCTAGCTAGCTACATAAATGTGTGCTCAAACATAGACACATAGATTTTACAGGAATCTATGCTTTGTTGAGAAATTCATTGGAGTGCTGCTTATTTTTGGCCTCATGTCAAGAGAAACTTAAATTGAATTTGAAGACTATGTATGTCTCTGCCTGCCTCTTATTCACCCACATTTATAGGACTCCTGCGTTCAAGCACTATGCTTGAACTTGGGACTACAAAAGGACCTAAAGCAACCTGCTTAACTTAGGCTGTGTTTGTATTTGGGTGTTTAAAGATCTTGTTTCATTTTAATGGTTGATAACTGCCTATAGACACATTAAAATATGTTGAAGATATGAAAGAGAAAGGATTGCTAAATCTGGTTCAGGGAGTCAGGGATGTTATGATAGATGAAGTGACATTTGAGCATGATGTTTAAGATGTACATACAGTATCTATGTTTATCGGGGCACTATTGACAGCAGCCAAGTCATGGAATCAGCCCAGCTGTCCGTCAACAGAAGAATGGATAAAGAATATATGGTATATACGACAATAAAATTTCATTCAGCCAAAGAAGAATGAAACTATGCTGTGTGAAAATCCTTCTGTATGCTGTGAATGTGCATTCCTCTCGTTGATGATAATAAAGCTTATGTGGTCTATAGCAAGGCTAGCAAGTAAAGTCAAGCTGAAACTACAGAGAGGATAAAGTGCGGAGTCAGGAGAGATGTGAGCCAGCTGCCACAAGAACAAGACATGCTAGAGAACAGGGAAAGCCACAAGCTATGTGGCAAAACATAGATTCATAGAAATGGGTTAATTTAAATTGTAAGAGCTAGTTAGTAATAAGCCTAGCTATAGGCTGAACATTTTGTAATTGATATAAGTTTTTGTGTATTTATTGGGGACTGGGTGGTTAGGGCAGAAAAGTTTTACCTCTGTTTTTACATATGGCACCCAACAGGGGGCAAGAATTTCCACATAGAGACGCACAGAGGCGGAGCGGCGGCTCGGCCAGACGCACAGAGGCGGAGCGGCGGCTGCCAGACCTGCACAGCGGCAGACCCAAGCAGCAAGCAGCGGGGACAGGCGTGCAATAAGGAGAGCAGATCGCCCTACTACAATTGAATCAAAGAGGTAGGCCTTTGGTTGGCCAGGTCACTGGCACAAGGGGAGCCTGGTCCTGTCCTGAAGATCCTTCAGAGGGGTGAGAGGGTTCTTGGCCTGCAGCAGGAACCACAAAAGAGAGTGAGGGCATTTTGTAAGCGGAGCCCTTGGCCAGCAGGGAAACCTGATCCGGTTTTTAAAGGACCCATTGGATAGGATCAATAGGAGGAGATGGGCAGGCGCCAAGGCAAGAATTCACCCAATAATCTGAAAAAAAACATGAAAACACCAGAACCCAATGATCTTACAACAGAAATATTTGAACAACCTAACACAGAAGAAGTGGAAAAAATCGACTTTATGAAGACAATAGAGTCCCTTAAACAACATGTAAAAAATGCCCTTATAGAAATGGATGAGAAGTATAACAAAAAGTTTGAAGAAATGAGTAAATACGTACATGATACCCTGGGAAACCAAGAAAAAAGGATCAAACAGGTAATGGAAACAGTTCAAGAATTGAAAACTGAAATGAAGGCAAGGAAGAAAATACAAACTGAGGACCAGCTGGATATGGAAAATCTAGGCCAACGAGCAGAGTCTACAGAAACAAGCATAATCAATAGAATACAAGAGCTAGAAGAAAGAATCTCAGATGCTGAGGACACCATAGAGAAAAATAAATGAACAGATCAAAAAAAACAGCAAAGCCAACAAATTCTCAACACAAAACATGCAGGAACTATGGGACACAATAAAAAAACCAAACCTAAGAATAATAGGAATAGAAGAAGAAGAAGAGTCACAGCTCAAAGGCCCAGAAAATATTTTCAACAAAATTATGGAAGAAAACTTTCCCAACTTAAAGAAAGATATTCATTTAAATATTCAAGAAGCATACAGAACACCAAACAGACTGGATCAAAGAAAAACATCTCCTCGCCATATAATAATCAAAACACAAAATATACAGGTTAAAGAAAGAATATTAAGAGCTGCAAAGGAAAAAGGGCAAGTAACTTATAAAGGTAAACCGATCAGACTTACACCAGATTTCTCTATGGAAACAATGAAAGCCAGAAGGTCCTGGATAGAGGTTCTGCAGAAGCTAAGAGACCATGGATGCAAACCCAAACTACTATACCCAGCCAAGCTATCGTTCATTATCAACGGAGAAAACAAGACATTCCAGCATAAGAACAAATTTAAACAATACGTAGCCACAAATCCAGCCCTACAGAAAGTAATAGAAGGAAAATCGCAACCCAAGGAATCCAACACTGCCAACACTGCCTACAATAACCCAGGCATCTAATGACCCTTCACGAGCACATCTCAAAGAAGGGAGACACACAATCTCTACTACCAAAAGCAATAAGAATAACCGGAGTAAACAACCACTGGTCATTAATATCACTTAATATTAATGGGCTCAATTCACCTATAAAAAGGCACAGGCTAAAAGATTGGATACGAAAACAGGATCCAACATTCTGCTGTTTGCAAGAAACACATCTCAACCACAAAGACAGGCACCTACTCAGAGTAAAGGGTTGGGAAAAGGTGTTTCAAGCAAATGGTCCTAAGAAAAAAGCAGGTGTGGCCATACTAATTTCTAACAAAACTGACTTCAAACTAAAATCAATCAGAAGAGACCGAGACGGTCACTTTATACTCATAACAGGAACAATTCATCAGGAGGACGTCTCAATCCTGAATATATACGCCCCCAATATAAAAGCACCTACTTATGTAAAAGAAATATTACTAGAACTCAAGGCAGACATCAAACCACACACACTAGTAGTAGGAGACTTCAACACACCTCTCTCTCCAAGGGACAGGTCAATCAGACAGAAAACTAATAGAGAATTAAGAGAATTATTGGAGGTAATGAAGCAAATGGACTTAACAGACATCTATAGAACATTCCACCCAAATAGGAAAGAATATACCTTCTTCTCTGCAGCTCATGGAACCTTCTCAAAAATTGACCACATACTCGGAAACAAATGAAACCTCCACAGATACAAAAAAATATCAGTGTCCACCTGTGTCTTATCAGATCATCACGGATTAAAGTTAGAAGGCAACAACCACGCTGCCACCAAAAAACCGACAAAATCATGGAAAGTGAACAGTCAACTACTGAACCACACCTGGGTTAAGGAAGAAATCAAGAAAGAAATTAAAGTCTTCCTTGAATTTACTGAAAATAAAGGGACAACATACTCAAACCTATGGGACACAATGAAAGCAGTCCTAAGAGGAAAGTTCATAGCACTAAGTGCCCACTTAAAGAAAACGGAGAATGCATACATTGGGGACTTAACAACACACCTGAAAGCTCTAGAAAAAAAAGAAGCAGACGCGCCCAGGAGAAGTAGAAGACTGGAAATAATAAAACTGAGGGCTGAAATCAACAAAATAGAAACACAGAAAACAGTCCAAAGAATCAATGAAACAAAAAGCTGGTTCTTGGAGAAAATCAACAAGATCGACAAACCCCTATCCAAACTAATTAAACGACAGAGAGAGAACACGCAAATAAATAAGTTCAGAAATGAAAAGGGGGGCATAACCACAGACACAGAGGAAATTCAGAGAATCATTAGATCTTACTACAAAAGCCTGTATGCCACAAAACTGGAAAATACAAAAGAAATGGACATTTTTTTAAATAAGTACCATATACCAAAGCTAAACCAAGACCAGGTGAATGATCTAAATAGACCGGTTCCTCGTGAAGAATTAGAAATGGTTATCAAAAATCTCCCTTCGAAAAAAAGCCCATGACCAGATGGTTTCAATGCAGAATTCTACCAGAACTTCCAAGAAGAACTAATACCTATACTCCTTAATGTATTTCACAATATAGAAACAGAAGAGTCATTGCCAAATTCCTTTTATGAAGCTACAGTTACCCTGATACCAAAACCACAAAAAGACCCAACCAAGAAAGAGAATTACAGACCAATCTCACTCATGAACATCGACGCAAAAATTTTCAATAAAATACTGGCAAACCGAATCCAAGAACACATAAGAAAAATTATCCATTATGATCAAGTAGGCTTCATCCCAGAGATGCAGGGCTGGTTCAACATACGCAAATCTATCAATGTAATCCAGCATATAAATCAACTGAAAGAAAAAAACCATATGATCATTTCATTAGATGCTGAAAAAGCATTCGACAAAATTCAACACCCCTTTATGATAAAGGTCTTGGAGAGAATAGGGATACAAGGGTCCTACCTAAATATAATAAAAGCTATTTACAGCAAGCCAACAGCTAACATTAAATTAAACGGAGAAAAACTCAAAGCCATCCCACTAAAATCAGGAACATGACAAGGATATCCACTCTCTCCATACCTCTTCAACATAGTGCTTGAAATTCTAGCAATAGCAATAAGACAACATAAGGAGATCAAGGGGATTCGTATTGGAAAGGAAGAAGTTAAGCTTTCGTTAATTGCAGATGATATGATAGTATACATAAGCGACCCCAAAAATTCTACCAAAGAACTCCTACAGCTGATAAACACCCTTAGTAATGTGGCAGGATACAAGATCAACTCCAAAAAATTAGTTGCCTTCCTATACACTAAGGATAAGGAAGCAGAGAGGGAAATCAGAGAAGCATCACCTTTCACGATAGCCACAAATAGCATAAAATATCTTGTGGTAACTCTGACCAAGGAAGTGAAAGATCTACTTGACAAGAACTATAAGTCTTTGAAGAAAGAAATTGAAGAAGACACCAGAAAATGGAAAGACCTCCCTTGCTCTTGGATTGGGAGGATCAACATAGTAAAAATGGCAATTCTACCAAAAGCAATCTATAGATTCAATGCAATCCCCATCAAAATCCCATCAAAATCCTTCACAGATCTGGAGAAGACAATAATCAACTTTATATGGAAAAATAAAAAACCCAGTATAGCCAAAACAATCTTATACAATAAAGGATTGTCTGGAGGCATTACCATCCCTGACTTCAAACTCTATTACAGAGCTACAGTATTGAAAACAGCTTGGTATTGGCATAAAAACAGAGAAGTCGACCAATGGAATCGAATAGAAGACCCTGACATTAACCCACAAACCTATGAACACCTGATTTTCGATAAAGGAGCTAAAAGTATACAATGGAAAAAAGAGAGCATCTTCAGCAAATTGTGCTGGCAAAACTGGATGTCAATCTATAGAAGAATGAAAATAGATCCATATCTATCACCATGCACAAAACTCAAGTCCAAATGGATTAAAGACCTCAATATCAGTCCAAACACACTGAACCTGATAGAAGAGAAAGTGGGAAGTACTCTACAGCACATGGGCACAGGAGACCACTTCCTACGTATAACCCCAGCAGCACAGACACTAAGGGCCTCATTGAATAAATGGGACTTCCTGAGGCTGAGAAGCTTCTGTAAAGCAAAGGACACTGTCACTAAGACAAAAAGGCAACCCACTGACTGGGAGAAGATCTTCACCAACCCCGCAACTGACAAAGGTTTGATCTCCAAAATATATAAAGAACTCAAGAAACTAGACCGCAAAAGGCTAATCAACCCAATTATAAAATGGGGCACTGAACTGTACAGAGAATTCTCAACAGAAGAAGTTCAAATGGCCAAAAGACACTTAAGGTCATGCTCAACTTCCTTAGCGATCAGGGAAATGCAAATCAAGACAACTTTAAGATACCACCTTACACCTGTCAGAATGGCTAAAATAAAAAACACCAATGATAGCCTTTGCTGGAGAGGTTGTGGAGAAAGGGGTACACTCACCCATTGCTGGTGGGAATGCAAACTTGTGCAACCACTCTTGAAAGCAGTGTTTTGGTTTCTCAGGAAATTCGGGATCAACCTACCCCTGGATCCAGCAATACCACTCTTGGGAATATACCCAAGAGAGGCCCTATCATACAACAAAAGTATATTCTCAACTATGTTCATGGCAGCATTGTTTGTAATAGCCAGAACCTGGAAACAACCTAGATGCCCTTCAACGGAAGAATGGATGAAGAAAGTATGGAATATATACATATTAGAGTATTACTCAGCAGTAAAAAACAAGGACTTCTTGAATTTTGCATACAAATGGATGGAAATAGAAAACACTATCCTGAGTGAGGTAAGCCAGACCCAAAAAGAGGAACATGGGATGTACTCACTCATATTTGGTTTCTAGCCATAAATAAAGGACATTGAGCTTATAATTCATGTTCCTAGAGAAGCTAAATAAGAAGGTGAATCCAAAGACAAACACATAGGCATCCTCCTGAATATTAACCTTCATCAGGCGATGAAAGGAGACAGAGACAGAGACCCACATGGGAGCACCGGACAGAAATCTCAAGGTCCAAATCAGGAGCAGAAGAAGACGGAGCACGAGCAAGGAACTCAGGACCACGAGGGGTGCACCCACACACTAAGACAATGGGGATGTTCTATTGGGATCTCACCAAGGCCAGCTGGCCTAGGTCTGAAAAAGCATGGGATAAATCCGGACTAGCTGAACATAGCGGACAATGAGGAATACTGAGAACTCAAGAACAATTGCAGTGGGTTTTTGATCCTACTGCACGTACTGGCTTTGTGGGAGCCTAGGCAGTTTGGATGCTCACCTTACGAGACCTGGATAGAGGTGGGCAGTCCTTGGGCTTCCCACAGGTCAGGGAACCCTGATTGTTCTTCGAGCAGATGAGGGAGGGGGACTTGATCGGGGGAGGGGGATGGAAATGGGAAGCGGTTGCGGGGACGAGGCAGAAATCCTTAATAAATAAATAAATTTAAATTCAAAAAAATCCACATATATAATATATATGAGCAAAAAAAAAAAAGATTTTCCACATAAAGCCTGAAAAAGCTTTAAACAGGATTCTAAACACACAAAAACAGACCCAAGAGCAGCTTCGTAGTTCATGTCTCTCATGCAGGCTGCGGTATTAGAATTTTGTCCCTTGGTTGTGGCAGGCTTAATCTATAGTGTCGCAGATTCCCACGATCTCACACAGGCTGCCATAATACAGACAGGTGCTTCCCAGCCATGCGATGCGTGGTAGGTTTAGGGTTTTGCTCATACAGACAAAAAAGTTTAGATACATAGTAAGGACAGATTCAGACATAAAGGCCTCTGATAGGTCACAGTGTGTTAAAAAAAAAATGTGCATAGACATAGGAGGGAGAAGAGAAAGGGTAGATACAGTCATCGATTAAAAAATGATTTAAAAACAATAAAGTCCTCAAAAACGGGAATAGAGTAACAAATTTATAATAAGCCATGGAAAAATGGGAAATACACAACGAGTCTGGATTCTATATTTTATTGTGCTTTCTTTGGAATTTTAGACTCTTAATGAGCTAACTGCTGAGTGACATTTAACTGTGAAAGCAACTCAATTAAAACAACCTATATGTTTTAAAAATATCTTGACTTCAAAATTTAAGTCTAAAGATATGTTATTTTGGGAAAGAGTTTCTGCTTTTATTTCCTTAGGAAATGAGAGGGTCTGGATTCATCCTGGGTTAAAAAAAATCGGGTTTGATTGAGGAAGATGCCCTAAAAAATCTCCAGTGAGAATGGATTGCCCAGATGACCCAACATTTCACAGCCCTTCTATTGCAGTTTCCTCTGAGTTCTACATCCAAGGCTGCTGGCTGAGATGATCCAGACCCACAGAAAACTCCAGTCAGGACTTTACCATAATTCTAAATATTCTCAGGGTCCCTCAAAGATGACCAGCACTTACCACTAAGCAGAAAGTAGTCTAGAGAACTATGCTCAAATTTCCAAACTATTGTTTATAAATGTTTGTCTTTATTTAAGGGAGGGGTTTGTTACAGATTGTTATTGGTCATAGTAAAAAAAAAAGGCTAAACAAAAGGGTTAAATTCAGAAATCTCTTTAAAAAGAAGAAAGGGGGATATAGAAATGATGGGGGAAAGGTTAGATTATTGAATCTATTTTAATTCAGTAAGCAACTATTAATCTTACATATTTTAATTGGTATGGATTTTGTTTTACTGACACAAATTTAAAGTTAATTTCGTTATACTCTATGTATATTTCAATAGAGTTGGGGAGATTTCAGTCAGTCACCAGAGGAACAAGACATGCTAGAGGACAGATAAAGCCACGAGCCAAGTGACAAAATACAGATTCATAGAAATGGTTTAATTTCAGTTGTCAGAGCTAGTTAGTAATAGACTGAACATTTTGTAATTAATGTAAGTTTTGTGTTTTTATTTGGGACTGGGTGATTGGGACGGAAAAGCTCCACCTTCATTTATAAAATTATATTGCTTACAAGAAAATAGATGCAGCTTTAGATCCTTACATTAATTAGAATAAGCCAGAATCAGAAAAAAATATTTTTTTCTTAACTGTGAGTCCTAGATCCTATATAGGCATATCAAATCACACACACACACACACACACACACACACACACACACGCACACACAAGCACATACACACACACACACCCACACACACACATGTCATAAAAGAAAAAGTGAGGTGGGGGAGAAGGTGATTAGAAGGGTAAAAGGTAGGATAAAAAGAAGTATGTTGATATGGTCAAAGTACATGAGAAACTTGAAAGAAACCATCTTCTTGAAATCTAGGCTACGTACAAAAACTATATGCAAACAAAAACAAGCAACTAGAAAGATCTTTAAATCCACAGAAGATAGCATTTGTGACAGAATTCCTGGCAAAGAGGACAACAGGGACAAAGGCTAGGTTTGGAGCATGATTGGTTCCAGAATACTCCTGGGTTATTATGATGCTCAAGTCCATTGTATGATGTGTCTTCTTGTCTGCAAATAATCTACACACATCCTCCTGTATACTTTAACTCATATCTAAGTTACTTGTCCTACCTTGTACGATGTAAATGTTATATAAACGTTCACTTTGCTCTATCATTGAGGAATTATGAGAAGAAATGTGTCTGTACATATTGAGTCTGATGTGAGTTTGTCAGCAATAATATTTATGAAGTGTGGTAACGTAGCTCCATTGGTAGAATGCTGCCTAGCGTGTACGAGCCCCTGGGTTCAGTCATTAGCACTTCATCAATGGGGCATGGTGGCATAGATCTGTAAATTAAGCTCTGAAGAGGTAAGAGCAGGAAGATCAGAAATTCAAAGCCAACTTTGGCTATGCAGTAAGTTCAAGGCTAGCCTGAACTACCAAAGACCCTGTTTCTAAAACAACAGTTTCTAAAATAATCTTTAAGAATACTGTTTATAGTTCAAGGCCAGTGGAATATGCAATGCAGAACCCAGAGACAAAGAAGGCTGCCTGGAGCGAGGGTTACCTGTGTTTGGAGCAAGGGGATAATCCAGGGGGAAAGACAAAAGTCAGAAGAATCTAAGCATCTCTAAGTCTTGTTTCCATAAAATCTGGACTTCTTCTTGTAATAGGAAGCTACCATGGGACTTGAAGCATGGAAAAGGAACATATTCAGATTTCTGTTTTACAAAGGCAATGGTAAAATTCTGTATAGGAAAACCAAGCCCAAGTCCTCCTTCTATCAATGAAAATGCCACCATGCTTCATGCTCCGTTGCTACTGACCCGCAAAGATACACATGCAGACACACACAGACAGACACATAAATAGACACACAGACACATGGACACCACATAAACTCATGGACAGACACACAGACACAAACACAATACACACACACACACACACACACACACACTCAGTTAAATGAGTTTTCAGACAACTTAGAGATCCCAGTGGAAGGGAAGGGTGTTTTTAGAGTACAGCACTACCTGGTCCCCTGTGGGGATGGACATGCAATATTAAGAGAAGATGATGTAAGCCTCACAAATCTAACCAAGAAAAGCAGCTGCTCCCTTGAATTCACTGCCAATAGTATTTACATTAACTGGTAGAGCTTCATCTACCTGGGAAATATGGTAATTAATTTATTATAATAACAATAGAGTCATACCTTAAAGTAAGGTTTCTCAACCTTTCCTCATGCTGTGGCCCTTTAATACAGTACCTCATGTTGTGGTGACCCCAAACCATAAGATTATTATTGTTGCTACTTCATAACTGTAATTATGCTACTGTTATCAATCATTATGTAAATATCCGATATGCAGGATATATTTTCATTGCTACAAATTGACCGAAAGGGGTAATGACCCCCTGGTTGAGAATCATTGTCTTAAGGGACTAGTGATGATGGTGAACAAGGCAAGCAAAGGAGATGCTGCTAAAAGCGGGCACAGACTGGCATGGTGACTAGCTCTTGTAATTCCAGCGGTTGGGAGTCGGAGGGAAGAGGATTGATTGCCTTTAGTTCAAAGTCAACCTGGGCTATCCAGTGAAACCTTTGCTACCTTGAGACAGAGTGAGGCTCTATCTCAAAAAAGAAAAATGTTCATAACCAAAATTACTCCTGAAAAAATTTAAATTTATTCCCAAACTACAGTCTGTATTCAGTCTATTTTTACTTTTTTTTCTTTTGAGACAGAGTCTCAGTGTGTGACCCTGATTGGCCTCCCTCCCAAAGCAGTGGAGATTCTGCTGGGGTTAAGGTGTATACCTACCACACTATTCCTGCCTCATCTTTTATAAATACCATCTGTATCCTATAACACTATACCAATATATTTAAAATTTGCGCAGATTAAATGAATATATGATGTGGCCATCACTGTAAACATCATTTTTCACATGCAGTCATTCATTAATAAGTGTATTTTAAAAGTTGATCCTGCTGTGATCTAATTTGTTGAATCCTAATACCCTGTCTTAAGCAGGAAAGTAACTCACTTTACCAGAAGCGAGGCAGTTCCTAGAGCCTGACATTCCTACTAACCGGCAGCCTGGCTCGCAGCTCGCATGGTAATGAGTGTTGGAACAACTTCCTGAACGCCTGTACTGTTACTTGCTACTACAGAGATGGCAGGTCTTCACTTCCCCACAAATATTTTGGGGAAATCAATTGGAGAAGTGTTATGTTTAAACATTTGCTACCTTTCTGGAGACAGCAGATGGACATTGTTGATGACCGAAGACTTGATTGAGGGACTTCCATGGAAGGCAAGATGTCATGGAAGGAAACCAGACACAGTTAATGAGAGGATTCTGGATACCACTAGGTCCACACGAATATTTCCGTAGACTGCCATTATGGGTCATGGAGAGTCCATCTCTGAGGCCATTCCTGTAGGCCCTCCAGCTGCTGGGGTGACAGGTGGCTGAGGTCTGCCCACTGCTGGGGATACTGGGAGATCTTCCCTGGCCAGTTACAGAGGAAGTCTTCACCACCAGGTGTGATGTGTATGATACTGGCAAGTTGTCATGTGCTGCTCAAGGTTATAGGGGAGCTGGCTTCGGAAGCAGCATAGTCCCTGATTTTAGACCTGATATCATTTGCCTCCAACTAAACTCTAAGGTCTCTTATCTGATGGTGGGCTAACCTCTATAACTCCTACAGGGAAGGAAGTGAATGGCAAAATAGCCCGAGTGAAAACATGTGTCACTGGGAACAGATGGAAGGCAAGCTATTTCCAACAGTGTACCCCGTGATATAAAAATGTCTGCAATTGGAAAGTTCAGCAACAGCAAGCTCACCAGTGGCGAGAAAGCACAGTAGGAAGCTAGTCTCAGCTTCCGAGGTAGATTTCTCTTGGTATTTATAAGCCCCTGGTTTGATTGTAGTATCTTTACTTGCTCTGTCAATCAGGTCACTCCAGTCCTCTCTGCTGGATAATGTACACTCCTATTTTGATGCTTTGTTATCTATTTGTGGCTTCCATCTCTGTAGTTGAGTTTTATTTTTTACTCTTTGCTCTTTGGGTGCCCATCATACAGTTCCCAAATAAATACACAGACACTTATTCTTTCTTATGAATGCCCGGCATTGGCTTGACTTGTTTCTAGTCAGCTTTTCTTTTTCTTTTTTTAAAATTATTGTTATTATTTTATTTTTTATTGTTTATATTGAGCTATATATTTTTCTCCACTTCTCTCCCTTCCTCTCCCCTCCCCTTCCACCCTCTCCCATGGTCCCCATTCTCCCAATTTATTCAGGAGATCTTCCCATGTAGATTAGATTCATGTATGTCTCTCTTAGGGTCCTCATTGTTGTCTAGGTTCTCTAAAATTATGAATTGTAGGATGGTTTTTTTTTTAGGTATAAAAGCCGCTTGTGAGTGAGTACATATGATATTTGTCTTTCTCAGGCTGGGTTACCTCACTCAATATGATGTTTTCTAGATCAATCCATTTGCCCACAAATTTCAAGATGTCATTGTTTTTCCCTGCTGTATAGTACTCCACTGTGTAAATGTACCACATTTTCCTTATCCATTCTTTGATCGAAGGGCATTTAGGTTGTTTTCAGGTTCTTAGCCAGCTTTTCTTAAATTATCCTATGTACCTTTTGCCTCTGGGCTTTTCTCTTTCTCTATTGTATATAACTTTATTTCCTTCTTACTCCATTGCTGGTTATGTAGTTGGGTGGCTGGTCCCTTATGTCCTCCTCTCCTTTTCTTGCTCCTGCCTCTTCTTGCTTCTATTTATTCTCTCTGCCTGGCAGCCCTGCTTATCCTTCTCCTGCTATTGACTGTTCAGTTCTTTATTAGACTAATCAGGTGTTTTAGGCAGGCAAAGTAACACAACTTCACATAGTTAACAAGTGTAGCAAAAATAATGTAACACACATTTTCATCATTAAACAAATACTTCACAGCATAAGCAAATGTAACACATCTTCAACTAATATTCCAAAACACATCTCTCTACATTCTCTTCAATAAACTCACTCATTCAAAACTGAAAGTACAGTTATTGCAGTTGTTTCTTTAGACTGCACAGAACACCTGGCCTGACTATGAAAATGCTACTCCCAGAGGCTAACTTCAAGAACTTGTTCTTATGTCACCGGATCTAACAGTGATGAGAAGCTGATTTGAAAGGACAATGAGAAGTACTGTCATCTCTTGATGTTCAGCCTTTGCTGCAGCCACTAGGGCAACAGCACACGACAGGAAGAGGCCTGTCACTTTAGAGAGAATTAAACATCAAAAAAAAAAAAAA
Source organism: Microtus oregoni (assembly GCF_018167655.1). Lineage (NCBI taxonomy): Eukaryota > Metazoa > Chordata > Mammalia > Rodentia > Cricetidae > Microtus > Microtus oregoni. Next base: position 38,794,682 of record NW_024543061.1, on the reverse strand, counting down.
ACCAAATCAAAACAAACAAACAAAAACCTGTATCACCAACTTGTCCTCACATCTTCCTCCTCTGTCTCCTTTTCTTCCTTCCTCTTTTTTACTCCCCCTTCTCTTCCTTTTCCTGTTCCTCCTTCTCCACTTCTTCCCTCTTCTCCTTCTCCTTTTCCTCCAGACACACCTTTCCCTCACATACGCTCACCCCCCCTATATGTCCAAATGCTTGATATTTAGATTTATTTACGCATAGATTCTGACCCCAGGTGGATCCTGGGCAAATTATTCATAGTTCATTTTACTCAGCTCTAGTGAGGGGGGGAAACCAATCACCAATACCCCTACTCTTAGGACTGTACTGGGAAGTGAACAAAAATATCTACATGTATATCTATACCTATATCTCTCAGTGTATTTGCCTGTCATGAGATAAACAATAAATATTATCTTTTATTATTCCTATTTTTGCAGTTATATGTTGCTTTGCAGTCTCCAGTTTTTAATTTCTATTATATTCTGTGATTATTTGCTCATATCAGGAATATATTTCTAATGTAAAATTGGATGATGGGACTAACTTCCATTTTATAGACAATATAATTACCAATATGATTTTAGTATCTACTCCACCTTTGTTTATTTTCTTAGTAAACATGAAGAAATATTACTCAAGTTGCTAAACCTAAGACCTAAACTTAGGATTTATTTCTTTCACTTGAATTTAGATAAAGGAGCAAGTTATTTTATTTATTTATTTATTTTTTTTGCTAAGTGGAAGGGGCAGAAGAGATCAGCAAAGATTCCCTACAAAATGCACATTTCCAACTCCCTTGAGGAGTTTTAATACACGTCTGTTTGCTGTTGCTGCAACAGAGTGCCACAGGCTGGAGAGCTTATAAATGGTAGCATTTACTTGGCTCACCCATTCTGGAGGTGGGGGAATCTAAGAACCCAGCACTGGCATCTGATGAGGCCCTCCATGATATAAAGGGCAGCTAGTGAGCACCGTACAATCTGTAACAACTTCACTCCTGTGGTAAGGGAACCATTCCCACGGTAACAACACCAGTCCATCCAAGACCCAATTCCCACTTATTTGGCTACAAGTCCTAACTATTAGTTGTTGGCTATTAGTACATTTTGGACACAGTGAACATCCAGCCACAGCCACATGCTCACTAATCTCTGAACTGTCAAACAAAACTTACTGAGTTATTTCGTCACCGCAATGGTGCTTCACAGAGCTTCCCACTTCCAGTGGGAGTTGCCACAGCTCTGTAAACTCAAAGAGAATTTTAACAGGGTGATCAGGAAAACAAGGCTCCTCTGAGCTTTGTGAAACTAAACCACTTATTCTTGTTGACCACATCAATAAGAGCTTGCACCATGAGAACTCACTGTACCCCAGCCTTGTCCCAAGCATTTTATGTACTCCATCAATAGTCATCTTAATGAATAATTAGCTAACTAAAATCCAAGAGAACATACCATGATATTTCATCTCTGCACAGGCCAGCTAATCATAATTACCTAATCAATCCTCTATTGTTGGACATCGTACTGTTTTTCTTTTCTGCCATACAAAATTCAGTGAGCCCTTTAATGATTCACCTGGATAACTCTTAGGGGAAACTCATGCATGTGCAATTGCTAAATAAAAGAACATACATGCCTTACAGCTTGATTCCTAATTAGTTTTTTAATGTCTACATAATAGATTGCTCCAACGTTAAGAGTAGGGGCCTTCCAGTTCCTTCCTAGCTTTTGGAGAACAAGGGAGGCTGGAAGTGTGTATTATGTGGATATGATTTTCCTAAGTAAACAAAGGCAGAGGACATAGTCCCTTCTCCACACCCCCTCCCCGATTTATGCCCCTCCCTTCCCTTTATTCCCCTCCCCTCCCCTTTGTCCTTCATTTCTCAGGCTTTTGTGTCTCCTAAGGGAAGAGTTGTCAGGAGGATTAAGGCAAGTTGGTAGCCAGACTGGTTCAGCACCTGCAGACACTAAACCCTGGATCTCAGGTAACAGAGTTGAGGGATCCTGTTGCAATAGAGGAAGGAAGGTCTCCCTAAGGTTGATGTCTGATGGTACTGAAAATAAAAAACGAACTCTTTCTGTTGTTGCCCTGAAAGGTGTGTGTTCCTGAGGCTGTTGCTCTGCGGTGATTTACATATTTTCTCGGTACTCTTATATGGAACAAAGCAGTTAGCTGTTCTCACACTGGGCATTTTCGATGGAACTGCGTGAGCCACTCCACAAGGCTCCTAACAAGCTTGGGGCTTCTGATTGTGATTGCAGCCGCACACAACAGGGGCTCTCTAACACCAGGGAGACCTCCATCTCCCTGAACTCCAGTGAAACACAGGTAAGTGAGGGAGGGGGATTGCTGAGCCAGGGCTCAAGCAAAGCTGACCACCTGCAAAACAGCCAAGGGAATACCAGGAGAAACAACCGGCTACAAAAGCTTGTATCCTCTCTGAGAGGAATGATGAGGGATTATCCTTCCAGGCTGGCTACTTTGTTGTTTGGTGACAACACATGTTATTAGGGGTTCTCTCAACTTCTGAGTCTCAAAAGTCCCTTTCTACATCAATAAATTACTCAGAACTTCAAAACAGATCTCTGTAGTGATATTTCATTTGCATTTTAATAAATAAAGCTTGCCTGAAGTTCAGAGAGTAAAACAGCCACACTGCTCAGTCTTAAAGACCAGGCAGTGGTGACACACACCTTCAATCCCAGTAGTCACACTAGTTTGCCATAGAAACTGGGTGATAGTGGTGCACACCTTTAATCCCAGCATGGAGAGGAATATACAAGGGGAAGAGACAACTCTAACATACAGTCTCATTCTGAGATTTCTGGAAGCAGGATTGGCATTTTGGACTGAGGTAAGAAATAGTGGCTGACTGTTTTGCTTTTCTGATCTTCAGGTTGAACCCCAATAGCTATTTCTGTTTTTTTTTTTTTATTAATCATGTCAGCGATCAACAAGAAACCCTGTCTCAAACTAGGTAGAAAGCAAAGACCAACATTCGAGGTTGTGCTATGACTTTAACATCTTCACTGTGGCTGTGGCTTTTGCATGTGCACATGAACACACAGAGACACACAAATAAAAATTAATAATGAACCTATTGAACTTCTCTAGGAAATGCCAGCATTTGGATTTATAAACCAAATTTACTTGTTTATTTCTTTATTAGCAGAATCTTGAAAAATCTTTGTAGTTCAGGTTGGCCTTGATCTTGAGGCAATTCTTTCTCTTCAGACTTCCAAGTTTCAGGACCCCAGGCATGAGCCATCACGACCATGTTAATTTCCTTACTGACAGTGACAAAAAGCATTTGATACATTTTTGGGGACAGCAGATTGCATCCATTGACTGTGCATTTTTTCACAGAGCTGCCCCACATGTATGTTTTTAACATTGACTGTTTTTCTGCGGTTTCTGTAATTTGCTAGTGAGATATATTAAAGCATATTTTTAAAATATGGGTCTTCATGAATATAGATAAACATCACTGGCCTGTAATAAGCAGAGAGGCAGCACCATAGCTTATGATCTTAGCAATTCCTTACATTTTTTTTTACTTAATTTACAGACTCCAAGCCCTAGGTTGCATACAACACCCAAGTGTAAATACTAGGGATGTGGACAAAGGCAGAGAAACTCAAACTGTAGAACACTGTGAAGCAACAGACAGTGCATCTCTTGCAATTTCACCAGAAATCATGCTTTTCCTCCCACTCCAGGTTCCCAGCAGTCTGTGTTCACAGGCGGCCACAGGAAGGGTTTACAGAGCAGGCTGCAGACACCCTTCCCCCTGCTTCTTCCAGGTGCTATTTCAAAGCAAGATAAAGGCACTTTGCATCTGCAGAGCACTTTACAGCTTCGAGCACATTCACTTATCTCATTTGGTCCTCACATAAGGAAGCAGCACTTTGGCTCCTTAAGAGCTCAGTGTTATCAGAGAAGAAATATGAGGCCCAGCCACCCTCACCCAAAGTTATAGAAGAAACATAACTCAATTACTATAAACATTACTCGACACACAGCAGGCCTCAAGTGGTAGGAGCTGCTTGTCCTAGGTTTCTATTGCTATGATAAAGCACCAGGACCAAAATAACTTGGGTGAGGAAATGGTTTCTTTCAGCTTACAACTCTCAGGTCACACTCCATCACTGAAAGAAGCAAGAGCTCAGGGCAGGACCCCAGCAATAGTACTGAAGCAGAGACCGTGGAGGAACTGGAGGAACACTGATTATTGGCTTGCTTCCCATGGCGTGCTCAGTTGGCTTCCTACACACTCCAGAACCGTTTGTCCAAAGGTGGCACCTTGGTTCCTATCCCATCAGTCATTAATGAAGAAAATTCCCCATAGGCTTGCCTTTAGGCAATCTGATTGAGGTATTTTCTCAACTGAGGTTCCTCTTCCGAGATAACTCTAGCTTGTGTGAAGTTGACAAGAAACAAACAAAAAAACACCTATAAGACCAACCAGAACACTGCTGCTATCATTATTACCATCCCCTGTCACCTTCACCAAACTAAAGCTTCCTGGCTAGCTGCAGACAGCACGTACTTCAGCCACTTAATCCTCATCCTTTACCTCCTAAGAATAAGGACATCCTGTTTATATCATGCTGCTGCTGAGGGCCATGCTGGTGCCTGTGGGCCGTGAGGGAGCCAAGTGCCGTGTTGATGTTCACGGTCTGTACTGCAGCCCAGAGACCATGTTGAGATGCGTGGTCCCGTGCTGTCACCAGAGACCATGTGAAAGTCCGTGATCTTTGCTGCTGCTGATGGTAGGAAGCAAGGAAGGTGTCAATGACTACAGACTCACCCAGTTGAGAAGGAGAGACAGCGAAGGCGTCTGTGACAATCTCTCCCTGCCCCCACGCCCAAAAGAAACAGTCTAGACAGCAGCATTGAAGAGGACTCTGAAAAATTGTGCTAGAAATGCTGAAGTGTAGGTCTTCACAGATGACGGCTCCTGGCAGAGTGAGAGAAAACTCGGTTTTCTTTAAGGGTTTGGCCACTGGGAGTTTGACCATGCTCCAGTGGCGATAAGGGCAACACAGATTGGACCTTTTTTTTAAACATTGCTCCTTTTCTTTTCCTTGGGCAAGGTCATGGTGGTGGGGTGGATCTAGTAGAACTGGAAAGTGAATGTGATCAGGGTGCATTGTGTGAAGCTCCCAAATAATCAATAGAAATATCATGTTTAAAAAAAGAAAATAAGAAATTCTCCTACGTAGCCACAATACTGTTATCTACCTTATCAGTGATTTCCTAGCATCATATAATCCCATCTTATATTAATATAACTATCTGAATTCTTTCCTAAATGCCTTTAATGGTGATGGTCTTCAACTACAAATCAAGACATGTACTTTTTTATCTGGCCCTTATGTCTTGTATTTTTGTTGTTGTAATTGTGTTTTTAATTTTTAGGTTACTTTCCACCACTGTTGTTTTTAATTGACTGACTTTTTGTATCTGTTCATTAGTATTACTATGTATTTATTTATTTGTAAGTATGTGTATACCATGGCCTGCCTGTGGAGATCAGAGAACCACACACGGGAGGTGGCTGTTTCTTTCCATCATGTAGGTCATGGAGATTGAACTCAGGTTGTCAGGGTTGGAGCAAGTACCTGCTCAGTCATCTCATCAGCTCCAACATTGACCTTTGGAAGATGACAAGCAAGTTCTTATTCTTTTTTAACATTTCTGCATTCTGTGTTTCTAAGGCTGATAATACTTTTTTTTTTACACTTCTGCCCTCAAAATTTCCAACAAAGCAAACTTTTGTTAAATGTCAAATCCCTAGCTAAAAAGCACAGACTATAAACCAATAGAGAAGCTGTTATGGGACAAGACCTCTCCTGGGAGACATAACCCCCATGTCTACTCACCCCAGAGAGGGAGGCCACAACAGACTGAACTACCAGTACTGCCAAAGTCCATCAGTTTTCCTGGGGTAACTTACAGGGATATGTGAGAAGGGTTACTTACAAAAGCATAAACGACTCCGAGACAGCTGCACCATCAAGGCCCACTCCGCATGGGTGACAACTCACAAACGCTGGGAATCTGGAGCGCACTGCACAGCCTGCAGACAGCTCGACAAGCTGGAGAGTGTCCCTTCCAAGTGACTCAGTTAGTCTCAACCTCTTCTAGGAAGCTTGGCTGGTTTCTGTTTCTTCCAGGCAGCTGGTCTGGTCTCAGAGTCTTTCAGCTTAGCTTCCCTGGGTCTGAGAGGTACTCTCAGTTTTTAGTGCTTAGTTTGGCAGGGAGAGGCCTAGTGAATCTGGTCAGTTTCAGGGACTTCCTAAAACTATCTTTAGTTGTTAATCTTCTTGTTTAAGGTTGAGATTGAATGCATCAATCTCAGAGAAACATTAATATAACAGAGGTCCTCATCTTTAGCTCTACTGTTAATGTATAATATTTTCTTAATCATAGAAAAATTAACATGAGCTCAGTGTGTAGGAAAAAGAAATCTGGAGACATTACATTCTTGGAATCTATTGGGTGTAAAAGTTTGCAGATGGTGTTTTCAGATTTGGCTAAAAATTTATTCACAAGCATGAATTTTGGGAAAATCTAAGCACTCGGTTTTATGTTTTTTTTTTTTTTTGTAAACTTTGCCAGTGACATAAATTCTCCCATTTTTACTAGATTTGGCAAATCTGTCTAGATAGTAGCACTTTTACTCTACTGTGGAGGTGATATTTGGAGAAGTCTTGGAGTTCTGCCTACTTGAAAGTCCCGGAAGCATATGAGCTGCTCTCCACTACAAAGCTGTCACACTGCTTTTACAAAACCAAGGAGTTTACTCCACTAGTGCACTTTATCCTCCTCTAATAATACATAATTAACACCTAGAGCCTGCTCTCGTCACAAGCAGAAAAACTCCTAGGAAACAATGGAAGACCTAACGCCAAAACTAAAGCAGTGTGTGCTGAACTCTGACTTAGGGTAGCTCAGTAGAAAGCAGGTAGGATAGGGATGTAAAGACGCTCCAGGGTGAGCAGTGGCTGCTCTTTCAGAGGATCCGGGTTCAATTCTCAACACCACATGGCTGCTTATAACCATCTGTAACTCCAGTCCAGGGAATCAAACTCCCTCTTCTGGCTTCTAGGGGCACCAGGCATACAGATACTTACATATAGGCAAAATATTTATACACATAAAATAAAAATAAATAAATCTTAGATCATAAAGTAGGGAAGTTTTATAAGATTCAGCTGTGTAGTAGTTTCTAAATGTGTTATTCATAATACACATTGACCAAACGCTGAGATTTACTTATGTTTCTACCACTTTTTCCTCCTGAGACAGGATCTCTAGCCCAAATGGGGCTTGAATTCATTGTGTTGTTGAGGCTGAGCTTGAACTTCTGTCCTCCCTCCTCTACCTCTCACGTTCTGGGATTACCAGTATATGCTGCTACACTTGGTTTAAATGGTACCAGGGAATTAAACCCAGTATTTCATGCATGCCAGACAAACACTCTGCCCTAGCCCTATTTCTACCACTTCTCTATATTTTATTTTTATTTTACTTATTCTTTCTTGCAAGCATTTTTGCTTAATTTAGCTGCATAAGCTACCTAGGTATTCTGCAAGATATATTATGATTAAATCTGCCAATAACATGAGGAAATTTGCCCTCATAAAGATCTCGTGGGCAGTTATTCTCAAGGGAATACAGTACATAACAAAATAGTGTGCATGGAAGCCCCAATGAGCATGCACAGTCAGGAAGGCTTCAAGGGCAAGAGGGTGACTTGAATGGGTCTTGAGCTTAGACAAAGGTAAGAAACCAGGAAAGAGGAGGAAGAAATGCAGACTCACAGCCAAGACCTGAGACAAGTTGGGACAGTTAGTGGGGAACATGCATCTCTTGTCTTTAGGAACACAATGCATGAGGTGACAGGAGAAGCATGATCTAGGACTGAGCTAGGATTGAGCTAGGGCAGTGGTTCTCAACCTGTGGGTCACGACCCCTTTGAGGATCAAATGACCCTTTCACAGGGGTCGCATGTCAAACATCCTGCATATCAGATTTTTACATTATGATTCATAAGAATAACAAAACTATAGTTTTGAAGTAGCAACAAAAATATTTTATGGTTGGGGTCACCACAACTAGAAGAACTATATTAAAGAGTTGAAGTGTTAGGAAAGTCTAGATCCACTGTTCTACAGGGATACTAAAAAAGTGTGTGTGTGTGTGTGTGTGTGTGTGTGTGTGTGTGTGTGTGTGTGTGGTGTGTGTGGCGGGGAGTAGGGGCAGAGAGACAGAGAAGCTAAAGACTCAACCAACTCCAGAAGAGAAGAGGAAAGTCTCATGACGACAGTTGACACAATCAGCAGCTGGAAGCATCTACCATGCATGCTGCAGCTAAATAATGAATCTTCACTATAGATCATAAATTTTAGTCCAATTATAATAAATAATTTATACTTTGGGTCTGGCTACTTTTGGTGAGTGATGATTTTATTTGCAAGTTTTTTTTTTAAAAAAATAAAGTTCATTTAAAATAAATCTATAAACAACTTAAACATAATTATAAATAATTATATTTACTATTCTCAGAGAAAAGAGTATAAGAAAGAATAAGAAAACACTCATTGCAATGAACAAATTCAGGGATTCTAATCAGTGAAGTCTACATACACAAAAAGATACACCGAAGACTTCACAGAAGTATAGGAAGAGGAAGCAGGAGACAAACACCTCTGTCAGAGAAACCGATACCTACAGAGTTGATTGACAGGTATAATGTTCAGGTGATAAATTTTCAGATGAGAAGGAAGAGGATGAAGCAGCAGCAATATTTTAGCCATGACTGGTCTGCCGAGCGATAATAGATGATGAGGATGAATATAGAAAAAGAAGAAGAAATCTAAAAGCAGCAGCCGCCACCAGCACACCAGAAAAGCTGCGGAACGGCAATGAAGAAAACACTCCGAAAAGTAGCAATGAGGAAAAGCAGATTTTCCAGAAAAGAATGTTAACGAAGACGGGTTGATTTCTTGTCAACAACAGATGTCAGAAGTCAATGCAGGAAGTAATGTACTTTAAAGAACTGGGGGACGTAACTGTACCCAGAGTTCTGTACTCCACTACACATCCACCTAGCGAGAGAATAAGTCTACTTAAGAAGTCCACAACCAGAAATCATTTGCTGCCTACAGTGCTTCACTGAGAGAACCACTAAGAGTGAACCTTATGAAGAAAAGTAGGAAATCTCGAGGAAGTGGTGGCTACATAAACCAGCGGTTGGGGCTTGGAAGGTGTGTAAGTGGTTAAGAGGGTTGCTGCTCTTTCAGGGAATGGAGTTCAGTATCTAGCACCCATGTTGGGCTCCTCACAACCACCTGTGACCCCAGTTCTAATGGATCTGATGCCCTCATCTGGCCTCCTCAGAAACACACACACACACACACACACACACACACACACACACACACGCACACACACACACTAAAATAAAACGTGGGTAAATAGGGATTGTACAGAAATGCTGGTATATTTTCTGAACTTTAAAACATTTTTCCTATTACAAAATGGTAATAACAGCAAGGAAGAACGGTGCTTCTGTTTCATAAGAAGATGGAGAAACTAGGGAACTGTAAGATGAAGAGTAATCACTAAACATGGAAATGTTTCTGTAACTTCCCAGCTGATACAGGTAAGAAAATGGACTGAAGCAGCACGTATCAGCCTCCCCAGGCAGGAAGGAAGGGCTGCAACAGGAAGTGGATAGAGGGATGACTTTCTGGTTTGCTGACAGCATCTCAGCTCTCCACTGTGCTGGTCACAAAGACAGAAATATCATAAACACCTGTGACATTGGGGGCTGCAAGGGGGAGAATCTGGAAAGTGTGTATTACAGAACATTAAAAAGGGGGACTGAATAAAGTAAATTAAAAAAGAGAAAGCAGAGAAGGCGGATAACAGGAAGAAGAGAAAGAGAAAAAGAAGGAGGAGGGGGAAGAAAAAAGGAAGGGGAGGAAGATGAGACAGGAAGAAAAATGCCTGCCTTCAGGGGAGATTTCCCTCCTTTCCCCCCTCCTCTTCTCTTCCTTCCCCTACTCTTTCTCTTCCTCTTTCTCCTCCTTCTCCTCCTCCTTTCTCCTCCTCTTTCTCCTCTTCCTTCTTCTCTTTCTCCTCCTCCTTTCCCTCCTCTTTCTCCTCGTCGTTCTCCTCTTTCTTCTCCTTTCCCTTCTCCTCCTCCTCCTCCTCTCTTTCCTGCTATGATCCCAGGCATGCTTTGTTCTGCAGTCATAGCAGCCTTATCTCCGACTCTTCCTCTGCAAAATTAACATTCCTCTGCTTCCTTGGTAACAAGAGCCAAAGTGGATAGTCCAGAATAACCTCATTTTTAGGTCCTTAAATAAATTATATCTGCTAAATTCCTTCTGCAAATGAGAAAAATCCAAGCTCCAGAGGTTGCGAAGAAACTCTGGAAGGCCATCGTGAGTTATCATGGGCCATCTTGATTTCAACACTGAAAAATCTACAATCCATAAAGTCTGCAGTCCCAGACCAACTTGGGGTTGTTTGCACATTCCTTATGCTTCTCTGAAATAGATACTACAGCACTGGGAAGTCCTGCTCCTGAGAGCCCCTCCAGCCTAGGCAAGCAGTCTATGGTTTTAGCATATGGTCCTAGAAATAATTGTCCCCATTCACTGCTTCCCAAGAAGAAATGATTGCCAAATGTCTGGAACGCAGGCCACAGGCAAAACAGTACTGGAGGGTAGGGAGGTAACAGGGAGGTAGAATGCTTGTCTAGGACCCAAAAAGCCATGGGTTCAAACCCCAGAAACACCACTAAAATGGAACTGGAGAGTTGTTGTGAGAACAAGCAGGTTGCAGGCAATCGCCAATGATCAAACTCTGCAAGTAAAGACAAAGGCCAAAAGATTCAACAGTACAAATCTTAGCAATGACAGCCAGTTGCTCTGAAATGTCTCATAGTGAGGGTAAAGGGACAGGTGAATTACTGCTGATGCCACTAAGACAAAGTGAGGGCCTCCCTTTTGTTCGCCCAGACCATTTTCAACTGTGAGAACTTACTAGAAATGCTGTTTCTTGAGCCTTTCTGTTGACTTGGTGTCTCAGACTCTCTGGCATTGAGGTCCATAAATCAACAGGCAGAGGTACACATTATCACTTTACATACATACTTCATGTATGCCTGTATGCAACAGCCCTATGGTCATGGTCCCGAGAAAGCAGCGCATGCTGCTCTTGCCTTTGGGTAATTCCCCCCACTAGTTTTTGGGTAGAACTGGTAGTTTGCTTCAAAGGAATAACTTAGGTTGGAGGGGATGGATCACCTTCTATCCTATAACAATCTGCTTTAGCAGACAGGAGCGGGAGGTTTCTGGGAAGGGTCCATGAGAAGACTCCATGGCAAAGAACTGTGCTCTGCCTCTAGACTAGCACATGGGAAAAGACCTGTATGCCATCACTGAGAGTTATTGGGGTGGTTGGTTTGATGTCAGCTTGAAACAAGCTGAAGCCATCAACCTCAATTGAGAAAAATACCCAACATCAGATTGGTCCATGGGCAAGTCTGTAGTCTGTGGTGCATCTTGTTAACTGATGATTGATGTGGGTGGGACTACTCCACTGTGGGCAGTGCTGACCCCTGGGTAGGTGGTCTTAGGTTGTATATAGGAAAGCAAACTGAGTAAGCCAGAGAGAGTGTTGGTCCATGGCTTCTGTTTTTGTTACTGCCTCTAGTCCTTTCTTGAGTGCCTGTCCTGACTTCTCTTCATGATGGACTGTAAGCTATAAGATAAGATTAACCCCCTTTTTCCCCAAATTGCTTCAGGTTATGGTGTTTTGTCACCGTTGGAAACTCCAATGAAGGTAGTTATTATAAAGCTTTTCATTATAATCTACTTTGTGCACATTGCATTCCTTGCATGGTGCTTTGTTCTTAATGGAACCTGCTATTTTCATAGTCAAAATAGAAAGGAAGGGTGGTATTTTATCTTCTAGCCATTCATTTTTTTCAACAAAGCAAAACAAAAAAAACCCCTCATACCATAAAGCTGTTCACATGATACATAAAATACTCAATAAAATGACTGAAAGTGTGAACAAAGGAAAAGAAAACACAGGGACAGTGGAATTAAGTGGACGCGGATCTAGGTCAGCTTCCTGCTCCGTTCAGAAATACATAGTACTTTCTGTGATGACTTATTTAATTCTTAGTTCCACTATTCAAAACTTGCAGGGAACATTTTAATAGAAATACCTCATTCTCTGTGCAGATCTGGTATGAGCCTGGGCCCAGTTTCTGGAAATTTACCTAGGGTGCCTTATAGCCGTTGAATGCCAAGCACAATGGATCAGAAGACACTGTGCCCTATGGACTGCGAGATAAGACACAGGGAGCCTTTGGCTCTTGGAGCTAACTGGAAGGAGGGTTAATGATGTTCACCAGGTTCACCTCCAGGGACTTCCTATGGAGAACATAAAGTCAGCTGCTGGGGGATTTATGCTATGGAAATCAAACACTGTGAGTTGGAATTTCATTTTGCATTCACCGGGCTGATTTATGGGGGTGCTCCTAGAGTTACCTGAACTGAATAAAAATCAAGAAAGATATTCCTTGCATAAGTAACCGAGCACCATCTTCCCTCATAGAGCTGGTGACAGTTCTGTGCCGACAGTCCAGTGGCAGGGGAATGGTAAAGCAAGCAGCACACCCAGTGGCCATCCATCCCTCTGGACATTATGGGCTGAGGTTCTGTATCAGGTGACAATGTTGTCACCTTGATGTCCTAGTCCTCTTGATGTCTTCTCATTCCCTCTGTGTGGGCTGCCATGATGTCTATGCCTGCAGATCCCCCTGACAGAGTTGGATTAGGGAAAGAAAGGGAAGGGAGGGGATTTGAAAACAGAGCACTTTTCCAAAATGAGTGTGTGCTCTCCAAAGAAGCCTGGGGTGGCAGATAGCAATCTGGGGCCTCCGGTAGTTTTCAGTTCTCTCATCTCCCTCAAAGAGTCAGAATCTTGTCCTGAGATGTGATTCTGATGTGTGGAAAGATTATTTCTCAAACAATATGGCCCATCGGTAGAAGCCAACTGCTTCAGCTGGTATCAGACATGGAACCAGCCATCTGTCCCAGGGCTGGGAGGAACACTGACTTGGCCTGAATGGTGGATAAAAAAATCATAGTGCCACATGGCTAACTTAAGGGGCTTTTGAGGGATGTTGGACTCCAGAATGTTCTGAACCCTGTGTAAGATGCAGTTCCAAACCCATCAGAAAGCAGAACCACAAAAGCACCAAATGCAGCTCTCACCCACTAGCTTAGGAGCAGCTGTGGATTTCTGAGTGGATGACTGTGGAGAAACCCGAATGGGGTTAGAGTCCTTTCAGTGTCCTGTGAAAGGTGTCAAGCCCGGAGAAGAGCGTCAGGGTGGAAGACAGTCTCATTACTACACAGAGGGGAGCAGGAGGCATAATCCTCTTAGGTAATCAAAATTGAAGTGCCCGTGGTGCGTGGTACAGCCTGGATCATCACCAAAATACCAGTGTTTCATTATGAAACTGTCAACAGAAATGTCAAAACACCTTCTCTTGCAAGCAAGATTCGATTTCCTTTCATTTAGCTCCTTGATTGCTTTCCTGCAGGAAGATGCCGTATGCAGACGTCTCCCTGACAGCATTCCACATTGCCCATCATATCTACATTGTGTGGGTCTAAATGGAGCGTCGAAATATAGTCATCAAACAGGCAGGGGTCCAGGAAGGATTCCTTGTGTGTGCATAGACGGGAAATGCTGTAGCAGCTTGCTGGGGTCAGGGAACTGCAGTTGCAGGACTTGACGAAGACTTACTTCTGTTTTAATACTTTTCCTTCACATCTTTCCTTGTCCTTCATGCTTTGTTAGCACTATTTAACAGAGAGTAAATGAATGGAATCATCTGCCCCAAATGGCCCTTCGCAGACCTAAATTACAGCATTGACTTCACTGTCTTCTCAGTAGACAAGACGTATAGATTGCTGTGACGAAGGAAGTTCCCTGGCTAACTTGGTTAAGTTACCAGAGGCGTCTGGAGGGAAAACAGCAGGATGAAAGCTTCAATTCATTTTAAAAGTCCAAGTCTTTGTGAGACAGAGCTATCTTGCCCGGCTTGTGGTTTATATCTGCCTCGGCTTCCTGGAGAGTGGTCATTCAGTTCAACAGTATCCCCTATGTTCATCCATCCACAGGATTTCCTGTCTCAGAGAAGAGAAGAAGCAGGCTTGGATGAGTAATCTTGTTTCTTTCCTGTTGCTCTGATAAACATCACAATCAAAGGCAACTTAAAAAGAAAGGGTTCTTTCATCTTACACTTCCAGGTCATAGTTCATCATCGAGGGAAGCCTGGAGAGGAACTCAGAAAAGGATCTTGAAGCGGAAACCGAGTTAATGCTGCTCATTTCTTTGATCTTGAGTTCATGCCCAGCTAGATTTCTTATATGCGTCAGACCTTCCTGTCTAGGGATGGCGCTGCCCACAGTGGGCTGAGCCCTGCCCACAGCAATCATTGATAAATACAATCTCTCATAGACATGACTTCATGCTGATTTGGTATGAGCAATTTCTCTGTTGCGCTTACCTCTTCTCCTGGTGACTTTATGCTGGATCAAGTTGACAATAAATAAATTAACCAATACAGACGAGAACATCAGAACCATGTCATTTCTGACAGAAGAAAAAGTACCCCTACACTTCTGTTTCAGTGAGATCAGGGAACCACTCCCGTGGGGCTAGAGTATCAAACAGTGGAAGGTTGAGGAGTGATATAAAAATAATCTTGGGTACTTGAGAGGCAGAGGCGGGCATATCTCGATGAGTTTGAGCCCAGTCTGGTCAACATTATGAGCTCCAGGTCTGACAAGTACTACATATCGAGACCCTGTATCAAAAACAAGTAACAACAACAACCTTGGTGGAAGTGATATTTTGCTAAATAATTTCATCCAGAAACAATAATAGGAATAGTTATCACCTGTTAAAATGTCTTCTAAGCCTTTTTGTGAGATTCACAATGAGAGATACATTTTGCCTTGGAGCCTGAAGTACACAAACATAAATATGAATATATTCAAAACCAATCTGAGGATCATGGAGCAGCCCTCTGACACTTCCTGTTTGTAAATCACCGACTCACCAGCCAAACTCACCAGCCAACGTCGTGGTCAGCAGTGATGGAACAGTGAAATCTCTTGTTGGCAGTCCCCTGCAGACAGCTTGCCTGTGTCGCAGTTCCGATTCAGGAACATATGAAGCTTCTTTCTCTTCTCTTACTGAACTTCAGGTTTCTTGTCTATAAAATCGAATTAATATTATCTCGGGGGACTTTTTAAGAGGTTGTGATACCCAACTATCCTTCATTATTAACCGGGACAGTAGTCCACAAGTGCCCGTACCCCTTACCAAAACCATGTAGATTTTTTGTTTATCGTCTTTTGAGACAGGGTTTCTTTGTAGCTCTGGAGCCTGTCCTGGAACTAGCTCTTGTAGATCAGGCTGGCCTTGAACTCACAGAGATCTGCCTGCCTCTGCCTCCCGAGTTCTGGGATTAAAGTCATGTGCCACCACCGCCTGGCCAAACCATGTAGATTTACATAGAACCTGTGCACAGCCTCTGTGCACTTCAAATCCTCTCTAGCCCCCTCATAGTATCTTGTGTCTTTTTCTGAAATATCTCTCACAGCAGGAAGAGACTATTATTGCCTGGTCTAATAACCAAGTCAATAATATGCCTTGGGTTCACTTATGACTGTGGATGTGAGTTGCTGTCCTACTGTTTGCTCAGGCTATTTAAATTTAATCGGCCTTTAAGAAAGCAATGCAGCCCACCTGGATGTCTTGCATTTCCCATGTAATCATAGATGGTGTATGTATTTAACTTTAACAACCTAAGTTAAATGCATAGCTTTAATCCAAAGCTATGTTAATATCCATTACCCTGCCCAAGAATAGTGTATATATGTGTGAATGTTGGCATGTTATGGTAACCATGTGCTGAAAATAGTCAAAAGGTTGAAAGCAACCTTAAATAATAAATATCCACTGTACATGTTGGAAGCAGCATGCAGATAGAGGTTAATGTCAATTCCGTTTGGTTTAGGGTACTAGTGTGGGCCACTGTGTCAGTCAGTGAAATAATTTCTTGCTTCAAAAATTTTTCTGAGTGCTTCTGAGAAGTATTCTTTATTCCTTCCCCATAGCATGTTTTCTGTGCTTTTCAATAAATACAGATCAACCCCCTTTTTAAGGATAGGCTGCAAGGACAGATTAGACACACACAACAGACAGACAACTGGTCATAGAGCACGAACTACAAACAGAAGGAAGACACAGGGAGAGAAGTGGGAAACACAACTCTGGAGTCACTCTTGCTTTAGAGTACTCTTTTCTCTATCCTTAGTGCAGTACCAGTGCAGTGCTTAATACAATAGAGATGTCCTGCAAATAATTGCTTTACCATGCTGTTGGCAGAGCAATAACACAAAGATTGTTCATTTTCCAAAGAGATACATTTGAAGATACAGTTTTCTGTCTGCAACCGATTGAATTATTGGATTAAAATTCATGGATTCTAACATGGAGTCTAACAGTAATAAGAGTAAAGATTTTAGCACGTAGTAAGCATTTCTTAAATGATTGCCCTCTTACCGGTTATCGATGGGCACAATAGCGCTGCATGAATCACCCCCAAGCATTAGAGCAAGCATCAGCAAGCAGTTATTTACTGACGGATCTGTGGTATTTCCCCCAAATAGTGGTGGACCGTGCTGCACAGCCTCTTGTTCCAACAGATGAGACCCACACAATCTCCATGTGATGGAAGACAGGCAGAGAGAGCAGGTTCTGTCTCCCAGGCTTCCAGTCACAGTGAGAGGTCAGGGCAGAGTTAGACAGTAAAGAAGAGGTGACAAGTCATCCTGCCTTGGATCAGGGCTGTGCTGGAGAGTTTGACCTTCTCACTGACACACACACACACACACACACACACACACACACACTCACACTATAAAGGCTAGTCACCAAGGAGGAAGCTTCTAGCTCAGGTCCAGCATAAATTTTCTGCATTCTGCAACCAAGAAGTGTAGTATCTTCAACAACAGGATCTTACTACCTAGTTCTGGTGAGTGACCAATGGTAGCTGCCACTGAATCCTCTCCAGGCACCCTTGTGTTTCTACTCTCTCCTATAAACATTTTGAAACCATTATCTAAAGCAAGAGGCTCTCAACTTTCCTAATGCTGTGACCCTTTAATACAGTTTGCCATGTTGTGGTGACTCCCCAACCACAAAATTATTTTCATTGCTACTTCATAACTAACTTTCGCTACTCTTATGAAGTATAATGTAAATATTTGTGTTTTCTGATGGTCTTAGGTGATCCTTATGAAAGGGTCACTTGACTCCCACCAAGAGGTTATGACCTACAGGTTCTTCAGAGTGGTCCATGGTCATAGTCAGACATTCAACCACATCCCCTGAGCCCTGGGACAACGAGCTATATCCGAGGAGCAAAGGTGAGATTCATTTCCTATCTGGGTTTGCTGCTCGCCCAACAGATACCCAGAAGCAGCAGCTGGGATCAGACTTGGCAAGATTCAGCATGTACAAGGAGTAAGGCAAAGTTTTCTCAACTTCAGTCATTTAGAGAACCGGTCACTTCAGCAGCAATGAATATGGGAGATAAATCTTCTGCCTGAGTGTTTGTCTGAATAAAAAAGCAAAAAGCATGGCAAGAGACAGGACAGCCCACCATCATGGGTAGCTATTAAAATGACAGCAAAAGGCATAAATGTTCCACCTCTGTGTCTATTTTACCCTGTACTAGAAACAGCCAGTCTTGAGTTACCTGATTCACTGAAGAAACTATAAAGAGTTGACAGATAACACATATGCCTCTTCATGTGCAAGCTCTACGTCCTGGCATAGTTTCAAGAGGATGGAGGAGAACATCTACTAAGCACCAGTTCTATGCCAAATGTATATGTTCTTATAGTAAACAGACCCTTACAACAACACTGTGAGGTGAGCATCAGCATCACCTCTTAGGGCGTGAGGCACTAGGAGCCTGAAGGTATAGAAATCCGTGGGGCAGTTAGTAGAACCCCTACCCAGCCTTCACAAAGTCCAGAACTTGAGCCAATGCTCTGCAAATAACAGATGTGAGGGTGCACATCTGTATTCCACAGGTGGATACCAGAGGATGACAAAGTCTACCGAGGAAATCCTTGGCTACATAGCAAAATCAAGACCAGCCTAGACTATTGTGGAAGCAATAATATTCTTTAAAGAATCCTATGGAAAAGCACAACTGGTAAATGGGGAACTAGTATTTGACTCCACCTTTGTTTGCCTAGAAAACCCTAGACATACATGAAACCTCTGGGAAATTTTTAGCAGAAAATACAACCGAAGAGTTCAGGGCATTCTCTTTCCTGCGGTGTATGTGTATACCTGCCTTGTGACAGCGAAACAACGGCACACGCACGGATACAGCAGTTCCACTGAGACCAGTCTGGAAACACTTTGTCAGGTTTGTTTGGTATTTTGAAGAGGGATTCCAGGAGACTAGTACAGAGGTAGGATTACACACACATGTAGTAGGAGCTGAAATAACAACACACAAATTGTATTCTTTTAAGCACTGCCTGGCCCATTATATCTTGGCTAATTCTTGCATCTTGATTAACCCATTTCTAATAATCTGTGCAGCACCACAAGGTGGTAGTTTACCAGGGAAGAGTCAGCATGTCTGACCTAGAGGCTGGCTCCTTCACGTCTGACCTCACTTCCCTTCTTCCCAGCATTCTGTTCTGTCTACTCCACCTACCTATGTTCTGACCTATTAGGTCAAGCAGTTTCTTTATTAATTAACCAATGAAAGCAACAGACAAATGACCTTCCCACAACTCTCTCTCTCTCTCTCTCTCTCTCTCTCTCTCTCTCTCTCTCTCTCTCTCACACACACACACACACACACACACACACACACACACACACACAAACACACCACAATCAGCAAGGCTAAGAAATGTGGAAATCAGCCTACTTTCAAAATCTATTATAAGAGTTGGAGAAATGGCTCAGTGGTTAAGAGCACTGGCTGCCTGGCTGCTCTTCCAGAGGTCCTGAGTTCAACTCCCAGTAACCACATAATGGCTCACAACCATTTAAGATGGAAACCGATACCCTCTTCTGGCATGCAGGCTATATATGTAGATAGAACACTCATATACATAAAATAAACAAAGTTTTTTAAAGACCCATTTCTACCATCCTTGAACACATACCCAAAAATAGCTTCATCCTACTGAAGACACATTTGCTCAGTTATGTTCATTGCTACTCTAGTCATAATAGCCAGAAATTTAAAATGACCTGGATGTCCATCAATGGATGGACATTGTCGTCAGGACCAACTGAAGAATAAGCATTTTTCTGCTGCATGATAAAGACAGCCAGTCAGAATTGCAAATGCAGGCCAAATCAATGAGAGAGGATCCAGGATATTACTTACAGTGTATAAGCTGCCCAAGCACATCCTGCACAAGTGGCACAAAGACTCCCGTGGTGGGTACGCCTTCTGTTTGCAATGTGCAGGCATGAGACATGTCAAAACAGAAGCATAGAGCTGTCACAGCTTCAGAGTGGAAGCTAAGCCTCCGAACTCCATTGCCACTAGAAAGCATAATGCGCATCAGTTCAGACAGGTAAACATACATTGTCTTCTCATTAGGGAGAACAGCTGAAGAGAAGGTGAACTAGTAAAAAGAATTGTATGTGTATATACACTTCCCTTCTGAGCCCGTGCCATGAGTGTATACTGTGAGAACAATTCCCGTGGGCATTGAAATGTTTGGGGTTAGGTTTCTATTTTATGAATACTATCAGGTCAGTTTCATTGTTTATAATTAAGAACCTATAACATAATCTTCAAAACTTCACTAAGGCCAGGGTTAGCACATTACCAAAATCAGAAAAGTCTAAACTTCTCCATCTTAGTCTAAGAGGTATCAGGAGGGAAGAGGAAAACTGTATAAATTTTAGTTTATCTAAGACCTAGCATAGTACATGACAACATAGGTTCCAAATAAATCATTACTGAATGAATGACTGTTTGGCTTAAGTTTCCACAATTGGTTCAAATTGATGTTACTTATTTAGGCTTAAATGATCAAGTTTTTTTTTTATGTTGTTCCTTGTATGTGACTTATAAAGCACTTAGCCTCTTTTTTTCATCATTATTGTTTTTAATCTCAGAAACAGAAAACCATACAAACACAGGGGCTTTTGCTTGCCACAGAATTCTTATCCAGGTTCTCATAGGTTGCACTGAGCCTCCATTAGTGTTAGATGCCTACAGAAGGTATTTGTCAGCTAGATCTCAAAGCAATTTAAAACAGTTTAAATTAAATAAATTCAGTACTTTTTTCATGAAAAGGACATGAAGTTGGGAAGGATAAAGCAGAGGAGAGAAGGGCCTAGGAGGAATTATGGAAAGAAATGGGGAGTGAGTAGAATCAAAAAACATTTTATTCATGTAAGAAGTTTTCAAATAATTAATAAAGTGTATTTGGGGTGAAGTTCAAGACAGGGTTTCTCTTTGTGTAGTCTTGGCTGTCCTGGAACTCACTTGTAGGGCAGGCCGGCCTCCAACTCGCAGAGATATTGCCTCCCGAGTGCTGGCATTAAAAGTGCGTGCCACCATCACCCAGCTAATAAAATGTATTTTTGAAAGCAATGTAAGTTGTGATTGACACACACATTCCTCTTCCCTTCTCTATCACACATCTCTAATCACCAGATTTATCTCTGGCCTCCGGATCCTTCAGTCTGCCAATGCTGGCAGTTGTTGTCCCTTGGCTCCATTAACCTTCATAAGCTAGGATTTCCTCTTGGCAGTCACGGTCTAGGTTAGCTAAGCACACGTCATGATTGACTGAAGGTTTCCTACACAAAATGTGACTTTACAGGATGTAAACATTTGAATGTGTTCAGTTTATCCATTTCCTCTGCGTGGGCAGAGTAAACAGGACTCTTCACACTGCTAAATCATCTCCTGTGCGTGAAATTGTCATGTGTTGCCTTGGGCTCATCATTGCTACCACCTGAGAATGCATGTTAGCAATGACTGAAGTCCTTTCTAGGACAGCGTGGTGCCAGCGCCTTGAGCAGCTTACAGTAGGCTCCCTCTTTTCTTCTGAGCCAGGAAGCAGTGAAAATGAAAGACGTTGATTAGAAGTAAAGTGGAACCGCCTCTTGAACATTAATATATATTAAATTATTTTCTCACACTTTCTCACACACTATGAAAGTCTTTCGTAGCCTAATTGAGGTGGCTGATTCAAAGACATCTTGAGTGATAGCTAGGTGCTCGCAGATCTCCCTCTTCCGGGAATGCCATGTGAACTTGTTGTGGGTGAAGACACTACTGTCTCTGCAGCGGAGACAGGTGATTAGAGAAGGGAAAAGGTGGAACCAGAAAGACTCATGGGAAGCATTTTGTGTCCCGTGCACAGAAACAAGCGCTATTCAACTAATAGACTTTGGAGCAGGGGCTCTCAGATAACTCTTTTTTAAAAATCAAACCAATGCCTAAGTGAACTAGGAGAAAGAGTAGAAGGTTTCACCTTGCCCGTGAGTCAAGAAAGGCTTCCTTCTTTCTTGTTAACTAATTCCATATAGTTAATCCCTTTGGAAATACTTTTGGTGGATTCTCTCTTCCTGAATAGACTCTCACTGAAATACTAAGAATATGTTTTCAGTTGGAATGTGAATATCTGTTTTGGTATTTCTCTCAAAGCAGACCTTAGACCATAAATGAGGACAAGCCTGGAAGAAAGAAAGTGAGCAGTCAAGAGGAGGAGGCCGGTCACTGGGTCACTGGGGGAGTCTTACTGTACATATCTGGAGATGCATTCTGCCTGGATGCTGGGCCATGTGTTGACAATGCAACTCGGAATTAATCTACCAACAAGAGAGAGGTGTGTGATTGGAGCAGAGTGATTTTAATTAATCTACCAACAGGAGAGAGGTGTGTGATTGGAGCAGAGTGATTTCTCCAGCATTTCTGACCCCCCTCCTCTTGTGTGTGTGTGTGTGTGTGTGTGAGTATAGAGTAGACATTTATGGCAAAGAAAGACAACAGGAAGGAGACTCAGGCATTGATATTTTGCCAGAGCCAAAAGGATATGGGAGGAAGCATGATGCATTTATAAGCATGCAGGCACATTTCTATGTGGAAAATGCACACAAGGTCACTCAGGTTGACTCAAGACGGTGACTAGAGACTTAAGCAACTCTGTGATACACAGGGTCTAAGCAGTTGGGTATATTTGGATTCCACTGAAATAGCCAATGTCTAAGTCACCATGAGTTTATATTGCTACCTATAAGTGTTTCTGGAGATTCCAGTCCTTGGCATTTGAAAAGGTGGCTTGGTAAGTATGTGTTGAATTAATATTATGCTTTAATTTTAACTGTGACACCCCTTTATTTCCCGCCAAAGTCAACCTCACCAAGTACCTTCACTCTGTTTTATGCTCGTGAGTGTTCTTTCTTATAAGAGTTATCTTATTTTAATCATGCGTATATTTTTCTGTCTACCTAATCAGAATGCCCCTACCTTGTGGGTACATTCCTCTGACCCTCTGCTCTTTCTTTATATTCACCTTAATTCTTAGCTATTTTGCTCTGCAAAGCTATCTCTCACCCAAACGATTGCCTTCGCAATGGCTACTTAGTCATCCCACACAATGTATGGAGGTTAAAAGCAGAGATTCTATACATAACATGTCCCCATCACTGTTTGAGGCAAAACATAGCATAGGGGTGGTACATTCTCAGCAACCAGTACCCCTGTAGCTCCATTCTAAAACATTCTCTTTGGGAATCCTCGTTCACTCAGCCCTGGGCAACCATTGCTCTGCTTTTGGTCTCTGTGAGAGCATACTTCTTGTGGATATTCCACACAGAAGGAATTAAAGCAGTCTGTGACTGACTGCTGTGTGGCTTCTTTCACTGGTCTCGTCTTCAAGCTTCATTGATATTGCTTTATATTATTTATTTAATTTTTATATTTTATTAATTGTGTGCATATGGGTGTTTGTCTGCATGTGTGTCTGCACACCACACATGTGCAATCTCCACAGAGGCCAGAGAGGGTGTCAGATCTTCTGACACTGGAGTTACAGGCAGTTGTAAGCTATCTCCCTTGGTCTTAACCACTGAGTCATCACTCCAACCACTGTGTTTTATTTTCTACTTATTTATTTAATTTTATGTGTATGGATGCCTTGCCTGCATGTTTGTGTGTGAACCACATACATACCTGGCTCCCCCAGAGGCCAGAAGAGGATGTTGGATCCCCCAAAAGGAAATGGAGTAACAGAAGGTTGTGAAATACCACATGGGTGCTAAGAAACAAGTCTGGGATCTCTGCACGGGCAATGGGTGCTCCCTGGTCATGCAGTTCTCAGCTGATGGGGTTTGGGTTGTTTCCAACACTGGCTGGTGAGAACAATGTCCCTAGGCTCCTGTTGGTGCACACAAGAGTTCCAATGCAGATTTGGGTGCTATCAGCTACATTCATTTGGCTGTGGCCACATCTCTGACAGAAACAACTTTCAAGAGGGAACATTTAGGCCTGCCGATGGTTTCAGTCCATCATGGTAGAGAAGGCAGCACAGCACAGCCTGTGGTAGCTTAGTGGCCGTTCACACTGCGGCAGAGGACAAAGAACACAGGTGGGTAGAACCTTCCACAGCCTGCCCCAGAGATTCACTTCTGACAGCTAGGCCCCGCCTCCCAACGGTTCCAATTTCTTATTCACAAAGAACTAGAGAAGTACCTACTTCATATAAACTTTAGGGAAATTAAATATGACGGTTTGTGAAAAACAATAGTTTCTACCTAAATAAAACCCAAACATTAGCTACTTTAGTAAGTTGCTTTTATTGTAACCCTTGAGTATTTCCACATAAATATCCCAATGTTGTCTGTGGCTTTAGATTTTTATCTCTCATCTTACCTGGTAATCAACTCTAGAGTTTGGAGAATCAAATCAACCATAAAAGGTAAAGGATGTCTCAAAAAGTAAACGTGTGACTGACTATGCCATATTCAACAAGACTCATAGCAACAAAACTTAACCTGTGGCCTACTCATGTAATAGATACATGGTTCACCGTAGTAAATAACTAATCTATGACATACCTAACTACATAATACACAGGATTCTGATTTATGGCGCACCACTGAATAAGCAATGAAGAAGGTTTTATGAAACTGTCTCGCAAGATTTTCAGCATTCAAGAAAGGACAAAGTAAATTCAGATCACTGCGAATTTTTATTTAAAAATTAAATTAAGAAAGAAAAGTTAAGGGAAGATCTTTGTAGCTTAGCCTGTGGCGAGGAAAGCAACAAATCTGATTTGATTATTACACCAAAGAAGTTTGACTTTAAAACAGAACACAAAAAGGAAACAAACTGAAGAAGAAAAGTACTTGCCACAAAAAAACACCATCATGTTTATCCTCTTAGCTCACAAAGAACTCCAAAGCGACTCAGGAAAAAAGAACATGGCAGCAACAGAAAAGTAAAACAGCTCAATGGTAATTTACCAAAACAAACATTCCAGAAAACAAAATAAATACACTTCTTACAAAGAAAAGAAAAAGACTCACTATTCACTAGGAAACAAAGACTTCCAAAGGAAACCAGAGGGAAACCATTTAACAACTTCCAGGAACTGATTGTCCTCAGTGAGGCTGTGGGTTAACCAAGACCAGGCACTTTTACACATTGTGGATAACTGAGCATATTGCTGCACGGATTCTGGGAGCTCTAGAATTTTTTTTTTGATGGACTTGTATAGCATATTGCCTTTCCTTGCTGGTTTCTTTCTTTCAGTATAATGATTTTGATAGTCATGTATGTTATCTGTATTGTTTATTGGGACTTTTGTGTGTGTTTGTTATTTCTGTTCTCAGCCATTCATTACAGATAAAGCTGTTGAAAATATTATTAGGGGGCCAGAGTGATGGCTCAGAGGTTAAGAACACTGGTTGATGTGTCAGAGGCTGGGGTTCGATTTCTACGATACATAGGTAGATCACAACCTTCTATTACTTTGGTTCCAGGGGATCTGACACCTTCTTCTAACCATTCACACACACACACACACACACACACACACACACACACACACACACGATGTATATACATACATATAGGTGCTCATGCTCAAAAACTACCTAAATCGTTTTTTAAAGAACATTTTAGACAGATGTTTGTTTAGAGATATGGGTGTGTGTTGCTTCCTTTGAGTAAACCTAATAAGTAAATTGCTAATTAACATACATCATGTTTTACAATCAACTCTTGTGCTGCCTTCCAGCATTCGGTTCATGGCATTCCCATAGGCAGGATCGGAGAGCTGTGGCTGCTTCATGACCTCGCCAGCATTTTGTAATGCCAGACTTTTGCATTTCAGTCAGTCTAGACGTTATCAACTTACTCTTTGGGCGGGTGGTGCTATGTTATAGGAAATAGGACAGACCTTTAATCCTCCTTTTCAATTGGCCACTTTCACAAGACTATTGACTTCCTAGTCACTCTCACTTATATTTTCATAGGCCTGTTTACCTTCTTACTTAACATTTTGTTTCCTTTTGTTTCAGAGAGGGTCTCACGGTGTAGCCTAGGATAGCCTAGATATTACAGTTCTCCTGCCTCAGACTCTCAAATTCTGTAAAGTTCTGTAATTATAGGTGTATGCCATCGTGTCCAACTTTACTTTCTCTGATTTTTCTGAGGCATTTTTTAATCAAAACAAACAAATGTTCAAAATAGAGTGAAAAGATTAGGACAGAACCATATTCAGTAAGAATGGTGGTTATCTCCACTTGGAAAATGATGAGGAATTCTTATTTAATTCCTCATAATTTACTCCCCAGTTTCCTATCATGAAGATTTAATGCTTTAAAAAAAAATCCAGAAAAGTTCCCCTAAGTTTGTCTGCTCGAACAATAGTTATTTGGTTAGCTCTCCCTAGATGTTCCAGTGTGCTAGATGGTGTTAGCTGTCTGCAGCACAGCCGGTAAGGCTGGAGCAGTCTGCAGGGAGAAGGGAGCATTTCAACCCAGTCAACTTCTCAGTTGGATCTAATAAATTTTCCTTCAGGCTCTCGTCTTTTAAGTGAAACAGAATGTGCTAGACTATAAATAAAACTGTTGGCAAGCAGGACAATGTTGGGGCTGCTACCATCAGAAAAAGAAGAAAAAAAATCCCTAAAATACACTTGAGAAGTAACATGCCGCAGGTAAGAGGCCACACACACCTCTTTCTACTTGTGGATGCACAATAGCAGTCAGCTACATCCCAGCAGGCTGGTCTCTCTGATGTTCTATAACTCTTGCAGATACTCAGACGCTCGTGATAGGTTCAAATGATGCCACTTACTGCTGTGTGCCTTTTAAGGCTTCAAAGCCTGGCACCACAATGAACACTACTTTAGCAAAGAACAGCTCAGTCAGGAATGTTTCAGGGAGTATCATACTGAATGGAAAATTCTTTGATTGCGGCACCCAGGTTTCTTCCCTGGAGCCTTACCTCGTTTGTGGGGGTTGAACCGCAGCTCTCTTCCTGGTTTGTCAGAGTCTCAGCTTGGCACATCAAGCATCTGAGGGTACACCCCTCCCCCCCAGGCTGTTTGTCCTCTTTTTGTGTGGGTTGTACTTTCCCTTTAGAGTCCTCTGTGGTCCTTCCAGCATCACGAGGCTGCAGGATGCCTCGGATCAGAGACTGATGATTATTGAGACTGACATCTCTGGGAGTTGGGCTTGCCTACTGGTGTGATTAAGTCAAGCGTCGCCTTCACAACTCCCACCCCTACCATTCAATAAGAGATTGCTTCCCGCTGCTCACCCGTGGAGGGATCCCGGGAGTGAGCGCCATGAAAAAATTCTCAAATTGGAGAAATCAGGGTCTGTGTACTACTACACAGTGATGACTTAACAGACTTGACATACAAGTCTGTGGCTCTTAGCTTGATTTCTCCCAGCATCTCTCTCTTCTTTTAAGCATTAAGAGCATTCGATTTTTACATGGGAGGATCAGTATCTCATATTTGTGGTAATATGGATGGGAGAGGATTGACCTTACCCTGAATTATGCAGATGGGCTCAAATTGCCTTTGAATAACTTTATTTTGCCCACAGGAAGGGGAGTGCTCGGCAACAGACACGTAAATGCATAGATCTAGAAACAGGAGAGAGAGCTATCTTTTGAGAGACAAATAGAGAAGAAAGATCTTTCTTAAGCCGAAGACTATGCTCTGAGGACAGTGGCTCAGATGTTCTGGTGGTGACATCATGGTGACAGAGGACTCTCAGTCCACAACAGCCTAAACATAATGCAGCAGGTCACATTGCAGCTGCGGGCCAGGAAGCAGAGAAGTGGGCTGCAGACAGGGCCAGACCATGACACTAAAGCTAACCCCTTTTAGTGACCTGTCTCCATCATCTAGGGCCCAAATTCTGAAGATTCTGCAATCTTCCAAAACAGAACTACAAGCTGGGGACCAAGTGTTCAAACACATGTGTCCAGTAAGGAATGTTTCACATTTGAACATAATGAGAAGTGAATTTAAATTGTCCAATATCCGTATCACCAAACACTGTTCCAGAATTTCTTATACTGTGACCCATGTTCTAACAACAGCAACAATAAAATGTATACCTTTAGCCACTACTTTAAAACTAAAGGCACTTGGACCTGGATTGGTTTCCTGTGTTAGAGATCATTTTTCTACCTTTAAACTTGGGGTCTCCATTGTTCAGATTCCACAGCCTTGACATTCATTATCATTTGGGGAAGTGCTCAAAGAGAGTTTCTTCTTGAGACTCTGGAGTGAGTCCTTGTATGAAACCCCTACCTTGTGTCTGAAATGGCTTCCTTGCTCCTTCCCTTGGGTACATCATCTAAGACTTCAAAACTCCATCTCAACACTCTGCATCAAATAGTCACTGAAAATCTCTGCACCCCAATAAGCCTCTCTGCCGAAGCAATAATCTGAATCAGACCAATCAAACTGGATTAGAAAAAGCCCAGGTTTAATGGCTACCAAAGCTCCCAGGAGACTTTCCAGCCCCCCTGAGAGGAGACAGAAAAGGAAGACTGGAAAAACCACATGTTTGTTCTCTGAGAGGAAGTTTAACTACCCTGTGGGAGCGGTCTTGATCATCTCTGGGGTGGCGTCATCGTTTGGTGGGCTTTTTTTAGGGGTAGAGTCTGGACTGAGGCAACTTGGGGGGGTGGTAGGGGTAGAGCCTCCACCCAAACATTCCAGACTCTTTGGGTATATGGATTCCAGCTGGAGTGAAGCCTTTACCCAAACATTCCAAACTCTTTGGGTATATGGATGCCAGGGACTAGGGTGACCAAGCATCCCAGACTCTTCGGGTATAGGAGCACTGGCTCAAGTCTGGCTACTTCCTGTGGGCATGGGGAGACATGGGGGAGGGGAGAGTTGGGAGTTGGTGGGCTCATGCTCAGTGAGAGGTGTGCGTGAAGAGGCATCAGTTTAACTGCCATCCTGGAGACATCCTCAGACATCTGTTCCTTGAGAGAGATGAGAAGGCAGGTTGCTAGGAGAAAAAAATAGATTGTTATTACTCCCCCTAATAATGCTATGTAGGTGCGCATTTGAGGCTGGAGAGGTGGTACCAGTGGTGAAGTCCCAGGAGCTGGTGCAGATGCTGCCATTATCTAGGGGGCCTTCTGTAATTTGGTCTTGACCAAGATAGCAGGAGTGATCTGTAAAATATGCTCAAAAATGGGTGGGGTCAAAAATAGGCTCCAGAGACTTAGTTTTTACCAGATTTCTTGATGCAGCTGCAGAACTTTTCCCTGCAGGTATCTCTAAGACAGCTGGAACAGATTGACATCTTGGTGCCATAGCAAAAGGCTATGGCTTTAGGTTAGAAGTCATGAACATTTTAGAAGACAACTAAAGGAAATTGAAAACTCTGAACCTCTAAAGATATATCTGAAAACTGTTAATTCTGAACCATGAAGCCCGTGAAAGAGGCACACCTCTCTGTGTTTTTAGCAGGAAACTTAAAAAATGAACTAATGAGCTACCAGTATCCCAAGTCATCAGATGCCATCAGACAGAACTGAGAGGGGTAAATAAATGAGCAGAAGTGAGACAGTTTTTTCCAGCTACCCAGGCAATCCCAAGTTTCTCCATGGTTTTTGGCGAACATCAGTCTCAGAAACAATACTTGCCTTTAGCTGCTGAGCCCAGGAGGCCTGACAGATTTTCCTGGGAGGGTAGGGTTTAGTCTATCTGTTTTGGCAGGATGAGATGATCCCTGATGTAGTGTCGTCCATTTTAGGCAGGGTCCAGGCAGCAGATGAAGTGAAAGTCAGTTTTTTTGCTCTGTGGGTAGCTTTGCCATATCCAAAAGCAAACCTCCAGACTTCTGCAACCAAGAATCTTCTTGGAGGAGCTATAGGATGCTGCAGGAGCTGGGATGTCTCTCTATCATAAGAAGCTCTTTTGTTAAATGTCATACTCTCAGATCTGTAAAGGCACTTGAGAATCAGGGTACCATTACTTGTCAGGTGTATCTAAATTAGACATAGAAGTTAAATTTAGACAGAGTTTACTCAGTCAGTTTACCAATGTCAGTCGAGGCAAGAAGAGTAGAAGGAATATTTTAGTAATTCAAAGTATACTGGAGGTGGAATGTCTCCTTGGTAGGACCAGGGCACATGGGTACTCTTACTCAAGATGGTGCTGAGGTTTTGCTTTGACCTCAACCAAAAATGGTGGCTATTCACGTGTTTGTATTTTTCCAGAGCTGTTGTTACAAGTTTTACAGATTTTAAAATACACATACATATACACACAGAGATAAAACAAGCATACTGTGGTCCCATTATTTACATGTATATATTAATAGACAGATGAATAAAACTTTTTTCCAGGAAACTGTGCCAGTTTGACAAAATTAAAAATCCTGGAGTAGGCTGCAGGAGCCAGGCGAACACACAGAGGGTCCCGTTGAGGGTCAGGTCAGCAGATGCTGTAAGGGAGAACAGAAACACAAGGATGGAACTCTTATGTATCTCAGAGGAGGGGGCAGGGAGAATGGATTCATTGCAGTGTGACCAGATCATCTGCGAGGAATGCAGAGAAACAGCAAACAGTGAAGAACAGATGACAACACAGTATCCAGAAACCATGGGCATATGGGGGTTTTGTTTACTTGTCCCTACACTGGCAAAAAATTCTTGGGCGTTAAGGATGTATGGCATCCGATAGCCCCAATTTAAAAAGATTTTGTAAAGGGCAACCCAAGGGCATTTGGGAATCAAGCTTTGAGTTTCAGGTGCCCACTTCAGAAGTCTATGCTGGGACCAAAGCCATACATAAAAGATATTTGTGTTTGTGAATGAATAAATAAATGAGCTAATGAAAATTATTTCCTCTAACCCTTTCAAAATTCCACCAGAATTTCAATGTGAAAAAGGCTATTATTATTTTCATTTATTTATTTATTTATTAAGGATTTCTGCCACCTCCCCGCAACCGCTTCCCATTTCCCTCCCCCTCCCCCGATCTAGTCCCCCTCCCTCATCTGCTCCAAGAGCAATCAGGGTTCCCTGACCTGTGGGAAGCCCAAGGACCGCCCACCTCTATCCAGGTCTAGTAAGGTGAGCATCCAAACTGCCTAGGCTCCCACAAAGCCAGTACGTGCAGTAGGATCAAAAACCCACTGCGATTGTTCTTGAGTTCTCAGTATTCCTCATTGTCCGCTATGTTCAGCTAGTCCGGATTTATCCCATGCTTTTTCAGACCTAGGCCAGCTGGCCTTGGTGAGTTCCCGAAAGAACATCCCCATTGTCTCAGTGTGTGGGTGCACCCCTCGTGGTCCTGAGTTCCTTGCTCGTGCTCCGTCTCCTTCTGCTCCTGATTTGGACCTTGAGATTTCTGTCCGGTGCTCCCATGTGGGTCTCTGTCTCTGTCTCCTTTCATCGCCTGATGAAGGTTAATATTCAGGAGGATGCCTATGTGTTTGTCTTTGGATTCACCTTCTTATTTAGCTTCTCTAGGAACATGAATTATAAGCTCAATGTCCTTTATTTATGGCTAGAAACCAAATATGAGTGAGTACATCCCATGTTCCTCTTTTTGGGTCTGGCTTACCTCACTCAGGATAGTGTTTCTATTTCCATCCATTTGTATGCAAAATTCAAGAAGTCCTTGTTTTTTACTGCTGAGTAATACTCTAATATGTATATATTCCATACTTTCTTCATCCATTCTTCCGTTGAAGGCCATCTATTATTTTCAAAACTTGGAATGCCAATGGACTTTTTAAAAAAATCAAGGAAAGCCAGGCGGTGGTGGCGCACGCCTTTAATCCCAGCACTCGGGAGGCAGAGGCAGGCGGATCTCTGTGAGTTCGAGGCCAGCCTGGTCTACAAGAGCTAGTTCCAGGACAGGAACCAAAAGCTACAGAGAAACCCTGTCTCAAAAAAAAAAAAAAAAATCATGGAAGTCAGGTCAGAGGGAGACTTACAGATTCAGAGGAGGCTCACAGGTTCAGAGGACTTGTTGCTCTTCCAAATGACTTGATTTTAGTTCCTAGCACCTTGGTTATTTGGGTCACAAGCACCTCTTACTCCAGCTCTAAGAGATCCAATGCCCTCCTCCAGCCTCAGTGGGCATTTACACATACATATGCAATCCGCCCTCATGCTCACACATATGTACATAATTAAAAATAAAAACAAAATCTCTTAATTTGAATTTACAGAAATTAGCAATTTGGCTCCAACTCAGACAAAGAACAATATCTATCTATCTATCTATCTATCTATCTATCTCCTATCTATAGCTATAACAATACTTACAATATATATAGATGGGGCTGGAGAGATGGCTCAGTGGTTAAGAGCATTGCCTGCTCTTCCAAAAATCCTGAGTTCAATTCCCGGCAACCACATGGTGGCTCACAACCATCTGTAATGAGGTCTGGTGCCCTCTTCTGGCCTGCAGACATACACACAGGCAGAATATTCTATATATAACAAATAAATAAATAAATATTTTTTAAAATTTTTAAAATACACAATATATATAGATATGTGCATGTGTACACATGCATGCACACACACATATGGCTTCTGTGACAAGGGAGTTATGAATTTATACTATTGATGCAATGGCTCAAAGTGTAAATGTTCAGAAGCAGTAGAGAATAACAGTTTCTGGAAGTTGTAGAAGCTTGTGTTACACTTGGAAAGTGTACATTACAACTTGGGAGGACAGGTTATATCTTGGGGAAAGCCATGAAAGACACTGCTGGATAGCTTGGAATGTTTATATTGTGGTTCCATGATTAAGAGCATATTTTTTTTCATCACTCTGTAAGTTTAGAATTTGTGCATGTGTGTGCACCTGCCAGACAAATTAATGCTATTGTATCTAATCACACCAGAAGTAAAGTGCTTCATAAAAGTTTAACTAGAAGTTATGCCATTATTTGCCTTCCTGCTATGAGAACTTTTATTTTAAAAAGCATCTAATTTAGACCCAGTACTTGGAAAAACTACACATAAGATTTTGGAAATATTCTAGAGTCACATCAAAATAGAACAACTGTGCAGAACCCTGCTTTGAATCAAATCATTCAGCAATCTTTCTTGTAATCACCTTCTCTCTTTGTCAAAGAGCAAGAGTGGATGGCGCAACTTGAAGTTTGTATTGTTTCCCAAAGAGTGAAAAAAAATAGAAATTATTGGCACCCTCTTTGTTTCCAAATTAGGTCTGCCTCTGACAGACAGGTGGCTCATAAATTGATCTTTTTTCATGGAAATTATGGTGCACTTAATTTTTCTTAAGACCAAAGCTATAAATAGAAGGCGGGTCATTGTATCATGACAATGAATTATTATTATTTATGCACATTGAAGATGAGAGTTTCTTGCCCTCATAAATTACCTCTTCATGACTCATTGAGTTCCTCCCGACCCATGAATAATGAGTTCCCTAATCTGTAAAGAGCTGGAGCAGTGAAGACAAAGCAGGAATGGGAGGAGCTTGGAGAAGAATTCTTGAATTAAGGACTTAACATATTTACATAGCAGGTTTAGAAAGACGGTTCCTTGGCAGTCCACGCTAAATCAATGCTGCATAATTTGAGAAATAGCAGCCTGGTGATTCTTTCTTTTTTTCTGACAAGGATAAGTGATGTCATTTTAACAACAGCATGGCTTACTTTCTTGAGACTGCTTGTTAAAGAAAACGGGGCCACCTTTGCGGAGCTCACACGTCGATAGCATGTTTAACCCGTCGATAGCATTTTCACACAATCAATAATAAGTCAGATTTTCGTTTGCTGTTTTTGTTTTGTCACAGACTTCATTTATTCTCCTAGTTTGAAATATATGCTATATAAATATTATTTCTGTTAAAATCATGAAAGGTTCAAAGAAAATTGAACCCGTGAAAGAAAGCATTCAATGGTCAAAGTCACTCTGTAATTAAGAATATTGTAGAGTTTATTGTTAGAAAGAAAGGTTGGACAGTTTTCTTAAAATATATACCAATCAGTTCATTAAGGTACAAGACAAAGGGTCCTCTTGTGAATTTGAGATGGGACAGATAAGCATTTGTAAGAGAGAAATGAGTCCCTCTTTTACAAATAATCTCCCCATATTTTTAGGGAAAATAAATCTGTGGGGCCAAAAAAAAATCCATAGTGTCCTTATCATTTCAAATGTATAGAAGAGGTGCAGGCTCTAAAGCCTAAAACAACGATGCTGCCTTCACTTCTGAGGCACCACCGAACCCGCTGGAGACAGCATTTTAGTTTCTTCTCTAACAAAAGAAAAGCAGTAATGGAGGTAAGGTTGAGGCCCTGTTAATTAAAGATAATTTTTTTCTACTTTTAAACAATGGGATCTCCATCCTTCATGTTCCACAGACTTGGCATTTGTCATCATTTTGGGAAGAGCTCAAAGAGAGTTTTCCCTTGTGGCCTTGATATAGAATAACACCTGATCTCCTGCCCCCATTTACTCCCCCAAGTTCCTATGGAAATACCTGTGACAAAAGCAAACATCTAAACTCGTGAAGGTAGTCAGTGTAGAGTCAATGTATTACATAAATTTGCAATTAAGTCATGACTGTTTAACATGAAGTAGAATAGCCTTTGGCTGTTATATTCTCAGAAATCCCAATAAACTCTATAGTAAATTATACATATGTCCCCTTGTTTGAAGTGTCTCTGATTTTACCTGTCACATGAAGGGTTCTAATTACATGTACCCTTGTACCTGTCCTATTTGAGAAAACTCTAACTAGGGACAAAGCTCTTGGAGATCAAATGGACAGCAAACTGAGATGCATGATGGGAAAAGACATGGGAAATGCCCATGGTGCTAGCCAGAATGGTAGTTTTCCATTTGTTTCATGACATACTTGATAGTGGTAATGATATAAGATCCTATAAGACAAAGGAAACGCACTACATGAATCCTTGCAAGACACTGGGGACAGCGGTCAGAGATGAACAGGTGAGTTTATTCCCAAGTGTGTTTCTCTGTACTTTCTCAAGGCTGCACGGTGCATCAGAAGCTACTCAAAGCCAATGCCACCAAACAGACATCGGCATTTCTATTAGTATCATAGGAAACAAAATGTCCAAACCATGGAATCACTGCCAGTCCTGACACCCTGATGATTGACAAACAGGAGGTCAGATAGACTGTCATCCCTCTACATGGATTAAAAACAGCACATAAAGAACAGCAGTGAAAACTGGAAAAATCATTCCGCCGAAGGTTCACAAAGACCAGACTCAAAAAAATTCATTAAGAAGACACAAAGAAAATACAGAAAACTATTTGGCATATTAATGGACTGCAGGAAGATATGAGTTCTGTGTAACTAAAGGCTGCCATTAGCAAATCAAAGGATAAGGAAATTAAGATTAGATTCAATGATAAATGAGATTAATAGGCATAGGAAGAATAATAGGAAAATCAAGATAGGAATGAATGGATAAAATTTTTCACATACAATGAAAAACAGGTGAATAGTCAGTGTTGGAAACCAAGGCACTACTGATGAAGGGCGGAGTACGGAGAGTGGATGAAGTCTCGAGTGAATGTATATTGATAACTTGAGTATGTTATGTCACAGCTGTCAGTGTCTTAGGCTCATTGGAATGGTAAAGTCTTTCCCTGGTCAGAGTAAGGATGCTGACAGTGTGTGCAGAAAGTATAGACCACAATTTCATCAGCTTGGAGGATGGCAGCCTGAGACTGTTCCCCTACACATACGACCAAGACAGGTTGCAGGGGCAGCATTAGAGCAGTAATGGTCCTCCTATCCCCAGCTATGCTTGTATTAATAATCACCTTCCTTCTTTCCTTCCTTCCTCTCCCCGTCTGTGAGGACCCACAGAGTTTTGAGCCTGTTCCGCCTTGACTGTTGAAGACAGGTGTGGCTACAAACCAGAGATTCTGACCTAGAGTGTGGTTAATTAGTTTTTTGGGTGTAGAGGTGATCTGCTCCACTTGGACCAAAAGTTGGAGAATTCAAGACTATTCCTTATATTACGTTAATGAAGTCTGTAGCTTCCCGCTTCCCTTTTGGAGTGAAGTATATATAAGCATGTAGATAATAAATGTGGTAGATTCAGTACTCACTGAATGTCCCTCCCAATGTTGTTCTGTGTTTCTGTCTTTTATTTCTTCTATTTCTCTGTTCCTTTGGCTTGATCATTTTAATCCTCACGCTCCTACTCTGGAATGCATGAGTTTTGCTGAAGCTGGTCTTTGACAGATGCCACCCAACGTGAAGCTAGGGACATATGGATCGGCAATGTGGGGCTGAGGACACATGACAGATAACACACAGATGTGTGGCCAGCGGTACAGGAGATAACATGTAGGAGGCTGGAGAGTAAATTCTACACTGCATATGCAGAGATGAGAGATGAGTACTCAATAATAGTCAATAATAGACAATAAAAGATAATAAAGGAAGAAAGGCGGGGTGATATACCGGGAGTAAAATTGTATATAATTGTAGATATGGGACATTTATTTGGGTGTATTTTGATAGCTAGAGGAGCTGGGTGGAGCCGAAAGAAATGCAGAGATTTTTGGAGTTTGTAAATGTTACACTCCCTCATCTGTAGCCCTTGACGACCACAAACAGCTCCAGGACTGAGAGAGGTCAAGGTGCAGGTAGCCTACACCACAGCCACAGGAGTTGCTGCTGAGCCGTGGAGGAGGGAAGGGAGTGCAGGGCGCAAAGCCTGGCTGCAGCTGCAGGCTCTTGCCACCATGCTCGTGCACACACGCTATAGCTGGCGCCTTCTAATTTTGCAAGGTGCTAGCCTATGGAACTGCTGAAGCCTCCAGGAGCTGTTGCTGCAGCCGCAGCCAGTTTCTGGTCTATGGTGGAACCACTGAGCCAGCTTCAGCTGCGAGGCTAGATCCTGGCTCCCAGCCTGACAATGGAGCCTCAAGCAGTCAAGTGTCTATTGACATGCAAAGGCAACTCCAGCCAGGTGTCTGGGGAAATCTGTCAGCTAGGGACACTTGCAACTTGGATTTTACAGGGGATCCTGAGCCCCTCAGTGAAATTAAAACACAATTTTGAAAAGAAAATAAAAAAGTGAGTTATACTCCCCCTGTTTTTGTTGACAAGGACCTGATCTTGTATTAATATGGGGTCGAAGGCATAGTTGAGCTTTGTTCACAGGAAAATAAAGCTTAATGAGACGCTTGCATGTAAAATAAAGGAGTCCCATCCAGAGAACATCGCGACCACTAAGGACCCCACAGAAGATGCAGACTGAGGTTCCTGAATCTCTGTTCCTGACTAAGGCCTCATGCTGCAGTCTGAGAAAGGAAGGAAGCTCGTGGTGATGATTGGTGATTCCTAGTTTCTTGGTGGACCTACTGCACATACTTCCAGACCTTAGTGAGATCTGGTTACTCTGGAGCTCACCCAGGATCACCGACTGAATGTGTGACAGTTTATCTGTACTTGGGCATCTTGGGACAGAGAACTCATTTTGCCAGTATGGGTATTCAATCTGCTGTTGCAATAAAAGACCTGAGAACCGAGACCTCAAAAAATTCCCCTCTGGGGGAAAGAGACTTGTTGAGGCAATGATACACTCTTCTGTAGACAAAGAGTGACTGAAGCCCCTCTTCGGATGAGGAGGGCATAAAGGTTTTAGCTGCTGTTCAGAGAGTGGGACAGTTCAGAAACTTAGAAGCAGCCATGCAGCTGGACTTAAGAGAGAAAAAAAAGACTCAAAATTCACCCGTCACAGAAGCTTTTTCTTGTCTTTTGATTAGAATGGATTTAAGAGACTTGTGATTTGACAAATTGTATGTTTGCATTAGAATTATGGTATTGACCTGTTAATGTTTGTCGTTCATTATAAAGATGTTTCTGGTTAGAAAAACATTAGCGCTTATCTCAGAAAAAAAAATGACAGGGTAAATCCTTAGAAGGTAATCTCACTTCAGGTCATTATTAGGAGATATTGTGGCCACGGGAGTATACGTATCACAAAGCATTATCTGCTTGCATATGATTAACTCTCCTGACAGAAAATCGACTCAAAGGTGCACAGTGCCTAGAGATGCTTTCTCTGTTAACCCTTCATCCACAGAGGCTGGTAGTCAGAGATGGGTAAGATCTTCCTCTCCCCGTCGCCCAGCAATCTAAGACAGGATGCACATGACAGAATGTATGTACCTATATCTGGTAAGTCTGGAAAATGGGAAAATGACTCCCAAGACAGGCACAGTCATCTGTCCTGTAGCAGAAACAATATAAAAAGGGAAGAGCTGTGAGGGCCCACAGAGATGTGAGCCTGTTCTACCTTGACTGAAGGTCAGAGAGTTTGAGCTTGTGTTTGCTCTCTCAAAGTTGTTGACAACAGGTGTGGCTACAAACCAGAGATTCTGGCCTAGGGTGTGGTTAGTTTTTTGGGTGTAGAAGTGATCTGCTCCACTTGGACCAAAAGCTGGAGAATTCAAGTCTATTCCTTATATCATGTAAATGAAGTCTGTTGCTATATAAGCGTGTAGATAATAAACAAGGCGGATTCAGTACTCACTGAATGTCCCTCCCAAGGCTGTCCTGTGTTTCTGTCTCTTATTTCCCTTATATCTCCGTTCCTTTTGCTTACTAATTCTAATCCCCATGCTTTTACCCTGGAACATATGAGTTTTATTGAAGCTGATCTTTGACATCTTCCTCCATCCACTCTTCCTCTTTCTTTCTTTCTTTCTTTCTTTTTCTTTTTTCTTTTCTATTGCCTCCCTTGGTCATGTTCACAAACCTAACCACATGGGCCTGCCAACAATGAAGTTGAGACATTCTTTCATTTCAAGAAGTATGAATTCACTGGGTTTGAAGTAAAAGTTATACTTATTCATTCATACAAAGTGCTAAAGAAACATCAGAGCATTTTGAATAGAAGTACCCTGGAAAAGACAATGGAGTAAAGATCTTACAGTTGGGACAAAATCAACCCCCAAACCCTATGGACAGCTGGGAAAGGGACCACCACTGTTCGAGGTGGTCATAAAAAATCGTAAGTACTTAATCATTGTGATAAAATATTTTATTTTGACTCATTGTTTGAGGGGTTCCTAACCATGGCCCTGTGCTCTTGTTTGTAGTAGGAAGTAGAAAAAGACAAGATCTCCTGAGTAAACTGGGAGAGTGAGGATCATGGGAGAAGGTAAAAGGGGGAGGACGTGAGGAGAGCAGAGAAAAAATATATAGTTCAATAAAAACAACTTTAAAAAACCTGTTCATTTAAGTTTCTACTTTACATCATCTCCGGTTTCTGTTCTCTCCAGTGGTTTTTATTTTTGTGTCTTTGTTGTTTTTGTAATTTATCTGTATGAAAGATGCATAATCAGATGGTCAGACACTTGTGCTTGGCCTCCAATGGCTTGCTTAGATTTTCTTTAACATCTTTTGTTTTATATTTCGCTTGTACACCCTTTAGTCACCAGTGATTGTTCCCTGTTCATACTGAAACACCTGTAGTCCATGGGGCTTATAGCCTCTGCTGGTGGATTCGCGTTTGGTTTAAGGAAAGAAGTCAATGTTTGTACAGCTTAAAAACCACCCCAATATATTCTCATAGCCAGCTCTCTCAATTCTCCATCACAGGTACACACAAGCTGCTGGCCACCTAGCCATAGCCCTGGATTGATCTCTAGAGCGTTTAGGAAACGTTTCAATGGTGAATTCATTTCCCCATTAAACTCTTACTAGTCTTACCTGCTTCTCATCCACCGGGAACCACAGCATCTTATGCTTGGGTTATATGTGGGCTTCAACACTTGCCATCGGCACAGTTTCCACTCCTCGCACTGAACCAAGTTATCCTTCTCCAGTAACACAGCCGCTCATTTTCTCAGTCCACTCTCAGCAGCTCCAGCAGGGAAGCCATGAGCAGAAGAGGGGCAGATGCCTGCTCCTCCTCCTGCAGGCCAGCAGTGTAGCATTAGTATAAGCTTCTTGCTTTCTTGTTTCTCTCTAGTTGATTTGTAGTGCGCCGCCCCCCCCCCCCCCACGAAAGTTGCTTTTGCCAACTTTGTCCAGCTTTAGTCATTTTCTTAAAAGGTAATTTATTGTCCTTCGTAGACAAAATCCATGCTATCTCCATGACTTTGTTGCCTCTTCTTCCTCTTCCACCCTTTCCTTCAACCTAAATTTTGCATGTAGGTTTTTCAAACTCTTGCATTTCCAACTCAGTTCCTAGGATACCAGTGACCCTTTGTCATTCTTACTTGAAAACATCTTATTATTTCTTGCTGCTTCCTGGTGCTTGGCTGGATGAGATGTCCAAACCTATCTCCTACTTTGAATTTGCCCTTCCCTACTTTTCTCATGTGAATAAATGTCCCCTGTTCCTAAGTAACAAAGAGCACTGTAACAATTATAGACACAATTGCAGAGACTGCTACTGGTAGCCATTTTTAAATAATGCATCATTTCACAAAACTAAAGAGTATATATAATATGTATCTATTCAAAATTGTACCTTTCCTGAAGTATAATTGACAAGTAAGTTGTGTATTGTCAAGCTGTAAAACATAATGTGGGTTTTTGGTGTGTGTGTATGTGTGTGTGTGAGTGTGTGCACGAGTGTATACACACATATGCAAGCTCTCATATGGGGGTGCGGAAGGTAGAGGCCAGAAATCTGTGTTGAAAGCCTTCCTCAATTTCTCTCCATCTTATTTTTTTGAGCAGCCTTCTCCCCAATCCCAACGTGATGTTTGGCTATCTGTATATATTATGAGATGATTGCCACAATATGATAATTAGCATATCTGACACCTTATGAGATTACTTTTTGTGGCAGGAACACTTAAACTCGACTCGTTCAAATTTCAAGCTGCAGAGCCATCATCTTTATTAGCTACCGTCACCTCACGTTTCACTAAAGCTCATTTCTCTTATAGCATCTAGTTCACACCTGTGATGAAAGCCCTGCTGTCCCCACCCTGCACTCAGCCATTACCGGGCTCTAAATTTACCAAAGTCCCACTCTGGCTGGCCAGCTGCTGGGCACTTTCTGCCATCACCATTTCCTCCAAATCATGCTCAGCTCTGTGACTGTCCTCCTTAAGAGTTTGCTCCCTAGACTTTACGAATGCACATACAGCCCCTTCTCATGTACCACTTAGGTTCTATTGTAGTTAATTCAAAGTGTTTGGGGCGGGTTCAGGAGAAGCTGGTTTTGCCTTGGCAGTGATTTTAT
Organism: Microtus oregoni; assembly: GCF_018167655.1. Lineage (NCBI taxonomy): Eukaryota > Metazoa > Chordata > Mammalia > Rodentia > Cricetidae > Microtus > Microtus oregoni. The sequence goes on along the minus strand of NW_024543061.1, from coordinate 38,753,791 downwards.
TATTTGGGGTGATATCATAAGAATACAAGGCCAGACTTCTGTAGCACTGGTTCTCTGCTCAAATTTCAAAAAAAAAAAAAATAAAACAAAACAACAACAAAAATATCAGGAAGATGTTCAGCATCTACCTCCACTGACTAATCACTATGGAGTAATGAGAAGTAGGGAGCCCACCTTGAAGGAGAAAAGGGTGAAGCAATACATGGAAGGAAGTGAGCTAGATTTCTCCTCCCCTCCAGTGATAGTCTTTTCTCCTCTCTTTTAACTGAGCCCTACTTATGTCTTTAAATAAACATAGATAAACCCCGAATCACAGAAATACACCATAGATATTTCTATTAACTTTATAATCCCCCTTTACAGGTTTCTCCTATCAAAAGGCTCTGAGCAGTTCACAGATAGCCAAGCTCCTCCTGGAGGAGTGATGTGGGATTCCCCTCTGTATGCTGTGAATACCATTGGTGAATAAAGAAGCTGTTTGGGCCTGTGTAGGACAAAGTAGAAGTAGGTGGAGAAAACTAAACTGAATGCTGGGAGAAAGAAGGCTGAGCCAGAGAGAAGCCATGTAGCCCCACAGGAGACAAACGCCAGAACTTTACCCGGTAAGCCACAGTCACATGGCGATACACAGATTAATGAAGATGGATTCGTTTAGGATATAATAGTTGGCCAGAAATACACTTAAGCTATTGGCCAAACAGTACTGCAAATAATGTGGTTTCTGTGTGATTATTTTGGGGCTGAGCAGCCGGGAACAAACAAGTCTCCTCCTACAACAGAAGAGAATGTGCACATATCATAGCCTGTGTCTAACTCCTCCTCTATCAGAAAGTCATGTTTCTCTCCCTGCTTCCCCACACCAAATCTTCTTCTTCTTTTTTTTTTTTTCCAGCACCTGGAACTGTTTATTAGACATTGTTGCCAGTTGCAGGATAGAAAGCTAGACAGAAGAAAAACAGTGATCACAGATCCATAGGGACAGACCCTGCCCATCTGGGGACATGTGTATACCCAACCCAGTGGACCAATCTGGCAACTGTTGCCCCTCCCCAGGACTTTGGCATAATGCTGATGGGGGAGGGGCTGAAGACAGTAGAGCCCCTCAACCCGAAGCAGGAAGTCTGATGAGTGCTGGGGACAGGCTGGAGGAGAGGGGACATGGGGCAAGCCAAGGGTTGGGATGTGAGGGGCAGCAGAAGTGAAGGAAGTCAGGAGCTAGGAACATGGTGTCTAGGTTTCCTTTTCTGGAGAAGGGCCCACAGAGGCCTGCAGGACAGTGGCAGTGGCTGGGGCAGGTCACGCACTGATGTCTTTCTTATTGCCTGCTTTGGGGACGGCTTCCAGCAATGGGTCCCCGGGGCCCGCCTCCTCCCCCTCCTTGGCCTCACCAGACTTGGAGTTGAGGACCCAGAGGCCAGAATTGATGCAACGTTGCATGTGATACTTGGCATCAGTAGGATCCATCTTGCTGATGGCGTCTTGCAGCACCTGCACGTCCTTCACATCAAAGCATTTCTGCAGCTCCTCGGGCAGGGACTCATAGACCTCCACAGGGTCCAGGCCACCAGGGCCCAGCCTCTTCTTGCACTCTTCCTCCTCATATTCCTTCATGGCCTTCTCTATACGCAGCTTGGCGTGGCCCCGAACACGCCCCTTAAAGGCCTCTAGTTCATACTTGAAGCCCTCCATGTACTGGTGGTCGGCGGTCTTGATCTTGGTGAAAAACTGCCGGAAGCAGGTGCAGGGGTCAACCTTCAGGCTCTTGGCTAACTCCAGGATGAACTGCATCACCAAGGTCTGGTGAGCCACCTGCTCCATCAGGACACACTTCTCCTCCACTTCCAGGTCGATGCACCAGATCACCAGGTAGTTGGCAGTCTCCTAGCACACCAGGTGGACGTGTGGAGCATGCCAAAATGTTTGATTTGTTTCTCGTACTTCTCAACGAAGGTCTTGTGCTTCTGCTCTCTCGCCTCCTCTGAGTCCTCCTCTGCCTTCTCAGGCTTGGTATTGACCATGCTCTTGCTGAAGCCATCTTTGCTGAGGGTGTCCACGTTCCAGGGCATGCTCTTCTCCTTGCGCATGTCCTCCAGCTTCTGCTCCCAGCTTCGCTCCTCCTTGCGCAGCTGCTGTGCCTCAGCTCGCAGACGCTCAAGCTCCACTTGGCCACTGCCCTCCACCACTTCCAGCTCTTTCAGCTTGTGCTGGCACTCAGCTACCTTGCGTTTGCATTCACGGCAGCCCCGGTCCAGTTCCTCCTTCTCCTTCTGAAACTGCTCCATGCGCTCCAAAATCCACACTGGTGCCGCCAGCGGAAGAGGCTGGCCGTGTCGATGTTGGGGTGCGTCTTGTCCTCATCGTCCGACACCTCGATGTGATCCCAAACGCTGTAGTCCACCATCTTCGCCTCGGAGACCCGGATTGGCTCCCGGCTCTACACAGGGCCTGGCGCTGAACAGGGACCCACAAGGGATAGAGAGTCCGCTCGCGGAGCCCCACCCCTTCTGCTTCCGGCCCACACCAAATCTTCTGAAGGACCATTTGGTTTCAGCAAGCAGCACTATTGAGTGCAGTGAACTCTCTGTATTTGAGTGCATTGATTTTGTAGCTTGTACTTCATTTTTTTATTTGCTTTTGTTCCAGAGGTGCTTAAAAGTAATAAAAAACTTAAATGTGCTTTTTCTATTTGCTCCCATTTAATCACAGTGTCATACAAATAAGCCAAGTTAATCCAGGGAGGCTGAGGGAAGACCTTTCTTTAAATTTCAAGAAATATAGTCTAGAACATCAGTTTGTCACTTAATCACATACTCCCTGTTGTGGCACTTAGCTACCTCCCCAGAAAGTGATATGAATTATTCAAAGGCAGGGACTATGACATTTGTATTTCTTTTTATACATACCTCCACATTTCTATTGCTCTTTCAAAACTATATTTTATTGAGTGAATACCTGAAATCTTTGTTTTGTATTGAAACTCTGCTATATTTCATAACTTGATTAGTTTTTTTTATTAAGTTAGTTCTTTGGCAACTTCATGCACTGTGTGTGTGTGTGTGTGTGTGTGTGTGTGTGTGTGAATTATATTACTATTGTTATGATAAAACACCATGACCAAAGAGTCTTGGGGAGAAAGGGTCTATTTGGTCCATGCTTCCACATCACAGTTTGTGATGTGGAATTCAGGACAAGAACTCAAACAGGGCAGGAATCCTGGAGGAGAAGTCAGGGCAGAAACTATGGAAGAGCACTGCCTACCTTCTTCCTCCCCATGGCTTTCTCAGGCTGCCTTTGTATAGAACTCAGGGCTTCCATCCCAGGGATGGCGCCACCCATAATGGGTTGGGGTCTCCCTCATCATTCATCAATCATCAATTAAGAAGATACCCCATAGCCTGATCTTATGGAGGCAGCTTCTCAATTGAGGCTCCCTTCTCTCTGATGACTCTGGTTTGTGCCAAGTTGGCATAAAACTAGCCAGTACAATATATATGTATAGGAGTGTGAGTGTTTGTGTGTGCATGTATGTGTGTGTTACATTCTGCTTACCCCCTCATCTCCTTATCGCTATCTACTCTCCTCCTCCCTGACTCTTCTTCCAGATTCATGACTTTTGGTTTTAGGTATAATACAATATAATAGCCCATTTTATTTAATCACAGCTGCCTCTTTGATCATCAGATTGGCACTACTAGTTGGAGCCTGATAGAGTCACTGGTGGGTTCAAAACTGAAAACAACAATTCTGTCATCCCCTGAATATACCCATAGGAAATAGTTAGCAGGAAGAGGCAGGACATACCAGATGTCTCTTATTAAGAGCTAGAAATTGTGCTTAACACCTTGGAGTTCCTCGATTACTCTCTAAAACACATATAGAGAATCTGACATAAATAAGACATTCACTAACCGTAGGGGGAAACTGAGGCCCAGAGACTTCAAATAAGTTGCTTAACACCATACACCTTGTAAACTCTAGATCTGTGACCACATATGTAGAAGTGGTTGCTAGATAACCCAAAGCAGAACTATCCAGTGTGGTTTGCATACTATTCATAACACTTATTACTTTGCAACGTGTCACTTATGGTCACTTCAGTCCTCAGTCTGTAAACATACTGATGGCTGGCTTTCTTTTCCCAGTGTGTTCTGGCCAGGAGAGTACACGGTGAGCCTTTATTCAATCCCCTTGAATTTGCACTTGGGTTTGAACCCTCATTATTGGGGTTGAGAAATTTAGCCTCATTTAGTAGAACAGCTTTTAAAAACCAAACCCTGCACTTGGTAAGAGGACCTGTTAGTATCTAGGCTGTGTTTTGCAATGAAGGAAATGCCATGCCAACACATCATTAGGACACATTTCTGCCTGCTGACTTTCCATCCAGAACAAAGAAATCCATTGTGGTGATGATGATGCGACAGGGAATGGTGTTGACAATGTGTCAGCCAGTGATCAGCCATGGAGAGCACCCCATGAGCACAACCTTCCCAGAGACTAAATGGGCATGGCTCAGCCCGTCTTTGCTAATGACTGCAGCATTTATCAATCTGAATGTGATTACGCCTTATAAAAAGAGCTCGTGAATGGCCTCATTTTGCTCTTCTGATGGCACAAATGAACTAAAGAGAAGAGAGGGCTGTGTGGTCATTGAGTGTTAACACATAGCTTAGGCTCGGCTAGGCTTTCCCATCCTGTGTGTACAGTCAAGCATGGCCAGAAGTACCCTGCCTTAGCAACCGTGTTACCCTGGTTCATTTTTGCAGCAAAAGCCCAGGCAGTAAAGTGATCCTTATTCTAAGGAATACATATGTAAAGAATAGGGATGGACTCTGCCATCACAAGGAAAGAACTTGAAAATTCTTATCAAGTTTCTCCTAAGTTTCTTCTTGCTATGCATCCCTGTGATGTTTTGTCTGGGTAACACCACTCCCCTCCCCATGGCAACCAATGGAAACAAGCTGTTTTGCTCTACATACAGTTCTCTGCTGTCTCCTATGCTGTCTTCCATCAGATTTTAGCCTAAGTGTTACCCTTTAGAGAAACTGTCTTAGGACTATGTCAACATGGACTCTGCAAACTGAACTCTTCCTTAGTGCATTTATAACTAAAATTGATAGTTAATTGGAGCAAAGGTACTGTGTTTCATCTGGCAGACAAAATGTCAGAGTCTATAGTAAGTGTACCAGGAGAGGAAGAAGGAAGAATGATTTAGTTATTTGGGAAGAATAAAAATCAGACAGTGTGGTCCAATGCGTGCCCATGTGCACATATACAATAAAAGAGAGGGAGAGAGAGAGAGATCCTTACTAAAATGCTAGGATTCCTAAATGCCACACACATTTTTGTTTATTCCAGACTGTATTTCTACATTTCCTGCTATGACAGAAGTACTAGTGGTACTTCACTGTGCCTATGATTTCCTCTGAAGGTAAGTAATGCCACACAACTGAGTCCTGGCTTATGGAATATGCCTGGAAGTGGCTGGCTTTTCTCCCAAGGACTCTTGCAGATTCTCTCATTCTTGGCTTGTTGACTAGCCAACGAAACAGCCTGCAGCAAAGGATTCAAGGCCCAGGGCAGCCATTTGCCAAAGAAACACAGAGTTCCCTTTATGCTTCTTGAATGTTATTATTTATTAATTTCTTATGATGTTGGATGTAGTGGTCTCTCTTTTTTTAAAAGATTTGTTTCTATACACACTGGTTATTGTTATTACAATCATCATTATTAACTCATTATTAAAGTTAATTAATACAAAAAAAAAAAAGAAACACAGAGTTCCTGACTCACTTGTGGAAGGCCACCTGGTGAAGGCCAGCTTTGCCTGTGAAAGGAGTGAGAGGCAACCCTTGGGCTCACCAGGCAGGTGGGAGTTGGGTGTGTATTTAAGCGGCTAACTTCAACTTCAAGGACAGCTCGATATTTCCAAAGTCATTATCTTTCTTTGGTTTACATTAATTTGAAACGTATCTGAATCATTGCCACTAAATTTGTCTTGAGTGAGACAGCTATTAAAAATGAAGATAAGGCTTTGCGCTGTGGTTTATACAACCGACTTAGAAGAAACACATTGTTTATTTATACTTAAATACACACATACATGCCCACACACAAACACATACAATATGCGTAAGTCTATACAGAGAAGAAGAAAGTGTTAATGGTGGTGGATCTCTGGACTGGGTGTTCCTTTGTCCTTGGTGTCTTATTCAAGAAAATAAACACATAGAGATAAAAAAAAAAAAACCAAAGCATACTTTATTTAAAAAACAAAGAGATAGATAAAGATATATTTTCAAAAGTATGGTTTTATTAGTAAGATTCCTCAAGGATCCTAGGTTATTGCTTAGAGCTTCTTTTCTGTCATCTAAAAGAAGGAGAAGTTTGGTTGCTGAAGATTATAACATGGAGATTGAACAGACTGGAGTTGTGTAACCTTCTGCTTACTATATGTTTCCCTTCGCAAGAAGTTTCTGATTTTAATCTTTTGCACTCATGTCTTCTCAAATATGCCTAGGCATACGATAGTAAATAGGAGACCCCTCCCCAAATATTTACATAGAGAACACTGTACCTTATTGCACAAGCCCCCCAAACTATTTCACGCTGGGTCACTGCTGTTGTTCTCAGACCAAGATATAACTGGGAATACATCTGAATGGAAACTTTGCATAACTTTCAGGGGAAAGGAGAAACCTGTTCCATTGTTTGGAGTGGGGTGGGATATGCAGCTCAATGCAGGTAAGATCTTAAGTTGCTAGTTGTAGTTAGGAGAGGGATGTATGTGACCCAGGTCAAGGGGAGTCCTAGGTTGCTAAACTATCTCCTATACTAAACTGTCCCCTATGATTTAAAGTTACCTCCCCCAAAGAGGGAAACATAAGTCAATAAATACTTATGAATCACTCTGGGGAGGACAAATTAAATTCAGCAAAGCTAATTCAGTATAAATCAATAGATCTAGCATCTATTGCTCTGTAGCTAAAAGAAGTCTATAAGGTCAACCTGAATAACTAGCAAAACACCCACAAATACTTATTCACTGAGTGTGTGGGTGCACCTGTGTACATGTGTTTACATGAGTATATTTGCTTATTATTATATAACGCACATACACAGCCAGACCAGGGAGCACTGATTCAGATTATGTACCAACCTATTGCTGGGGATGGGGCCTGAGAGGAGGAATGATTGAGTAACCCGAGTCATGTGTTTCTGTGCTATTGTTGCAGTATTTTAACTGGTTTTTGTTTGCTTACGTAGCAGATGGGCCCGATACAAAATGGGAAGGCTGTAAAGGACTCTCACACTTATTGGCGTCAACATTAGTGTCTGCTACCTTCTTCCTGTGTGCTCTCTTCACATCTCTGGCAAACTGTACATTATGTCATTCTTTGTACTGTGATATGGTCTGTTTTTAGTTCCTTGTTTCATATAATAAAATACAAAACATGAGTTGATGCACCTATAATTTATGCAAACAGAAAAAGAGAGCTAACTTTGAAACAGAAGGGAGATAAAATAAAAATGCCTTAAAAATTAAAAATTAAGTTTGTGTTAAATTGGAATTAGTTCAGCTGGGCATGATGATATATGCCTTTAATCTCAGCAGTGGAGAGGCAGAAGCAGGTGGGTTTCTGTGAGTTAATGAGTTCCAGCCCAGCTTGGGCTGCATAGATCCAGCTTTGAGAGAGAGGGAGAGGGAGAGGGAGAGGGAGAGGGAGAGGGGGAAGGAGAGGGGAAGAGAGAGAGAGAGAGAGAGAGAGAGAGAGATCATTCTAATTAACTGTTCAATACAGACTCTATACTACAATGAAATCTACAGTGTAGATTATAAAAGGACTTTCCAGCTTTGGGCTTTCCAGTTCTCCCAAGAATAGAACTGGTCTCCTCTGCACTTACAAGCCATGAGCTCCACTATTTTCTCCTTCTCTCTCTCTCTCTCTCTCTCTCTCTCTCTCTCTCTCTCTCTCTCTCTGTGTGTGTGTGTGTGTGTGTGTGTGTGTGTGTGTGTGTGTGTGTGTGTAGCTTGCAGCTTGTTCCCTTGGTAGGCAATCCCAGGGAAAAAGCAGGAGAGAGACTCAGGGTAAGTGGATCAAGCATCATAAAAACCACAAATGGAGCCGCTCTCTGCTTCCCGGGTGACCAGGACAAGACTGCCCCTCGACCCAGACCTTCCCCGGGGCGTATGAAATGCATCACACAATCTAGTCTGCCAGGGAGACAAAAGCGAGACTCATTCCCCCTCGCTGACACGCAGGCTCATTGTGTGCCATTCACTTTCGGCTGTGCTTAATGGTCCCCAGGCAGGGCTGTCTGGTAGCACAGATGTTAATTATTCGGGACTATTCTTAATTAGTTGTGTGAGTTATTCGTTCTTAAGCCTGACAGAAAGCCTCAGCTGGTGTGGTCTCTGGGGACACACCCCGAGGGCCTTTCAGAAACTGGGCTTACGACCCCTCCCCCATCCATCTCCCCTTCCTTGAACCCCAGTGGCTCTGCTGAATCAGGCTCCACCAGGCCAGCCCCCATGGGGACCTCTGCAAAGAATGCTTAGGCAGTCCATAATACTTTAAGGCCCCTCGCCCATGCGCACTCCAGGCACCACTGCATGGGCCTGTGAAGTTGTCCAGCCAGAAACCAAGCTACCACCAAGTCTGGACTCTGACTAGTAAGTCCCCCACTTTCCAGTGACTGGTGCGTTTCCCTGTGTGCTGTATTAGGCTCATTGACTGCCCGCAAGACCGGCTAGATAATTAAAGCTCTCTTGAGGGGTGTCGTACACTTTAGTGCATTGAACACAAGTCTTCTTGGTCATCACAGTTCTCTGCACACTCAAACGAAGCATCAGGGAGGCCACAATGCTTACGAAAGGGCCTTGTCATGGGATACTCCTATTAGGAATGCTATCGCTCTGGTGGTCATTTGGAAAGAGTGTGCTGAAAAACATTGCTGATCTCCTTGTTTAGGGAACCTCTTTTCTCTGTTCCCCTTTTAGTGGAATAGAAGAATCAGAACAACAACAACAAACAACAACAAAAAATCCCTTCATTCTGAAGACCAGCTCCAGGTAGGGATAAATGAAAGCCTCCAGGAAATAAAACACATGCAAGATAAAAATGACTCCTGCCAGAGGACTGGCAGGAGAGGAAATGGACCAGAGTTCATTTTCAAGCCCTTCAAGCCTTGCATTCTTTTTTTCTGAGCTTGATGTGAGCGCTTGGGAGAGCAGAGAGGGGCGGAGCGGATATATCACAATTACACTTTAAACTCTGCCGTGCAGGATAAACTGCAGGAATGAAAAGAAAGGATCACTTGGAAGCCATGCGGGATAAGATTAAAAACGAACAAGGAACACGGCAGTCAGCAGCCTGCAACCATTAGTAGAAACTCTAATTCGGAAAAACATCATCTAGATTATGCATGGAGTCATTAAGTCTCTGAGCGTGTGGAGGGGTAACATAGCCAAATATTTTAGTGTTTTCTCTGAGAAAGCAATTGATTTGAGAGGGGAAGAGAGAAGGTTTTTATTACAAAAAGCGTAAAGCATAAATATGCCAGTGAATAAATGTTTCAATTATCTGAAGAATTTTGCTATTAACAAGCTTATGGTGGCAGCTAAGCAACAGCTCTAAAGTAATCTTCAGCAAAGAAAAGCATCACAGAGAACAGGGACTTGGATTTCGTAATTTTGAAAAACCCAAGATGGAGGTATTGGGTCTTCGGTGTTGAACTGTCAACTTAAAGAGGCTTCAACTGGCTTCGTTTGTATTGTTTGTTTGGGATTTGCAGACATCTGGGTTAGTTTTCTGACATTTCTAAGGAAGATTCCTCCTCACAGCCTAAATGAAAGAGAGATCACCTATCTCTGCCGCAGACTCACAGTGGCACCAGGACAACACGCTCAGCCTTACTTGGCCTTCTCTGAAGACTGAAACAAGCAAATCTCAGCTAAAAGAACATCAGCAAAGGCCACTGTCTGTTGGCTGGTGGAAAACAAGCAGGAAAGTAATGTCAGCTCTTTGTCAGAGTTATAGAATGGTATGTAGGATGAACCTAGCTCCAAGTAGTCTGTATACTGTCCCAGCTCTGTTGAACTTAGCACTGTTCAAATGATCCACTTCTACCCTGAGTCCTGGACGACATGGAAGAATCAGGCTATGGTCACTGCAATTCTTTTTGCTCTTTTCTCTCACACCCTCTATGTGACAGATGACGCTTCTCTCAGAGTTTGGATCTTGGAGTGAAGATGGGCACTCAATAATGCAGCCAGTGTATAACAACCAGGATATGGGGCGTAGCTGGAAAATAAGATGAACGTGTACAAGGCACTGAGATTCTAGACTGTTTGTTACTGCAGCTACTTCTAGCTTACCTGACTGATACATAATTTCCCCCTTTTCACTCAAGGCTCAGGGTGGTGTTTTGCCAGACTCCTTGGTTATGAACATCAGAGATAAGCATCTTTACCTACTTTAAGCAGAAATGTAGTTTATTGAATATGTAGTTTATTGTAGGCAAGTTATATCTTTGAATAGTTCAAGAATAAAGTTTTAACTGCTCAGTTAGGAACAACAGCTAATTCTTTTGTGAGCCTTCTCCAGTGTATACAGCTGTTATGCCTGGAGCCAGACTTTGTAGCTTGTACCACTCATATTTGGGTCTGGTCTGGAGTCTGTGACTCACCCCTTAGGACTCCCACTTTGGGAAACTAGAGGAATATCTCATAAATACCACTAGGATAGAGCGCAGGAGACAGGGGTTTGATCTCCCATGCCTGCATTTGGATACAGTGGAGGCTGAGAAGGTGCCCTCTGGCTTTTACTTGGGGAAGTTGCTAACTAACCAAACCTGGGAAAGTTGCTCAGATGTGAAGGGTGTCAGAAAGGATCTGAAAAACACGACAAGAAATACACAACTCAGGCTGGGGAGAGAGCCTCGTGGGTGAAGGACAAGCTGCACACGTGTTAAGAACTGAATTCAAATCCGAGTTAAAGACTATGCATGGTAGCTGGCAGCCGCAATCCTGGTGCTCCAGCAATGAGATTGGACGTGGAGACAGGCGAATCCCAGGAAGCATGAGGACCTGTAGCTGGTTGTTTTTACTCTTCGGCTCTTTGAGGGGCCACCACCCAGCTCCCAAATAATCACACACAGAGACTTAATCTTACTTATGAACGACCGTTATCCCATCTACCTCTGGGCTTTTGCCTCTGGGCCTTTATAGTTTCCTATTTCTGCATACTTTTCCTTACTTCTTTCTCCGTGGCTTGCTGCGTAGCTGGGTGGATGGCCCCTGATGGCCCCCTTCTTCTCTCATTCCTAGAACTTTTCTCTTCCCAGATTGCCCCTCCAATTTAGTCCCTCTCCCTATCAGCCCTGTCTCTCTCCTGCCTTGTTATTGGCCATTCATCTCTTTATTAGACCAATCAGGTGTTTTAGACAGGCAAAGCAGCACTGCTTCACAGAGTTAAACAAATGCAACATAAAAGAATGCAGCACATCTTTGCATCACTAAATAAATGTTCCACAGCATAAACAGATGCAACACATCTTACATTAATATTCTACAAGGGCCAGCAAGCCTATTGTACACAGTCACACAAAAAAAAAAAAACCACAAAGATAAAACTTGTTTCCAAGAAGGTGATAACTGAAGTTATTCTCTGACCTTGACAAGTTTTCCATGACATGTACACATGAAATGTGTTGAGTTGTTACGGTACTGTAGAATTGAGTGATCCAAGGCAGTAGCCACTAGCCACTAGCCACATTGACAATTTATATTTAAAAACTTTAAGTTGCATTAGACAGGCAGTCGCTACATCTCTCTAATGTATTTCAAGGTCCCAGGGACTACACAAAGCTGACAAAGGCCCTGCACAGTGTAGGAAGTGCTTTGGCATAGCACTGATATGAAGAGGTATGATTTATTATTTTAAACTAATGGATGCATCAGAGTGAAGAAAATGCTTGGGCATAAGGTTCTAACTTCAAGGGACAGCATCACTCTTGGTGACATTTGGCAGCTCTCTTAGAGTGAGCGGGGCCTGAAGAGGGGGTACTTTATTTTCACACCCATTAAACAAGAGCCCGGTGAATGGAATGGAGCAAGCCACCTCAAATGGTCCTCACCCAACTCTTCCATAGTTGACTTCCTGCTTCTACTTGCACTGGGGAAGTCCTGGATCTCCGGGTGATGCAGGGGTGAGGAAAGGAGGACTTCCACGTGATGGATGAACCCTTCAGGCTGTTCCTAGGCTGCAGCCCTCTCTTTTAGAAATGCCCCTTCTTGTCCCATTTATTCCTCAGATTTGAAGCCACAGTTATTGTAGTTAAGCATCTTTGATTGCTTTCTATTGTGGTTATAAACATCATAACCAACAGCAACATGGCGGGGGCGGGGAGTGGAGGAAAAGGTTTATTTCAGCTATGGTTGTATTCCATCACAAGGGGAAGGCCGGGGCAGGAACTCAGGGCAAGAACTCAAGTACAGGCCACGGAGGAACACAGTTTATATTAGCTTGTTCCTCCTTGTTTGCTCAGCCTGCTTTCTTGTGCCACCCAGTACCACCTGCCCAGTGGTGACCCCTCCCACAGTGGGCTGGGCCCTCCCACATCAACTATTAAGCAAGAAAATGCACCAGAGGCATTTTCCTGACCTGAGGTTGCTTCTTCCCAGATGACTCCGGCTTGTGTCAAGGTGACAAAAAGCTAACCAGCTCATGGTGTATGAACAATTTTCCAGACCAGCAGCCCAGTGGAGATACAGATTGTAAGTTGAGCATACGCCATCCAAAAAAACTTCAAAACCCAAACTCCTTTTGAGCACCGCTATGGAGCCACCAATGGGAATTTCCAGAAACGCAGCTTTCTTTTGCATACAAAATTATAAGAAATATTGCATGAAATTACCCTCATTAAAAATTAACAATAATGCTAGACACTTATTTTTTTTCTGTCTTTTTCAAGTGTTCTGGTTGTTGTCTTAGAATTTGTGAGCTTCCTTTGCCTGAAAAATTGATCTAAGATCTTCTTTTAGCTAATTTTTCTGTTTTCAAAGGCTTTCCTCAAATGCCACCTCTTCAGAGACCTTCCTTGCCCCTGCCCCCAGTATCCAGACAGTCCTCCTTCTTAGCAATATCTCAGCACTTAAATATTATCTGATATTTTAGTGTAAAAATTTTATTCTACATATATTTGCTCTTTGCTTTTTTTAGAGTCATTTGTTTTATGCATATGAGTGTTTTACCCATATATGTGTGTGTATGTAGTGCCTGTGGAGAACAGATGAGGACTAGATTCTCTGTAACTGGACTGATAGATGGTTGTGGGTCCCCATATGGGTACTAGGAACTAAGCCTCGTGTATTCCAGGCTGACTTCAAACTTATTGTGTAGGGAAGGCTGACACTGAGCTAGCTTCTCATTCTCCTGCCTCCAGCTCCTGAGTACTGGGATTATAGGTTACAACCACCATACCCTGTTTATGCACTGCTACAAATTAACCCCCGAGCCTAAAGTGTGCTGAGCAAATTGTCTTCCGACTGAGTTGCATTTCCTTCTCTCTTTAGACCAAGAAGGAGTAAAATAGTTGTAAGATCCATGAAAGCCAGAGTTGGATGTCCTTCCACTCCCCATCTCTGGCCAGTGCCTGGCATGAAGTAGACACTCAATAAATGTGTTCGCTCTAGCGAGTGGCTGGATAATAATCCATTTCACTCCTTCCTACATGAGCCTTAGTAACGGTCTCAGCCTTTGATCTTTGGTCCTCTAGGGTAAACGTGATGTTAATAGCTTTAGCCCTCGAGTTTTTATGAGGATCTAAGTGAGACAGTGAATGGAAAGAACTTAGCCAGCAACTGGCATACAATAATGACTCAGTGAATTTGGACCGTCAGCATGGCTTTGCCCTGGCTTGGTTCTCACACGCGCCACTCATTCTTCACCTGCCCTTGGATCCCTTAGTGGGAGACTTTCTACGAAATCATGGAGAGCAGGGCTGCTCAGTTTGAAATAACAGAGTCCTTGTTACCAGAGCCAATAATTCCTGGTCTGTCTTCCTTGGGAGATGTAGAGTAAATTGGACATTTCTCTCTCTCTCTCTCTCTCTCTCTCTCTCTCTCTCTCTCTCTTTCTCTCCCTCTCAAAAGTTTTACCCAGAAAAAAATAAGACCTCTCTTGTCATCTCTGACAATTATTTCAAGGATTTCTCTGAGCTCATGGGTGCTTAACAACTAAGAATGTATTGCTGTAAGGAGCCAGCAGGTATGACGGGAGGAAGCTGATTCTCATGTTATGTTGGCTCCGTAAAAAAGCATCTGTGATGACAAAAGGACATTGACAGATGAGATAGGAGAGGGATGCTCAAATGCAGAGGAGTTTAGCATTTGGAAAACAGCTTGATGGGGTGGGTGAAACCGACATCAATTTTCATTCCAAAGTCAAGATTAGAATTTAATATGCTGCAAAGCCATCTTCTGCTCCCAGAAAGTGTACTGAGCAGGAGAGGCTGCATTCCTAGAAAGGAAGCATATGGTCACATCACCACTCAGGAAATTTGGTGGCTATGACAAATGAATGTGAACAGAATGCCTGTTAGTAATATATGGGGACTGTTCTTTGTTTTTCCTTACACCCTGTTCTCCAGGAGAATACAGACACAAAACTTCTCCATTTTTGGCTCACAGGTATTCTAGCCCAAGCGGACATTTCCCTAGTAGCCACGTCTTTATTTCTCACTCGTTCTATTCTCTCTCTCTCTCTCTCTCTCTCTCCCTCTCTCTCTCCTTTCTAAGAATTATCATAAAGAGATCAGTGGGTACGTAGCTTCATAGGGAAAGCATTGTCCTAGCATGCATGAGGCCCTGGGATTGAGTCTCCGCTGCACATAAACAGGGTGTGGCGGTGCGTGCCTGTCATCTCAGCATTTAGGAGGCAAAGGCAAGAGGACTGAGAGTTCAAGGACAGACTTGATTATGTAATACACTGCAGGCTAACCTGAGCTACAAGAGACCTTACCGAACAAAGGAATATCTTACACCGGTTAACTATAACCAAACCCATGCACCAATGAGCTGGATTTAATGGGTGTCTTTCCCCATATATACACAGGTTAAATAATGCATACTTATTTCCACACATTTATTCATAAAGCACAATATTTGGGGGAAAGCTGTAGGGAGAAGTAAGGATTATCTGCTGGTTTTCTTGCAGAAAGACCGAGATGGGCACCACGGAGGTGATGCCACTGAACTGGCACCATAACCTTCTGCAGTTAGACACGAATGGTGCTGACAGGCTGGAGAAGAAGTATGTCCAGCATGCTGCCAAGCTCACAGCCTCTCCCTGAGTCAGCATGGCCTTGGACTTGGGTTCTTGGAAAGAGGTCTGTGTTGACTGCAGTGGAACCCTGGCTCTGGCCTCCAGGACAAATCAGCAGTTTTCCGTGTCTTCATTTTCTTCTCTGGAAAAACAAAGGGACAGTGAAATGGTCTCCTCATTTATTCCAGGCCTGTTTCTAATTGTATATGCAATTTCTTGCTTATGTCAATAAAGAGAGAAAAAAAAATTTGACTAATGTATGATCCAGAGTCAGAGGATTCGAAAACTCAAGCAGGCCTTTAGGTTACCTTCTTTTCTTTTGGATGCCACGTTTCCACCAAAGGAGCAGTGACAGTGTCAGTCATGATGTAGAGCTATCCAGTGGAGCATTAAGTAATAATTTAATATAACATTTGCAAAGAGTTTCAAGGGCCTGAAAGAATGTTGTAGGCAGACGCTAAAGAGTAGGGAAACATTGAGAAATGAAGTTGCATGAATGGAATTGTAGCTACAAGAAAAATTATAGAGAAAGGATCATCATCATCCATGTGGTTGTTTTAATCAGCAGCTGCCTTTAATGGTTGACATTATGGACAAACTGTTTTCTCAGCCTCCCCGTGTTTATTTCTCAGTGTTATCACGTAGGTTAAAGTTTCCTTTACATATGCTGTATGCTTGCTATGGAGCGTATCGTTGATCTCCCCATTATGGGTTTATTTGTTGAACACGTTCCTCTAGCCATGAGTGATGGATTTCTGTGTCTCACATCTACAGATTCTTGTGATAAATGGACAGGATCTGAGGGGGGGAAAAAAACACCTGGAATGGAGACACTGTCTGCTTCTCAACAGCAGTTCCTGTTAGCGAATCTTCAACTTTGATAGTATGAGAGTTAGGCACTGCCTGAAGGAACTGGAGATATATATATATGTATATGTATATGTGTGTATATATATATATATTTATTATGTCTCAGACTATTAAAATAGAAAGATCTCCCTCAGCTAGGAATACATGATTAAGAGTGATACTGGTATCTCAGAAAATTTATTTGTGACTCAATACTCTACAGATATTAAGGGAAACAAATAGTATGGTAATTGCATGTCAGTCAGCACTTATTAAATGTGAGCTTTGGGCCAAATCCTATACTAATTATTGAAGATATAGGGAAAGCATGATCTACGTTTGCCTATCGATGAATTAACATGTAGTTCGGGCTACAGACCAAGACCAAATAGCTATGCTACCCCATGATACAGATGGGGAAGGGAGCAGATACAAGAAAGTTACCAAGAAATGCAGGAATCTTCCAAGACAAAGAGCCCTTGAGTCAAGTAGCAAATGGGTGTGGACTTGGAGAAGGGGGAACTATGCCAGGCAGAGGGAGAAAAACAGCCTAGTGGAGTGGCAGGAAGCAGTGTGGAACATGACCCAAAAAGCTGGGCAGAGAGCAGGAGGCAGAGGGAGGCAAGAAATGAGAACAGAGAGGCGATGGGTCATGCAGATGCACACAGGCAGCCAACAGAAACGATCTTACTGGTTTAAAAAGCTCTTCCATAATCCACACAAGTACCTGCATAGAGTCTTTAATTCTGCTGTTTGAGTCACAGAGCCTAAAATATTTACTATTTGCCTATTAAAAAGGAGGTTTGCACATCTTGAACAAGATGTATCTTGAAGGTAATAGAGGCCCATAGAGGAATATATGTTTGGAACGAGCCTGTCAAATCTGCAGTCATAGATGGCTGGGAAAGCTGCTCAGGAGAGAAGTAATGCAGCACCCCTGCATTGGGGGTGATGTTAGGAAGTTGGGGAGGATTCCTGGGGAAAGTCCTGAATTCAGACTTAGATTGTATCTTGGAAATGAGTAGGGATATGTGCATACAGAAGTCAGCCAGACATACAGAAGTGTCTGGAAATCTGGAATGTTCTAAAGAGGGGTCAGCTTTGATTGGCATCAAGTTGAAATCTGTAAGTGGATGTGTTACTGCGGTGAGGGTCTGAGCTGGGTGTGCCCTGGCTCTTGGCCTCTACTCAGGGAACTGAAACAAAGGTTCCTACAGTAGCAAACAAACTTTATTTTAAACAAGGCAATAGGACAGGTCAGAGTATACTGGAGAAGGGCAACAGTCCACATGAGTGAAGATGCTTAAGGGCCACATTATCATTTAGGGCTTCCTTTCAGGCATTGAAGAGAAGGAAGAGTTTGGTTGCTAAGGAGTGCAGCATAGCCAATAATCTGCATTTTGATTGGTTCATTATATCATATAATATTTTTCTACTGTACATTTCCCTTCCCATAACTCATCTGATTTCCATCATATATGTGCCCAGTTATACATAAGGACAAGATAAAAAAAATAGGGAATTCTCCGTAAAAGTTCACTTGAGGTCACAGTTTTGCCTCATTATGTGTGTACTGAAAACTAGTTTGGGACGTATTAACTTTTCCATTTGTCATAATTGGAAACATTGGGGATCTAGAGCAACAGACACTGTCAAATTTTGTTGCTGTCTGGAGGAGAAATTATCCCATTGCTTATAGAGAGGGTTTGCAGCTATAGAATGATGGACGAAGATGGTCCCAGGTTGCTAGATACATTGCTGCGAGTATATAGTCCATGCAGATAAAGGAGCAAGGCCACCCAGTGCATTATTAGAAGAGGATGTGCATAACCCAAGCTCGGAAAAGTTTCAGGTTGCTAAGCCATGCCCAGTGCTTGCTCACCTCAGAAGAGGTCATATAGATTGAGTTTGTGTAAGAGAGGTAAGAAGAGCAGAAGAATAAGATCAGAATCTTAGGGACCACAATCTGTAAAATTTTTAAAAGGGGTGAAGATATCACAAAAAAAAATATCAACAAATTGATGGGCCAAGAGCAAGAAAAACCATAAATGTTTCAAAGAATGAAGAAGGAAAGGATGGTTAATGTTATATATTGTGATGGCTGACCTTGGCTGTCAAATTGATTGCATCTGGAATCACCTAAAACCCAAGGAGTTAGGCATTTTGTGGTAGTTTGAAAGAAAATGGCCCCCAAGGGGAGTGGCACTATTAGGAGGTGTGGCCTTGTTGGAGTAGGTGTGGCCTTATTAGAAGAAGTGTGTTACAAAGTGGGTGGGCTTTGAGGTCTCATATGTTCAAGCTACACCCAGTGTGGACACAGACTCCTTCTGCTGCCTGAGGATTAAGATGTAAAACTCTCAGCTTCTTCTCCAGCACAATGTCTACCTGCACATTGCTATGCTTTCTGCCATGATGATAATGGACCCGACCTCTGAAACTGTAAGTCAGCCCTAAGTAAATGTTTTCTGTTATGAGAGTTGCCATGGTCATGTTGTCTCTTTGCAGCAATAGAAAACCTAACTAAGACATGTACCTTTGAGGGTTGTTCTTGATTGACTCATCTGAGGTCAGAAGACCCGCCCTAAATCTGGACCATGCTTTCTAGTGGCAGCCTACATAAAAAGACGTGAAAAAAAATGACCATTTGTCTTTTGTCTTCTTGCCCTCATTCTGGATGACAAGTTCATCTATCCTGTTGCTACAGCATTTCTTTGCTTGTATTAGAACCTACTTCTTTTATGATTCCACTATAGACTGAAAACCAGCAGCTCTCTAGGACTTCCCTGGGACTCCAGTGCTAGACTGGGACTGCTGAGACATCTAGTCAAGTGAACTGAACAACTACCAGGTCCTTGGCCTTGGTCCCTCCATCAGGAGACAGCCATTGTTGATTGTTGGAATACTTGAACCACAGCCTATTAGCCACTCTAAATAAAAACACACACATGCACACACATACATAAATATTTACTAAATCTAGATCCATGGGATTTGTTCATTTCCATTTGTAAGAACTGTTCAAAGAATACCACAAAGTACATTCCAACAATCTGGATTAGTGAACAACTCAATGGCTTGAATCATTATAGTAGGATTAATACTAAAACTATTTATCTCAGTAAATGTAACAAGTGCCTCATACAAAGTAACATGATTTATGTAAAGCATAATTTCTGAGATAATGCTACCTTAAAACAAAGAACTAGGTGTCATAAATAAGAAGGCTATGCATAAGAAATTGTGTACTATCAGCAGTGAATTCCATTTTGAAAGCAGAAACAACAAAAATTAGGAATGTAACGATGAGAACCAGGCATGTGGCGCACGCTTATAATTCCAGGGCTGAGAAAATAAGAGATCTCTGGAGCCTACACGGTGAGCTTCACATCTCTAAGAGAACTTATCTTAAAACGCAAGGTGAATAGCGCCTGTCTTAGTTAGGGTTTCTATTGCTGTTATGAAACACTATGACCAAAAAAACAAGTTGGGGAGGAAAGGGTTTATTGGGCTTGTACTTACAGATCATAGTCCATCATTGGAGGAAATCAGAACAGAACTCAAACAGAGTTGGAACCTAGAAGCAGGAGCTGAGGCAGAGGCAGAGGATATAGAGGGTAGCTGCTTACTGACTTACTTCCCCTGGCTTATTCAGCCTGCTTTCTTCTTCTCCCCTCTCTCTCCTGCTTCTTCCCGTGGCTTGTTCAGCCTGATTTCTCCTCCTCCTCCTCCTCCTCCTCCTCCTCCTCCTCCTCCTCCTCTTCTTCTTCTTCTTCTTCTTCTTCTTCTTCTTCTTCTTCTTCTTCATTTTTTGAACCCAGAACCACCAGCCCAGGAGGGTACTATCTGCTATGGGGTGGATCCTCCCCCATTGATCACTAACTGAGAAAATGCCTTACAGCTAGACCTCATGGTGGCATTTTTTTGAACTGAGGCTCCTTCCTCTCTGATAGCTCTAGTTTGTGTTAAGTTGACACACAAAACCAGCAGGTACAGTATCTGAGGAATGACACCTAGCATGGACCTCTGTTCTCCATAGGTCAAACACACATGCTCATGCATTCACACACACATGAAAGCACATGTATGTACACACACACACACACACACACACACACACACACAGAGAGAGAGAGAGAGAGAGAGAGAGAGAGAGAGAGAGAGAAAATAATGGTGAACTTAGTTGAAAAAGTATTAGTATAATCATATAATATTCAGAAATTAACAAGTAGGTGAGTTTTTTTTAACATACTTTTTTCTTTGTACAAAAATTTAAACTGGAAATAACCTAACCACCCCCTTGGGAACCTTTGCTCTAATCTCATGGTTCAAGAGAAATTGCTGCTTTTGTAGCATCAGGCAGAGCTACCCAGTCCCCATCCCAGGAAATCCCTTGTTTCCTGAGCCACAGAGATTCAGGGATGGGTGTGTGCCATAGTTAGTCTTTGTTGACTTAACACAAACCTAAATTAAACATACCTTGGGAGAGGGGATCTCAACTGAGGAATTCTTTCTGCCAGAAAAGCCTGTGGTCATATCTATTATGCACTTTCTTGATTAATGGTTGATATTGGAAGGCCATATCAATTCATAGTCAGCTGAACCTGATCAGTAAACAGTATCCTCTGTGGTTTCTGCTCTGTTCCTGCTTCCTGGTTCCTGCCTTGAGTTCTTGCCCTGACTTCTCTAAATGATAGGCTGCCACGTCTTTCCTTCTCAAGGTGCTGCTTACAGTCAGTGTTTTATCACAGCAACAGAAACCTAACAAGGACACTTTGGACCCAGCATAAGACAGCAAGAGACAGACTCTCCTTGTCACTCATAGCATAGAGGTTCTATCTTCCCATCAGAATCTTAAACCAGTAGGAGACACTCAGGGAGTCACTGGTAGCTGTTCTTGCCACTATAGTAGCTGCATCAGAATTAAGGTCCTAGAGAGAGAGGAGAAAAAAAACAAAACAACAGCAACCACACAACTGGCACTTTCCCGACGGCGTCATTAGATCATTCCAAAAGTAAGTCCCCGGTGATTTAACGACAACAGCCAAAGAAATTTCCCTTCTAACTGAAGCTGCTTTGGTTTCAAGTTTTCTGTCATTTGCAATTACAATCATCCACACTGGTGGAGCAAGCTGGGGATCTCTGAGAACATAATGTCACCCATGCTAAGGGAGTCCAAGATCACAGAATTGCTATGTGTTCCAAAATATGGTTATTAACTTAGTCATGGGTTGTTTGGGTTAAAGCAGGAGAAACTTATTGTGTGCAAATAAAAACGACTTTGTTGGGTTGCTCACAAAATGCAAGAGCAGTAATTAAAGGCAGACAGCACGGCCTCTGGTGTAGCAGTCGGTGCCTGACTTAGTTACTCTCCTACTGCTATGATAAAACTCCATAAATCAGGATAACTTATAGAGCGACAGACTTGGGGCTTGCAGTTCTGGAGGTACAAGGGTCCATCATCATCATGGCGGGAGAGCAGCAGGCTTGGTGGCAGACAGAGTGACTGGAGGAGTGAGCTGAGGGCCCACATTTTCCTGCAAGCAGGAAGCAGAGAGTGTCATCAAAATGGCTGGGGTCTTCACACTCTCAAAGCCCACCTCTAGAACATACTCCAACATGACCATGCCTCCCGAACCTCCCAAACAGTACCACCAACTGGAGAACCGTGCCTAAATGCACTAGACTGTGGGGTGATGGGGGAGAGTCTTCTGGCTTGTGTTAATTTCATTGGTTAAATAAAGAGACTGCCTTGGCCCTTTAATAGGACATAAAATTAGATAGGCGAAGTTAACAGAACAGAATGCTGGAAGAAAGAAGCTGAGTCAAGGAGTTGCCATGATTCTCCTACTGGACACAGACGGAGGTTAAGATCTTCCCTGGTAAGACACCTCATGGTGTTACAGGGATATTAGAAATGGGTTAGATAAATATGTAAGAGCTAGCCAGTAAGAGGCTGGAACTAATGGGCCAGGCAGTATTTAAAAGAATACAGTTTCCGTGTAATTATTTTGGGGCATAAGCTAGCCATGTGGGCGGCCGGGGTGCTGGGGAAGCAGCCCCACCCCTCTTACCACAACAGTGGTGAACATTTACATTCAAACTGCAACAGTAAGTGTCCAAGCTCCTTCTGCCTGTCTGTTTTCCTTGCAGCGTGCACAGCTCAGAACTATTGTACTGATGAGTAGCTAGTTCCTTTCCGGAGGGTAAAGAGAAACCTTCTAAGACTAAGGAAGTAAACAAAACACACCTGGCCCAGGAAGTAAATGCAGCTCCCAAGGAGATGTGCAGTGCCTCTCCCTACAGTATAAGCCAAGAGAAAAGAGTCTATGACCCTCGTTGCCTCCAAGTCACATAGGGAGCTCCAGGATGGAGCTTTTGTAGTGGTCTCCTATTCTGGGGCAGCTCTGTTGGTTCTAGAGCTGCTTTTGAGTCACGTGTGCTCCCATCATTGACCCCTCATCTATTTTCCTATAAGTAATCCCAGTAAACTCATTTTCACTGCACCAGGCTAGAACTGTCCCCATGATCTGTTACCAGTGTTTTATCTTGGCGGAATAGTCAATTTTGTTCACACCTTTTCAGGAAAAATCACAGAACGTGATCCATGAGCATCTGTTCTCTGACCAGCTTACTTAGCCTTAGAAAGGACCACACTCGCGAGATGCCATCAATCACTGGCTAGTGTTGCTGGGTTAATTGTCTGTGTTAGTAAGCTTTCTGTTGCTGTGAGAAAATATCTGAGAAAATCAACTTCAAAGTGGAAAGGTTCATTTTAACTCAAGGTTCCAGAGGTTTCTCTCAGGCCTGGGGTAAGACCTCAGCGTCATGGTGGAAAGGGATGGAGAACAAAAGTGGCTTGCTTACCATAGTCAAGAAGATGTGGAGGGGGAGAAGGAAGAGGGACAGAAGGAAGAAGTGGTATAGATGGGGAGAGGAAGAAGAGGTGGAAGAAGGAAAAGGAGGAAGAGAAAGAAAATGGTGGAAATGGGAGGGAGAGAGAATGAGAGAGAGAATGGGTGAAAGAGAGAGACAGTAGGAGAAAGAAAGGAAGGGAGGAAAGGAGGGAGGGAGGTTATGAGAATAAATGTGATTGATTCGACCTAGGATGTTACTCATCTTTACAACCAGCTGTAGTCATGTGTTACCAGCTCCACGTGTACTGTGCTGTGTTAATATCATCAACCTGACAGGATCCACAATCACCCGGAAGACAAATCTCTGGGCATGTCTGCGAGGACATTTTTATATTGGGTTAATTGATGAGGAAAGGGCCCAACTTAACCGTGGGTGGTACCGCCCCACAGGCTGGAGTCCTGAACTGCAGAATGAGGAGAAAGTGAGCTGCGCAGCAGCATCTCTCCGTGCCTGCTGACGATGTGTGCAATGTGGCCGACCACCTCCAGCCTCAGCACCACAACAGGATGTGTTCCTGATCTGTGCACCAAAATAAAGGCTGCCTTCCTTCAGTTGCTTGAGTCAAGTATTTTGTTGGTTTGTTGCAGCTTTATCAGTCCCCAGACTTCTAGATCAGAACGTGACCAAGAAAGCAGGAAGTATGACACACTAGAAAACACTTGAAGTTCTAGGTAAAGCCAACTGAGTAGTTTTCAGTCATCCTGTCTCCCAAGAGCTCCAGACGCTTTTCACCATGCTGAAACTCTCCTTGAGAACATCAAGATGGAATGCCACCAAGTCTCTGAGTTGTCTTCTGGAAAAGATTATCCTTAAAATTACAGGCGTATTTAAAGAGCTGTGTGAATAGGCAGTCGTAAAATGTGACTTTGAAGTCAGATGTAGAGCCTTTGAATCCCAGTATCTAAATTGTTTCTATGTTGTGGAGTTAGGTACATCCTCCAGATAGCTTTTCCTTGACATAAAACAGGAAACGAGGAGCTGGTGGGCTGCCTCAGTGAGTGATAATGCTTACTGCACAGACCTGAAGACCTGACTCTGGATCCCCAACACCCACACAGAAAGCGAGCTGTTCCCTGTAACCTCAGCACTATGTTGGGGTGAGGAGGAAACTAGAGAATGACTGGAGCCTGCTGAGCAGACAGCTGAGCTGAAAAACAGCAAGTTGAAAACAGTGGAAGACCTGGTATCCAGGGAGTGAGACCAGAGAGTGACAGAGAGGGACACCTTACATTCTCTTCTAGCTCCTGGGACTGTGCACCCAAACGCACATGTACTTATACACTACACACATGCATCAAAGCACACATACCCTCACCACACACAGAAAGTACCTGGGTTACAGGATTTATGTAAAAAATTAAACAAGCAGTTATATAGGATGTGCATTAGTACAAGGCCCTTAGTGTAAAGTAACAATATTAATATTAATAATAATTAACTATTATTATCTATGCCAAGGCAAATCTACCCTTAATATTTAAAAAATCTACTATAATGCTTCAAATAATCACATGTATTGGAAAAAAATCTATAGACACTGTTACTGTTTTAAATCATATTTATTTATTGTATGTGTATGTTTGTGTGCTTGAAATACATGTGGCAGTCAATGGACACCTTGCAGGAGTCGGGCCTATGCTTCCATGATGTGGCTGTCAGGGACCAAACTCAGACTTGGAGGAAGCATCTTTACCCACTGACCCACCCTGTCAGCCCTAACACTGAGTTTTAACCAGTAGAAACACTTGGAAATCATCTTACAACACCAAAGCTTGAGTCCCACTGTAGATCAACAGCATTAGAATTCTTTGGCCTGCAGCTCTGCAATGTTTCAAACCTCCACAGTGGAAGATAAAATAAAAGCTCATGAAGCATCTGTAGAGGAAATGAGTGTGTGACCAACAAACAGAAAATAGTAAGTGAAAATGACTAAGTCTGTCCTCTGACTTTTATATTTTAAAGGTAGATTTAAGGACTCAGTCATTAGGAACACCCACTGTTTTGAAGAAGACTTGAGTTTGGTTCCTAGCAACCACACTGAAAGACTCACAGTTGCCTGCTACTGCAGCTCCAAAGCATCTGCTGTCCTCTTCTGGGGCACCTGTACTCACAGGCACACACCTGTCCCATACACAGCATTGAAAATTTAAATTTTTACGTTGCATGTAAGATCTGCACGTCATGGTGCATACTTGTGATCTTAGTCCTCAGGAGGCTGAAGCAGGAGG
Organism: Microtus oregoni; assembly: GCF_018167655.1. Lineage (NCBI taxonomy): Eukaryota > Metazoa > Chordata > Mammalia > Rodentia > Cricetidae > Microtus > Microtus oregoni. The sequence goes on along the minus strand of NW_024543061.1, from coordinate 38,728,476 downwards.
GTGGAAAGTTCAAAGCCAGTTTGAGTCATATTCAAATGAGTTTCATGCTGATCTGAGCTAGCCCAACAAGGCGGCATCAAACAACAACAGTAAGTTTTGAACACAGAGACAGTGCTCAAAGCAAAGGCAGAATACACAAGGTTAGGCTGGACACACTAGAATAAAGCCTCGTGTTTTCTCATAATGTGTGTTTCCAGCATTTGAGTCATTGTATTGTCCAGTGTGTTGGAGAGAGCACATTGCCATGGCAGTGTGTAGGCAAAACTGGCTTCTGAGGGAGGACACAGGCATTTGCTTTCATGATTGAAGTGCTTCCTCCCGTCTTGTGCTGTCTCTGCTCCTCATCTGCTTCTTGGACGCTCGTGCCAGCAATCACACTGCTGACAGACAGGAATGTCCAGACATTGCTGCTTGAATGTTTCCTTCTCCTTCCTGACCAAGTGCTTGGAGTTTGTCTGCTTGCGTGCAGACCACTTCTTCTTTCTCAAGCATTTTGACTACTAAAGTCCACAAACCAAAATAAAGACACCAGCAAGGGAAGAATTCAAGAATAAAGAGCTTCATATAGATCTCTGGACTCATTTTAACCCATAAAAGGTCAGGAGGGAACAAGCCCTCCAATGGCTAGTCAAAGGTCGGAACTGGGAAGTAATATTGGTATGCACTTGCTATGTGGCTAGGAGAGAATTAATATTTGAAGGGGTTAGCAGCACATGAATTTGAGATCCCCGGGAAATATATAATGAATTAAAAGGATTCATAGATCAAATCTAACACAGCTATTTTAAGAAGGAAAAGGAAATGGATTTCATTTTATCAAAGATAGCCGAGTAAGTGGGTCTACTGGAAAGGTCTAGAAAAGCAGGAAGAATAAGGAGGAAAGTAAGTTGGAGCCATAAATAACCTTTTAAACTATTCTACAGATGAATAAGAAGGAAAGAGGAACACAAGAATGCCAGACAACAGTGGGACCAAAAGAACCAGACCCACACATTGGGTATGACAGAGTCGTGTCCATGGGGTCTTTCCGATTTTAATGTAAAGCAATAAAGAAGATGGGATAAGGGTATTGGAAAGCTCACACTCATTTCTGTGTTATGAGTGTGTAAGTGTGCCTGAGTCTCTGTGTGGGGTACCTGCACACATGTGTGTAAAGGCCAGAGGTCAACCTTGAATGTTGTTTCCCACTGAAGGGGTTAAGCTCTCCCACTCTCACAACTGAATTTAGGTTTCAGTTCTCTGGGAAGGGCAAACCAGGGGTCTCTCCCAACAAAGGGCCACTTATCCACAGTGCCCTTGAATACCGTGACAGGGAGAGAACAAATATAAAGCCCAAGTCAGCCTCACAGTGTCCCAAGGACAAATCCAGAAGCCCCTTCTGAGTTATGCCCAGACTTGCCTAACCTTGGGTACCTGTGTCCAAAAATGATAAGAATAAACCTCAGCCAACAAAAGTATTCTAGAGTAACCTCTGTTTGCTTAACCTGTTATCTATAAGATGACCTGACTGTCCCTAAAACTTCTCTTAGCTGTGCATGCTCCTCTCAGGGTTGTCGCCATTTTGTTCAGGTGAATGACCCCATGGGCATGCTGGAATATTAAGAAACATTCTTTGCTTTTACATATAATTTGAGTCTGCAGTCTTCCTCCAGCGATTCCTTGGACTCGTCCACCACCCGGCTTTTTGAGACAGTCTCTTTCTGAGACTTGGTTCCCACCAGTCAGTCTAGGCTGGCCGGCCAGAAGAGAGCTTCCGGGATCCGCCTATCTCCACTTCCCTGTTGCCAGGTAAGCTCCACCGCACCCAGCTTCTTCTGTGAGTGATTTTGCTGTACTGGAGGAGCAGAGCAATCACCAGCCACGCCCAGCTGTGAATCCCGTGAGCTACAGAAATGAATTCTAATCTGTTTGCCTTTCTTTGGAGGGGAGAGATGAAGGACATAAATCTCTTTGTACGGTTCCTGGGAGACAGTAAATAGGCGGGAACCCAGCCAATGTAATGTGTGCTAATGAGACATCTGATTGCTTAGTAGGAATGTTCTATGGAGACTGAGTGACACTGGAGCCCCAAACATGGCTACTTTCTATGCCTTATTGTTCTGCTCACAGGTCCTTATAAAAGGAGTTTTACAGCATGCACACCAGAAGCCAGCCAGTCTCCCAGAGACAGCACTTCCCAGGAAACCGTGTTCTCAGAGCATGTTAGCAACACCTGCTGCTCCTCCTCCTAGGCGCAGGGGTCTGTAAAATGTATGGAAAAGTCACCACAGCAAACATGTTAGAACAAAGAACTGCCTCTGTTTATCTTTGTTCATCCTTGGCTAAAGTCCTGTCTGTTCAAGCTGCTGTAACAAAGTGACCAGATTGAGGGGCTTACACGTGGCAGAAGCTGATGTCTTACGGTTCCGAAGGCTGGGACATCCAAATCAAGGGTCAGAGTCTAATGAAAGTTGCTAATCACATCTTTTTAAAAATATGACATTCTTATTAATTTTGGAAAATTTGTGCAATACAAAATACAATTTATTTTGAACATATAGTTTACCCAACTTGTCTCTCTAAATTTCATGTTCTCCCTCCCCCCTTTTTTTTCCTTTCTATAGTTCAGTGATTCTGGTTTGTGCTGCCTGTATATTCAGTCAGGGCTGTAGGGCCATCCACTAGAGTCTAACTGATCTATCAGTTAAAGAAAATTGACTCTTTCCAGAAGTCAGCACAAATGAGAACTTTTAGCTATGCTCTTTCTTGGGAGGAGGGGGGGGGACCAACTAGCTTTTCTCTCTCTCTCTCTCTCTCTCTCTCTCTCTCTCTCTCTCTCTCTCTCTCGTGTGTGTGTGTGTGTGTGTGTGCACATGTTCCTGCCTATGGTGCACACATGCCACAGTGAGTGGATGCCACAGCACAAATGTGAAGCCCAGAAGATCACCTCTGGGTGTCAGTCATCTTCCTCCCGTTTGTCTGAGACAGCTCTGTTGCTGCATTAGCGAGGCTGTCTGGCCCACAGGCTCCTGGAATGTCCCCTGTTTCTGCTTCCCATTTCTTCACAGGGATGCTCTAGGGTTGCAGATGCTTGCCCTAGGGCACCTCTTAGGTTTTACATGGGTTCTGGTGATTTGTCAGGCTTGCATGGCAAATGCTCTTTCTCTCTGAGCTGTCTCCACAGCCCTGGCTCTCATTTATAAAGAATATGGATCACCTCCCAAGTCTTGCCTCCAACGCCTCAGGTGAGTAGGGGGATAGGATTTCAAAACAGGAATTTCAGAGTGGAAATAAACATGAGGAGTCTGAATTTTAGAGCATAACAACCTCTTATTTCTCTGTAAAGGCTAGCCTTTGTCTTGCTAGCCTATGCTAATGTAATCTCTGTTGCTTGCAGTTCCCTGAGAAGGCATTGGAGGCAGCTTCAATGGCATCGTCTACCAGGTTTCCTCCATTTGGTTAGCCCCTAAGCCAGACTCCAGAGAAAAGCAGAACCATGGGCCTGGAGGTTTGTGGTACTTTCATGATTGCCTCATGCTTGGCAGCCTTCTCAGCAACAAAGGCTGTGGTTGAAATGTTGAGGATGTTAAGAAATCTTGCCCCAAGAGAAGTCTACAGATGATATCAGAGCAATTAGATATTAAAAGTTTCAGCCTTCACAGTTATTAGCCAGCTCAGGAAACCAATTAAGAAGGGTGAATGGGTGCTGTCTGACTAGTTAGAAGTTTAACTTGTCAATGGTAACTCTTAAGGAGCTGTTTCCAACACTGCACCTGGTCTAAGGACTGAGAACCGGTATAGGCCACCTCCTCAAGCCTGCTACAGCTGTCATTTGGTGTTTGGACTAAATACTTAGTTCTCATCCATATTAAAACTCAATAACCAGGCTAATTTTCACACTTCGTTCACTGTTAGGAAAACTGCTCTTGGAAAAACTTGTTATAATAATTTTTAGTATTAAGAAAACAGTAGGAGCCGAATGTGGTAGCACATGCTTTTAATCCCAAAACTCAGGAGCAGAGGCAGGTGGATCTCTGTGAGTTCAAGGTTGTCCTGGTCTACAAAGAGAGTTCCAGGACAGTCAGGGTTACACAGAGAAACCCTGTCTCAAACAAACAATCAACCCCGCAAAAGAAAGCAGTGCTTACCACAGTCAATAAAGGGATAAATAATACCAATTTTCTCAAGTAATACAAGCTTTCAGACCAGACAGACTGAGTTTGAATCTTATTATTGAGCTTAGATTGTTTTACTCTGTGTGGGCATTTGTCCCTGTCTGTCAAATGGGAACAAGCACCATGTCTGGCACTAAAGTACTGCCAGGAAGACCGAGTGAATGCATACAAAATTTAAAGATGCTGTGGTTAGCTCAGTGCTTGGCACACAGTCAATGGTAGCTATTTATGACTGCAATTATTTTAATAATTAGCATTGAGTTTCGTCTTGTGAGGGATCATCTTTGAAAGAGAAAAGGCATAGTCTCCTTCAGAAGGGCTCTTAAAAACCTATCGATCACCGGCATGCCATCAGACTCCTGGAAGACCAAGAACCAAAGCCTAACTCTGTTGTTTTGGGTAATCTGTCTATGGTTTCTTGAGCCAGGTGGGCAAACTGGAGTCTAGGTTAAAGAAGAAAAGAGGTAAAGAAATAAATTGAAGGGCTTTTTCTCTTGCTGTGCTGGGGAAGGAACCCAAGCCATGTGCTTGCTGGGCAAACGCTTCATCACTGAACCAGACCGCTGGCTCAGGATGGAGTATTCCTATTGCTCAAGCTCACATATTTGAGCATTCAGCACTTGGGAGATACGATTCCACTGTATCACAGTTCTTTCTTTTTCCTCTCTGAAAGTAAAATATAATACATCATTTTTCTTTCTCTTTCCTTCCTTCAACACCTCTCATGCCTTTCCCTCCTTGTTCCCTCTCAAATTCATGGCCTCTTTTCTTTATGCATATGAATAATATATAATATATAATTTATATATCTATGCATATGTGTATACATAAACAGGTACAATTAAGTGCTTAGCGTTGCTTATGTGTACATGATTTCATGGCTGACCACCTGGTATTGGATGACCTATTAGAGGGATCTTCCCAGAGAAGACTATTTCTCCCGCCCTCAGCATTCCTTAGTTGTCTATAGTTCCTTCTTTAGGGGTGAGGCCCCATGAGATTGTCACTGTCCATGTCAGCACATCTATTAGTGTTGTTCTTCTTCAGGTCTTGCTTAGGCAGCCTTATTGCTGAGGTATCATGGGTGAAGCGTCCCTCTCATTTCTAAGAGATAATCTCAGCAGATTTCTTGGTTCTCTGTCTCTTGTCCTCATCCCTCTTGACCCTCTCCCTTAACCTTAGGTGGAGAAGCTGTGTCGTGAATGGACCAGGTGGTGCAGAGTCCTTCATGGTCAGTTAGTTTCTACGTTTTGGCCATTTGTGCTTCCTTTGTAATAGTTTCCATCTATTGTAAGAAGTTCCTTTGATGAGGGGTGAGAGCCACATTGTTTGTGGGTATAGGAATAAGTTAGGATGCAGTTAGGAATTAAGGACACTAGTACATTCTCTTCTGAGAATCATGATTTCACTGACCCCAGGTCGTTGGCCAGGTTTCCAGTACCTGCTGCTGCTCAGACATTAAGTCTAATGAGTCAGCTGTTAGCTACTGCTAAGATGTAAGTGTGCTGGCTGGTTTCATGTCCACTTGACCCAAGCCGGAGTTATCCGAAAGGAAGGGATCTCAATTGAGAAAATGCCTCCATAAGATCCAACAGCAAGGCATTTTTTTAGTTAGTAATTGATGAAAGAGGACCCAACCTGATGTGATTGGTGCCATCCCTAGACTGGGGTCCTGGATTATATAAGAAAGCAGGCTGAGCAAGCCATGGGAGGCAAGTCAGTAAGCAGTACCCCTCTATGACCTCCAAATCAGCTCCTGCCTTCGGGTTCCTGCCCTGTTTGCGTTCCTGCCCTGACTTCCTTCAGTGATAGACTACAGTGCAGAATTAAACCACATTAAACCCTTTTGTCCCCAAATTGCTTTTTGGTCATGGTGTTTTATCACAGCAATAGAAACCCTAACTATGAGAGTCAGTGTCACCATTGTATTGTATCCCAGGCTCCTTCTGACTTAGAACATAGGCAATGATGATCTTGAATGCTGATCATTCTGTCATCACCTTTGGGTGCCAGGATTACTGGTATGTACCACCAAATGCAGCTTACGTGGCTCTGGGAATCAACCTCAGGCCTTCCTGTACCCTGAACCAACACTTTATCAACCAAGTTGCACCTCTAATACTTTGTTCCTTTGAATGTTGACTCTAGAGCAGGGTATGACCTCTGAACATCCAGTTGAGATGCTGACAGTCACTTCAGAGAGACTACTTGGCACAGAAGGTTGACAAGTCAAGGTGTATTGCCATTAATGGTTGCCTACGGTGATTTTTTTATGTATCTGAGTGTTTAGGCTGAGTGTATGTGCATAACAGATGCCCATGGAGGTCAGAAAAAGGTGTCAGATCACTTGGAACTGGAATTATGAGTAGTTGTGAGCCACAGGTGAGCACATGAAACAGAACCCAGGTCCTCAGCCAAAGCAACAAGTGTGCTGAGTCATCTTGTTATAATTGATTGCTTTGTGTCATTCCCAGTAATGTCAAGTGATTACCTTTCAACCTACTTAACTATGATGGTTCCGAGCCCAGTTTTGACAATTCTCCCAGTCCTTGTTGACATGAACTCCACCTCCGTCACTTCATGTACTTGGGAAATGCCTCCAACCTCATTTATAAGACACACGAGATCATAGTGCCTTGCCACTGGCTACTTCAGTCCATCAGCCCCAGGAATGGAAGACTAAGTGTTGGAGGGAGCAGGACGTTTGTTCTTCCCGGCCACCTGGCTAGCTTACACCCAAAATAATCACACAGAAACTGTATTAATTAAATCAATGTTTGACCCACTACTTTAACTTCTTATTGGCTAACTCTTATATCTTAATTTAACCCATTACTATTAATCTATGTATAGCCACGTGGCAGTGGCTTACCGGCTAAGTTTCGGCAGCAAGTCTTACTCTGGCGGCAGATCCATGATGTCTCTCTGGCTCTGCCTTCTTCCTCCCAGAATTCAGTTCCATCTTCTCTGCCTACCTAAGTTCTGTCCTATCAACAGGCCAGGGCAGTTTCTTTATTCATTAACCAATGAAAGCAGCACATCGATAGAAGGACATCCCACACCAGTCAAGGCTTTGGGAAAGAAAGAAAGAAAGAAAGAAAGAAAGAAAGAAAGAAAGGCAGCGAGACAGATATGAACCAATCTCTTTGAAAACAGAGAAACAGCTTTGGAAACTGGTAGCCCAAGGACCAAATCTAATTCACAGATATATTCTGTTTGGTTCATACAAGGTTAACATTGATTTTTGGATTGGCTGCCACCACATTTAAAATTGGAGTTTCTGGCTTCTGAAAAGTAAAAAAAAAAAAAAAAAAATTGGCAAGCCTCAGTCTGTGTTTCTACACAGTCTCATTGCTGTGGCTGAGATGAACTCCTAGTAGGTCAAAGACTGGGTGGGTTCCACTTTGCCCCATTTCCCCCATCCCCTGCAGCTTGCCTTGCAATATTCATGTTATGTGTTTGTGCTTTGGGTACATCTGCATGCTACTGTGTATGCAACATGATTGTGTTATTCCCTTGTTATAAGCTTGTTATTCCTTCTGTAGTAGAGAGAAAAAGAAAATGTTCTGAATATCCAGATCTTGATCCAAATCAGGGAACCAAAATGACTAGATGATTTGACACTTTATAAAACATCTTATACCCATCTCCCTTTCATTCACGTGACATTTAGCTGGTAGACACTCGGGGGACAGTTCCAGTTTTTAAAATAATGAAGCATTCCTATACAACTTGGTATTAAAGCCGATGTCCTCAATTCCTCTGTGTCCTCAAGTGCCCAACTGGCTCCGAATCTTCTCTAGAGACCCCCAAACTGAGGGTCAATAGCAGGCCCTCGCAAAGAGCTCTTTAGAACCCCACCTCTGTGCTGGGTGACCATAGATATGTTCAGCTGGGAAGTGGGGAGTGATCATAAAGGCCGGATGTGTTCATCTCATTTCTACTGAGATATGTCATCTCTGGCAGTAGCGCAGAGTGATGGGGAAATCTACAGTTTTTGGCTGTGTTCAGTCCTCTAACCCCGCAAGCAAGAGTTGCTGATTCTTGTAGATAAAGATAGTGGGATAAATTTGGGGAAAAAAGTGTCCCAGGAAGTAGTATGGCAATATTTGAAGAGGGAAGAGAGAGCCCTATGAATGCTGACTTGTGGACCCTCAGTTTGAATGCATGTTACTAGTTAGCCTCTAATCATTCCACTGATTTCAGTTTCCATCCCTTCTGGGTTATCATTCATATTGGTCTTTCTGTGCAGGGCACTCATTAGGGCTCTGTTGACAAGTTCTTAACTCTAGATTCTGCCCCTAGCGTAACTCATTCTTAGCTGTCCCCTCCCCAACTCAGTGTTATCCACTCAGGGAGGATTTTTGAGGGCTGATGAGGTATCCCCCTGGAGGGAACGCCATTTCAGCACCGTGTGCAAGGTCTTGTTTGCTGAACATACATGTCGTATGTCCATCCCCTTTCAGGTGATGTACAGCACAGTTCATGGCACATGGTGGAAACCAATCATTGTTTGCTGAGTGAAGGAATGCTGGAATGAAGGAGTCTTTCAACCGCGTGGCCACACGTCTGGACTATAAAGTCACAGGAGACACATGGGTCCCCAGATTCTTGTTGCCATCAGTGTCTGCAGCTCTACTGCCAACTTTCTTGCGTGAGACCTTCCTTCTTCAGAAGACAGGTCTCATTCAGAAACTACAGCCCTTTTCCTGAATGGCAATGCCAAAGTGCCTGGAAACTTCCATAGATTATGCAGGAAGCTCACGACAGGAAGAAGTCTGGGGTACAGCCTCCCTCTGAAGATGCCTGCAGAACTAAGGCTGGGGCTGGGACTGGACCTGAAGCGGCACCTGCATCTAATTCCATTCCTGTCCCTGAGCCACTCACGGCCCTCGTCTCTCAGCAGCTTCTCCTGAGAGAACCTAATTCTAGGTTCTGGATCTCTGTCTGGAAGAATTCAGCTTAAGAAAATCAACAGGGGAGTCTTTGTAGTTGAGGCTAGAACATTTTAATCACATCCACTGCCCAGCAAGCTGCCTCATGTTACAGTCTCATTGGGCCACACCTCAAAGGCCAGCATAGCTCTAAGAATGCTGAGCACCCCAGTGATGACATATAACACCACCTACTTGTTTTGCCACTTTTAGAATAAAAACACAGCACAAATATAGACCATGAAGAAATAAGAAAAGTCAATAGGACAGACATCAATAGCCTTTTTCTCTGAAGTCTCAGAGAAGGTTCCAACTCAGGAATTCCTTCATAATAAGGCCTCCGGTGGAACTTTGAAGAGCTATAATTGCACATTTTTCATAGGACCAAAATAAAGAACTTCTTTTGAGTGGTTAATGATGGAATCTTAGTGCCTGGAGATTTAATTGAGGAAATAATTTATTTCCCCATTAATATTTTAACCTCCTTGAAAGATAAGTAAAGTCACATCTGATTTTTAAAATATTCGCTTAAAAACTGTTGGGCAAGTACAGATTTGAGTCAGTTGAGGTTGGTGATAAAAGAAATAGACTTGGGTTTAGGTCTAGGGTTGAGGGCTAAGTTAGAAAAGTGTGAACTATTGCAAGCATGAAGACCTGAATTTGATCCCTAGGATCTGTATCAAAAAGTCCAACTTGTTGATGTGAGAGCATAATCCCGGCACTGAGGAGGCAAAGATAAGTGGATGCCTTGGGTCACATCACAGGCCAGCCAGCTTAGCCTGACAAGTGCGCTCTAGGCCAATGAGAGACAGTGCCCCCCCCCCCCCCCGCCCAAAAGAGTGGATGTAGACAACATTTCTAAGGGATGGCAATTGAGGTTGCCCTGTTGCTTTCACAAGCATGCACACACATTTGTGCATACGTACACAAATACACACACACCATAAATTCCTCAATCATGGCAATTTGGGCCTTTTGGGTTGAGTTATCAGAGATCTATCACACGTACTCAAGAATGGGTAGAAAACTATCTCCTGTTGCCCAAATTTCTGCAATACATCCCTGCTTGGGCCAGTTGTGCAACCAAAAGTATCTCCAGACATGGTCAAATGTTTCATGGGGAACAACTGCTCCTGAATAGGATCTGATGATGACCCAAAGGGCACATAGGAGAACTGTGCCCAGGGGTCTGAAGTCCAAGAGTTGGGGAGCAATGATTCTTATCTCTGCCCATGAGCATCATTATAAAGGTTCAAACATGTCTCCCGGATCCTGGAATTATTAATCGAACCCTCTAGAAGTTGGCCCCTAAGTGATTAGTTGAAGTCTATTTCAAGACCACATTGTGTGCTTTTGTAGCCTTCTCTCTTTGTGTAAGAGGACTTAACCAGGAAGCTCATGTACTTAAGAAGAATGTTTTAAAATGTGTGCCAGGATGTACTCTGAAATTTTTTTTTAAAAAAACTATTTTGAACTAGAAAAACGATCTAACTGCTGAACTAATTAAACTGTTTTTCTCTCACACATGGGGGTCAACTTGTTTTGACTGACAAAACAACCACAACAGGTCAGAAGCGTCTGTTTCAGTCCTTGGAAACTAGAAGAGATTAAAATGCAAATCAGATGAGAATAAACAGGCTTTACTATCTGTGTCCTAATGGTTTCTCACTAGAATGATTTGCACTGGGAAGAAAGACAGAGAGGGTAAATCCTTGGAATTCCCAGAGGAAGCCAGTTAGGAAAACTTTGTGGGTAACTTCAAAGGCTGAATCCAAATCTTTTTTTTTTTTAATAATTTTTTTTATTAAGAAAAGAAGAAAAAAAAACATAAACAAAAAACAAGTTTCCACCTCCTCCCAGCCTCCCATTTCCCTCCCCCTCCTCCCACCCTTCTCCCCCTCCTCCCACCCTTCTACCCCTCCCCCCACTCCTCTCCCCCTCCCTCTCCAGTCCACAGAGCAGTCCAGGTTCCCTGCCCTGTGGTAAGTCCTAGGTCCTCCCCCCTCCGTCCATATCTAGGAAGGTGAACATCCAAACTGGCTAGGCTTCCACAAAGCCAGCACATTAAGTAGGATCAGAACCCCGTGCCATTGTCCTTGGCGTCTCATTAGCCCTCATTGTTCGCCATGTTCAGAGAGTCCGGTTTTATCCCATGCTTTTTCGGTCACAGTCCAGCTGGCCTTGGTGAGCTCCCAGTAGATCAGCTCCACTGTCTCAGTGGGTGGGTGCACGGCTCGTGGTCCCGACTTCTTTGCTCATGTTCTCCCTCCTTCTGCTCCTCATTGGGACCTTGGGAGCTCAGTCCAGTGCTCCAGTGTGGGTCTCTGTCTCTGTCTCCATCCATCACCAGATGAAGGTTCTATGATGATATGCAAGATATTCGTCAGTATTGCTCTCGGATAGGGTCATTTCAGGTTCCCAATCCTCAGCTACCCAAGGAACTAACTGGGAACCTCATGTTGGGCACTTGGGAGCCCCTCTAGGGTCAAATCTCTTGCTCACCCTAAAGTGGTTCCCTTAACTAAGAATTGTGGTTCCGTGCTCCCCTATCCACCTTTCCTTTATCCCAATTCTCCTGATTCCCCAAATCCCCCCTCCTTCCCTTCTACCTTTTCTCTCCCCATCTCCCCTTACCCCCATCCCACCCCACCCCCAAGATCCTAATTTTCTCCCCGGCAATTGGGTCTACTTCCCTTAGCCAAGAGGATAACTATATGTTTTTCCTTGGGTTCACCTTCTTACTTAGCTTCTTTAGGTTCACCTATTGTAGACTCCGTGGCCCTAATTTATGGCTAGAAACCAATTATGAGCGAGTACATCCCATGTTCATCTTTTTGGGTCTGGGACACCTCACTCAGGATAGTGTTTTCTATTTCCATCCATTTGCCTGCAAAATTCGAGAAGTCATTGTTTTTTACCGCAGCGTAGTACTCTAGCGTGTATATATTCCATACTTTCTTCATCCATTCTTCCATTGAAGGGCATCTAGGTTGTTTCCAGGTTCTGGCTATTACAAATAATACTGCTATGAACATAGTTGAACAAATGCTTTTGTCATATGATAGAGCATCTCTTGGGTATATTCCCAGGAGTGGTATTGCTGGGTCCAGGGGTAAGTTGATCCCGAATTTCCTGAGAAACCGAAACACTGACTTCCACAGTGGTTGCACAAGATGGCATTCCCACCAGCAATGGATGAGGGTACCCGTTCCTCCACAGCCTCTCCAGCAAAGGTTATCCTTGGTGTTTTTGACTTTAGCCATTCTGACAGGTGTAAGATGATATCTCAAAGTTGTTTTGATTTGCATTTCCCTGATTGCTAAGGAAGTTGAGCACGACTTTAAGTGTCTTTTGGCCATTTGAACTTCCTCTGCTGAGAATTCTCTGTTCAGTTCAGTGCCCCATTTTTTAATTGGGTTAATTAGCATTTTAAAGTCTAGTTTCTTGAGTTCTTTATATATTTTGGAGATCAGACCTTTGTCTGTTGTGGGGTTGGTGAAGATCTTCTCCCAATCAGTAGGTTGCCTTTGTGTCTTATTGACTATGTCCTTTGCTTTACAGAAGTTTCTCAGTTTAAGTAGGTCCCATTTATTCAATGTTGCCCTTAATGTCTGTGCTTCTGGGGTTATACATAGGAAGCGATCTCCTGTGCCCAGCTCCTGTAGGGTACTTCCCACTTTCTCTTCTATCAGGTTCAGTGTGTTCGGGCTGATATTGAGGTCTTTAAAAAAATTGAGTTTTGTGCACGGTGATAGATAAGGGTCTATTTTCATTCTTCTACAAGATGACATCCAGTTGTGCCAGCACCATTTGTTGAAGATGCTTTCTTTCTTCCATTTTATACTTTTAGCTCCTTTATCGAAAATCAGGTGTTCATAGGTTTGTGGGATAAAATCCGGGTCTTCTATACGATTCCATTGGTCGACTTCTCTGTTTTTATGCCAGTACCACACTGTTTTCATTACTGTAGCTCTGTAATAGAGTTTGAAGTCAGGGATGGTAATGCCTCCAGAAGATCCTTTATTGTATAGGATTGTTTTGGCTATCCTGGGTTTTTTGTTTTTCCATATAAAGTTGATTATTGTCCTCTCCAAATCTGTGAAGAATTTTGATGGGATCTTGATGGGGATTGCACTGAATCTATAAATAGCCTTTGGTAGAATTGCCATTTTTACTATGTTGATCCTCCCAATCCAAGAACAAGGGAGGTCCATCCATTTTTTGGTATCCTCTTCAATTTCTTTCTTCAATGCCTTAAAGTTCTTGTCAAATAGATCTTTCACTTCCTTGGTTAGATGTACCCCAAGATATTTTATGCTGTTTTTGGCTATTGTGAATGGTGAAGCTTCTCTGATTTCCCTCTCTGCTTCCATATCCTTTGTGTATAAGAGGGCAACTAATTTTTTGGAGTTGATCTTGTATCCTGCCACATTACTAAAGCTGTTTATCAGCTGTAGGAGTTCTTTGGTAGAATTTTTGGGGTCGCTTATGTACACTATCATATCATCTGCAAATAACGAAAGTTTAACTTCTTCCTTTCCAATTCGAATCCCCTTGATTCCATTATGTTGTCTTATTGCTATTGCTAGAACTTCAAGCACTATATTGAAGAGGTATGGGGAGAGTGGACAGCCTTGTCGTGTTCCTGAGTTAAGTGGGATGGCTTTGAGTTTCTCTCCGTTTAATTTGATGTTAGCTGTCGGCTTGCTGTATATAGCTTTTATTATATTTAGGTATGACCCTTGTATCCCTAATCTCTCCAAGACTTTTAACATAAATGGATGTTGAATTTTGTCAAATGCTTTTTCAGCATCTAATGAAATGATCATATGGTTTTTTTCTTTCAGTTTATTTATATGCTGGATTACATTGATAGATTTTCGTATGTTGAACCAGCCCTGCATCTCAGGAATGAAGCCTACTTGATCATAATGGATAATTTTTCGGATGTGTTCTTGGATTCGATTTGCCAGTATTTTGTTGAGGATTTTTGCGTCGATATTCATGAGTGAGATTGGCCTGTAGTTCTCTTTCCTGGTTGAGTCTTTGAGTGGTTTTGGTATCAGAGTAATTGTGGCTTCATAAAAGGAGTTTGGTAATGACCCTTCTGTTTCTATCTTGTGGAATACATTAAGGAGTATAGGTATTAGATCTTCTTGGAAGATCTGGTAGAATTCCGCATTGAAACCATCTGGTCCTGGGCTTTTTTTGGTAGGGAGGTTTTTGATAACCTCTTCTAATTCTTCGCGACTAACAGGTCTATTTAGATTGTTCACCAGGTCCTGATTTAACTTTGGTATATGATATTTATCTAAAAAAGTATCCATTTCCTTTACATTTTCCAATTTTGTGGCATATAGGCTTTTGTAGTAAGATCTAATGATTCTCTGAATTTCCTCTGTGTCTGTGGTTATGTCCCCCTTTTCATTTCTGATCTTATTAATTTGCAAATTCTCTCTCTGCCGTTTGATTAGCTTGGATAGTGGTTTGTCAATCTTGTTGATTTTCTCCAGGAACCAGCTTTTTGTTTCATTGATTTTTTGTATTGTTTTCTGTGTTTCTATTTTGTTGATTTCAGCCCTCATTTTGATTATTTCCAGTCTTCTACTCCTCCTAGGTGAGTCTGCTTCTTTTTTTTCTAGAGCTTTCAGGTGGGCTGTTAAGTCTCCAATGTGAGTTTTCTCTGTTTTCTTTAAGTGGGCACTTAGTGCTATGAACTTTCCTCTTAGGACTGCTTTCATAGTGTCCCATAAGTTTGAGTATGTTGTTTCTTTATTTTCATTGAATTCCAGGAAGACTTTAATTTCTTTCTTTATTTCTTCCTTAATCCAGCTATGGTTCAATAGTTGACTGTTCAGTTTCCATGACTTTGTATGCTTTCTGGGGGTAGCATTATTGTTGAATTCTAACTTTAATCCATGGTGATCTGATAAGATACAGGTGGTTACTAATATTTTTTTGTAACTGTGGATGTTTGCTTTGTTACCGACTATGTGGTCGATTTTCGAGAAGGTTCCATGAGCTGCAGAGAAGAAGGTATATTCTTTCCTGTTTGGATGGAATGTTCTATAGATGTCTGTTAAGTCCATTTGATTCATTACCTCCACTAATTCTCTTATTTCTCTGTTAGGTTCCTGTCTGATTGACCTGTCCATTGGTGAGAGAGGAGTGTTGAAGTCTCCTACTATTAGTGTGTGCGGTTTGATGGCTGCCTTGAATTTTAGCAATGTTTCTTTTATGTACGTGGGTGCTTTTATATTAGGGGCATAGATGTTCAGGATTGAGACTTCATCCTGATGAACTGTTCCTGTTATGAGTATAAAATGCCCCTCTCCATCTCTTCTGATTGATTTAAGTTTAAAGTCAACTTTGTTAGAGATTAGTATGGCCACACCTGCCTGTTTCTTAGGTCCATTTGCTTGATAGGCCTTTTCCCAGCCCTTTACTCTGAGTAGGTGCCTGTCTTTGTGGTTGAGGTGTGTTTCTTGTAAACAGCAGAATGTTGGATCCTGTTTTCTTATCCAATCTCTTAGCCTGTGCCTTTTTATAGGTGAGTTGAGTCCATTGACATTAAGTGATATTAATGACCAGTGGTCGTTAACTCCGGTCATTTTTTTTTAGTCGTAGAGTTTGTGTGTTTCCCTTCTTTGTTTTGTGTTGGTGAAGGGTCTCTAGATGTCTGAGTTATTGTGGTCATTGTTGGACTCCTTGGTTAGTGATTTTCCTTCAATTACTTTCTGTAAGGCTGGATTTGTGGCTGCGTATTGTTTAAATTTGTTTTTATCCTGGAAAATTTTATTTTCTCCATTTATAGTGAATGAAAGCTTGGCTGGGTATAGTAATCTGGGCTTGCACCCATGGTCTCTCAGTTTCTGCAGTACATCTATCCAGGACCTTCTGGCTTTCATGGTTTCCATGGAGAAGTCAGGTGTAAGTCTGATAGGTTTACCTTTATAAGTAATTTGGCCTTTTTCCTTTGCAGCTCTTAATATTCTTTCCTTATTCTGTATGCTTTGTGTTTTGATAATTATATGGCGAGGGGATGTTTTTTTTTGATCCAGCCTATTCGGTGTTCTGTATGCTTCTTGCACCTTCATAGGAAAATCTTTCCTTAGGTTGGGAAAGTTTTCTTCTATAATTTTATTAAATAGATTTTCTGGACCATTGAGCTGCCCTTCTTCTCCTTCTTCTACTCCTATTATTCTTAGGTTTGGTCTTTTTATTGTGTCCCATATTTCCTGAATGTTTTGTGATGAGAGTTTGTTGGACTTGCTGTTTTCTTTGATCAGTGTGTTTATTTTCTCTATGGTATCTTCAGAATCCGAGAGTCTTTCTTCTATCTCTTGTATTCTGCTGGTTATGCTTGTTTCTGTAGTCTCTATTCGTTTACCTAGATTTTCCATGTCCAGACGGCCCTCTGTTTGTGTTTTCTTCTTTGCCTCCATTTCAGTTTTCAGGTCTTGAACTGTTTCCATTATCTGTTTGATTGTTTTTCCTTGGTTTTCTAGGGTATCATTCACTGATTTATTCAATTCTTCAAACTTTCTGTTATATTTCTCATCCATTTCTATAAGGGCGTTTTTTACATGCTGTTTAAGGGTGTCAATCACTTTCATGAAGTCAATCTTTTCTCCTTCCTCTTGATTAAGGGGTTCTTGTCCTCCCGTTGTGAGGTCGCTTGTTTCTGGTAGCTTCATGTTGCTTTTCAGCTTGTTGGGCGAGTTCTTGCCTTGACGTCGGCCCATCTCTTCTTCCAAATGCTCCCTATGGATCTTCTTTTACCGGATTAGGTCTCCTTGCCTACCAAACGCTGTCTCTCCCCAATGTTGGCTCTCCCAATGCTGGGTCTCCTGGCGCCGAAAGATCAGGCCTCCGTGCTGGTTGGGCAGCTCGCAGACAAAGCGCCTACCCCGCTTGGTGCAGGCAGGCCACAGAAACAAAGGAACTGCTGCCCGCCAGGGAGCCCCGGATACTCAGACCCAGCGCCCAGATAGGCTGGGCTGGGCGATGCCACGCCCCTAAAGAGGGCAGTGGGGGCGAAGTGGGGAGGGCTCTGGACGGAAGCTGGGTGGGCCAGGAAGAAAGAGGCAGCACCCGGGGAGTAGAGGCCCTGCAGAGAGCCCAAGCAGGACAGGGGGCCAAGAAACCCCCGAGCTCCCCGTCCCAGGCTGGCGCCGTGGGCCAGAAACTCACCCCAATGCTGGGTCTCCTGGCGCCGAAAGATCAGGCCTCCGTGCTGGTTGGGCAGCTCGCAGACAAAGCGCCTACCCCGCTTGGTGCAGGCAGGCCACCTCCAAATCTTTTTAAAAGTTAAACTCAGACCGGGATCACAGTCTCCTCCTGAGAGATATGAATGACAAGCACCAACTATAAAGAAGTTCGTGCTGTCCCATGCCCATAGCTCTTCACTCCTCAGGGAAAATGCTTCACATTCATAAATACTTCCTAACAGGAGTCAGCAGAATCCCTGACGTCTTACTAAAACTTTGAGATGAGACTCTGAAGGACAAATTTTCATGCCTTATATAATTTTGATCCATTGAGCAGTATAATGAATAAATTAGGTCATCCTCTTTGCTACCAAAAATTCAAAGGGGGGCAGGTTTGTTCCTTGTCATAATCGTCACATAGTCACCAAGGTCTAACAACGGGTTCTATTGACCCGTGCGTAATCATTCTGTCTGCCTTTGCTTCGCCTAGTGGACAGAAACATCTCCTTTCCGGTTGAATTCTGCTCTCTCAAATGGATGGGAAACACACATTGTTAATACACCATTGACATCAAAAGTCACATATGTGGCATCCCTTGCTTGCTATGAGGCCGCTGTGAAATTCTTTCTGCGCTCCTGCAATGGACCATTGTGTATCTGAATACTTGCATAATCTGTCATGCTTGGCCTTTTGCATTTGGGAATGAGCTTCTTGAATTCTATTATGAATGGCTAAACGGTTAAATACCTGTTTGTTTTGTTCCTGCTGAGGGGAGCGTCTATAGAACTCATCTGCTTGATTTGGGAGTTGGCAAGGCCAACAGCTAAGTGAGCTGCCTGGTGGTTGTAATTGTTCAAGACCTTCAAACATCAGGTCCTAGCCATTACATAGTTTATTGCTGAGTGACAGGAAACAAACATTAAGCAAAGAATTACACAGATGGATGTGAAATCCTCAACTCTTCAGGATAGGACCATAGTAGCACTGTTGTTATTTTTATTTATTTATTTATTTATTTTTAATTTATTTATTTATTAAGGATTTCTGCCTCGTCCCCACAACCGCTTCCCATTTCCCTCCCCCTCCCCCAATCAAGTCCCCCTCCCTCATCTGCTCCAAGAGCAGAGTTCCCTGACCTGTGGGAAGCCCAAGGACTGCCCACCTCTATCCAGGTCTCGTAAGGTGAGCATCCAAACTGCCTAGGCTCCCACAAAGCTAGTACGTGCAGTAGGATGGGATAAATCCGGACTAGCACTGTTGTTATTTTGAGATAGATAAATCTTTTCACTGAGTGACTCCGCTCTGCATGGTTGCATTGCTGTATCATTGCATGTGCTGCATCACTGCATGCACTGAGAACCTTTGAGC
The DNA here is from genome assembly GCF_018167655.1 of Microtus oregoni. Taxonomy (NCBI): domain Eukaryota; kingdom Metazoa; phylum Chordata; class Mammalia; order Rodentia; family Cricetidae; genus Microtus; species Microtus oregoni. The sequence continues at coordinate 38,709,809 of NW_024543061.1, read as the reverse complement.
TCTACTAGGTGATAACAGGAACATCTGCACCCCTTCTCCTCAAATGGCCCCAAAAATGTCTGTAGAAATTACCAAATGCAAAAGTTCAATGAAAATCATACCCAGGACAGTGCCGAGCGGATAGAGATCATAGTATCACTTGAGCATATGATCGGATGACTTGATGGGGCCTGAATCCTTAAGAAAGATTTCTCCAGAGCTGTGATCTGTGCCTAAGCCCCAATGACTCAGCAAAGACAGATATTCATTCATTATCTGAAGAAGAACCTAGTAAGTCCCTACAAGTTACAATAATGCAGCAGTAAGTAAATGAACCAAACCAAACCAAACCAAATCAACAAAACCAAACAACAACAACAACAACAACAAAAAAAAACATGCTTTGAAGCTGGGCCCTTCACTAAGGAAACACAATTAAAACCAGATAAACAAACAAGGCAGAGAATGTAGGGTTTTGTTCCCCTAGGGCAAGCATGGGAATTTATTCTCTGAAGAGTTGACCATTTTGTTGGTCCTGGAATAAAGAGAAAGAGATACCCCATGCCAAGAGCCTAGAACTGAATGCCAGATAGGGAAAGCCATGGTCCTGTTTACAAAAGCTACCTTAGGAAAGAATTTAATAATCCTCAGGCCCAAATCTTTGCATTCATGTGTAATCCTCACCATAGCATTAACAACTAAAATGCGGAATTATATAATGGCTCAGCAGCTACTTGAATGACATCTGTTTCTTGGATCCATTTAGATCCAAGAGGACCAGCACCTACTTCACCACTAACAGCAAACATTGTTATCATTTCCAGGACAGTACATTGGCAATCATGTAGACTGAGCACTCTAGAAAAAAGCATTCACTGACTATGTCTTATGGCTAAAAGAAAAAACTCTTAAAATGTCATGGGCTATAAATCTATACCCGTTTGCATGGAGATCAAATTTACCCATAAGATAAACAGCCCAAAATTCCTGTTAACAGCATCTGCAAGATTGTTTTATAATGAGTTAGGCAATTGACAAGATAATTCAAAAAGAAATAACATAGAAATGTATCCAGGGGCTGTGCTTTCTAATAAAAGGTTCGCTTCCCGTGACATACAATATTTATCAAAACACTCTGCCTGTATTTATTTTTATTCAAATAAAAGCAGTTTTTAAATTCTGGCTCTTCACACCCATGCCGATAATTCAGAGGACTCGGAGGTCATGGCTACTAGAGAATTTGAAGCTGGACATGTTGGGTCCACAAACAAAGGAACTGAATCTCACAAGTGTTGAAGGCCTCAAAGGTTTTCAAGACTGTAGAAGAGAGTGCTTCATGCCTTTCTCAATTGTCCTTGTTCCTGTTTCTGGCAGCTTGTGACAGCCACAGACAATTGACACATGATTCATTATTTAATGGTTGGATTTACTTTAATTTAAAACCACAAGATGCCAATCCCTTCAAAGAGTGTTGTTGACAGGCACAATTGCAAAAAGTCAATGGCTACTTTCCACATCACACAGAAAAAGCTTTAGTTGGTATCCTCTGTGCATGGTACTGGGTTTCATGAAGACATTTTAATACAATCATATAATGTACTTAGAGCCTAGTCTCCTATGCCTCACCCCCATCTCACCTCGCTGTAGTTCTCTTCATTTTCCTAGGTTAGCTTCTACTTTGATGCCGTGGATATATACAATTTTATTTATCTATACAAAATATAGTATCCAAAAATTTAAAAAATCACATTTTCTTTCAGAGACTGACTTGATTCACAAAATAGTTTCCAGTTTCATTTATTTTTCTACAAATGACATAATTTTGTTTTCTTTATGACTGAATGAAAGTCTATTGTGTATAGTCACCACTTTTCCCCCCATCTTTGTCCTTTTGAGGAATCTCAAGGAAAGACCATTTAGCCTTCCCTTATGAAATATGTCATTTAAAATAATTTTCCAAATCAAAATTTTTCAGTAGATCCCATGCAATGCCAGAAAGATGAAGAATCCTGGACTGAGAAGAAAGTAGAAAATGTTCTCTATCTTGGCCCTGGATAATAAGAAATATTACCAGCTTAAAACTTATTATCAATGCTTTTAGTAAAATTAGCTCCTTGTTTAAATGTTTTGAAATATAATAATTGAACTTTGAAAATGATCAACTGAAATGAACAAATAGAGTGTAGAATATAACTGAGTGGTTAAAAATTAAACTAGATTCATAGCCACCGCCTTGGATAAATCTTTATAAGGTTATTGTTAAATGAAACATGCAGGCTAAGGTACCTTATAGATGGACTAATACAAACATGAATTTTTAAGCTACAGATTGCTATAGTATGAACTATTCATGGATGCATACACACACACACACATACACACAATACGGGTAGATTCAGACAAATTTAGGCTACTGGTTACTTGCGTAAAGTTGACTAGAATAATACAGGGAATAGGAGACTACGGGAACTTCAGCTCTCTCTGATGTTTAGCTTTGACTAAAAACAAAGAATAGAAGTCAGTCCTGAATGGTAGTTAGTTGTGTGTGTTTCCTATAGAAAAATAAAGAAAAAAAATGAAGTAACCTTAGATATATTGTGGAAATTTCCAGTTTCGAAAACTCCTAGAAAAATGATCTCCACTCTTTCTCTGGAGAGTATTGGGTTCTGACAAGTTAACTGTGTGCTTTGTTTGCTTTGGCAGTGCAAGCAAAGGACCTGCAAGGTTCTGCACATGGTTGAATCACCATTGCTGACTCGTGGTGTGTTCCTCTTTTACCATAGCTAACTCGTGGTGTGCTCCTCTTTTACCATTGCTGACTCATGGTGTGTTCCTCTTTTATCATAACTGTCTCACGGTGTGCTCCTCTTTTACCATAGCTGACTCACCGTGTGCTCCTCTTTTTTACCATAGCTGACTCACAGTGTGTTCCTCTTTTACCATTGCTGACTCACGGTGTGCTCCTCTTTTACTATTGGTGACTCACGGTGTGTTCCTCTTTTACCATATCTGACTCACAGTGTGCTCCTCTTTTATCATATCTGACTCATAGTGTGCTCCTCTTTTACCATATCTGACTCACAGTGTGCTCCTCTTTTACCATAGCTGACACACGGTGTGCTCCTCTTTTACCATAGCTGACACACGGTGTGTTCCTCTTTTACCATAGCTGACTCATGGTGTGCTCCTTTTTTACCATAGCTGACTCACGGTATGTTCCTCTTTTACCATATCTGACTCACGGTGTGCTCCTCTTTTACCATATCTGACTCACAGTGTGCTCCTCTTTTACCATAGCTGACTCACAGTGTGCGCCTCTTTTACCATTGCTGACTCACAGTGTGCTCCTCTTCTACTATTGCTGACTCATGGTGTGCTCCTCTTTTACTATTGCTGACTCACAGTGTGCTCCTCTTTTACCATAGCTGACTCACGGTGTGTTCCTCTTTTACCATTGCTGATTTACAGTGCATAACTCTTTTGCTGCCATCTACTTTTTATACCTAGTACAGTAGTTGACGTGCTACCTCTTAAATATTTTACTTTTCTCTAAAGTTGGCCAGATTCACTAAGTAAGAGGAAATGTAGGAAGGTAGAACTGTAGAAAGTTCTTGAAAGTCCATGAATAGAAGTGGAACTAGCCTTATCAACATTAGAAATGATTTAGAATAGGTATCATATGGCTAAAACGCCATTCATTGTAAATTGCATGCTTCAAAGCCAATGAATATTGTCATATTTTTAACAATGCACAATGTTTGAAATCATGTAACTGGAAATACCACTTAAATCTTAACAAGAAAACAGAAGCAGATGTTAGGCTAGTAGTCAAACAGCCATGCCTCAATTTCCTGTGATATTATTTTATATTTTTCAGCAAATTATCTCCAGCTTCTGAGCCATACTTGCCCAATTTTCAAAAGGAAGAACTTGAAAGAGGTCAGTGGTCCAACTGGGGCCTCCTGAATCCTATCAGTACCACACATAGCTTTTGCTTGACTAATTATTTTTGAATGACTTCAAATTAATTTCTAGCATTTAATAATCAGAGATTTAAAAAAATAAAATCCCAGGGGCAGTGAACTCCACAGGAGCAGGAGCAGATCCAGACAAGGGACATTTGCGGAAGCAGGACTGGGCCAGTGACCTATGCTGAAACAAGCCTGAGGCAATGAGCTCCGCAGGAGTGGAACTGAGCCAGTGACCTCAGCTGGAATGGGTGATCCAGACCAGGAACATTTATGGAGGCAGGATGGAGCCAGCGACCTGGGCTGGAGCAGACTTGAGACAGTGAACTCTACAGGAGCAGGTACAGGGAAACAACTACTGAGCAAATGGGCCAGAGCCAGAATCTGGGACCTTTGCGGGAGTAGACCTGAGCCAGGACCCCTATAGGCTTGGGCGTGAGTCTGGGACCTCTGAGGGAGTAGGCCTGAGCCAGGTCTTCTGCGGGTCTGGACACACTCGAGTCTGAAACCTCTGAGGCAAAAGATCAGAGCCAGAGACCTTGGCAGGACCAACCCCAAGCCAAGGACCTCCGCAGAAGTAGATCTGTACCAGGGACATTTACAGAAACAGATCTGAGCTGGCAACCTAGACCAGAACTTGCCTGAGACAGCAAACTCCACGGGAGCTGAGCAAACCCAGGGAGCACCGAGCAACCTCCAGGAACACAGAGCAACCAACAGGGTAACTAGAACCATGGCACTGACTGACATGAGGAACAACCATCTGAGCCTTGGATCTACTGGCACCTAGAAGATTAATCACCAGAGTCACAGACAGACCCAACCACTCCAATTAGAAGAAAAGATGAGTAGACAAGGTAAGAAACCACGCAACACCACAAAGAACAACACGATACCAGTGAAATCTATAGACCCTACAACAATAAGACTTGAACAACCAAATATAGATGAAGCAGAAAAAAATGGCCTAAAAAATAACTTCAGGAGAATGTTTGAGACTCTTAAAAAAGAAATAAGAAATTCCCTCAAAGAAATGGAGGAGACAACAAATAAAAATTGGAAGACATCAGCAAATTCCCTATAGAAAACCAAGAAAAAGTAATCAAACATGTGAAAGAAACTATTCAAGACTTGAAAACTGAAATAGAGACAATAAAGAAAACACAAGCCAAAGAAATTATAGAAATAGAAATCAAGATACAATAGACTCATCAGTCAAAGAAAACATTAAATCTAACAAAAGCTTAACACAAAATATCCAGGAAATATGGGACACCATGAGAAGACCAAATCTAAGAATAATAGGTATAGAAGAGAAAAAGTTCAACTCAAAAGCTCAGAAAATATATTTAACAAAATTATAGAAGAAAACTTTCCCAATCTAAAGAAAGATACGCCTATGAAGATATAAGAAGCATACAGAACACCAAACAGACTGGATAAAAAAAAAAAGTCCCCTCGCTACATAATAAAACACTAAACATATGGAGTAAAGAAAGAATATTAAGAGCTGCAAAGGAAAAAGGCCAAGTAACATATAAAGGGTAGACCTATCAGAATTATACCTGACTTCTGTTGTAATAAGAGCAGCCGGGCTGTGTCCCCAGCACCCCGGCCACCTGCTAGCTTATGCCCCAAAATAATTACATGGACACTGTATTCTTTTAAACACTGCTTGGCCCACTATATCTAGCCTCTTCTTGGCTAACTCTCGCACCTGGACTAGCCCATTTCTAATAATGTGTGTAGACCCCAAGGTGCGTTTACCAGGAAGATTCTAGCCTATGTCCATCCTGGGTCGGAGGTGCCCAGGAGAGAGGAGCCTGGCATCTGTCTGAGGTGTCTGCCCAAGAGAGGAGAGCTATCGAGTCTGAGCTCACTTCCTCTTCCTCCCAGCATTCTGTTCTGCCTACTCCACCCACCTAAGGGACGGCCTATCAAAATGGGCCAAGGCAGTTTGTTTATTACCAATGACCTTCCTCCATCAGACTTCTCATTGGAGACAAGGAAAACCAGAAGGTTGTGGTCAAGTGTTATGCAGACATAAGAGACCACGGATGCCAGCCTAGACTACTATACCTAGCAAAACTTTCAATTACCATAGAAGGACAAAACAAGATATTCTATATCAAAACCAGATTTAACCAATACCTAGCCACAAACCCAGCTCTACACATAGTACTAGAAGGAAAACTCGAACCCAAGGAAGTCAGCTACATCAACAGACAATTGATGATCTCACAGCAGCAAATCCCAAAGAAGGGGAAAGCACACATATTATCATCACCAACAATGAAAACTAAATTAACAGGACATAGCAATCACTAATCATTAATATACCTTAATATAAATGGACCCAACGCACCTATGAAAAAACATGGGCTAACAGATTGGATACAAAAACAGAATCCATCCTTCCACTGCATACAAAAAACACCTCAACCTCAAAGACAGATATCGTCTCAGGGTAAAGGATTGGGAAAAAATTTCCAATCAAATGGACCTAAGAAACAAGCTAGTGTAGCTATCCTAATATCTAACAAAATAGACTTCAAACTAAAATCAATCAAAAGAGACAAAGAAGGACATTTCATATTAGTCACAAGAAAAATTTATCAAGAGGAAATCTCAATACTGAACATCTCTGCCCCAAATACAAGGGCACCCTCATATGTAAAAGAAATACTTCTAAAGCTTAAATCATACATTAAACCTCACACACTAGTAGTGGGAGACTTCAATACTCCATTCTCTCCACTGGACAGGTCAGGCAAACAAAAAATGAACAGAGAAATAAGGGAACTAACAGATATTATGACACAAATGGACTTAACTATAGAATATTCCATCCGAACAGAAAAGAATATACATTCTTCTCAGCAACTCATAAAACTTTCCAAAAATTGACCACGTACTTGGTAACAAAACAAACCTCAACAGATTAAAAAAAAATTGGAATAACCCCATGTATCTTATCAGATCACCATGGCTTAAAACTAGAATTCAACAGCAATATTAAATCCAGAAAACCCACAAACAAAATAGGCAAGCCTTTATCCAAACTAACCAAAAGGCAGAGAAAGAATATCTAAATTAACAAAATCAGAAATGAAAAGGGGGACATAACAGCAGATCTGGAGGAAATACAGAGAATCATTAGGTCATATTTCAAAGACCTGTACTCCACAAAATTGAAAAACTTAAAGGACAACTTTCTGGATAAATGTCACTTCCCAAAATTAAATCAAGACCAGGTAAACAAATTAAACAGAACTATAACCGCTGAAGAAATAGAAATAGTCATCAAAAGTCTTCCAACCAAAAAAAAAAAAAAAAAAAAAAAAAAAAAACAAACCCAGGACCAGATGGTTTCAGCTCAGAATTCTATAAGACTTTCAAAGAAGAACTATACCAATACTTCTCAAATTATTCTACACAATAGAAACAGATGGAACATTGTTAAACTCTTTTTATGAGGCTACAATTACCCTGATACCCAAACCACAGAAAGACATTACTAAGAAATAGAATTACAGACCAATCTCACTCATGAACATCGATGCAAAAATACTAAATAAAATATTGGCAAATTGAATCCAAGAACACATCAGAACCATTATCCACCATGATCAAGTTGACTTCATCCCAGAGATGCAAGGATGGTTCAATGAAAATCTGTCAACGTAATCTACCACATAAACAAACTGAAAACAAAAACCACATGATCTTCTCATTAGATGCTGAAAAAGACTTCAACAAAATTCAATATCCCTTCATGATAAAGGTCTTGGAGAGAGCAGGGATACAAGGAACATACCTAAACATAATAAAGGCAATATACAGCAAGCCAACAGCCAACATCAAACTATTAGAAAGAAACTCCCAGCGATCCCAATGAAATCAGGAACAAGACAAAATTGTCCACTCTCTCCATATCTATTTAATATAGTTCTTGAGGTCTTCACTAGAGCAATAAAACAACAAAAGGAGATCAAGGGAATAAAAATCGGAAAAGAAGAAGTCAAACTCTCACTATTTGCTGATGATATGATAGTTTACATAAGCGACCCCAAAAATTCTACCAAGGAACTTCTACAACTCATAAACAATTTCAGTAATGTAGCAGGGTGTAAAATTAACTTAAAAAAATCAGTAGCCCTCCTGTACACAGATGATAAATGGGCTGAGAAAGAAATCAGAGAAACATCACTCTTCACAGTATCCATAAACAGCATAAAATATCACAGAGTAACACTAACCAAACAAGTGGAAGACTTGAATGACAAGAATTTTAAATCTTTGAAGAATGAAATTGAAGAAGACAGAAAATGGAAAGATCACCAAGGCTCTTTGGTAGGTAGAATAGTAAAAATAGCAATCTTACCAAAAGAAATCTACAGATTCATTGCAATGCCCATCAAAATTCTTCACAAGCCTCAAAAGAATGGTACTCAACTTCATATGAAAAGGCAAAAAACCCAGGATAGCCAAAACATTCCCGTACAATAAAGGAAATTCTGGAAGCATCACAATCCCTGACTTCAAACTCTACTACAGAGCTACAGTACTGAAAACAGCCTGGTATTGGCATAAAAACAGACAGGAGGACCAATGGAACTGAATCGAAGACCCGGATACTAATCCACACAGTTTCAAACACCTGACTTTTGACAAAGAAGCAAAAAATATCAACTGGAAAAAAGAAAGCATATTTAACAAATGGTGCTGCGTAATTGGATATCAACATGTAGAAGCATGAAAATAGATCCGTATCTATCACCATGCACAAAACTCAAGTCCAAATCGATCAAAGACCTCAACATAAAGCTAGACACGGTGAACCTTATAGAAGAGACAGTGGGAAGTACACTTGAACGCATTGGCATAGGAGACCACTTCCTAAATATAACGCCAGTAGCACAGACACTGGGAGAAACAATTAATAAATGGGACCTCCTGAAACTGAGAAGCTTCTGTAAAGCAAAGGACAAGGTGAACAAGACAAAACGACAGCCTACATAACGGGAAATGATCTTCACCAACACCACATCAGACAGAGGTCTGATCTCCAAAATATACAAAGAACTCAAGAAATTGGTCATCAAAAGAACAAATAATCCAATAAAAAAATGGAGTACAGACCTAAACAGAGAACTCTTTTTTTTTAATTTATTTATTTATTAAGGATTTCTGCCTCCTCCCCGCCACCACCTCCCATTTCCCTCCCCCGATCAAGTCCCTCTCCCTCATCTGCTCGAAGAACAATCAGGGTTCCCTGACTTGTGGGAAGCCCAAGGACCGGCCACCTCTATCCAGGTCTAGTAAGGTGAGCATCCAAACTGCCTAGGCTCCCCCAAAGCCAGTACGTGCAGTAGGATCAAAAACCCACTGCGATTGTTCTTGAGTTCTGAACTGTTAACAGAGGAATCTAAAATGGATGAAAAAATGCTCAACATTCTTAGTCATCAGAGAAATGCAAATCAAAAATCTCTGAGATTCCATCTTACACCTGTAAGAATGGCCAAGATCAAAAACACTGATGACAACTCATGCTGGAGAGCTTGTGGGATAAAGGGGAAACTCCTGCTGGTACAGCTCCTTTGGATATCAGTTTGGCAATTTCTCAGAAAATTAGGAAACAACCTTCCTCAAGACCCAGCAATACCACTTTTGGGTCATATCCAAAGAATGCTCAATCATGCCACAAGGACATGTGCTCGACTGTTCATAGCAGCATTGTTTGTCATAGCTAGAACCTGGAAACAACCTAAATGTCCCTCGACCTAAGAATGGATAAGGAAAATGTAGCACATTTACACAATGGAGTACTACACACCAGAAAATAATAATGACATCTTGAATTTTGCAGGCAAATGGATGGAGCTAGAAAACATCATTTTGAGTGAGGTAACCCGGACCCAGAGAGACAATTATCATATGTATTCACTAATAGGTGGTTTTTAAACATAAATAAAAGAAAACCAGCCTACAGATCAAGTCCCAAAGAACCCAGATAACAATGAGGACCCTAAGAGAGACATACATGTATCTAATCCACATGCAAAGTAGAAAAAGACAAGATCTCCTGAGTAAATTGGGAGTATGGGGACCTTGGGAGAGTATTGAAGGGGAGGGGAGAGGCAGGGATGGGAGCAGAGAAAAATGTAGAGCTCAATAAAAATCAATAAAAAAATAAAACCCCAAATATGGACTGCTACTGTTTTAATGGCGGAATGGGATGGGGTACCTAGGTAGCAGGGGACCCTGTGGACAGAATGCATACTTCCTACTTTGTGGTGGTCTCCACATTCACATCCTAGTCCTCTTGGTTCAGTCGTCTCTCTTCTTATTGTGACAACATAGGAGACAGGAAACAGCTTGACATGGGACTGGTTTTCCTCTGCTTGCTCTTTTGGGAGATGCAGTCCACAGTGGCAAAGGAGGCATGGTGGCAGGGACAGGCTGCTGTTGGCCATATTGAGTCTGCAGTCAGGAAGCACAGAGTAGACAGGAAGTGGGACTAGGCTATGCAATCTCTCCAGGCCTCCCAGGGACCCACTTCCTTCATTGACGCTCCACTTACTAAAGGTTCCACAATTTTCCAACACAGGGCCATCTCCTGGGAACCCAGTAAGTTTTCAAACACACAAGTCTCTAGTGCAATACTTCTAATTCAATCACAACATCTGGGCTCCCATTGAATTTAATTTTTTTTTTTTGCCAAGTCCTAAGCATCTGGCTTAGTCACCCTTGGACACAAAATTCTCCCAAATTCTTCACGTTTTATCAGAGAAATGGTATTGGTGTTAGTCAACCAGGTCTCTCAAACGAAACAGGCCTAAAGGAAGATGTATCAAAGTCAGGCAGAGACTGGAAGACCCCTTCTGGCCATGTCAAAAGTTGCAAGAAAACTACATGAAGTTGATGGAACTTTTAAAGAACACGCCCTCCTTTTCTTTTTTACATTACCACGCATGTTGTTTACATGAATCATCTTACATATGTAAAATAATACAGTTGATATAGTCATATGAAGCAATAACAATCAAGTTGGTAGAACTTCTGCTTTGCTTGTTTGTTTAAAGAAAACAGCAATTTTTAAAATGAAATACCCCCAGAAACAGAAAAAGAGATTATGACATGTTTGTGGAAAACTAGTTCAATATTCCAGAAGAACATTAGACTCTTTACTACACATATGCCACCCCATCTTAGACCTTCCTTTCATCCTTCTGCCCTGTATAAGAGCAAGGATTGTCCTGGAAGACCCAGTAGATGAAGTGGAACTAGCCTTATCAACAACTTGGGATCCAAAGGAAAACTACCCTCTGACCTCGCTCCTATGTGGAATCTACAGACATTGAGGGCCGAAGCCTAGCTCAGTGGTTTGGCATTTGCAAAACGTCTGCAGAGTCCCGAGTTTCAAGCCCAGCAATAATGAGAAGTTGAAAACAGAAAAGTTCATGTTGAGTGCCATAGATGCTTAGTGGGTCAACGAGCTGTTGCCAAGCCTGCTCACCTGCATTCAATCCCAGGGATCCATATGGTGAAAGGAATAAGTTTCCTCCAATAAGTTGTCCTCTGACCCCCGACACATGTGGGGTAGTGCACACACACCCCGCCAAAGTAAGCAAATGAATGTAATGAAGCTTTATGTCCTAGTGCTAGAGAGTGTAACGATGGTCACCAGCCACTAAATTCCAATTAAATAGAATTTCAGGTAATTGGATATGGCTAACAAACATGTACTATGTATAGCAATGTGCTGTCAGGGAAGATTTTGAATATTTCACTATATAGAAATTATAACCGAATATGCTCAGTTCCCTGGCTTGATCCTTGCACATCACAGTCATATATCAAAACATCATCTTGTGTGCCTAAATATTGCAATCATTTTTCAATTAAAAATAAAATTCACACCATTGCCTTTTAGAACTAATAAACAGAATGGTGTCAAATGGCAGCCTGGGTCTGGGTCTGGAATCTTCCCTCCAAATACACTTAAGCACGCCTACCAATCTACACGCTTAGGTTAACATTTCCAAGTGTTAACCACTAGTGAAAAACAAAACAAAGCAAGACAGAAAACCCCAGAATGAATGACAACAACAAAATCCTACTACACAGGCCAGAACTAACGCTAGCCTGCAGCCTCTCCAGGGCAATGAGTCCTGTTAGTGACGTCACCGAGAACTCTCCTGTACAGTTTGGGATCTTTGGGATCAGGTAACGTGGCAGCAAAATGGTAAAAGGAAGGATGGTTGCTTATGTCTCGTGGAGTGTCCTTGCCCTTCGGCGGGAAAGATGCTGCTGCCTGAGTACTCCAATGTAATATTTCATCAGCTCTCCACTCTGCTCTCGGGCTTGCCCGTAAGGGGCTGGATTGCTGCACTGGCTGCTCTCCAAGGCATTTCAACCAGTTAAGTAGCAAAGGAGCATTATTAAAAAGCATTTTCACATGTGAAGGGCATCGTGATAGGCCCTTAAAAGACAGTTATATGTGCATTTCTGTGAGGTTCGCATTCGGTTTTATTACTTGCGTAGCATGGATGCAAGAGACAGGAGCAGCCCCACGGCTCACGCTCATGTTCACAGCTAAGCTACATAGATTCCCAGTAGATTGAGCAATATGAAATTCCCAGGATTTGACCCTGGAAGGCAATTTCCCATGATTGAACCTAATATCCACCTTGGCTTAAACAGCATTATTTAAGTTTTCATATTCTGTTTGAATTTCAGGGCACCATAGTTCATGCACTTAAAACACGTATTTTATGTTTCTTCAGATCACAGACTCAAAAATTAGAAATAATATTTATATGCTATATATGAGTGTAAAAACACAGCGGCCTTGGAGATCTTATTGGAAAGAGGGAATTTGGTCTCATCTTGCTGTATGTGAAAAGGCCCTGGGGTTAATGGAAAGATGAAGTCATTATGACAAGGAACACCTCCCATAGAGGCAGCAAGGAGCAGATTACCCTTTGTCAGTTACAATGTACATTCCGTGTCTTTGGGAGGGCGAGTCTGCTGAGAGCTTAGCTTAGAAATGTATAATGTCATGGTGCTCTTAAGGAAGGGTAAAATGGCCTGGAGTGTGTGTGTGTGTGTGTGTATTCATTTCTAAATCATTTTTTGTTTTCATTGAGCTATACCTTTTTCTTCTCTCCCCTCCCTTCCTCCCCTCTCACCTTCTACTCTCTCCTGTGACCCCCAGGCTCCCAATTTACATAGGAGATCTTGCCTTTTTCCCATTCCCACGTAGATTCTGCGGTACATCTTTCATTGGCCATGAGCCCCCTCAGCAGTTGCTGCTACCTAAAGAGTGTTTTAAAAAGAAAATACAGAGACTGACCTTGAACCAGAGTAGCTCCAAGAACAGCTTTTGATGTGTCCAATATCATGATGGTTCTATCTTAATTTTGAAACAGATTTTTACACTGTAGCTCAGGCTGGCCTCTAACTTTCTCCCTAGCTCAGGCTAGCCTAGAATGATGTTTCTCAAGGGATAGGATTATAGCTGCACACTACCAAGCCTGACCCAATATTTTATTTCTTTTTAAGTCTTCTTGAGAATCGCCAAACCAGTGGAGAGTTGCCTAAGCCATTACACAAATAACAAAAGTACCCCAAATGGTGGGGTCCGCAGGCATGGTACCCAAGTTGGGCCACCATGCCGAGTCACACGGACCTAGGAGCCAACCAAGTTGAATTAACAGCTGACTGACCTGAGCACATCACATCTCCCTGTGTTCTGTCTCATCCTCTGTCTCCTTGGTTAGCATGGGACCCGTAGGAATGATGCTTCCTAGGGTACATAATTAAATGCCCTCCCATATATGCAGGGAGCCCAAGCATGGTTATTCCCAATACACATAAAAGAACACTTGCTACCTTGCAAGCTTTTAGTTACATGAGAGTGTTCTTTTATCCCAAATTTGAGTGATCAGCAGGAAATCTTTGGAAAGTGTGAACTTGCTAAAATTAAAATCTCGCTGCAGGGATGGCATGACCTTCTTGTAACCTTACCTTTCAAATTTTACATAAAGCAAACAAAAAATGAAAATCAAAAAAGCTTAATTGGTATGTATGAACAAGACACAGCCCATCAATAAAATATTTGATTAATATACGTATTTGCACATGTATTTTTAAAGTCTGATGTATATATAGGCCGAAGGTTCTCATCTGGAGCAGTGAACTTGTGGATACCTTTCGATTTTTATCATAAAAATACTTTGTTGCTGTGTCAAAAAATATCTCTACATGAGAGGCTGGAGAAATGGCTCAGAGGCTGAGCACTGGCTGCTCCTTCAAGAGGACCTCTGTTCAATTTTCAGCACCCACATGGTAACTCACACCTGTCTGTAACTCCAGTTCCAGGAGAGTTAATACCTACTTCTGGCCTCTGTGAGCACTATGCACAAAAGTAGTAAACAGATATACATTCAAACAAAATACCAATATACATAAATAAAAAAACCCAAAGAGCATGTATCTACCATTAATCCAAATAAATGAGTATTTTTGAGGTGTTCTAATTTGGATATTTATATCCATGTCCTTATTAATGCATTAGCTCAATTTCATATCACACATACCAAGCACTCCTTTATCTGTGAAAAACCTAATACAGAGCTCAAAAGGAAGACAAGAAATTTCTAGCACAACCTGCAGCAAAACTGTTTGTGTGTAATCGAGTTGTTAGTTGGGACTTGACTTTCTACCTGGAAATTCTGTATTCCGGGTACCTGATGTTCATTGCTGTCATTTTGACCACAAATATTTGCCTCATATCTATTAAATTACAACTTTCTGAAGAAAAAAATCTTTTATTTGACTCCTTGCAATGCTTTTCCATACTTCTCAGCATGGAGTTATGTATTTACTGATTTTACAAAACTACAAGAGGTGTTATTATATTTTTGTAACACAAATATTATTTCTGTTATCTTGATGCTGTCTTATTTGGTTTCTTACCACCCCTATTTAAATTAGACACATACATTTACACATTGTATGTATATTTGAAAACAAATACCATACATCCTTAAATGATTTCATTCCTCTTCTGTTTCCTCCCATGTTTTTACAGCAGCATCTTTTAGAGAAGTGACTGGTCCAAACAAAAGACACATATCTTTATATCAATACTTAACATAAACCTTGGTTTCCTTGACCCTGAGTGTGTGGACCCTTACTTTTCTTTACTCTGACCAAACACCTGGCAGAAACAAAAAGGAGCGAAGATTCGCTTGGCTCACAGTTCCAGAGAGCCTGTCCTGTTGTGGCCAGAAAGGTATGGGGGAAGGCATAGCCAGGTTCCTTCAGCATAGGCCAGGAAGCCGAGAATTGGGAACCAATCCAGGGGACTACCTTCAAAGACCCACCCCTAGTGACCTAATTTCACCAGCTAGGTCCTATCATCCTGATATGCAAAATATCCCCCACCTAGGAGAAAACAAAGGCTCAGAACCTTAGTTTGTGGAGGGACTATTTTGCACAAGTGTAGCCATTGAACAGTTTTGTGGAATGGTTTGCAAGTTTACAGATAGGTACCACCTCCACCCGGGGTCCTGTTCTCAGACTGGTCAGCTGACCTCTAGGCCTCCTGTCCTCCTCAACAGAGGTCCATAAACCCAGCGATACTGAATGAGTCAGGTGTGGACCTAGTTGCTTGGGGCTTCTTTATCTTCCCAGGGGTGACGGGTAGGGGTTGGGGGATGGGAGGGAAGTGAGATGGTGTCAGGTGATCTGCTTACACAGCTCAAGTCTAACAGGGCAAGTAATTACCACTCAACAAATGTTAGCTGTTCTTTCAGTATTTCCTATTTAATGGAAAGCAAACAGTCCATTCAGCACCAGAAAAAAATTTAATTAAAACTTACACCAGGCACGCATAATATCTATCACACATCAAGCCGCCTTAAGTGTCTGTCACGTCAGATCTTGATTTCTCCATGCTTGCTCCCGTCCCCATCAGCAGCCTTGCCACTTCAGGGCCAGGAAAACCAAGGTCCTAGTCCCTTCAAAGCCCATGTAGGACTGCTGAGAAGAAAGAAATGGGCAGAAGAGTAGGAACAGACGAAAAAAAGTCAAAAAAGAGAGGAGGGGAGAAGGAAAGAAAAGAAGAGGAAGGGTCAAAACTCAGCATTGCAGAAACATTTAATATTCACAAATGATAACTGCTCAACAAAACGCAAAGCTATATAATTGTGTAGTTGACGATAATTAGTTCTGTAATGGATTTGCTTTGAAAAATGAATTAACAGAAAGTATGTAAAGAAATGAGGTGGGGGGTGGTGGTCATGTAAGGAGCTTTGGGAAACGCTGTCTTCCTGCCCAGACTTTCCAACTTTGGCGTTCTACTTGTCCACTCATTTGGATTAGACAGAGAAAATATCTTAGTATGGGGTCTCCAATGATTAGTCTCCCTTCTTCCCAATGACTGCATTAAGCTCAGCATCAGATCAGACTGAGACCTCTGATCTGTCACTATTAGCTGTAGTGAGGAACTCTCTTTGAGCCTTCAAACAAAGCGCAACACGGCACCCCTGAATTAGAGTGAATAAATGTCATATCGTAAATATCTAGTGTGGGACAGTATCAGGCACCCCCTCCATTTCTTCTTCGTTCAGAGCCATCAGATTGCAGGAGTCTCAGATCTAGTCATTTCTCCAGCTCCACTGAAGTCCGTGGGGACACCTTGCATTTTCCACCTTCTCCCTTTATCTAAGGTCCTGGGATGCCAAATCCGGAACGCGCAATCGAGAGTCACACAGTTTTTTGAAGTCAGGGGCGATGCAGAGGCGAGGTCTCCAACTGCACCTAGGACCTGCTTGAGCTGGGTGCCCGCTGTCTGTGCGCGCGCAGGCGGCCAGGCGAGCTACAACCGCGGGGCCGAGCGCCCCCTCCCTGCTCTGCTCCCCCTCCTCCTCCCGATACAATGACTGGGCCGGAACAGCGCATCCGCCGAGCCTCATTGGCAGGGCCGCCCCGGCCCCCGGAGAGGCGACGGGCGGGGGCAGCACAGGGAGAGAGGTGAAGAGACCGGGCTGACAGCGGCCAGAGGCTGGACCGAGGGACTCGCGGACACTCGGAAGGCGGCTCCGGGCTCATCCACCGACTATAGGGATCCTGGTGTGGACGCCGGGCGGGGGATGCTGCGGGCTCTGGCTGCTCGGCTAGCCGCCGCGGAGTTGCATTGCGTGGCTCCGACGCTGAGCCCAAGCCTGGGCGGAGAGGAGGAGGACCGAGAGGAAGACAGCCGCCGCGGGAGAAGGCGCCGTGCGCCGCGGAGTTGCGGGACTGGCGTGGACAGGATTCCTCGGGTCCCGCGCGGAGCGCAGCGCAGACAATAAAGTAGCAAGGCGACAGAGGCGCGCGCCCGAGGGAGGAGGCGGCTGAGCAGGTAGGTGGGCGGCTGTCCCGGGGATGTCCGAGCGCCCTGTCACTGGAGAAGGAGGCCGAGATTCACCTCAGGGGCTCTGAGTGCGCCCCCCCCGAGCGGCGCGCAGGTTGGGGACCCGCAGAGAAGGTCCCCAATCTCCTGACACCGGGAAGCCCCGCCCCAAGGCTCACGGGCTGGTGTAGCCTGGACTGGAGTTCCTAGGCACTTGGCGCCGCTCTTTGGTGGCTCTGGCGGTGTGGTGACAGGAAGTTTGGCGGGTTCAAAGCTTTGATGCTGGTGGGGTTTGAGAACGCTCCACCAAGGGCTGGGCGCTCATTGCTCTGGTGGGAGGTAGTGAGAGAACCATTGAATCCCAGACCCTGTTGCCCGGAATTGCTCTCCGAAGGCGTTGGAAGGAGCAGGGGGTCCCTGGCGTTAGCCGAGTACACCCAGGGTTTGGGCTGACTGTCCTTTGTAAATAGGCATGTCACAGCCTAGATGCGACTGTATTGGAGAGGCTGTGTGCGTGTGAACCGCTCCCTGTCAATTTTTCTGGAGTATTTCACTTTTCATTTCCATCCCGGGAAGGCATATTTAGCCCTAATTTGAGAAGTGCTCTTTCGTTCGGGATAGAAGCCAAAGTCTTCCTTTGCAGGGCGCTCTTAAAGATGCTCCTGATTAGAGCTGAGTTCCATTTACAAAGGGATAGAGCTGGACTCCAGTCTTCCCAGAGTCTGAGAATTCAGTGGCAGGAGGAGGTCTCTCTCTCTCTCTCTCTCTCTCTCTCTCTCTCTCTCTCTCTCCTTTGTGTGGCCGCTTCCTTCCTTCCAGATGTGAGAGGGTTGGGCTGGGCGCTTCTGGGTGCGGTAATAATTATCCTGAACATTCCTGAGATCTGCTAGGACTTGTAAACATACCAGAGCCAACTCCTCTGAACTTTGCGGGATGACTTGATGTGTTTGCCGGTACCCAGAGGGCCGCGACTGCAAGGTGGCCCCTTGAGGAAGAAAGACGCCGCGGTGCTGACAGCCACAGTCTCAGGCAAGCTGCATGATTCTTTAGGGTTAGCCTGAGCTTGCCCCAGAAATGTAGCAGCCAACTCAGAGGATGTGTTAAAGATTACAGGGCAATCCCTGACATGCTGATTCTTGTCCCAATGGGAGTGGATTTGAGGAACTTCCAAAGCCAGTGTCTGGAGGGGAAGGAAAGCCTCTCTGCCTTCCTTAACCCCCTCAAGCCGCTCTTTGATCTGTCATACGCAGCCGCCTGCTGAAAAGAACGGGCCAGCTCTGTGTCAGGCAGCCTGGCAGGCCCTTTGCAGGCGTCATGACCAGCCCACGAGATGGCAAACCCTAGAGGGAGGTTAAGGATCGTGCCACCGAGTCTACTAGCAACTCAGCTAATTTCATTTTCGGCTCCTTAGCAGAGCAGGGTCACTAGAAGGGACCCCAGTCAACATTCTTTTAATGATTATGAAGAACAAGCCAACAGCAATAGCCACCTTGTCGTTTCTTTTTCATAAATTTAAGTTGGCATTTAAGAGTTGATGAAGAATCAAGAGTTCTGTGTATTTTTGTTCCCAAGTTCAATGTTAGAAAATCATTAACAGGTTAATCTGTAAACAACCGCAGGCATATATACGCAAAAAATCTTAAGAGTGGTACATGTATTTCCCAGAGGAGGTCAAGAAAAATTCAGGGCTTCTTATATTAGAAAAGGTTTGTCATTTCTTCAGGACATTGTGCATGTATTAACCGAACAGTTTATTTGCCTGTATTTGGTAACATGGGTGGAAAATATTTGGGTAAGACAATGGTGGGCAATGAAGAAATCTACCTCTAACACATTCACAGTGAAGTTTGGCTTTCATTGTCCGCCAACCTTTCAGAAGGTCAGGCTTTCAGGACATGTAAATTCTTGCCCCAGTCATAACTCTGCAGATTCACACGTTTCCATTCTAGCTGCAGAAAAGTTAAGGGGCCCATTGTAGCAGGTACAGAATTACATTTGAGCCTACAACGTGTGGGCGGAGCTAACTTCACAACCAGTCCAGACTGTGGGACAGGGTGTGAGAAGAGCTGCCTGGTCTCAGAAGTATTTGCCACTTCTAGTCTCTGTTTCTAGGAAAACTTGGGACTCCTGGTTGCCCATTTGGTGGCAGAGATTTAATTAACACTTTGCATTGCCTTTGCGGGAAGAGAAAGGAAATTTTGGCTAACTGACAATACAAACAGGGAGCATGGAAGGCAGCTAAAAATGCCTGACTGTCATATCCAGTCTGTGATAATTTTCAGAATTACACAATTATCTTTGCACATGTAAGCAAAGGCTTGAAGCTTATACTACAAATGATCGCTTTCTCTTCCTCCATCTGCCCTTCCCCTTTCCTCCCTCCCCCTTTCCTCCCTCTCTCTTTCTCTCTCTCTCTCTCTCTCTCTCTCTCTCTTCCTCTCACTTAACATTTTTATTTTTGTTTTAGATAATCTTTTTCTTGGCAGTAAATTAATTTCTACAACCTTAGGGCTCCCCCCACACACACTTCTCTTCTAGTTAACATGGATCCTAGGCTATCATAGAGATGTCCCAAGATGGCATTTTTTCTCTTATAAAAACCAACTTGGTAATTTGGGGGCCAAACTTACTTTATTTTGTAAACTGCCTTCCTGAAATGAGAATGTCCAAAAAAAAAAACCCAAAGACAAATTCTTCCTTATGAACTCTATTTCTAAACCTTATCTCACAAGACAGTGTGTTTCAAAATGAAGGACTTATGCTCTATTTACTGGTCACAACCAATATTAAAAGACTATATGACAGGCCGGGCGGTGGCAGTGCACACCTTTAATCCCAGCACTTGGGAAGGAGAGGCAGGCAGATCTCTGTGAGTTCAAGCCTAACCTGGTCTACGAGAGCTAGTTCTAGGACGGGCTCCAAAGCTACAGAGAAAGCCTGTCTCGAAAAAACAAACAAACAAACAGGCAGACAAAAGACTATATGACAAGAGACTGGTTCCATGATAAGTTGGTACAAGTTCTGTGGCTTTATGGAACTTTGAGTAAGATTTAGGGGGTGGGAGAGATGTATACATTTGGGGCTACAGCGTAACATGTCATGTCGCGTGAGTTACTGTCAGAAGTTTAAGTGCGCTGCTACGGAGGGTGTGTATCTATCAGTACTGTTTTGTTAAGTGGGAAATACAGTTTTAAGTGGATTCAGGACACTTCATAGACAGCACAAAAGCGCTATGTCTTTTCCTGTGTATTGGTTATGACATTAGCAGGTGGGGTGTACTTTGCTTAGAGATGAAAAACAACTTCAAGATCTGGTTTCTTACCTTTCAAAGAGGAACCCAGGATACAGGACAGAAAAGCAGGGCTTTTAAAAACTTAGGAGAAGGGCTTTGGTCAGAGGGGCAACAGCTAAGGAAGGCAATGGTGTAAAGACTCAGATAGGACCTGGGTCAGTTCCAGAAAGAGGTGGCCACCAAATCTCTCTCTCTTCCCTGTCTTCCCTGCCTTACTGTGTTATCTTTTTCCACCATAAACCCCTAGCCATAGGCTTCACAGAAGGGGTCACTTGATATTGAACTTCTAGCCTAACAAACTGCAAGCTTTCTTTGTAAAGTCTGCAGGAAAAAAAAAATCTCAGTCTGGTTGACTTCTCTGGAGGATGCTCCTGAAATAAATGAATTCTGGAGTAGAGAACTAACTACCCAGACCATGTGACCTGTCCCATGAATACAGTTGCAGGGAAAGAGAACTGTACACTAAGATCTAGGGTGGGTGTTTCAGCAGAGTTACAAGGAGCCTGATGAAGACAACTGACTCCTGTTTTCTTTGATGACTTATGTAATAGGAGTGGAGCTAAGCTGTAGTTTCGCAAATAGGTTATCAATATAGTTTTTCATGTGTATAAAGGAAACCCAGCTGCATCTGAACGTGGTCAATATCAGGGCTTATGAAATCAAAGTATAGAGCAACTGAAATGGATATGAGGCTGCTGCTTTCAGAGAGCCCTGAGAGGGGAAAGTGTATGCACATGAATTAAATATCCACCATATACCCAAACTCCTCTTATCGGGGATGACCATGCTTGGTTCGGCATGTATGGGCAGATCTTTGAAGGCATTTATTTTAAATCAATTTTTTTATTCTAATGTGATGTAAATTATTTAAGTTGGTCTCGGAGATTATTTGGAGGGCGCACCCCCCTTCAGTCCCAGGGCCAAATGAGTAGTCTATTTTGCGACTCTTTACCTTGAGCTATTTATTTGGGGCTGTGTTACTTTGCCCTTGGGGGATACACCACTTCTAATTGTCTCCTGTCACTTCATATACAATTAACCAGTGGGAAAAGAGCCCTAATTGTGTCTGGCTGTAAGGATAATGTTCACTCACAGCAGAGGGTTCTTAGAAGTAGGTTGATCATGCTGACTTGCCTTGGGTCAGTCCTGATTAATATCTGTGCCTCCAGTATGGATGGTAAATTACATAGTCACCCTGCCTAGGAGGCTATTATGGAGGGCTGTGCTTAGGGGTTGTGTAACCGTTTAAATTGTTTGATAAAGCATTCCTTCTACCAGGAAGAGCTAAGTGATTTTGTTAGAGGATGTGTGGTCACATGGCATTAAAATGCTACAGTAGTTCTGAACCAGGGATTGCTCTGCCCTCAAGGAATATTTGTCAATGTCCAAGAAACTTGTTGGTTGTCCCCATTCGGGAACAATGTCAGTGGAATCTAGTGGGCATAGGGCTGGCCCCTCAGAAAAGTCTACAGGACACTGGATACTCTGTTCCAAAGAACTGCCCAGTCCCAGTGTTTGTGGGATGTGCTTGGGGAATCCTTTGATGAGTGACATTGTGAGGACAGGGAGAAGGTGATGGCTGCTTTCAGCTGTCAACTTGGAAGGATCTGGAATCACCTGGGGAGGGATTCTGGGTAAGAGATTAGGTTAGTCCAAGGCCTTTCTCTGAGGGATTTCCTTAAATAAGTTAGTTGAAGTGGAAAGATGCACCTGAATGCAGGTCGCACCATTTCAATAAAAGGGTCCCAGGTTGAAGGAAGATGATCCTGGCATTGTTCTCTGTTTCTTTGCTGTGATGTGATGTGACCAGCTTCCTCTCCATGATGGACTCTATCCAAACCATGAGCCAGGAAGAATACCCCTTCTCCCTTAAGTTGCTTTTTGTCAGGGTATTTGATAAGCAACAAGAAAGCGACTGAGATGGAGGGGAAGCGTTTGAAGCGAGAGGGTGATGCTATATGGGTGTTCATTTTGAGATCATTATTAGGCTTTATATTTCTAACATTTAATCTTTTTTATGTGTGAAACAATTTTTAAATAAGTTTTAGACTAGATGTGTTCACCAGAACTAAAGGACCAAACTCCTAATGACATAACCGTAAAGGCTCCATAAATAATAGAACTAAGGGCGACAGTATCGACTCACACTCAGCTGTGCTGAGAATGGCTCAGCTATGGCCTTGGAATGTTCATTATATGCAGGTCTTGTTTTAGTCTGTTTTCTGTTACTGTAGCGAAATACCTGAGGCTGGGGGGTATGTAAGGCAAAGTTGACTCAGGTTAGAATTCTCGAGGCAAGAGCATTGGGTGGGTTTATGCCTAACTTTGATGAGGACATCAGGGCAGACAGCAAATACTTGTGTGTATGAAGGGGATGTGTGTGAAAAAGAGAGGACACAGGCTGGATAAGAAGCCATGATGGGAAAATCCATCTTTTTTTTTTTTAATAGCAACTTATTCTTGCAAGAACTTACTCCTCGAGGCCTTCCAAGCACCTTGACTCCAGGGACCTAATTTCCTTTTGGCATCATATCTTAATGGTTCTACCACTTCTTGGAACTGCCGGACAGGGAGTGATGCTTCTAACACATGAACCATTATGAGACATAAAGCATATTCCGACTGTAGAATCCCTGCTTTCACCCCTTCTATGACCAAGAAAGCTCATTCTAAGGTTATGACTGGATTCACATCACCCAGTTTTTATTGAGTAACCAGACTCAATGTTGCTCTAATGTTATCTAGAGAAGTGGAGTCATTGGTAGGAATGCTGGTTCTGTGTCACATGACCTTCTGGTATACTACAACCAGCTCCCTAAAGGAACGCTGTTGCTTACTATACATGTGTTTTAAACAAGGTGATCAGAGTTCCTGCTGTATTCGGCTTCTGTTAGGTTAAAATGATAAAAATACTGCCTGATCTTGCTACTGTACAGAACCTATACCAAACTGAGGACAGGGTGTGGCTCTGTGTTAGAAGGCTTGCCTAGCATGTTCCAGACCCTGTGTTGGATCCCAGCCTGCAGGGAAGGGGCTACAATGGTCAGAGGAAGGGTCTCAGCATCATCACTCTGTGACGCTGGCTTACAGTGACATTCCTCTCTACAGAGTACGTCTCCTACCTGGCGATGTCAGCAGCATTCAGGCAACCTCCACAGGTGCCCTGAGCCTGTTAAGGGTTCTCACACAATGTCGCCTGCATCCTCACCCACCCTGAAATTACCCACATTTACAGAGGGGAGCATTAGCACTGGAAAGATCTAGGGTTTCTTCAGTCACACAGCTAGTGGGTGACAGGCTTAGAGGTGGGTAAATGCTGTCACTTTGCTCCAGAAGACTCCCTTCTTTATTGTCCCAACACTTAGGGCAAGAGCCTGACTATCCCTCCAGAAAAAGCTCACAACAGACCTACCATGTGCCCTGTGCTTTCTCCTCCACTGTTATCTATAAAAGACATTCCTGTGTGGTCCGACAGTAGGGATGTGTAAAGGGCCACAAGTACTACTGCTAATGCAACCTTTGTAAGAAGCAAGGACAGATATTCTTTTTGGTTTTGCTGAATAACCCTTTAGCAGAGTAAGAGTTTTCAGCCATGCAATTTGACATGGGCAGTAAATATGAAACCCTCCCAGACCAGCCTTAAATATTTGGCCGCACTAAGGAGGCCCCAGGCCTTGCAACTCACCAAGCAGCATAGACAGTTATTGGAAATAATTATGCCTCTGCCACAGCGTGCGGCCCCATCACAACCCTCCTGAATCAAAAGGCCTTGCTGGAAATCCCAGCATCCATCTTCCAGCTGGTGCTTCCAACAGCTAACAGTGTCTGTGGGGGTGCACACAATGGATGGGGCCAGGAATTGTTCTTAGCTTTTCCTGGTTGCACCTGACTGAGCCCATTCCATCAATTCTGTCATTGCAAGAGAGCAGAAGGGGCCATATGTAAGCAGAATGCCAGGTACCCACAGGCACAGAGCTCAAACAGCTAGCTCAGGTCCTGCGTTATCCAGATTCAGTGCTGGGGCAGAATTCTGCTAGATGAAGGAGGAGCTGGGGAGAAAAGAGGTGAGCTGTGGTCTAGAATTGGCAGTAGCTAGAGAATCCGGGCAGAACATACGGTTTGACAGTAGCGAACTAGCCTCGCATGCGCAAAGCCCTGGGTTCTCCTCTTAGCAATGCAAGAAATGGGGGGGGGGGGGGGTTGGAAAAATCAGTAAGGCAGGGTTCACATCCCACCCTAGCAGTAGGGTGACATGAGGTGTCGTGACTACCTTTCTGCGTTTGTCAAATGGTGGTGACACCCACAGCCTGGAAAGTTTGAATTATATGTATGCACACACTTGTGAGAGCAAAAAACTTTCGCAACTTTAGCATTTTTTTTTTTTAACGTTCCCAGATAAATGTTCTTTGTAAGGTGACCGTGTCAGTGAAATCACTTGCTGTCCAGTCAAAATGGCATTTGGTGTGACTGGCTATATCAAATAGCTGTCCTGTATTGAGGAGCGTTTCAAAACAGGAGAGTGTGGCTTCTGGATACATCAGAAGACACAGGGGCATTTGAGGCCATCACACACGCTTAAGTTGGCTCCATTCAACTGTGCGAAGTGAAAACCAGGGTCCTGATAAACTAATGAAAGCCATGTGTCCCAGACTGGGAACACAGAACCTTGTCCCAGCGAGGCTGTAAGCCTTAAATTGAGCACATAGCACAGTTATTTGCTCCAACTGTGTTAAATTAATTCAATTTGTATTTTGAAGACAGAGAGAGGGGGAAAAAAAACCCATGTTTTTAATCTACCTCCATGGCTGCAGTCTTCCTAACCCTTCACCAATTTGCTGGAGGCAGAGTGTGAATCAAAGAGGAAGGTGCTGTTTTGCTTTGTGTTTGTTTGTTTTGTTGTTTTTTGAATGATTCGGCTACTGTAGGCGGTTCTAGTCATGAGTGAGTCTCATTGGATTCTCCAGCTTAATCTTCCTTGTGAATTCACATAGAAAAAAATACCCTGTGTAAATCTCACGGAAAATCTGCAAATATCCTCATGAAAAAGGATGGTTGGAAACTGACAGCTTGCCAGAAAGCACACATGCGCCTTGACTGATGCTTTTGCTATACGATCTGAGAGAGGTACAAGTTCGACTTCCCTCATACAGTGCTTTTTTTTTTTTCTCTTCCCCGTACACAGTTTCATTTCTGTCACTGCTGTCTAGGAACCAGCAATACCTTTCACCTAGCACGTTATTTTCCAGAGGATTAAGACCTGCCTGTGGTAGTCACATTATCTTTTGCTTGACCTATCTGTAATGGCACATGCTTGTTTCGTTGGTTAGTTTTCCTAACCTGTTAACGTGATGACTTTTCCCCTGCACTTATCTTTATTATGATAAATATCACCTATAGTTCCTTATTGTCATCTTGCTCTTTGGCAGCTAAATGGTATGGGATTCAGTGCCTCTTCAAAAATAGCCACCAACTTTGAGTCTCTTACGGCCGTGCACACACCTACCACCCCGAGACAGAGGAAGGTGGGTCAGTGTGAGTTCCAGGCCAGCCTCTAGTATACCCGGAGACCCAGCTTCAAACATAAATAAATAAGGGGCCAGTGACATTTCTCATTTTGCAGAGCGCTTGCTCAGCATGCACCCTAGAAAACAAAGAGTGGAGGTGCAGGCCTGTAATCTCATCACCTGGAAGACAGAACTAGGAATGCCAGACATTCAAGACCATTCTCTGCTACCCAGTGCTGTGTGGCAAAACTTTCCCTGGGGAGATGCAACACATACACACACACACACACACACACACACACGCGCGCGCGCACACACACACACATTTATTCACCGCAGATAGGGACCCCACAACAGACCAAAGTATGAATACCACCGAAATCTAACTTGATGAGTTTTATTGGGGTCATTTACAGGAATGTGGGTGAGAGGTTCCTTACAGGAGCAGAAATGATGCAAAGACAGCTGCATCACCAAAGCCCACCCCAGCATGAGTGACAGCTCACAAAGCTGAGAACCTGGAGCACACTGCACAGCCTACAGGCTGCTCAACTATTTGGAGAGTGCCCTTTCCAAGTGACTCTGCTTCTAAACTTCTGACAGTTCCAAGGCAATGGGTTTGATCTTGGTCTTCTTTCCAGCTTTTCCTATCTGAGTGATATATAACCGTTTCCTCCGAGACTGGAATATTACATCCTTCAGGGAAGTTCTTCAGTCGAACAACTCAAAAATAGCTTTGGAAGTTCCTGAAACTGACCAGGTTCTCTAGACTCCCTCCTGCCAGAGTAAGCAATGGAAGCTCAGAGTTCCTGTCAGAGGAAGGGAAGTCCAATCGCCAAAAGGACTCAGGCAATCCAAGTTTGAACTCGGCTGCGAGGTCAGACAGCTGCCTGGAAGAAGCAGAAACCAGGCAAACTGCCTGAAGAGGTTTAGACCACCTGAAACACCTGGAGAGCACACTCTCTAGCCTGTTGAGCTGTCTGCAGGCTGTGCAGTGTGCTCCAGGTTCTCAGCTTTTGTGAGCTGCCACCCATAATGGGGTGGGCTTTCGTGACACACCTGTCTTCGAGTCTCCGCTCCTGTAAGGAACCCCTGACCCATATTCCTGTAAGTAATTTAAGTAAGTAACTGTACTTACTTAAATTGTTTCTTATTGGGACTTCTAGCCTGCAAATAGTGACATGGAGACTTATTACTAATTATGAAAGCTTGGCTTTAGCTTAGACTTTTTCCCAACTAGCTTTTCCGAGTCAAATTAGCCCGTCTCTATTAACCTGCTTTCTGTCTCATGACCCAGATACCTTGGCTTTGCACCATATGTCCGACTTCTTCAGGGTCTCGCTTGTACCTTCTGGCCCTTTCCTTACTGTGTGTCTTCTTTATCCAAAATGCTGACTTCTCTATTGCTAATTCTGGTCAGCTAGTCAGTTGCTGTGTCCCCCTGATTCAAAGTAAACTTCATTGACAGTCTGGAGTGTTACAGTGTGATCAAAATATCCAACAACACTTCTCCCTCTCTGTCTAAATAAAAAGGGAAAGGTTTTAACTCTAGCATAGTAAAACTAGATATAATAAGAACAGTTATCAGGTAAGAATTATATACATAATGTCCATTCCATTTGTATTTGACGGATTTGGAGAAATTACTCCATTATCTATCCTATCTCAGTGAGTCCAAGGTTTTTTTTTTTTTTTTTTTTTTTGGTTTTTCGAGACAAGGTTTCTCTGTGGTTTTGGAGCCTGTCCTGGAACTAGCTCTTGTAGACCAGGCTGGTCTCGAACTCACAGAGATCCGCCTGCCTCTGCCTCCCGAGTGCTGGGATTACAGGCGTGCGCCACCACTGCCCGGCTGAGTCCAAGGTTTTATGTCGAATTCGTTTATCATAGTTTGTATTATAATCCTAAAAATATCTTTTTAGACCTAAAACCGTCTTCTTAGATAAACAACTTAGACTTCTATATCTCTCATCTTAATAAACTTTACATCTCTTATGTATGTTTCTTTTCTGAATTGATAACCAGGAAAACTGTAACTATAACTATCTAGTCTTCAACCCCATCAAAGATCTGAGAAGGATATAATATTACTTGAGTAAACAGGAAGAGCAGAGCAAGCAACTTCCAAAGCTATAGATAGGACAGAAACATCTGTCTGCCTGGACAGTCACCCAAAGTTCCTCTGCAGGGTTGGGGCATCCATCTTTGTCCTACAGGCATAGAATATCTGACAGACTTTTTTGTGAAGCAGGAATTTTGAAGAACTTTCCTACCTTGTTGTGGCAAAGTTCAGCAGTCACCTTCTTTTGTGTTCTGCTTATCCAGTTTGGACAGCATACTGTCAGAAGTCCAGCCAAGGGAAGTTTCTTGTCCAATGGCTAACTTTGCCACAAACTCCATATGGAGGTTTTTCAATGCCTGTCATCCTTTTTTTGAAGTAAATTGGTGCTGCCAGGAACAGACGTGTCTCACTGTCATGAAAAATCTTAAATGCCATATTCTGAAGGTTTCTGAAGTGTTTGAAGACTACCTATCTATCTAAAATATTCTGTTTAACCTTGAAAACATACCTAACATGATTGCAAGTTTGAATATTATAGATGCCAACTACTAACTTGCATTTTAAAATTATTCTAAATAGTTTATAATAATAACTTTTAAGGACTAGAAATTTACATTACATTGTTAAATGTGCCCATCTGAGACTAGAAAGTGAAAAGTTTTTTGTACTGATGAGCCTCTTCACAGACACAATAATCCAAATCAAACTGAATTAGAGAAGTCCCAGGTTTAATGGATGCCAGCACTCCTGGGTGTGGGGAAGACCAGGAAAACCATGGAGGGGGGGAATGGAAGATGGAGAGACCATGTGTTCATTCTCTGGGGGGGCAGTTTAAGTATCCTGTGGGAGTGGTCTCTGGGAAGGGGGTCACCGTTAGGCAGGCTTTCTTGGAGGTGGAGTCTGGACTGTGGCAACTCCCAGAGGAGGGGGCCTGGAATGGAAAGTTTTATCCAAACATTCCAGACTCCCTGGACCCAATCATTCCAGACTCTTTGCATATAAGGATGTCAGTGGCTGGGGTGAAGCTTCCAACCAAACAGAAAGTTATATCCAGCTCCTTGTCCAAAACTTTTCCTAGCTTTCTCTATTACACTCTGCCACATGGCTGGGCTACTCCTACTCTGTACTGAATGTCTGACTTCTTCGGAGTCTTGCTTGTCTCCCTAATCTTTCCATTCTGTGTGACTTCTATATCGAAATTGCTGGCTTCTCCATGGCTAATTCCAGTCAGCTAGTCAGTTGTTATATTCCCCTGATTCAAGGCGAACTTCATTGACAGTCTGGGGTGTCACAGTGCAATCAAAATGTTCTACAGCAAGAACCCTCTCCCCCCCCCCCAAACCTTACTAGTTTATGAAGTTGGACTTTGGTGTTATCTGTACTTTGGTCTGTCATGCTTCTCCATGTAGGGTTAGCAGATATGTGTGTTACATCTCCCTAGGAAAAGTCTTGTCACACAACAAACAGTGAATTTCAGGTCATCCTGGAATTCATGAGACTCTGTCAACAAATACATAAACAAATCCACAGATTTTGCTTTCCAGCAATGAAGCTCCACAGACTAGTTAGCAGACGTCTGGCAGCTTGCTTAGAACCACATGCTTAGGATCTTGGCTGAGTGGTCCAGCACCTTGGGAACTGAGCAGGATGACTCCTCACCTTTCACCAGGGATAAGATGGAAGTGGAGCAGATAGACCCAGGATTTGAACCTGAAGGCAGGTCCCTAGCTGCACAGCACCTCATGCCAGGTATTAACTTGAGTTGAGTTGCTCCTCTCCGCCCTTTGAGTAGTCCTGGTTCTCCCTTTGCTTTGAAAGGGATTTGGGGTGGGGGAAGGGGTGGAGATTAGATCTGCACGTCTTTGATGCAGTGTTCTTGGCATCTTTTTGTACAGGTGGAGTTCTGCTGAGTCCTGGGTTCCTAGACAGCTTCTGCATAGTTGCAGTTTCTGAAAGTCTTAACTTGTGAGTTTAGCTCTGGAGCCTGGGGCTTTGGGAAGGATTTTAGAATTTCCTACATTATGATTAAGTAGCATATTTGAGAAACCTGCAATCAGAAGAATGATTGGTGAATCTATGATGCAGACATTGGGAAACGTTTTTTTTCAAAGGGTGGCATCCTTATTATAATGGGTTTCTCAGGTCATGTTGTCCAGGTTGCAATTACTTCTCAACTCCTCCTTTGTGGAACTAGAGAGTCAGTAAATCAAATAAGGAGTGCAGGGGAAGGGGAGATGGACTAGGCAGCAGGTACCTGCCTAGAAAACATGAGGACCAGAGTCTCCCTTAGAACCTGGGAGTCCTAGTCAGGGTTTCTATTTTGCAGTGATAAAACACCATTGACTAAAGTCAAGGTAGGAAGGGAAGGGTTTGTTTCAGTTTTATCATAGGTCTAGAGCACAATCCATCACTGAGGAAACTTAGAGCAGAAACCTGATGCAGAGGCCAAGGAAGAATGCTGATTACTGGCTTGCTCCTCATGATTTGCTCAGCCTGATTTCTTATACACCCCCGCGACTACCTACCCATGGGTGGTACCACACACGTTAGGCTGGCTCCTTCCTCATCAATTACTAACTTTTGTCCATAGGTCAATTTCGTGGAGGTATTTTCTCAACTGAGGTTCATTCTCTCCAAGTGACTCTAACCTGTGTCAAGTTGACATAAAACTAGCCAGCACCCCATGTAAAACATTCTGGCATGGTAGTAACCACCGTGCTGGAAAGGGGAAGATAGGCAGATCCTTGTGGCTATATGGCACATACTTGGTGTGTATCCAAGACAGTGGAGACCCTGATTCAAAACAATAAGGTAGAAGGCCAGAGAGATGGCTCAGTGGTCAAGAGCACCTACTGTTCCTGCAGAAGACCTAAGTTCAGTTCCCAGCACCCACATCATAAGGTTCACAACTACCTGTAACTTCAGATCTAGGGAGTCTGATACCTCTAGCCTCTGAGGGCATCAAGATTCGCCCATACAGATACACACCTATACACATAATTTAAAAATGATTAAACAAAGTGGAGAGCAACTGAGAAAGGCAGGCCCTGATGTCAACCACTGGCCTCCGCATTTACTAGCTTACACACACACACTCACACACGCACACATACACTCTAAATAATATAAAATAATTAATATAAATATTAAAATAAAATATTTTCTATTTTATATTGTTATTTATAACAACCAATAATTAGTATAAATTAAAACAGAGGTTTTATTCTGGTGAACCTTTATTTATGGAAATCAAGCAATGGGAGGAAGTTGACCCAGGAGTTGTATTTTGCTAATCCCTCTTCAACAGATAAAAGGCCCATTCTGGGCATTGAAGTCTGCGTGGGTATGTTGTTAGTTGCATTGGGTGAGCTAGCCAAAGCAGTGCTTGCCTGGGTAGTGATGATGAGGGAAAGCTAACAAGCTGACCAACCCACCTACCACCCAGACCCAGAACCATATGAATTGGTCCACTACAACATCCACAGAATCTATGACCTGTTGGAGCATTTGAAGGGGCCTGACCACCAGACTCAAAACTGCAGGATCTCAATGACACAGGATAGCAGCAGGATATCAAAGAAAAACCCCAGTGAGAGTCCATTATCAGTGGTGTAGCAGAAGTAGAAGCCGGAGGCCTCAAGTCAGACCAGTGACTCCTGGCAATGAATACTTGCAAGGAAAGATGAACAGATGAAAGGGAAAACTATGGCTCAACAGGCCACACTGTAGCTTTCACAAGATTGGTCTCCCCTCCCCCGATTTTGTTTTGTCTTTTTGTTTTGTTTCTGGTTTTTCTTTTTAATTTGGTTTTGTTTTAGAAGGAAGGATACAAGGGCAGAGGGCAGATGTGGGGGGACAGGGAGACAAGTGGGATCAGAATGCATGATGTAAAATCCACAAAGAATCAATCAAAGTAAAAAAAATAATCTTCCAAAAGAAAAGAAAGCAAACATTTTTAATGCTGATATAGAGACAGCTTGCATGGTTTGAGTAGAATACCAAATCAGTCACATCTTCCCCAAACTGAGGTCCAATCCAGGATGGCACTCTGAGTCAGGTAAGAAAGCTGTAAAATAAAGAGTGGATGTTAGCAGAGGCTAGCCCAGGGGAGTTTAAGAAAAGAGACAGTTCTATGACATGAGTCAAGGCGAATGGAAATACTATTTTACATGTTAAACAACATTATAGTAGAGTGATTAGATATAGTTTTATACAATTTTGTTTTGTTTATTTACTTGTGTTCTGGGTATTCAAATTCAAGACTTGATGTTTGCATAGCAGGCCTTTTACCTCCTGAGCCATTTTCCCAGTCCGCCTTCTAAATTTCTCATTGCAAACTGTGTTTGTCAAATTTTCAGCCATGCCTGTGCCTTGACACTAGATGAACTTTGGTTAACACAGTACTGTCCCTTGAGGGAGTGACCCAGAAGACTTGGAGTCCCTCTTACCCTACAGTCCCCACTTACTCACAGAAAGCAGCAGGCACTGGCAGGCTACTTAGTCACCACTGTGCTGACAAGTTTTATGTCAACTTGACCCATGTTAGAGCTATTTGAGAGAAAGGAACCGCAGTTGAGAAAAATGTCACCATCGGGTTAGCCTGTAGGCAGCTCTGTGGCATACTGTCTTGATTAATGATGGATGTCAGAGGGTCCGTCCCACATGGTGGTGGTGCCACCTCAGGGCAGGTGGTCTTAAACTGTAGAAGACAGTGGACTGGGCAAGCCAGTAAGAAGCATTCCTTATGACTTTTATTCCAGTTTCTGCCTCTAGGTTCTAGCCCCGATATCCTGGGCGGTGGTGGCGCACGCCTTTAATCCCAGCACTTGGGAGGCAGAGGCAGGCGGATCTCTGTGAGTTCGAGACCAGCCTGGTCTACAAGAGCTAGTTCCAGGACAGACTCCAAAGCAACAGAGAAACCCTGTCTCAAAAAAACCAAAAAAAAAAAAAAAGGTGGACAAACTTATAAACTGTAAAGTGAAATGCACCCTCTCCTCCCCAAGTTGCTTTTCAACATAGTGGTTTATCACAGCCATAGAAGCCTGGATTTAGACAACCACTAAGAGGGTCTCAGCATCCCCTCAGCGCAGAGAAGAGGACTCGTCATCAGTGTTTTTGGGTAAAACACTTCATGTACATTTGTTCTGCCCTAGGCCACCTGTCATCCTTCTGCTGTAGCTTTGTCTATTTTAAATGGCATTGTGTCTTCATTGGAGACGAATGTGTGACGATCTTTGCCCCCAGATTAGAAATGTGTGTCCTCGTTGAGTGAGGGAGAGTAAGATCTTCTGGGTCGGGGGACAGGAGTCATAAATAGCACAGCTGTGAACAGCACCTAAATGTGGGACTTTCTGAGAGCTGGAAACCAGATGTGTGGGGTGCAGAGCACAGCGGGAAGGAGACACAGGAATGAGGTCTCACCTGACTCTGTGTATCAGCCCAGGAAATGGAGACCCCGAGGAAAATCCAGCAGGAAAGTTAGTGAGCAGACAGTCTGTCTTGGAATCCAAGCTGTCCTCCTTAAACCCCTTCGTGACCTGGGGGAGCTTCTTGAGCCTCAGCTTCCTTGTTTGTAAAATGGAGATGAGAAAGGAAGGAAGGCAGCTCTGTTAGCGCCTGTGTTCTAGGAACAGCGCTGAGGACATGAGAGACCATTTCACCTACAGTTCTCCAGCCCCACCAGATGGGCACAAACGGCTCCGTTTTGCGGGCTGAGAAATTTCGGCACCAATTGTCCAGTGGTATTTTCAGTTCTACTCACCTGGTAGTGAAAATCCAGATCAGTTTAACTCCATAACCTGGGTATTGTGTGTGTGTGTGTGTGTGTGCGCACGCGCGTGTCTACCCACCAACACGTTCCCCTCTTGAGGACGAATCATAGCATTTTTGACTTTGATGTCTTATTAGTGATCAGATGCATGGAGAGTGACCTCAAGTCATTTATTTGAGAAACAGAAACACCACTAGTGAAGTAGAAAATGAGACAGGGAATGGAAGATAAACCCCGAACCATGGCGCTTGCTTGCACCATGACTTACCTAGAAGTAAATTCCACCAAGGGAGCCGGGCAGGAGCAGAGGACATGCATGTCAGTTTGTCACCAAGTGAGCGGTGGGGCAGCCGAGGACTCTGCCACTGAGGGTGACTTCTGGGAGGTGGAGCTTCCATCCTTGGTCCTGAATCTATGTCGCGAATTTGGCTAAGTATGACTCTGGCAGCAAGAGAAAGTCCTTGCCGGGAAAATGCTAGGAAGCAGAGAGGCAGGGAGTATGGGCGCTGCATCAACGTTCTTACTGAGGTGGGTCTAAGAATTAGAGATCACATGACAGCGGCAGTAGGGAGCCACTACTCACAGGAGCTTTACTGCAGAGGTTCTCAATCTGTGGTGGGCCTGCGACCCCCTGAGGTGTCAAATGACCCTTTCACAGGGGTCGCCTAAGACCATTGGGAAGCGTGGATGTGTACGTTATGATTCATAACATTAGCAAAGTACAGTTGTGAATGAGCAACGAAAATAATTTTACAGTTGGGGGAGTGATCACCACGACATGAGGAACTGTATTAAAAGGTTGCAGCATCAGGAGGGTTGAGAACCCCTGCGCTATTGTGATTTTGCCAATATTTGAAGGAGGTTTGAGAGCTTAGTTTGGGTTTCTTGTTATGAATGGGAG
This sequence comes from Microtus oregoni, assembly GCF_018167655.1. Taxonomy (NCBI): domain Eukaryota; kingdom Metazoa; phylum Chordata; class Mammalia; order Rodentia; family Cricetidae; genus Microtus; species Microtus oregoni. The sequence goes on along the minus strand of NW_024543061.1, from coordinate 38,674,931 downwards.
AGCACACTGTACCAGGCAAACCTCCTGCTGCCCCTCCCCACCCACCCATCCTGTGTGGTCCTAGTACAAATGGACTCACATCTTCCTAACCAAGAATTCCAGATCTTTCCTCACCATGGAATTCTATGTGAAAGTGCATCACGAGTTGTTTGGTTCACGACTATCCACTCCCCACTCCCCGAGGATCTTGGCATGTGGTGGCTCTGATACAGGGACCACATTTACCCAACTTCCTTGTGTATAGCATTGCTATGCCATGAAGCTCTATTTAATGTGAGGGGAAGAGATGTGTGCAGCCTCGAAGTCCATTTAAAAGAAAACCTCTTCAGCCCCCACATCCTACCCAATGCCTCCCTTCCACTGAGCTGGAACAGGGAAGTAGCCCTGAGCCATCTTCTGGCAGAGGAATGTAGATGATAATCTAGCAGTTACAGCACCAAGGAGCAGTGGCCTTAGAACTCCTGCCTTTGTGTGGAGCTGAGCTACACCATGCAGCTCCTGGCGTTCATTATGTTGGCCTCCAGGTAGACTTGAAATGGATCTAATATAAACCATTCTCTCTTGCTCCTTGCCAAGTCTAAGAACCCATGTTCTCATGAGCATGGTGTCTGAATCTGCCACTGAGCCTTAGGTCCCTTGGACTCATAAAATACCCGTTGTGGGGCTGGAGAGATGGCTCGGCAGTTAAGAGCATGTGCTTCTCTTGCAGAGGACCTGGCATTGGTTCCCAGCACACACACATAGGGCAGCTTACAACTGCATGTATCTCCGGCTTTGTCTGGCTTCTGCTGGCACCTGCACTCGTGTGCATAAACCCACAGTCAGACACGCAGGCATACACATAATTAAAATTCCTAATTCTTAAAAAAAAGTTAAGTGATCATTGGAGATAGGGGCAGAAGATAACAACTCAAACCAATCAATTGTGTTACAAATGTGTACATGCTATACCTATGAAGACATCAAAGGACAGTTTTCTCTTGGCTTCTAGGGGATGAACTCAGGTTACCAGGCTTACATCACTGGGCAGGAAAAACCTTTACTTGTGGAATAGTTCCACTGTCCCAGAAGACCTGACTTTCATCCTGTCTCTGCCTCTTGCTAACTCTTTATAGGGAGCAATGTCACCACATTTAGTAAGTCCCACACCATCTTTGTAAGCTGGCGGCTGGTGGAAAATGCCCACCACAGTGTTTGACACCTGGTCTAGGATCAGTGGCAGATACAGTTGGTTTTTCTAACACCATTAGTTTTTCCTCATGCTGTGTTGTTGCTGACCAACTCAGCAGTACGAGCTACCTTAGTGATCAGCAGTATAAGAACAGAACCTGCCGCTCTGACATTTAGAATTAGCTCCGCTAGGTCCTATGAAGGTTGGGTCGCCGTGGTGGGTGAGCAGGTGGACAGAATCCCTGTGGTCTTTAAGCACCTCCCACACTTGCTACAGCATTTCCCTGCCCCTGCTTGTGAACTCAGCCCCATTAGGTGAAGGAAAGCAATGCCTAGTGATGCCGTAGACAGTCTCCCAGGCCTGGTGCCCAGCAGAGCCGTGCCCTGGGGAAGATTGCTAAGATGATTTGGGAGGTGGGTAGCAGTTGCTGAGAGCGGAACCTAGAGTGTTCACTGTCAGTACTTTTCCTGGCTAACCTGAAGCTACGCCCTTACTGTTTATGGCTAACTCCCTGTCTGTCTGTAATCCAAATCCAACATTCTTAAAGATAAAACTTCAGAGCTGGAGAGATGGCTCAGTGGGTGAGAGCACTGGCTGCTCTTACAGAGGACCTGAATTCAGTTCCCGGAAACCACTTGGTGGATCACAACCATCTGTAGTAGGGTCTGATGCCCTTTTCTGGCCTGTTGGCATACATATAGAGAACTCATACACAAAATATAAATAAATAAAATTTTTAAGAAAATCAAACTCCAGTTTTCTTTGAGGCTATACAAAGTGTGCTTGTCTTAAAAACAACTTCCCATTTCTCATACTATGTAAATTTGGTGTGACCCATTTCTGACTAGCAAGATGAGACTTGAGAGAACATTCTGGGAACTGACTTAGATGGGAGTCGTAGCATTTTTGCCTTCCCAGGTTTTTCCTGCTACCTGCAGCACAGGCAGAATGTTGACGCGTGAGCGAGCATCGTGGTTTTTTTAAATCAGAGCTGTGGGATAAGATCAAGACAGCAGAGTAGACGATGAATGGGTCCTGCTTCCTGCTAGGAGTCATTACCTGAAAATAACAGCTTGTAAATGTTTAGGCGCGCACGCGTGTGCATGTGCGTGTGTGTGTGTGTGTGTGTGTGTGTGTGTGTGTGTCACAGCATACATGTGGAGGTCAGAGGACAACCTGCTGAGGCTGCTCCCATAATGAGTGAATGAGATGAAACTCAGTCAGTCAGGTATCTTTCTTTACCTTACCCTCTGAGTCATC